>NC_138244.1:23995942-24634692 GCF_964197995.2 Scardinius erythrophthalmus | reverse complement strand
AAGAGTTACTGTACATATGCCAAGTAAGCATAGATGTAAGTGACTACATGTGGTGTGATAGAACTTCAAGACCCTAGGCAAAGTTGTCTATAGTAACATGAAAGCAAATAAGAAGAACCTGTCAAAGTCTAGAACTCTTGATTAGTTTGATTCCATAATAACCCAATGGAAAAAATGTGAAGCAAGTGCATATTGATTATCTGGAAGGCAGGCTACACGAATAAACAAGGTATGCAAAGGGGCGAAATGGATCGCTGGGTTCTACCACCTTGGTGAAAACTTGCTGGGACCTGAGGGGTATATATGCCTCTTGCAAAAGCTTCAGCGGATACCATTGGGGAACAGGCTTTGACCCCATAGGTGATATCTTTTCCCTTCAGATTTAGTCAAAGAACATCACTGGATGAGAAAAAAACATCCAAACAGAGCAAACTTGAACTAATATAAACTTCTTCTAACGATTAATTTTCACAATTTTATCATACAGTGACCAGTGGTGTTGTAAATACCTAAAGAGTTACATATGCCAAGTAAGCATACATGTAAGTGACTACATGTGGTGTGATAGAACTTCAAAACCCTAGGCATATTTGTCTATAGTAACATGAAAGCAAATAAGAAGAACCTGTCAAAGTCTAGAACTCTTGATTAGTTTGATTCCATAATAACCCAATGGAAGAAATGCTAAGCAAGTGCATATTGATTATCTGGAGGGCTGGCTATACGAATAAACAAGGTAAGCAAAGTGGCGAAATGGATCGCTGGGTCCCACCACCTTGGTGAAAACTTGCTGGGACCCGAGGGGTATATATGCCTCTTGCAAAAGCTTCAGCAGATACCATAGGGGAACAGGCTTTGAGCCCATAGGTGATATCTTTTCCCTTCAGATTTAGTCACAGAACATCACTGGAACAGAACAATACATCCACACAGAGCAAACTTGAACTAATATAAACTTCTTCTTACGATTAATTTTCACACTTTTATCATGTAGTGACAAGTGGTGTTGTAAATACCTAAAGAGTTACATATGCCAAGTAAGCATACATGTAAGTGACTACATGTGGTGTGATAGAACTTCAAGACCCTAGGCATAGTTGTCTATAGTAACATGAAAGCAAATAAGAAGAACCTGTCAAAATCTAGAACTCTTGATTAGTTTGATTCCATAATAACCCAATGGAAAAAATGCTAAGCAAGTGCATATTGATTATCTGGAGGGCTGGCTACACGAATAAACAAGGTAAGCAAAGTGGTAAAATGGATCGCTGGGTCCTACCACCTTGGTGAAAACTTGCTGGGACCCGAGGGGTATATATGCCTCTTGCAAAAGCTTGGGCAGATACCATTGGGGAACAGGCTTTGACCCCAGAGGTGATATCTTTTCCCTTCAGATTTAGTCACAGAACATCACTGGAACAGAACAATACATCCACACAGAGCAAACTTGAACTAATATAAACTACTTCTTACGATTAATGTTCACACTTTTATCATGTAGTGACCGGTGGTGTTGTAAATACCTAAAGATTTACATGTGCCAAGTAAGCATACATGTAAGTGACTACATGTGGTTTGATAGAACTTCAAGACCCTAGGCATAGTTGTCTATAGTAACATGGAAGCAAATAAGAAGAACCTGTCAAAGTCTAGAACTCTTGATTAGTTTGATTCCATAATAGCCCAATGGAAAAAATGCTAAGCAAGTGCATATTGATTATCTGGAAGGCAGGCTACACGAATAAACAAGGTATGCAAAGGGGCAAAATGGATCGCTGGGTCCTACCACCTTGAGGAAAATTTGCTGGGACCCGAGGGGTATATATGCCTCTTGCAAAAGCTGCAGCAGATACCATTGGGGAACAGGCTTTGACCCCATAGGTGGTATATTTTCCCTTCAGATTTAGTCACAGAGCATCCCTGGAACAGAACAATACATCCACACAGAGCAAACTTGAACTAATATAAACTTCTTCTTACGATTCATTTTCACACTTTTATCATGTAGTGAACAATGGTGTTGTAAATACCTAAAGAGTTACATATGCCAAGTAAGCATACATGTAATTGACTACATGTGGTGTGATAGAACTTCAAAACCCTAGGCATATTTGTCTATAGTAACATGAAAGCAAATAAGAAGAACCTGTCAAAGTCTAGAACTCTTGATTAGTTTGATTCCATAATAACCCAGTGGAAGAAATGCTAAGCAAGTGCATATTGATTATCTGGAGGGCTGGCTACACGAATAAACAAGGTAAGCAAAGTGGCGAAATGGATCGCTGGGTCCCACCACCTTGGTGAAAACTTGCTGGGACCCGAGGGGTATATATGCCTCTTGCAAAAGCTTTAGCAGATACCATTGGGGAACAGGCTTTGAGCCCATAGGTGATATCTTTTCCCTTCAGATTTAGTCAAAGAACATCACTGGAAGAGAAAAAAACATCCAAACAGAGCAAACTTGAACTAATATAAACTTCTTCTAACGATTAATTTTCACAATTTTATCATACAGTGACCAGTGGTGTTGTAAATACCTAAAGAATTACATATGCCAAGTAAGCATACATGTAAGTGACTACATGTGGTGTGATAGAACTTCAAAACCCTAGGCATATTTGTCTATAGTAACATGAAAGCAAATAAGAAGAACCTGTCAAAGTCTGGAACTCTTGATTAGTTTGATTCCATAATAACCCAATGGAAAAAATGCTAAGCAAGTGCATATTGATTATCTGGAGGGCTGGCTACACGAATAAACGAGGTAAGCAAAGGCACGAAATGGATCGCTGGGTCCTACCACCTTGGTGAAAACTTGCTGGGACCATAGGGGGTATATATGCCTCTTGCAAAAGCTACAGCAGATACCATTGGGGAACAAGCTGTGACCCCATAAGTGATATCTTTTCTCTTCAGATTTAGTCAAAGAACATCACTGGAACAGAACAATGCATACACAGAGAGCAAACTTGAGCTAATATAGACTTCTTCTTACGATTAATTTTCTCACTTTTATCATATAGTGAACATTGGTGTTGTAAATACCTAAAGAATTACATATGCCAAGTAAGCATACATGTAAGTGACTACATGTGGTGTGATAGAACTTCAAGACCCTAGGCATAGTTGTCTATAGTAACATGAAAGCAAATAAGAAGAACCTGTCAAAGTCTAGAATTCTTGATTAATTTGATTCCATAATAACCCAATAAAAAACTGCTAAGCAAGTGCATATTGATTATCTGAAAGGCAGGCTACACGAATAAACAAGTTATGCAAGGGGCGAAATGGATTGCTGGGTCCTACCGCCTTGGTGAAAACTTGCTGGGACCCGAGGGGTATATATGCCTCTTGCAAAAGCAACAGCAGCTACCTTTGGGGAACAAGCTGTGACCCCATAAGTGATATCTTTTCCCTTCAGATTTAGTCAAAGAACATCACTGGAACAGAACAATACATCCACACAGAGCAAACTTGAACTAGTATAAACTTCTTCTTACGATTAATGTTCACACTTTTATCATATAGTGGCCAGTGGTGTTGTAAATACCTAAAGAGTTACATATGCCACGTAAGCATACATGTAAGTGACTACATGTGGTGTGATAGAACTTCAAGACCCTAGGCATAGTTGTCTATAGTAACATGAAAGCAAATAAGAAGAACCTGTCAAAGTCTAGAACTCTTGATTAATTTGATTCCATAATAACCCACTGGAAAAAATGCTAAGCAAGTGCATATTGAATATATGGAGGGCTGGCTACACGAATAAACAAGGTAAGCAAAGTCACGAAATGGATCGCTGGGTCCTACCACCTTGGTGAAAACTTGCTGGGACCCGGGGTATATATGCCTCTTGCAAAAGCTACAGCAGATACCATTGGGGAACAGGCTTTGAGGCCATAGGTAATATCTTTTTTCATCAGATTTAGACACAGAACATCACTGGAACAGAACAATACATCCACACAGAGCAAACTTGAACTAATATAAACTTCTTCATACAATTAATTTTCACACTTTTATCATGTAGTGACCAGTGGTGTTGTAAATACCTAAAGAGTTACATATGCCAAGTAAGCATACATGTAAGTGACTACAAGTGGTGTGATAGAACTTTAAAACCCTCGGCATAGTTATCTATAGTACCATGAAAGCAAATAAGAAGAACCTCTCAAAGTCTAGAACTCTTGATTAGTTTGATTCCATAATAACCCAATGGAAAAAAATGCTAAGCAAGTGAATATTGATTATCTGAAAGGCAGGCTACACGAATAAACAAGGTATGTAAAGGGGCGAAATGGATCGCTGGGTCCTACCACCTTGGTGAAAACTTGCTGGGACCCTAGGGTTATATATGCCTCTTGCAAAAGCTTCTGCGGATACCATTTGGGTACAGGCTTTGACTCCATAGCTGATATCTTTTCCCTTCAGATGAAGTCAAAGAACATCACTGGAACAGAACAATGCATACACAGAGAGCAAACTTGAGCTAATATAAACTTCTTCTTACGATTAATTTTCTCACTTTTATCATATAGTGAACATTGGTGTTGTAAATACCTAAATAATTACATATGCCAAGTAAGCATACATGTAAGTGACTACATGTGGTGTTATAGAACTTCAAGACCCTAGGCATAGTTGTCTATAGTAACATGAAAGCAAATAAGAAGAACCTGTCAAAGTCTAGAACTCTTGATTAATTTGATTCCATAATAACCCAAAGAAAAAACTGCTAAGCAAGTGCATATTGATTATCTGGAAGGCAGGCTACACGAATAAACAAGTTATGCAAGGGGCGAAATGGATTGCTGGGTCCTACCGCCTTGGTGAAAACTTGCTGGGACCCGAGGGGTATATATGCCTCTTGCAAAAGCTACAGCAGATACCTTTGGGGAACAAGCTGTGACCCCATAAGTGATATCTTTTCCCTTCAGGTTTAGTCAAAGAACATCACTGGAACAGAACAATACATCCACACAGAGCAAACTTGAACTAGTATAAACTTCTTCTTACGATTAATGTTCACACTTTTATCATATAGTGGCCAGTGGTGTTGTAAATACCTAAAGAGTTACATATGCCAAGTAAGCATACATGTAAGTGACTACATGTGGTGTGATAGAACTTCAAGACCCTAGGCATAGTTGTCTAAAGTAACATGGCAGCAAATAAGAAGAATCTGTCAAAGTCTAGAACTCTTGATTAGTTTGATTCCATAATAACCCAATGGAAAAAATGCTAAGCAAGTGCATATTGATTATCTGGAGGGCTGGCTACACGAATAAACAAGGTAAGCAAAGTGGCGAAATGGATCGCTGGGTCCTACCACCTTGGTGAAAACTTGCTGGGACCCGAGGGGTATAAATGCCTCTTGCAAAAGCTTAAGCAGATACCATTGGGGAACAGGCTTTGACCGCATAGGTGATATCTTTTCCCTTCAGATTTAGTCACAGAACATCACTGGAACAGAACAATACATCCACACAGAGCAAACTTGAACTAATATAAACTTCTTCTTACGATTAATTTTCACAATTTTACCATATAGTGAACAATGGTGTTGTAAATACCTAAAGAATTACATATGCCAAGTAAGCATACATGTAAGTGACTACATGTGGTGTGATAGAACTTAAAAAACCCTAGGCATAGTTGTCTATAGTAACATGAAAGCAAATAAGAAGAACCTGTCAAAGTCTAGAACTCTTGATTAGTTTGATTCCATAATAACCCAATGGAAAAAATGCTAAGCAAGTGCATATTGATTATCTGGAAGGCAGGCTACACTTAATAAAAAAGATATGCAAAGGGGCGAAATGGATCGCTGGGTCCTACCACCTTGGTGAAAACTTGCTGGGTCCCGAGGGGTATATATGCCTCTTGCAAAAGTTTTAGCAGATACCATTGGGGAACAGGCTTTGAGCCCATAAGTGATATCTTTTCCCTTCAGATTTAGTCACAGAACATCACTGGAACAGAACAATACATCCGCACAGAGCAAACTTGAACTAATATAAACTTCTTCTTACGATTAATTTTCACACTTTTATCATGTAGTGACAATTGGTGTTGTAAATACCTAAAGAGTTACATATGCCAAGTAAGCATATATGTAAGTGACTACATGTGGTGTGATAGAACTTCAAAACCCTAGGCATATTTGTCTATAGTAACATGAAAGCAAATAAGAAGAACCTGTCAAAGTGTAGAACTCTTGATTAGTTTGATTCCATAATAACCCAATTGAAAAAATGCTAAGCAAGTGCATATTGATTATCTGGAGGGCTGGCTACACGAATAAATAAGGTAAGCAAAGGCGCGAAATGGATCGCTGGGTCCTACCACCTTGGTGAAAACTTGCTGGGACCCGAGGGGTATATAAGCATCTTGCAAAAGCTTCAGCAGATACCATAGGGGAACAGGCTTTGACCCCATAGGTGGTATCTTTTCCCTTTAGATTTAGTCAAAGAACATCACTGGATCAGAATAATACATCCACACAGAGCAAACTTGAACTAATATAAACTACTTCTTACGATTAATTTTCACACTTTTATCATACAGTGACCAGTGGTGTTGTAAATACCTAAAGAGTTACATATGTCAAGTAAGCATACATGTAAGTGACTACATGTGGTGTGATAGAACTTCAAGACCCTAGGCAGAGTTGTCTATAGTAACATGAAAGCAAATAAGAAGAACCTGTCAAAGTCTAGAACTCTTGATTAGTTTGATTCCATAATAACCCAATGGAAAAAATGCTAAGCAAGTGCATATTGATTATCTGGAAGGCCGGCTACACGAATAAACAAGGTATGCAAAGGGGCGAAATGGATCGCTGGGTCCTACCACCTTGGTGAAAACTTGCTGGGACCCGAGGGGTATATAAGCCTCTTTCAAAAGCTTGGGCAGATACCATTGGGGAACAGGCTTTGACCCCATAGGTGATATATTTTCCCTTCAGATGTAGTCAAAGAACATCAATGGAACAGAACAATACATACACAGAGAGCAAACTTGAACTAATATAAAATTCTTCTTACGATTAATTTTCTCACTTTTCTCATATAGTGAACATTGGTGTTGTAAATACCTAAAGAATTACATATGCCAAGTAAGCATACATGTAAGTGACTACATGTGGTGTGATAGAACTTTAAAACCCTCGGCATAGTTGTCTATAGTAACATGAAAGCAAATAAGAAGAACCTGTCAAAGTCTAGAACTCTTGATTAGTTTGATTCCATAATAACCCAATGGAAAAAATGCTAAGCAAGTGCATATTGATTATCTGGAAGGCCGGCTACACGAATAAACAAGGTATGCAAAGGGGCGAAATGGATCGCTGGGTCCTACCACCTTGGTGAAAACTTGCTGGGACCCGAGGGGTATATATGCCTCTTGCAAAAGCTGCAGCAGATACCATTGGGGAACAGGCTTTGACCCCATAGGTGGTACCTTTTCCCTTCAGATTTAGTCACAGAACATCACTGGAACAGAACAATACATCCACACAGAGCAAACTTGAACTAATATAAACTTCTTCTTACGATTAATTTTCACACTTTTACCATATAGTGAACAATGGTGTTGTAAATACCTAAAGAATTACATATGCCAAGTAAGCATGTAAGTGACTACATGTGGTGTGATAGAACTTCAAAACCCTAGGCATATTTGTCTATAGTAACATGAAAGCAAATAAGAAGAACCTGTCAAAGTCTAGAACTCTTGATTAGTTTGATTCCATAATAACCCAATGGAAAAAATGCTAAGCAAGTGCATATTGATTATCTGGGGCCTGTTTCAATAAGGAGGTTCAACCAACTCTAAGTTAAAACTTGAACTCTGAGTTGACTTACCCTGAGATGGGAAACTCTGAGTTTTTGGTTTCAGAACAACTGAAATTAGTTAGTTCAATCAACTCTGAGTTGACTGACTCTGAGTTTAGCGCGTGCACCACAACTATAAAAAGCCATTATCAATGGAGCACAGATATTGTTGGAGCCATTCTGTGTATTGGGATGGGTTGGCGCTGTGTTCTGCCACAAGTCTACTTAAGACGGGGGCTAATTAGTGCAGGTGTGGCGCACAGCGAGGTGCATGGTTTTTGACTGTGAGACACGGCGTGTAATCATGGAGACTGAATTGAGTTAAGTTTTATTTAAGAAATGTTTCATTTTTCGTTATATTAATAAATGGATTGGCATATCCGACTTTAGTTCAGACTTTTGAAAGTTTATTGTTTTTACCTTATTTAATTATTTAAGCCAAAAGGAAACAGCACGTCGAAAAACATGCGTGCAAAACAACTTAAATGTGCGCCAACAGATATTATGAGTCACCATGGCAACAGCGCCAGACAAAAAGAGGTCTGTATATTTCTCACCAGCAGAACTGGATGTGCTTCTGGAAGCATGGAGAGTACGAACATTATTTTGTTTATAAGTTATAAGTTTACATTTTAATTACTGTTATACAGTGATGGGTGTAATTATTTACCAAGTAATCTAAATACTGTAATTTAATTAAAGGGATTACTCTTAATTCTTCTGTAATTTAAAGTTAAATCTGATGTAATTGTATTAGACTATAAAACAATTCTGTATAGGCTATTTAACATACATTTTTAAAAGTTCTATTTTTAATGTAACCTTCTCCCTCTACACACTTTGGTCAATTCAAGAATAATTCATGCAATTGTATATTGTTTATTTGAAAGCATTAAAAGTGCTGTTTTCTGTCTGTCCTTGTATTGTTCAAGTGTTTAAGGTTGACATGGGATTTAGTAATTAGTAATAAGTAGACCAATAATTTCTAAAGATTAAATAACTAAAGCATGAGTCATCTCAGCCTTAATAAGCCTGTTAACAAGCAGAATCACTGAAGGAGATTAGTATAAACACAAGAACTACAACTGACTTCAGCCACAGTCTTAGATGAAATCAACAGAAGATAAAAGACGACAATAAATCTCTCAAGATCTCATCAGCAGAGGATTAAACAACACCACAAAAAGCATTACCACCTTCACTTATTACTAACCAGAATTACTTTATTTCTGTCAGATGTCCACTGAGAATTAACAGGGGTTTAACTCTGTTTCATTTGAAACCACCATAATGGTGATTATTGTTTCCATTAGTTGGTCTTTATAACTCTTGCAAAGAAAGCAGTACCAGCCAGCAGTGGTCAACCTGAAGCTTCCACCTGCACTCCCATCGAAGCTAAATAGGGTTGAGCCTGGTCTTTATCTGGATGGGAAACCTCCTGGGAGACTGGGTAGCTGCTGGAAGAGGTGTTAGAGAGGACGCAGGTCTGATCAACCTGCGGCCTTAGTGGGTCCTAACGCCCCAGTACAGTCACAATAAGCTGTACTGTATAAAGGGTACCCCTGGTGTAAAATAGTCCCTATATCACATAACATCCAACGCCCCAGTACAGTCGCCATAAACTGTACTGAATAAAGGGTGTCACCCTGGGGCAAAAATAATCCCTAACATTATTATTATTTTTCTTGCTGGTGTGACTGTGTGTTTGTATGGTATGGCGTGTTTGTTATAGAAAAGAAAGCCTCTCACCATCCAATAGCAGTGCGCAGGCACAAGATGGAGTGCCAAAAGCCCATCAAGTTCCTCCAGAGCTGTATAGTCCAGGGGTCAGAAAGTAGAAGTCCTGCCATATGTTTATTCCACCCATGAACTCAGCCAGCTGATTTCACTAATTAGTTCTATCTCCTGGCTGAATTAGCAAATCCAGGTGATTGGAACAAAATACTGAGGAGGACTTTTACTTTCTGAACCTGGACTTTACACCTCTGGCCACATGTCAGCCAAGAGCAAAAGAAATAAACCACAACTGGACCTTATCTGAGCCACAAAATCTGTGTATATTAAATATGGAGTCATCTCAGCCTTAATAAGCCTGTTGACAAGCAGAATCACTGAAGGAAAGAAGAGAACAGAAAAAGAGACAAGCAGAAACAAGAACTACAACTGATTTCAGTCACAGCCTTAGATGAAATCAACTGAAGAGAAAAGAAGACATTAAATCTGTGAAGATCTCAGCAGAGGAGGATTAAACAACTCCACAAACAGCATTACCAGCTTCACTTATTACTAACCAGACTGACTTTATTTCTGTCAGACATCTACAGAAGTTTTTATTGAGAATTAACAGAGGTTTAACTCTAATGTGGTTCATTTGAAGTCACCATAACAGCGATTAGTGTTTCCATTAGTTGGGCTCTTAACTCTCATGATAGACAGTGTGTTTGTTAAGCAGCAAAATAAGGTAAAGTCAAATGAGATCAGGTGATGATGGTTACCTGTTGATGGTTTTATAATCGTCATGAAGTAGCCTGAATCACTGATGTTTTCAAAGTCTAATAATTGTGCTCCATTATATTTTCACATCACAAACCCTGTGTTACTGCAGAATGAGATCGAGAAATATTATAAAAATCAGAATATTTTAACAAACATGAGCACAAAAAAGTCAGTTTAGTATGACACACACAGACATCAACAATCAGCGTATGAATCTCAACAATGGTGACAATCAAAAGTCCCTTGCTGCAATGCATGCTGGGTACCAGCATAGAGTACAAAACGCCCAGCATGCATTGCAACATGAATAAATTATGTAGCTGAATTGTCCTATTATTTTGTTTAATTCTAAATATTTTCATTTATTTTTTGCTGTTGTTTTTGTAGTGACATTTAGTAGTTTTTTGTGATGTTCAGAGTTGATCTGTTTATCTGAATATTGTTTATTGTCACCTTTGTTGAGATTCATATGCTGATTGTTAATAACTGTGTGTGTCGCTTGAGATAAAAAATTTGTGCTCATGTTTATTAAAATGTTTTAACTGATAGGTATAATACTGTTGGATCTCATGCTAGAGTAACACAGGGTTTGTGATGTAAATGTATTGGTGGAACAAAAAAATTGTTGTATACAAATAACATCAGGGATTCAGTCTATTTCATGATGATTACAAAACCATCAACAGGTAACCATCGCACCTGATCTCATTTCACTTTAGCTTTCTTTGCTTTTGCAAATGTGTATGACAAACACACTGTCACAGCATCCAAAAACAGACAAAAGATATAATAAGAGTTAAGAGCCCAGCTTATGGAAACACTAATCACTGTTATGGTGACTTCAAATGAAACACATTAGAGTTAAACCTCTGTTAATTCTCAATAAAAACATCAGTGATTCTGCTTGTTAACAGGCTTATTAAGGCTGAGATGACTCTATATTTAATATACACAGGTTTTGTGGTTCAGATAACGTCCAGTTCTGGTTTATTTATTTTGCTCTTGGCTGACATCTGGCCAGAGGTGTAAAGTCCAGGTTCAGAAAGTAAAAGTCCTCCTCAGTATTTTGTTCCAATCACCTGGATTTGCTAATTCAGCCAGGAGATATAACTAATTAGTGAAATCAGCTGGCTGAGTTCATGGGTGGAATAAACATATGGCAGGACTTCTACTTTCTGACCCCTGGACTATACACCTCTGTTGACAACTATGCCTAGGGTCTTGAAGTTCTATCACACAACATGTAGCCACTTATATGTTTTCTTACTTGGCATATGTAACTCTGTAGGTATTTACAACACCACTGGTTAAAAGCTGACTTAAATTTTATGATAAAATTGTGAAAATGAATCTTTTATTATAGAAGTTTATATTAGTTCAAGTTTGCTCTGTGTGGATGTATTGTTCTGTTCCAGTGATGTTCTATTACTAAACCTTGAATGGAAAATATATCACCTATGGGGTCAAAGCCTGTTCCCCAATGGTATCTGCATACCCCTTGGGTCACAGCAAGTTTTCACCAAGGTGGTAGGACCCAGCGATCCATTGCACCACTTTGCATACCTTGTTTATTCGTGTAGCCTGCCCTCCAGATAATAAATATGCACTTGCTTTGCAATTCATCCATTGGGTTATTATGAAATCAAACTAATCAAGAGTTCTAGACTTTGACGGGTTCTTCTTATTTGTTTTCATATTGCTGTTCTCATGATTGCTGTATGAGATTTTTATAGACAACTATGCCTAGGGCCTTGAAGTTATATCACACCACATGTAGCCACTTATATGGGTTTTTTTTTTTGGCAACGATTAAAGTGTGGAAATTAATTGTAAGAAAAAGTTTATATTAGTTCAAGTTTGCTCTGTGTGGATGTATTGTTCTGTTCCAGTGATGTTCTATGACTAAACCTTGAAGGGAAAAGATATCACCTATGGGGTCAAAGCCTGTTCCCCAATGGTATCTGCTGAAGCCTTTGCTGGAGGCATATATAACCCTCGGGTCCCAGCAAGTTTTCACCAAGGTGGTAGGACCCAGCGATCCATTGCACCACTTTGCATACCTTGTTTATTTGTGTAGCCTGCCCTCTAGATAATAAATATGCACTTGCTTTGCAATTCATCCATTGGGTTATTATGGAATCAAACTAATCAAGAGGTCTAGACTTTGACGGGTTCTTCTTATTTGTTTTCATGGTGTTGTTCTCATGATTGCTGTATGAGATTTTTATAGACAACTATGCCTAGGGCCTTGAAGTTCTATTACACCACATATAGCCACTTATATGTTTTCTTACTTTGCATATGTAACTCTGTAGGTATTTACAACACCACTGGTCACTATATGATAAAAGTGTGAAAATTAATCGTAAGAAGAAGTTTATATTAGTTCAAGTTTGCTCTGTGTGGATGTATTGTTCTGTTCCAGTGATGTTCTATGACTAAACCTTGAAGGGAAAAGATATCACCTATGGGGTCAAAGCCTGTTCCCCAAAGGTATCTGCTGAAGCCTTTGCTGGAGGCATATATACCCCTCGGGTCCCAGCAAGTTTTCACCAAGGTGGTAGGACCCAGCGATCCATTGCACCACTTTGCATACCTTGTTTATTTGTGTAGCCTGCCCTCTAGATAATAAATATGCACTTGCTTTGCAATTCATCCATTGGGTTATTATGGAATCAAACTAATCAAGAGGTCTAGACTTTGACGGGTTCTTCTTATTTGTTTTCATGCTGTTGTTCTCATGATTGCTGTATGAGATTTTTATAGACAACTATGCCTAGGGTCTTGAAGTTCTATCACACAACATGTAGCCACTTATATGTTTTCTTACTTGGCATATGTAACTCTGTAGGTATTTAGAACACCACTGGTCACTATATGATAAAATTGTGAAAATTAATCGTAAGA
This sequence comes from Scardinius erythrophthalmus, assembly GCF_964197995.2. Taxonomy (NCBI): domain Eukaryota; kingdom Metazoa; phylum Chordata; class Actinopteri; order Cypriniformes; family Leuciscidae; genus Scardinius; species Scardinius erythrophthalmus. The sequence goes on along the minus strand of NC_138244.1, from coordinate 24,621,451 downwards.
AGAAGTTTATATTAGTTCAAGTTTGCTCTGTGCGGATGTATTGTTCTGTTCCAGTGATGTTCTATGACTAAACCTTGAAGGGAAAAGATATCACCTATGGGGTCAAAGCCTGTTCCCCAATGGTATCTGCTGACGCCTTTGCTAGAGGCATATATACCCCTCGGGTCCCAGCAAGTTTTCACCAAGGTGGTAGGACCCAGCGATCCATTGCACCACTTTGCATACCTTGTTTATTTGTGTAGCCTGCCATCCAGATAGTAAATATGCACTTGCTTTTTGCAATTCATCCAATGGGTTATTATGGAATCAAACTAATCAAGAGTTCTAGACTTTGACGGGTTCTTCTTATTTGCTTTCATGTTGCTTTTCACATGATTGCTGTATGAGATTTTTATAGACAACTATGCCTAGGGTCTTGAAGTTCTATCACACAACATGTAGCCACTTATATGTTTTCTTACTTGGCATATGTAACTCTGTAGGTATTTAGAACACCACTGGTCACTATATGATAAAAGTGTGAAAATTAATCGTAAGAAGAAGTTTATATTAGTTCAAGTTTGCTCTGTGTGAATGTATTGTTCTGTTCCAGTGATGTTCTATGACTAAACCTTGAAGGGAAAACATATCACCTATGGGGTCAAAGCCATTTCCCCAATGGTACCTGCTGAAGCCTTTGCTGGAGGCATTTATACCCCTCGGGTCCCAGCAAGTTTTCACCAAGGTGGTAGGACCCAGCAATCAATTGCACCACTTTGCATACATTGTTTATTCGTGTAGCCTGCCCTCCAGATAATAAATATCTGCTTGCTTTGCAATTCATCCATTGGGTTATTATGGAATCAAACTAATCAAGAGTTCTAGACTTTGACGGGTTCTTCTTATTTGTTTTCATGTTGCTGTTCTCATGATTGCAGTATGAGATTTTTATAGACAACTATGCCTAGGGCCAAGAAGTTCTATCACACCACATGTAGTCACTTACATGTATGCTTACTTGGCATATGTAACTCTTTAGGTAATTACAACACCACTGGTCACTGTATGATAAAATTGTGAAAATTTATCGTAAGAAGAAGTTTATATTAGTTCAAGTTTGCTCTGTGTGGATGTATTGTTCTCTTCCAGTGATGTTCTTTGACTAAATCTGAAGGCAAAATATACCACCTATGGGGTCAAAGCCTGTTCCCCAATGGTATCTGCTGAAGTTTTTGCAAGAGGCTTATATACCCCTCGGGTCCCAGCAAGTTTTCACCAAGGTGGTAGGACCCAGCAATCCATTTCGCCCCTTTGCATATCTTGTTTATTCGTGTAGCTAGCCTTCCAGATAATCAATATGCACTTGCTTAGCATTTCTTCCACTGGGTTATTATGGAATCAAACGAATCAAGAGTTCTAGACTTTGACAGGTTCTTCTTATTTGCTTTCATGTTACTATAGACAACTATGCCTAGGGTCTTGAAGTTCTATCACACCACATGTAGTCACTTACAGGTATGCTTTCTTGGCATATGTAATTCTTTAGGTAGTTACAACACCACTGGTCACTACATGATAAAAGTGTGAAAATTAATCGTAAGAAGAAGTTTATATTAGTTCATGTTTGCTCTGTATGGATGTATTGTTCTGTTCCAGTGATGTTCTGTGACTAAATCTGAAGGGAAAAGATATCACCTATGGGCTCAAAGCCTGTTCCCCAATGGTATCTGCTGAAACTTTTGCAAGATGCATTTATACCCCTCGGGTCCCAGCAAGTTTTCACCAAGGTGGTAGGACCCAGCAATCCATTTCACCACTTTGCTTACCTTGTTTATTCGTGTAGCCTGCCCTCCAGATAATCAATATGCACTTGCTTAGCATTTTTTCCATTGGGTTATTATGGAATCAAACTAATCAAGAGTTCTAGACTTTGACAGGTTCTTCTTATTTGCTTTCATGTTACTATAGACAACTATGCCGAGGGTTTTGAAGTTCTATCACACCACATGTAGTCACTTACATGTATGCTTACTTGGCATATGTAATTCTTTAGGTATTTACAACACCATTGTTCACTACATGATAAAAGTGTGAAAATTAATCGTAAGAAGAAGTTTATATTAGTTCAAGTTTGCTCTGTGTGGATGTATTGTTCTGTTCCAGTGATGTTCTGTGACTAAATCTGAAGGGAAAAGATATCACCTATGGGCTCAAAGCCTGTTCCCCAATGGTATCTGCTAAAGCTTTTGCAAGAGGCATATATACCCCTCGGGTCCCAGCAAGTTTTCACCAAGGTGGTAGTACCCAGCGATCCATTTCGCCCCTTTGCATACCTTGTTTATTCGTGTAGCCTGCCTTCCAGATAATCAATATGCACTGGCTTAGCATTTCTTCCATTGGGTTATTACGGAATCAAACTAATCAAGAGTTCTAGACTTTGACAGGTTTTTCTTATTTGCTTTCATGTTATTGTAAGGAATATGACTTAGCTCAAATGATTATAGGGAATCAAAATTATGAATCGGGTTGATTCATCTATATTCTTACAATATTAATAAATTATTGAAGCTGAAATTTAGACCCATTCGTATACATCAATGTTAAATTACAATGAATTATAATTCAATAATTAATATACCAAAAGGTCCCTCTTTCAGATCAATTAATCAGAATAATTTTAAGGGAAATTAATGTATTAATTAAACAGTTGTTTGTCCCGCAAACTGGTCGTAAAATTAATTCCATCAACTTCTCAACAAAATGATCTCTTTCTTATAATTCGAAGAAAGCTATATTTTCTGGCCATGAAAATTACTTTCTTGTTCTTATAAAATGTAGGTTACTTAACAGTAGCGCATTTGTAAAGCATAGCTTGATCGTCGTATCATTGACTTGTAAAATGAACACTTATACAGACACAATCTAGGATATAATGGGTTTTTAATAATTGGACTAATACTACATCGAACTAAGGAATACAAGTTCTACAATTTACATGAGTATGCATAACAATACACACAGTAAAGACAAATACAAGACTAAACGGATAACAGATGAGAGAGGGAGAGGAAGGGAGAAAGTGAAACTAAAGTTCAGGACGAGAGAGATCACCGAGATGATCTCAGCATGGCAAAATCACAGGCAGTAACCTTGAGAGACAACAAGAAATCAGAATCATCAAATCACGAATCAAAATACTTGCGTATGGTTCTCTTTGTATTTGCTGAAGAAGAAGAGCTCCTTAAGAGCTGGGCGTGTTTCCTCGTGTCTTTGGGGCGAGCCAGACTCGCGCGAAGTTTAAAGGTTCACCGAACGTGAAGTTGCCAGAAACATGATTCAGAGTTCATCTCCCTTTGTGGAGGGAGAAACGAATATGAAAATAAAACTTAGTAAAGAAAATAAAACTGAGTTGATGATTCCCTAGCCATGGAGCCAGGAATTCTTTCAGTGCTCGTGCACGTCCTTGAGGATGAGGAGCGCGCGCCGCAGGAGATTCAAGTCTCTTTAAAGTTGAAGCTTCACTGAACGAATGCTAGAGTCTAAACAAAGACGGAAATAAAGAAAGGACTTAAGGGAAAAGGGAAGCCATGTGGCCTTAAAAGGGAGCCATGTGGATCTTCTTCCTGATGAAGACGGTTCGTAAGAAGTGCCCTCGGAGATTTCCCGGTCGCACACGGCCATGTAAACACCGGCAAAAACCCGAATATGCTCGTATCCCGGTTTTTAAAAACCCGGATATGATACCTGGGGTACCCCTTTTCTAACCCGAATATTTGGTCATGTAAACGCGTATCGGCATATCCCCATCAAAAGGAACACTGATTTGTGTTCTGCGCATGTTCTATTCGCAAGGAATCTTGGTCTTTTGAGTAGAGACGGCGCATACAAAAACCCGCGTGCAGTATACCGGAAGTAAACAAGAAGTAGAGGTAAACATGGCGAGACGCAGCACAGCACCACACTTTTGGAGCGAGGAGGAAAGCGCAAACAAAGGCGATCGCTATCTGCCCCTATTCATTAACTATTCATTATCCGCGTGCTGCTGCTGTTGTTGTTGTCTTTGGATACAGGAAGAAGAATCGGAAATGACGCATATTGCATCTTAAGGTTGTCCGTACGTCCAGACGCTAACCGTGCGTCGCCGTTTACATCGGGATATTGCCAATTGATTACAAATTCCATGTATACAGGAGTAACTCTCTCTACTCACGCATGTAAACGGGTTATTCCGAATGTTTCAGAAACCCAAATAGTGACCTTAACCCGACCATAACCCGAATATTGACAGCTTGTAAACGTAGTCAGTGTTGCTACAGATTCCCCCTTTTCGTCTGATGAAGTCCCTGTGTGGACATCATCGGACGACAATCATCACAATGGTCACATGGCAGGTGAATCATGATGGTCATGTAGCAGGTGGATCATGATGGTCGTGTAGCAGGTTGATCATGACAGTAGAAAGGCAGGTGTTTCTTGGAGCTGAGGATTCAGCTCGATGAGGTTCGGCGTGGTCTCTGACTTGACACCCCCTTTCCGGGGATTCCGTCTGAAACCTTTGGACACAGCTTTCGTGAGCTTGGCTGTATCGCATCTCGTTGAGTCTTCTGTACAGGATGGCGACCAACCTAGTGTTAGGATGTGGCTGATTACCTGCAAAGGTGCACAGCCCAACGTCGGCGGCGGTCCCGGCTTGGACCGCAGATGAAGTGTTCAGAACAGGTCGTCGAGACAGTGCTCGGAGGGCCGTGTTGACAGGAGCAGTGTCAGTGAGTTGAGACCCCCTTTTCTCAATCCAGAGTTCCAGTCCTGGATTCAAGGTGAAGTTGAAGTTTTTGGAGGATGGTAGTTTCAGTGCTGTCTGGTACTCTTTGCTGGGAAGCTGGTACCATGTCAGGCCATCAACGTGTAGGATGACACCTTTCAGTACTTGAAGTCCCATTTTCTGGTTGAGCATGTTGACACGGCTGGTTGTGTCATGCTGGTCGTGAGTGACAGTGGCGGTGTGCACAGGTGTGTTAGCACGCCACCTTTCACCTGCAATCTCTGCTTGTGTGTTGGTGACTTTGCTGACCAGGGGGTGCAACCCGCAGATTTCTTCAGCGTTGTCTCTGAGTAAGGGTTTGCTAAGGCAGAGATAATGAATGTCTTTGGTCATAGTGCACAGGTGCAGGTTTGGAGCTGAGTACCGTTGTGTGTCGCTGTCGTGGTAGGCCACCACGTCTGGAGGGCTTATCTTGGTGTGGGTGTTGTTTTTCCAAAACCTGACCTCGACAATGTCTGTAAGTCTGTGGACTTGGCTTGACTCGATGATAGGCAGATTTAGGAGAAAGCCCACTTCTCTCTGCTCGGGATCGACGCAGAGTGAGATGGCGCTACCCAGAGAGTAAGCCAGGTGTTTTTGTAGAAGGTCAACTGGCGTGTTGATGGTGGAAGCCAGCACAGTTAGCATCAGGCTTAGTATCAGGTACGGTGGAATTACACCTGTGGCTAGGCTGTCATTGGAGGAGCTAACCTCCCACAGCATGTCTGTCGTTAGCGTTGTAACAAGCTGATTCTGGACAAAGTCACTCTGTAAGACAGTAAACAGCGGCTTCATGGAGTTCATTGTCTGGTTCGCTGCATTTACACTGGACATACCAATGTTAAACAGAGTTCTGGCGGCAGCTCCGGTTCCGAGCAACGCTCCCAGGAAACGTTTGGAGCAGTGGTTGGTGCTTAGGAGTCCCGATTGTGCAGCAGTCACTTTCTCATGTTTGTTGAACTCGTATTCGACCTTGGCCTCGGCGTGAGAGAGGGAGTCCTCTGTCCATTGGGCACTTGTCCAGATGTATTGGGCTACGGAGCTGGGGTAGTGTGCTCTGTAGACCGGGCAGGGCTGGATGAGTCGAACATGCACTTGCTGGGTGTAGGTCCTGCCGTCGGTGATCTGGAGTCTCAGTTGTTCTCTCGGTGGCAGCTGTCCTCTGGTTGGCTGACAGTACAGCATGGCGAACCACAGCAGCAACCTGGTACAGACAACAGGGAGAGAGAGAGAGAAAGGGGAGGAAGAAGCCAGCAAGGGTTGTCTTTGATTGGACAGGGCAGTCTTTTTACTTCGTGGGCGGCGACTGGGTTTAGTTCACCTTGGCCCATGTTTTGCCATATCTTGCTGTTGGCTTGTCGCTTGCTTCAGTGTCTCGTCAGTGTCTCTGGTGCTGTGGTGTGCAGCACATGATGCGTTATAGACGAACATTAGCCGTTTATTCCCCTTTGTGCGCCGTGGCATTACAAGCCTTGGCATTGTGATGTCAATCGGTGCACAACTCAGAATGTTGTTTTGTGCTAGCAGCATGTGCGTGGTGTCATGCAGTGGTCTGAGGCACTGGTTGTCAGTGAGGTCAGACGGCATGCGAGGGTGGTTGGAAGGTTTTGAGAGGTGGGCATTTAAAGTCTTTAAGTAGATGTCAGAAGCCTGCATGTCTGTTATGTTTGTCTTTGTAAACAGCGGAGCCAGCGTAAGCGGCTCTGAAGTAGGCGGTGTAGCTTGTAAAGTTCTTATGCTGTGTGTAATCTTTTCAACCTTGAGGGTGGGTGAGTGGGTTGAAAAAGACCACAGCTTGTTGTTTAATGCGCCAGGCTTGGCAATGGCTTGAGTGAGGTCATTGCATTGGTCTATTATGACCGTCATGACCTTGAGGCAGCAAGTGTCAAAGTCTTTGGTGGGCTGTAAGGTGCAGGGTAGCGGATTCGAACCTTCAGTTGGTGCTGAGTCTGTGTCTTCCTGGCTGGCTGTGGGAGTTCCCATGAACTCTGTGACCTTTGTGACCTGACCGTCTGGCTGTGACTGGAGGGGGCAAAGTTCTCGTACTTGAGCCCAGACTTTGAGCTGTTTCAAGTCCAGTAACGGTTCAAAACGATGTAGAAGGTCTCGGCCGATGAGGAATGGAAAAGTGTCCATTTTTGAGATGAACACGGGATGGACTAGACTCAAAGGACCAATCGTCAGGTGAATGTGGGCTACCTGTTCGAGCCGGATGTCATGTTGACTGTATGACTGTACGTTCAGTTCACAAGTTTGAGGTGTAAGAGTTTGATCTTGTCTCTTAGCTTCAAATTGGAGTCTTTTGAAAAGTTGATTTGAGATCACCGTAATGTCTGATCCTGTGTCGATCAGGGCTTCCATGCTCACTTCCTTTTCCAACGTGATGACTAGGTAGAGTTTTTGGGCCACCCCCTTTTTGATCAGGTTGCCCAGGAAAGTTGGCATGGCAGGTGTGACCGTCGATGGGTGGTTAGGACCGGTCTCGTGTAGCTTGCTGTGGAGGCAGTTAGACAGAACAGCGTTTCCTGGTACCTTGGTATTTTGGTGCCTGGTGTGAGGAAGTGTGCCGTCTCGTTCAGGGTGTGCAGCTGTCAGCTGTGGAGCTTTGGTGATGCTGTCACCTCGTGATGTGACAGTTAGCTCTGTGGTCTGTGGATGACGAGCAGTGTTCGAGGTGCTTGGCTCAGTCAGATGGCGGTCAGACGGTTTGGTTTCAGTTCTTATGCTTAGGCATAAGATGTCTGGCTCGTCCTTCTTGTCTTTCTTGCGACGTTTCTGGTGAAGAAGCTCTTTCAGCACCCTTAGGATCTCTGCTGTCTCAGACGTGGCTGCACTGTGGTTACCTGATGTGAGCTCAGGCTTGAGCTTACCAGTGTCGTGTCGAGAGTGGTTCCACTCTCTGTCGGGGCTTGTTGTCCTGGACGGGGGAGATTGGCTCTTTTGGGGTCGCCGGTCCCAGAATCTTTCAGAGCGGTTGCTCTGGTGCTTTGGTCGAGCACCACCACGATTGTGTTGTCCTCTGCTGCTGGCGTGGTGTGAACAGTGCTCAGAGACAGAGTAGATTGTGAGGTTTTTTACAGTCTTTTCAGAAATAGTCTTTTGCTTGGTGTAAGCTTTATGGGCTAAGTCACGCAGCTGTTGGGTAGACATGGTCCGTGCATCGGCCAAAACCCCAATATGATGGGATAAGGTTGGATGGAGATTCCGCAGGAAAAGAGTTTTAATGAGCTATACTCATACGGGCTATGCCGTTTATGAGAATTTTGGGCTAACTGATGCACAGTTAGACAGTTAGCGGAGCCAATTGACTTGGGTTCGAAGGACCCGAACTAGAGATTTGACAGGCAGTAGCCTCGCGGGTCACGTGATGACACCAGCTGCTTGGTTTGTCGCCCTATTATTTAGTTTCCTTGGTGGCTCTCACAGGTTACTTGTCTCTAGGTGAAAATGAAAGAAACAAATCACAACCGAACAAAGGATAGAAAAGACTGAGGTAAAACAAAACACTAGTGATGACTAGGTCTGAAATTAAATAAACAGAATAGTAACACAGTACGTGTTCAAGAGGATAAAGAGACCTAAGCTATTATCACTGTTAGGGTTTAAGGCCAACAGGTGAGTGGGGGCTATCGGGGTAGGAAACCTAGGAAGATGGTATGGCTTAGAGAAGAGAGAAAGGTGGGCCATACATCTAGAATATACCCGGGGGAATATCTAATAATCTGTGGCTTATATTAAGTGGAATGGGTTTTACTAAATTTAGATTAACCTGTGGTGAATTGAAGCCGCTCTGGTGGGATCCGTGGCTCAGTCAACCCCTCCGACGGTTCCCAACACTTGACCGCAGTGTTCTCGGGCAACTTCGTTTTCTCCCTGTACCTCGCTGCGCCCTCTCAGACAACTTGCGACTTTAAAACACAACCTGGCAACACCAAGGTTTCCCCGGCCAGACAATACGGCAAAATTGGGTTTTAGCCCGGAACTCTCTTGAAGAGTGGCCCACTTTAGGCCTCAGTTCGGGTTTATTGTCCCAAAATTGCTTTGTGTGTGTCGGCTGGCGTGGTTGACCTTTGGAGTGCCAAATTGCTAATGTCACAGTTGCGTGCCGCAACAATGGTACGGGATTCGGAAGTGTCCGAAACTCACAGAACGGCAAGTGTCAGTAACGCCGGTTGGGCAACCTCGCTCGCGGAAACCAACCCGAGATGACTGCAACTCCCCACAGTGCTTTAGTGAATGCCACCTATAAATACACAAAGGGTAAACAAGTGAAACTTAAAGTGAATTAAGGCTAGTTTGTTTAAACCAAATGGATTAGTTATTTATGTGGCAATAAGAGTCAAAGGTTTTACTAAATAATAATAAACAAAAAGAGATTATGATAATGTTACTTATCAAAATGACCTAACCCAAAAGAGAGAAGGAAAAGAATAACAGTAGAAATAAAGTAATAGAATAAAAATTTAAATTTAAAAATAAAATCAAAATGAAATAACAGGATGAACCCAGGAGAAGAGGCAGGCCGCAGTAGGGGGTTTTCACCACAAGGGGGCGTGCTCCCTCTCTGTGCTCAACCTGGCAAACAGAGAACTTAATTCAAATCAAAAATTCAAAACTTGTTTAAATTAAAATGTAAAATAAGCATGTAAGGAAATGTAAAAATCGGAATGATATCTTATAATAATCCAGATACACTAAAGTATCAGTCCTATTTATAAAAATAATCAGGAGAGAAAGACGATATAAAAGAGTGAAAGGAGGAAAATAGTGATGCCGACTTAGTATCCACAAGGCCACACGATGGTGCTGTTTCCTCCAAGTGGATACCAGGGGCTGAATAGACAACTCAATTTAAATTTAAAATTCAAACCAGTTCAAATCAAATTTAAATGAGCATGTAAAGAAAAACTGAGAACTCAGACTAGTATCCCATAATAACTAATGGTAACAATGAAGTGTCATCCATAACTATAAAGTAAATCAAAAGAGAAAAGTGGAAATAAACAATTCCCGACAGGATTTGAAGAGAAAGAAAAGAGAGCTGAGTGATCCGACCTAGCGGGAGGCGGCCACTAGGTGCCGTTGTTTCCTCTTAGTGAATATCAGTGGCTGACAGACAAACACAATTTAAATTCAAGTTCAAAACGGGTTTAAAATCAAATTTAAATAAGCACGTAAAGGGTATTGAAAAATCAGGATGATATCCTCCAATAATTAACGATAACAGTGAAGTTTCATTAAAAATTATAAAATAATCGAAAAGGGTAAAATTAGAAATACAAAATTTCCAAACTGGATTGAAAAGAGAGACAAGAGAGAGACTGAAGGCTCACTTCCTTCTAAGTGGGCCACTCAGTGGTTGACTCGAGACACTTAGTTTACACTATTAAACAATAAAATCTAAATTCAAATCATGTTTGAACCAGAATCAAAGTAAATGTGAACAGTCAAAGGCAGGAAAAATTGTCTAACACAAAATAATATTCGCACAAGCCAAGCTGTGAATGCGAATAATTATTTAGAGTCTATACATTTAATTCAATAATCGCAATAAAAGAGCCTTATCTGAAAACGGCCACTAGATGGCGTTGTTGCGCTCATGCAGGCGGAAATCAGAGGGGCAAAGGGTAATTTGAGGCTGCTAAGCACTTAAAGAACGCCCTCTGGCGTTTAGTAAATGGAATTACACCACTTCAATGTGATTCAAACGCTTAAAGGGGGGGTGAAATGCTCATTTTTACTCAATCTCCTGTTAATCTTGAGTACCTATAGAGTAATATTGCATCCTTCATATCTCCAAAAAGTCTTTTGTTTTATTATATTTTTAATTGAAAGATTGGCTGTACCGAGTCTTTCCGGAAAAAAACGAGCGGCTGGGGGCGGGCCGTGTGGGCGAAGCTAAAGCTGTGCTAACGCGCCGAGCTAACAACACACAGAGACATTTGTTCAACAGTTTTACTCACCGTTCCAACGCACGACCGCGAACCTTTATCATTGTGACTGCTCGATCCTTAATCATTAGACGATCTTGGCTTTGTTTATAAAACAATCATCGTCGAAATGCAGGGAACAACAGCCTTACACAACTCCGTTTATGCTCAGGAAAACAAACTCCATCCACGGGTGCCTTAACGCCGGGTTCTTTGGGAATCTGTGCAGGGTTGTCTTGCCCTGGCAACCAAAAACACACTTCTTTGGTGACATTGACTTCCCAAAAGCCGGGCAGGGCGCTTTGATGGCGAACTGCTTTCACTCTCTTGCTCTGTTTTACGAGTGCGCGTGCGCCCGCGATCTTACCGGAGAAGTGCCCTTAGGACCCATATAAGGAAATTCCGCCCTCTCTTACGTAAGACAGAGCCATACTCGAAAAAAACTTTCCGAAACTTGTGGCAAACCGGAAGGACAATTTTTGGAACAAAAATACTCCTTCAAACGTACAACTTAACTTTTGAAACTTTGACCATGTTTAGCATGGGAATCCAACTCTTTAACAGTGTAAAAAACTCAGTATGCATGAAACAGTAATTCACCCCCCCTTTAAGAGCTTTCAGCTCACGTCACGCGCTGATTTCCGCAACAATCACAAATTAGACAGAGGTCTCGGCGGACCTTTTGGTGCTATTAATTCTGCACAGGAGAGTATGGCGGGGTTTCTTCGCCGCAAATACTCTAATGTGGACAACAGGAATTTTCCGTCTGTTGCTAGACTCCCATATTACACCCTTATCAAAATAGCACTTATGATTTGTGTATTTAGGTTTTCGATTGATTAGCTAGGTCAATGTTAACCAGGAGTTTACCGTTTTGTTGAATATCACTGGACTAACCACGAATTCAATAATGATAGCATGCATGCAAGGCCTAAATGTTTAAAAAGGAATCTCGCTTTAGAAACATATTTATTAATACCGGTAGTACGCACGTGAGAATTCTTCGTTCACAGCGATTTAAAACAAATATTAGAAATGTATCAACTGCAGAGATATTTCTTCATCTCTTAACAGGACATTTGTAATATTAAATACTGCAGTGTACGTAGCATTTAACAGTGCTAAAACTGTCTAGGCATATTTTAGCAATTTGTTAAAGCTTTTTGCCTCGGACAGTTAGGAGTGAGTTCGCGTTTGCGACTTACCTCACACTTTCATAATTTCATAAAATGTGTGCACAAAATTATTAACAACCATATAAACAGATTGAAACTGAATATTGTTCATAAAACAAAGTTTGAAACGTGCCTAAAATATCTCCACCAAAACTGTAAGGAATATGACTTAGCTCAAATGATTATAGGGAATCAAAATTATGAATCGGGTTGATTCATCTATATTCTTACAATATTAATAAATTATTGAAGCTGAAATTTAGACCCATTCGTATACATCAATGTTCAATTACAATGAATTATAATTCAATAATTAATATACCAAAAGGTCCCTCTTTCAGATCAATTAATCAGAATAATTTTAAGGGAAATTAATGTATTAATTAAACAGTTGTTTGTCCCGCAAACTGGTCGTAAAATTAATTCCATCAACTTCTCAACAAAATGATCTCTTTCTTATAATTCGAAGAAAGCTATATTTTCTGGCCATGAAAATTACTTTCTTGTTCTTATAAAATGTAGGTTACTTAACAGTAGCGCATTTGTAAAGCGTAGCTTGATCGTCGTATCATTGACTTGTAAAATGAACACTTATACAGAGACAATCTAGGATATAATGGGTTTTTAATAATTGGACTAATACTACATCGAACTAAGGAATACAAGTTCTACAATTTACATGAGTATGCATAACAATACAAACAGTAAAGACAAATACAAGACTATAGGGATAACAGATGAGAGAGGGAGAGGAAGGGAAAAAGTGAAACTAAAGTTCAGGACGAGAGAGATCACCGAGATGATCTCAGCATGGCAAAATCACAGGCAGTAACCTTGAGAGACAACAAGAAATCAGAATCATCAAATCACAAATCAAAATACTTACATATGGTTCTCTTTGTATTTGCTGAAATCTTGCTGAAGATTTCGTGCACGTCCTTGAGGATGAGGAGCGCGCGCCGCGGGAGATTCAAGTCTCTTTAAAGTTGAAGCTTCACTGAACGAATGCTAGAGTCTAAACAAAGACGGAAATAAAGAAAGGACTTAAGAAAATAAACGAGAAAATGGTGAATGCTCCCTTAAAAGGGAGCCATGTGGATCTTCTTCCTGATAAAGACGGTTCGTAAGAAGTGCCCTCGGAGATTTCCTGAGTCGGTCTTTATGGAAAATATGGGTTGACACCTCTGTTCGCGCGAACAACCAATGAACGTCCAAAGATCTGAAGCGGGAAGAGGTTCTTTGTCTCTGGGGCAACGCCCACTCGAATGAGTCATGAGGAGATGGGCTTTGAGCTGTTCGGCTCCCAAAATATGGAAAAGTGTAAAATAATGCGTATTACTTCATTCTGCTATCGGAATTCGACTCCGTTAGATTGAGAGAATTTCAGAGATATAAAACTTGTCATAGGAAGATTTTAGGAACACCAAGTTACATAAGATATGCGTAATTACAAACATTTTAAAGTTACATGGCTAGAAATAAGGTTTACCCAAAATGTGTTGTACACTAGCTACAAATGGAGATGAAACTTAAGGAACTAAACACGGTACACACCTGATTTGTCTAACCTTATTACCAAAGTTTACCAGGATACACAAACTACACCACGTAAAAGAAAAATTATGAGATGGGAAATTACATCCATGTTTACATTTCTTTAGTGGTTATACATATAGAAAATGTAGGATTTAAGTAGGAGGAAAGATTAACACTTTAATTCTGCTCCACTCCTAAAAGCTTGACATTCCGTTAGGGTATAAAACAAAGTGGGTGGGGGGAAGGCAATTCCCCTGGAGAAACATTCTTCACAAATACATTTCAGAGCTCAACACTAGAAAATCATAATTATATGATCAAACAAATTAATAAAACATGCATACAGGAAGGTCAAACCCAAATCTGAGTTACATACATTAAAACTATATTTCTATCCTGAATAATACACAGAGGATGTTTGTTTGTGTGTGTGTGTATGTGTGTGTGTGTGTGTGTGTGTGTGTGTGTGTGTGTGTGTGTGTGTGTGTGTGTGTGTGTGTGTGTCACATAGAAAGTTTTGTTATCTCTCTGTGGTCCAGAGAGGGGAAGGGGGTTTGGAATGCAGAACTTTGCAAAGTTAAGGGAATGTGTTGACTTTATCCTCCAAGGTGCAATAAAGTGTCGCGAAAGACCATTTGTTGCCGACTAGCTGGAGCCAACACAACTGATTTACCTTCGGGGGTTCAGAGTGGGACAGCAAGAAGGAATGTGCGTTTGTGTTCTGATCCAATGAGCCATGATTCATAGCCAAGGTTGCTACATTACTATAGACAAATATGCCTAGGGTTTTGAAGTTCTATCACACCACATGTAGTCACTTACATGTATGCTTACTTGGCATATGTAATTCTTTAGGTATTTACAAAACTATTGTTCACTATATGATAAAAGTGTGAAAATTAATCGTAAGAAGAAGTTTATATTAGTTCAAGTTTGCTTTGTGTGGATGTATTGTTCTGTTCCAGTGATGTCCTGTGACTAAATCTGAAGGGAAAAGATACCACCTATGGGGTCAAAGCCTGTTCCCCAATGGTATCTGCTGAAGCTTTTGCAAGAGGCTTATATACCCCTCGGGTCCCAGCAAGTTTTCACCAAGGTGGTAGGACCCAGCGATCCATTTCGCCCCTTTGCTTACCTTGTTTATTCGTGTAGCCAGCCCTCCAGATAATCAATATGCACTTGCTTAGCATTTTTTCCATTGGGTTATTATGGAATCAAACTAATCAAGAGTTCTAGACTTTGACAGGTTCTTCTTATTTTCTTTCATGTTACTATAGACAAATATGCTTAGGGTTTTGAAGTTCTATCACACCACATGTAGTCACTTACATGTATGCTTACTTGGCATATGTAATTCTTTAGGTATTTACAAAACCATTGTTCACTATATGATAAAAGTGTGAAAATTAATCGTAAGAAGTTAGTTCAAGTTTGCTTTGTGTGGATGTATTGTTCTGTTCCAGTGATGTCCTGTGACTAAATCTGAAGGGAAAAGATAAACCTCTGGGGTCAAAGCCTGTTCCCCAATGGTATCTGCTGAAGCTTTTGCAAGAGGCATATATAACCCTCGGGTCCCAGCAAGTTTTCACCAAGGTGGTAGGACCCAATGATCCATTTCGCCCCTTTGCTTACCTTGTTTATTCGTGTAGCCAGCCCTCCAGATAATCAATATGCACTTGCTTAGCATTTTTTTCCATTGGGTTATTATGGAATCAAACTAATCAAGAGTTCTAGACTTTGACAGGTTCTTCTTATTTGCTTTCATGTTACTATAGACAAATATGCAGAGGGTTTTGAAGTTCTATCACACCACATGTAGTCACTTACATGTATGCTTACTTGGCATATGTAATTCTTTAGGTATTTACAACACCATTGTTCACTATATGATAAAAGTGAGAAAATTATTCGTAAGAAGAAGTTTATATTAGTTCAAGTTTGCTCTCTGTGTATGTATTGTTCTGTTCCAGTGATGTTCTTTGACTACATCTGAAGGGAAAATATATCACGTATGGGGTCAAAGCCTGTTCCCCAATGGTATCTGCAGAAGCTTTTGCAAGAGGCATATATAACCCTCGGGTCCCAGCAAGTTTTCACCAAGGTGGTAGTACCCAGCGATCCATTTCGCCCCTTTGCATACCTTGTTTATTCGTGTATCTTAATTTGACATATGTTGATATAACCAACTGACATTGTAGCCTAGTAGATTAGATTGCATGCCAGGAAGAGGCTTATGCTTTGTATTAAGTAATGAGCGTTTACTATAATATAGCCGCACTCAAGCGCACGACCGCACGCATAAAGCTTGCCACAAAGAACCGGTAAAAGTAATGATTATGAATACGTCTAAATGTGTCTAAATACGCTGTGAATGTGAATGTGCATTACGCCGAGTTTCGGTTCATTTATGAGAAGAACTCCAGTTCACTCGCCGGCGCCTCCAATGTCGTGATTGTCTGCTATATTTACTTCTTAAATCCAGGTAATTGGTTCACGAAACATTGATTAAAATTAAGAAATAATTAATACAAAACGAAATTCAATTTAAAGAAAGGCAGCTGTTCTGTTTGAGGTCTCTGTGAAAGTTTTAAAGCAGTCTTTTAATGCCGCTTTCAGAGCGCTCGCGTCCATAACCGAGAACTGAACGTTGTTTTTCCCTTATAAATGCGAAAACGAAAATGAAAATGAAATCAATATTATAATGTTTTTTTTGTTGTGTCAGACACCACATTTTTCTCTCATATTGCTCCTCATAACCACTGAAAACGGTCAACGGAAGTTAAAAGTGGTGGGTACAAAATGACTCATGACGAAATCTGGTGGGTACACATACACTGTCTTTGTATCTCTTTAGAATATTGCTACTTTTAGAAAAAAATGACATAATTAAGAATCAAATTATTATGAACAAATAATGAAACTTCCAAAATTCGACAACACAAAGAATGATCAAAAAGCGATATAACGCACATCTCAGGTTAAATTAATTATATAAAAAACAGGGAACATTTTGAAAAAGCAAAACTGAACAAAATGCATAATTAAAATAATTGTATTATGTGTTGTATATGGAATTTGTGAATATGAATATTTAGAAGATTTACAAACTGTCGGCAAGACCTCAAACCAACCCCAGACATTCTGAGACTAACGTGGAAAAATCTTTATGCTTAATGCATTAAGACAGTTCAATTAAAATATTTATTAATAATGTAATGGCAAATCAGATGCGCCCAAAATATAAATGCTACGCGTTGTGCTGCAACATTACCTCACAAGAAATATCTGCCCAAGAACAATCACACAAGAAATATCTGCACGAATAAAGAATCTGGGTAAGTCGCATTATTTAAAGGGACAGTAAGTGGGATTTTCTCCCATCTAGTGGTGAAATTGTATTTTGCAATCAAATGAATAGTGCTCTCTAGCGCCTCGCATTTTCAAATGTGTGTTGCATCTACGGTAGCCATTATGTACCAAAAAGCTATGACAGGATGTCCTCTAATAGCACTTCATCGAGTTTTCCTTTTAGTCAGGGGGCCAATTCTGAAAAGGGCTTCCGTTAAGACTTTTGCGGACATGTTTTGGTACAAGCTGTCACCCTATTTTTTTAGTTAGAAGACACCCATAGGTAAGATATTAGGGTGGTTGTCAAGCTGAATTTTTTTTTTGTGTGACCTGTACAAGCAATTTCAGGCCAATTTTTTGGTTTCCTGCTCAACACGACATGCCAACAGTAAATGTTGAATATCTCCACAACCACAAGGACCATATTTATAAAAATGGTATCAAATGAAAGCCAACACTCATGGGATGTCTGCTGAAGTGTCAGAATGAACATTTATTGTACAGTGTAAGAGACAACAGAACTAGAACATGAAAAAAACTATCTCCGCCTAAAGAGAACCAGTTTTCAAAGTGAATATCAGCTTGGAAACATAACCTAGTATCCCAAAACCTCTATCAATCAGTACCCATATCTATGGGAATGAGTCAAGCCAAGTTTAAAGCTTGTAGGGAGAGACAGTGCAATGCTGCACAAGTTATAATACTTTAATGTCAAGGCGGACATTTAGAACTGTAGATGATGGTCTATGGTGCTATTTGACTTATTTAGTATACCAGGTTGTAACACAAATTATATTACATTCACATATCACTATAGTTATTAATTCCATCCTAACAAAACTGCTCTCTCACTTCTTTAGGGTTGGGGGTTAGTAACTAGTTAGTAGTAATAACTATGTAATAGTCCTATGGCAAAGGTATGTTTTTCCCCATCAAAGCAGTGGCTCTCAGGTTGGCAGAGGTTGGCTCTCAGGTTGTCAGTCTCATCCCTTTGAGACTGAATGGATTGAATAAGCAAGGTCAAGCTAAGCGCAATGCAAATAATGGTGTGTGTCTATTATATTGCAAAAATATTGCACAATGTTATACTACAATAATCTCCAGAAAGAGCACAAAGACACCACTTCCTGAAAAATCACTTCAATCAAAGGGCTTTATCTTGGCTGTATTTTCCATATTTGTCTTGACAAATGAAACATTGTTCCCAATCAATATCTCTTCCTATTTGTTTTTCTTTGGACGCTAGGCTTACAGTTTCCTCTGGATCCATGTTATCTCATCTGAAGGCAAATACATTTTTCACTACACTAGTCTGATTGGTTTCTGAGTGGATCACTACAATGTCCTCTGACATAAGCTGAGGGCTTTGCTATCTAACAAACTTATTAACGCTTTTAGCTATAGCAGACTGTAAAATAGGCTGCTGTGCAGCAAATAAATTAAAAACAATATTTCCATTACACATCTGCACAAAACTTAATTTACCTATTAGTAAGTAAGCTAGTAATTATGAAAGTAAATTAGCCTAGCTATACACTCACCTAAAGGATTATTAGGAACACCTGTTCAATTTCTCATTAATGCAATTATCTAATCAACCAATCACATGGCAGTTGCTTCAATGCATTTAGGGGTGTGGTTCTGGTCAAGACAATCTCCTGAACTCCAAACTGAATGTCAGAATGGGAAAGAAAGGTGATAAGCAATTTTGACCGTGGCATGGTTGTTGGTGCCAGACGGGCCGGTCTGAGTATTTCGCAATCTGCTCAGTTACTGGGATTTTCATGCACAACCATTTCTAGGGTTTACAAAGAATGGTGTGAAAAGGGAAAAACATCCAGTATGCGGCAGTCCTGTGGGCGAAAATGCCTTGTTGATGCTAGAGGTCAGAGGAGGATGAGCCGACTGATTCAAGCTGATAGAAGAGCAACTTTGACTGAAATAACCACTCGTTACAACCGAGGTATGCAGCAAAGCATTTGTGAAGCCACAACACGCACAACCTTGAGGCGGATGGGCTACAACAGCAGAAGACCCCACCGGGTACCACTCATCTCCACTACAAATAGGAAAAAGAGGCTACAATTTGCACGAGCTCACCAAAATTGGACAGTTGAAGACTGGAAAAATGTTGCCTGGTCTGATGAGTCTCGATTTCTGTTGAGACATTCAGATGGTAGAGTCAGAATTTGGCGTAAACAGAATGAGAACATGGATCCATCATGCCTTGTTACCACTGTGCAGGGTGGTGGTGGTGGTGGTGGTGTAATGGTGTGGGGGATGTTTTCTTGGCACACTTTAGGCCCCTTAGTGCCAATTGGGCATCGTTTAAATGCCATGGCCTACCTGAGCATTGTTTCTGACCATGTCCATCCCTTTATGACCACCATGTACCCATCCTCTGATGGCTACTTCCAGCAGGATAATGCACCATGTCACAAAGTTCGAATCATTTCAAATTGGTTTCTTGAACATGACAATGAGTTCACTGTACTAAAATGGCCCCCACAGTCACCAGATCTCAACCCAATAGAGCATCTTTGGGATGTGGTGGAACGGGAGCTTCGTGCCCTGGATGTGCATCCCACAAATCTCCATCAACTGCAAGATGCTATCCTATCAATATGGGCCAACATTTCTAAAGAATAAGGGTGTCACGATTTCGATTTTAAATCGAAATCGGTCGAAATTAATGCTCAATCTTGATTATCGAATCAAAAAATGGAATCGTCAATGCTGCCACACCCCCATGTCACGGCAGCTCGGCTTGCCTGTAATAGGTAAAACTCCTTTTCTCGAGAATATTGCAGCCTTTATTTTAAAACACATTGCAGCGAGAGCATCATATCTCGTCTGAGCGAGCTGATTGTCTGTGCTGCGGCAACTGCACGAACCTATGGCGAGTTAGCAGTGGCGTACGGTCCAATGGGAGCGCATGGCGCCCTGCCAACCTCGAGTGTGCCAATTTGGACGTGGCTGGAGAGTATAATTCACAAAAAACTCACCAAAGGATTTTAGGTTTAAATCGACTGAAGCGAAGTACCTGATATGAGCGAAATAGCACGGCAAGGCAAAGCAGTACTCGTTCCCTTATCTCTAAGGGAACCGAGGTTACGCAAGTAACCAAGTAGCCTACGTTCCCTTACGAGAACGTTCTCTCGTACTGCGTTGCAAACGCTGTGGGAACCCAATTTAAAACGCTGTGCTATTCGCCTGTGACTGCTCTGAGGAGTCCAGGGAGCCCCGGGACTATAATAGCCAGGTAATAGGTTATATTGTTTAAGTTTCCAATTGACTGAAGATATAAGTTATTGTTACATTATGTTGTTAATAAACGTTTTAAATTTGACAATGTAGTGTGTGGTATTGCGAACAAAGGTCAGATATTATTATATTGCATAAAAGTCTTAAAATGGCATAGCTTGTGCTTTCAATTTATTTTTTTAAAATCGAGAATCGAATCGTACCGTGACTTTAGAATCGAAAATGTAATCGAATCGAGGATTTGGAGAATCGTGACACCCTTACTAAAGAATGCTTTCAGCACCTCTTTGAATCAATGCCACGTAGAATTAAGGCAGTTCTGAAGGCGAAAGGGGGTCAAACACAGTATTAGTATGGTGTTCCTAATAATCCTTTAGGTGAGTGTATGTCTGGTAAGTATATAGCTAGTTGGAAAACAGTTTAGCTTACCTGTTTCTGGCAACATTTGATGGTAGAATGGTAGAATCTTGAGGTAAATGTTTGTGTAGACAAATAGATCAAGTTAATCTGTTGTGTGATTGTGTGATTCACTCCTTTATAAAGTTTTGTTCAGACTGTACTGTTGACACCTGCTGTGATCATCTTCTCTGGATCTGCTGCCTCAATCTGCTGCCAAATCACAGCTGCGCTGACACAACAGTGCCCCTTGTGGTGTGATACTCTTGTGGTATTTATTGATTATTATTTTTTAATGATCATGCTTGCACATAAGTTGGATTATATTGCACATTTGCCCAAAATTACAATAGGTAACGGAAGAAAATGGAAGCACTTTGGGAAAAAAAATCCGCTTTTACCACTTTTAAGAATATAGTGTTAAAATGGACAAAAAAACATTTTCTAAGCTGACAACCTGGCTAGAACACATGTTGAGGGGATAAATATTAATACTTGATAAGTTGTATACTTGTACCAAAAAGTGTCCGACAAAGTTTTAATATCAGTTTTGGCCCCCTGACTATTTGGGTGAACTGGTTTGTTATTTCAAACAAACTACAACTTGACACAACGAACAAACGAATGTTACAGTTTTGAACAAACAAAACTTACAACCTTGTTTATAGGGCCTTCTCTACTTTACTCAATAGTAGAGATACTACTTTGATACTGTACCTTGAAATGTGCTGTTTTTTTTTTTTGTTTTTTGTTTTTTTGATGTGCACAAATAAATGACAGGTACCATAAGATTTTCTTCTTGCTGTTCCTTTTTTTTTTCTTCGTTCATGCATGTTACGAATGCATGAATGAATGAATGAATGAATGAATGAATGAATGAATGAATGAAACATTTATGTATGACTTAAGCAATAAATAAATAAATGAATGTATCAATTTTCAATACCACAGGGAAGAACTTATAGGCCTACTGTCATATAGATATTTTTATCTATTATTTTCTTATTTTTTTTGTCCATCCATTTAAAATCTAGGAAATCATTACTTTCTTCTGAAGAGATCACTTTACATAATGACATATTCAATTAAGGCTTTTTATTCATATATAAACATTGCTCAATTACCATTGCAAATCTCACCTAAATGTTTGCTCACTCAGTGTATGGGATAATTATTGGGATAATGTGATAATTATTGGGATAATTTTGTTATAATTGCACAAGATAGCTTGTTTTTACTATATTTTATGTAGCCTAATAATTTAGTAAATCAGTAAATCTCCAAATTAATGTAGAAACATCATAAAGACAGTATATTTCAAATAATTGTTTAATGGCATATTTTTATGAATGAAGTGTTATTTGATTCTGATGTCACTGCTGCACTGTCACATGTGGATCCCACACGCGTCCCATTTTCTCACAACTCTTAAAGGAGAACTCGGCAACTCTAGCGAACTCTAGTCACTTCTTCGCTGATTTTCCCTTTTGTTGTCGCATGTTTTCCCCACGAGCTCCCCCTACAGCTGTGGTGGGGCGTATATTTCACAACACAGTCGTAAAAAACTCACTTGCGGCAGCCTCCTCCCCCTCTCTACCGCTGCTCATGTGCGTTTGTTTTGATCGGAGCAAGCCAACTGTATCGCGTGGAGCTATGTCTACTGAGGTGGGTAATCTGGTAATACATCATAAATGCGTGTGTGTTTATGTCGAATTGCCGTAAAGCAATTTGTGTTTCGCGCTCGTTCTCGTTCTCGCTTTCGCTTCTCACGAGACTTCCAATTTCTATCTTGCCGGGACGGTAGTGAACAAGTTGCAAGGTTGGTTTTCCGCCTGGGAACGCTGGGGGGAGCGGGGAAAGTCACCAATATCACCAGAACAGGTTGTTTAACCATCCAAATGATTTCTAGACAGTTTTATTAAGTTAAAAAAGCTACCAAGTTCTCCTTTAACGTTCATTTAAGACTTTATTTAACTAATTTAAGACTGCTCTCATGCGGATACTCAAAGCGAAAGCGCGAAAGAGAAGTCGAGTCTGGCGCGCGTCTTGTCAGCATCACAGACAGCGCATTCTCTTTTGTATTTTCTCGCTTGCATGGTTAGAAGCATTTGCATGAAGAAGAACGTGATTATATAATGTAACGCTAGCCGAAGGATGACAGAGAAAAATGCCGCTTTAATTGCGTTAAATATTTTTAACGTGTTAAACTGAAAAACATTAATCGCACGCGTTGCATTGACAGCAGCACGGACATAACCGATGTGTTTATGTGAATGCGCGGCAAGACGGACGTTGTGACAATGTTTTCGTGTGTATTTGACTGTAAGCGCATCGATGAAAAATAGGCAGCTTTATGTGGACGCACTGGGAATAAGGCACGGGAATAAAATCACACGCAAACGCAACCTCCGCAATTCAACGCCGAAAACTTATGATTTGCATTTTTATTATAAATTTGTGCGCATTATTTGTTGTTATAAGAGACTTCCGACAATCCGAGATTGATGGTAATTTTTTTTTTTTTTTACACAGCACCCCTGCTCTCGCCAGAAGCACCCCAGGGTGCCGCGTCACCCCGCTGGGAAACGCTGGTCTATATAGGCTAATAAAAAATAAATTAAAAAGCCTGTAATTAAGACCGTGACATTGACTTACCTGTCGAGAAGAAAGCAGGAAACTTCAGCGTCTCTTTTGAAAGCTTTCTCCTGTATAGCTATCCCGACATTATAATAACCCTTGTTTTTGTAATCTCCGATCACGTTTCCTTTTACGGTCTTATTGTGGACTTTTTCGACAAAGAGGACTCGTTATCCTGTGACTTAAACGTGCAGTGCAGCCTTTTAAACTTGCCGGGCAGTGACAAGCGCCTCTCTCTGCTCTGCTCCTCCGCTTCTGTTGACTTCAGTCACGTGACGCGGGCTCTGAGCGAAAACGCGTTGTGGAAACGCGTTGGCCTAGTACTTTTTGTCCCTCTCTGCTATTATAGTTTTTCAAGATGGCGGAACTACATGGAAGCCTCCGTGGACCTACCCGTCCTATGTATATAAAGATAATAAATTCTTCGTTTACGAGGATAAGTCAGATCATTGGTAGAGGTATTTGTACACCATTGAGGACATATTTATGAATAAAAATATTGATTTTAGATAATATAATACCTAAAGAGTTACTTATTGTCCCTTTAAGCCTTTCATTAAGTTAGGATGATTTTGTGTATATATATAAAAAAAAATACTGCTGGGTTTTTACAGGCAGAGTCACGTGTATTATGCTCACACTAAATTCTCTGTTGCACTTATATAAATACGCATTGCACGCACAATCATCTTAATAGTTGTACACAAAAAAGTTATGCGCTGGCAAAAACGTCACTTTGCTGTTTTAATAAAAGCAATGTTAAATATTCTGCATGCACTCATCTCCTGGAAACCACAGCAATGACAAAGCATATAAAAAATTGTAAACGTTGTCCAATACCCCTTCTTGTCTTAAGACAACTTTGATGAACCTTTTGCATTTACAAATATTTTCAAATGTCTGTATAATACAGTAGCCTACTGTAAATATTTGTGTCTATTACTTTTTATAATTTATATTTTATTGTGGATGTTTTCTCACAATCATGACATAATTTGAAGTAAAATAAAAAATCTAATGTAAAGTTGTTTTTTTAATGCGCCACCTGGTGGATATTCTGTGAAGCGAAACACATTGAGGGATTTTTTAAGTAGGCCCCCCCCTAAAGCACTTGCAAGAATTCTGCGAAACTGTGCGAGACGAATTGCCAAATGCCGCGGGAGAAAACGCGCGTTTCTAAAGGCCACATCTGTATGGTGAATAGCCTGTGGAGGAATGTGGTGTCACATTATAGGCATACACAAGCTCTGCTAGGTGTTCCGGCCATTTGCGTTTTTTCTCTGGTGGGAGCGTTCGTAGGAGATCATGGAGAGTTCTGTTGATGTGGTGTGGTGCGAGTTTTCTTTACTCCGTAGAGCTTGCAAAGCTCAGCAATGACAGCGCTCTCAAAATTTCTACCCTGGTCGGAATGCAGGCGTTGTGGCACTCCATACTTTAAAAAACATTCCTTTAGGAGGATCTTAGCAGTAGTTTTCGCCTTTTGGTCACGGGTAGGGAATGCCTGACTAAATTTGGTAAATACGTCCGTCACCACAAGGACATTTTCACGGCCATCTGTAGCTGGCTCTAGAGTGGTAAAATGTACTGCAACAACTTCCAGTGGTTGGGAAGCTAAGAATGGTGTCCAGGGTGCTTGGATTTTAGGCTGCGGCATCTTTGCCAACACACACCGCTGACAATTTTTCACCCACTTTTCCACATCCTCGTACATACCCCCCCAAAAAACACCTCGGTTTTAACAAGTTCAGGGTTCGTTCTATGCCTTGATGCCCCACTTGGTCATGGACGCTTTTCAGAACCTGCTCAGTCAAGCATGTAGGTAATAGTATCTGGTGGCACTCCCCATTGTGAACATCTTCAACTACCCGATACAGGAGACCTTCTTTCTCCTTGATTTTCTTCCACTGTTTCAATAGCGACAGCTCAGGTTTGGACAACTCTATTTTTTCCTGGTAAGTTGGTTTTCTTCTTCTGCTTGTAACGGTGGCATCGCCCAATAAAGAAAAAAACTGAACAAAAAAAACAAAAAAAAAAAACAATTTATGGCAAGAATCGAACCCGGATCTCCGGCGTGGTAACGCGGAGTCCTAACCGCTAGACCACAGTGCCGATCTTTCTTTTAGCGGTCAGCAACAGTCCTACATTGACTCAGTCCCAAAACCTCGAGAAAAAAAAAAACAATCATTAATGTTCGGGCGCCAGACAAGTATACACTTGCCAGAACTTTCTAAAGACACAGAGAGTCGGATCGGTCTCCTGAAACTGGCGAAGGTCTGCTTTTGAGTATCCCGGCAAGATAGGGGTATTCTCGCAGTCAACACTGTCCTCATCTGCAGTGGACGCTTGCATCTGCCGAACTTTGCCACACTCAATCCCTGCGGCCACCAGATCAGTCCCCAAGGCTGTTCCGGTTCTAAGTGAGTTACAGATGGCAACACAGTCGTCATACTCCATGTCCTCACTTTCAGGCTCCACCTCATCCAATCCTGGTCTTCTCGAGAGTGCATCCGCTGCTGTGTTGCATCGCCCAGGACGGTACTTCACATCGAAATCGAAAACAGCAAGTTGAGCTGCCCATCGCTGCTCAATGGCCCCTAGCTTGGCAGTTGTAAGGTGACAGAGGGGATTGTTGTCAGTAATGATGGTGAACCTTGATCCCAACAGGTAACTCCGGAATTTTTCTGTCACCGCCCACTTGAGGGCCAACAGCTCCAACTTCATACTGCTATACTGCCCTGCAAAGGCAAAAGACCTTAACTCGCTAGAGTGTGAAACTGAGAAAAATTACTTTAAAGTTTCTGTTTTGTCCAGACAAAAGTATTATAGGTAGGACTTCCAAAATTTGACAACTAGTTGCTATAATGAAGAAATGTTTGTATGCAAAAAATCTTGAGCTCAAAATGGACCTTTGACCCTTGTTTGGCAGTTACTGTATTCTGCCTTTGTATCATGTGCCAAAAATAAGGAGTCGTGCAAACGCAAAAGGCAGTAACTGACATATAATCAATATTTGCTTGCTGTCCCCCATACTTACATCCATTATAAGAACACTTAACCAAGGTCTAGTCATCATGGTATGTGTTTTAAATTATATAGAAGACCTTTGGTTGTTCCTATTTAGTGCTATAATGATTAGGAAAGTGCGGCAACACTAACAAAGTTAAACAGTATGACAGATAAGTTACTTTGCAGTACAGTATGAATAAATACAAGAAATATTTTCACAATAAAGATAATTTAATTATAATTGAATACGGATGTTTTTAAAATAAATTACAGAGGAGCAGTAATTTATCAATCTGCAACAATATTAGGCGTGTTTAGGCCTTTATTTTGAAATAGCAATAAACATGAAAAACCATGAAAGATTGGTAGAAAACTCAGTTTGTTTTCATACCAAGAGTTCAAAAAATAGCACCAATTCAATTTTATTTAAAAAAAAAAGTCTATTTTTTTTTGTATATATATATAAACAAAAATATTATGGATTCTCGATTTGTGATGTGGCTGCCAGCTATAACGCACATATATGCTCTTTTTATGTGTTTATTAGAGGTTGAATTCAAATCAAATACTGGCAAACCACCCATACTACTTATGAATAGGATGTCTACTTCATAAATTGTATGAAAATTATGGAAATACTTGGTTCAGATCACTCAAAACATATATGAAAATGGTATACGCCCTTATATGGTCAGTAAGGAAGCTTGGCTGTCCATCTAGTGAAAAAGCTTGTTACTGCGCCCACATAAAATCTTACTGAAAGCTCATTTTTTGAGATATCAACCTAAAATTTGGAATACAACTTGTCCATAGGTCGATTACAAAGCATTCTTGAATTACAACCATTTAAGTTTGGATCGTGATTTTCATGTCTATGCGAAAAAAGGGAGGGGTGGGGGTGGCAGTTAAAGGGTTAAGGGCCACCAAACTGCTCAAGATGCACAGTCACAATAAAATTACTGCTTTTTAATTTTGAGATAATATAGACAGTCAACCGAAAAAAAGTTGGAATTACTTTTACCATTTAGGTTAGTCTACTTAGCGATAACTAGCTTAGTGCTTTATGAATTTGTGTAAGATCTGACATGAACACCTGCAAGAAGGAAATATGGCTCAAACACGTATGGATTGTTGTGGATACAGCAGATGACATGCATTGCTATGGATTATGGATTATATCGGATTGCATGGAAAGGTAGGATGCCTGTGTTTAATAATTGGTTTTCGGCGTCTGATGTGAGGCGAGTGTCAGCGTCAACGTTAGCGCTAACTTACGTGACACAGATTAAATTTAGCTAGCTCCTGGTTGTCACTGACATTGACAGATCTGAATCATCGCCCTGAAGGAAAATAACAACATTTATGACAACCTATTAGCTTGCATACCATCTATGTATGGCTTGTTCACCTTGCTTTGTTTCTGTAATAATACAAGCAAGCACTCTGCAGTCTACACTTTATTTCAAAGATGTGTCGTCTGTATGTGACGTGGTTTGGTGACAATTAAAGAGCGGCAAACTTTGACAGTATGACAAAGCCAGCGTACAGTAACATCACAGCGGCACCGTAACATCTCTCTTGATGCCAGGCTAAACAAAGTCAGAACACCTTAACTCAACTTCAGCGTGCTGGAACAAAGGCAAAGAGCCGTAACAGCTGTTACGGCGTTCTGCTGTGGTTTCTCGTATGGTTTTGGAAGTTACGGTTGTCA
This sequence comes from Scardinius erythrophthalmus, assembly GCF_964197995.2. Lineage (NCBI taxonomy): Eukaryota > Metazoa > Chordata > Actinopteri > Cypriniformes > Leuciscidae > Scardinius > Scardinius erythrophthalmus. The sequence goes on along the minus strand of NC_138244.1, from coordinate 24,593,668 downwards.
TAGCCCTTTATTTTCTCGCTAAAACAATCAAATTGACTCACGATATTTATTCATATGATAAAGGAGGTCTCATATACCACAAAAATGACACTAACTCATTTTTGACCAAACATGATGTTACGGCGTTTTGCCTTTGTGGGGCAGTATAATAACGATCATTCCGTTCCGCCCCACGTAGCCTCCTGCTCGCATATGCTATCACACTCTTTTTCCCTTTCTGATGCTTGTATAAAACGGCACCCAACCCAAGCTTGCTAGCGTCTGTCTCCAAAACAAACGGGAGGGTGAAATCAGCATATCCCAACGTCGGTGCACTAGTCAACTTTTCTTTGAGTTGCACAAAGGCTGACTGACAAAGGGGAGACCAAGAGTCCTTAAACAACTGATCTGTCCTGCAAGGACTATTCCCTCGAAGACAAGCATTGACTGTGTCATGCAGCGGACCAGCAATCTGGGAAAAACCCTCTATAAATCTGCAGTAATAACTGCAGAAACCCAGGAATGATCTGAGATCTTTAAGGGGGTGGTTGATTGTGATTTCACTTTTTTCATTTTAAATAGTGTGTAATGTTGCTGTTGGTGCATGAACAGTATCTGCAAAGTTGCTGTGCTGAAAGTTCAACATAAGCAGAGATATTGTCTTTTAAAAATCAGGAAGTTTAATGCCTACAAAAACGACTCGAATGGGACTACAACGAGATACTTCCCGGGTTTTATACGTAACTAACCCATGCAAAAAAGGGGGCATGGCCATATTTCTGCGGCTTTGTCGAAGAGGAAGAGCTATAGTGGAGAGCTGTAGCCATGCTGTCGAAAGTGTGTTATTTTCACCCAGCTGCCAGGTCTTCTGTGTTCGGGCTTCATACGGACGCTGTAGTTCGTCAACAATGGCTAAAATTTATGTTTGATTATGTTCCTGAAAATTACAATCGTAATTTAGCTCTCTGTGCTGCGCATTTTACGGAAGACAGAATCTCCACGAATTCAATGCCGGATTCAACAAGAAACTGTTACTAAAACATGAAGCAGTTCCAACTTTAAAACCAGAGGCAACAGTTGTTGGGCCACAACCTGTAAGTAAGACTTAATAATTTTAAATGTATTTGCATGTATAATTTCAGACGTAATGTTTTAGTTTTATCAAGGACGTAAACAAATGCCAACGCTGGCTGTAGTAGCCACAAACTACTAAAACTACAAACGCGTACAAACATTTTGGACCTGAATTTGTAATTATGTGGGCTACTAATTTTGTAAATGTATTTTTCCATGTAGCCTGTACTTTATGACGTAATTTTTCGATTTGATCAAAAACGTAAACCAATGCCAACGCTGTTTGTTTATAGCCAGTTAGTTCGATGCTATTTTGCTGAATTCGCTGAATTATTTTGCTATTCGATGCTGAAGTTAAAACAATAACTTTAAAAAACGGTATTACTCAGTCATTTATTCAGTTATATTAAATGTTTAATCAGGAGAAAACCATATCTCAAAAGCTAACATGCAGCAGTACCATTTTCAAGTAACAGTGTATCGAAATTCTTATATAATAATAGTAGAATAGAATAGAATAGAATAATAATAATAAAAAATGTACCATTCAGAAACGTTTTGTAAGAGTCGTGTTTGCGGAGGTTGCTTGACTCTCTTCATTGCCGCTTTCTGGGTCTGATCTGGCTCAAACTGTTACGGCAGTATTGACACCATTATTTACATTTGACCGGAGCACATGTGACTTTCGCCCGTAAAGGTAATGGGCGTGAAGTTTCAGGACAACGTGCAATACGCAGTTTAGCCAATTACAACACACTAGCCCAACTAACCAATCTGAGCCCATTGCCTGTTTCTGAGAGAGTGTTTTCATAGAATCAGGAAGTCAACCGGTCGTTCAAATGACAGAGGAGAAAGCGGCTTACAATAAAGGTGAAATTTATGAAAAATAAGACTTAAAAAAAAAAAATAACCAAGAAGACATGTTATATTGCACCCCATAAACACAATCATGCAAAGAAAAAAAAGCAGTAAACCACCCCTTTAAGGGTGCTAGGTGTTGGCCACTGTGCTACTGCACTTACTTTGTCTGGGTCTGCGCTCACTCCCTGAGCTGAGACTTGATGTCCAAGAAACCTGACCTCCGGCTGCAAGAAGTGACATTTCTCCACCTTGACTTTTAGCCCAGTATCTCTCAGCCTTTTGAACACCGTTTCCAGTCTCACCAGATGATCTGTGAAGGTAGACGAGTACACTAGCAAGTCGTCTAGGTAGACAAGGGCGATGTGAAACACCAGGTCACTCATGATAGACTGCATGAGGCGCTGGAAAGTGGCAGGTGCATTGCAAAGCCCGAAAGGCATACGGCACTACTCATATAGCCCGAACGGAGTTACAAATGCAGTCTTGTGGCAGTCTTTCTCATGTACAGCAACTTGATGATAGCCACTGGCAAGGTCTATCGTCGAAAAGATCTCTGCTCCCCCCAAGGCATCCAGACTCTCATATATGCGTGGTAACGGGAAAGCATCACGCCTGGTCTTAGCGTTTAATTTCCTATAGTCCACACAAAGTCTGAGACTCCCATCAGCCTTGCGCACCAGCACAATTGGTGAGGCATAAGAACTCTCGTGTATTACACCTTTTCTGAGCAACTTGGAAATATGTTCCCGGACTTCTTCAAACTGGTTCGGAGGTATGCGTCGATATGGTTGGGCAACTGGAGTATCATCTACTAAAGGGATCTCATGCTTCACCCTGTCCGTGTACCCAAGGTCCTCTTCACAGACTGCAAACACATCAGCATATCTCCTCAAAAGTTCAACTAGCTCTGTCTGTTGCTCTGACGTACCTCCTATCCGTAGTCTATCTAGCAGGTGTCTCATGTCACCGTCAGGCTCTTGTCTAACTCCTTGATCAACGGACATGTCTTCTTGTTTAGCTGACATGCGATGAAACCTCACTTCACAGGGGTTACTCTCCACGCATTGACAATGGCTAAGTACACCCACCGGAGTCTTGGGAAGCAACCAAACGTTTATCCGATGAAAAATTTACCAACTGGACTGGAAAAACATGACTATGAGGGGGCACTAATGTCGGAACTGGGACCAACTGACCAGGCAAGGATCTGTTTCCTGGCTCTAACAATGCCCAAGCATCATTGTCCGCTGGTCTCTTGTGGACCCTGACATAGACTGTGGCAACAGAGGCGGCGGGTACATATGCTTTGCGTCTGCCACCTTTTCAATGAGCTCCACCTCCTGTACTCGCTGGAAAGCTTCCCTCCAAACAGAGTCCAATTTACCTCCCAGAGTGTTATCAAACTCAGAAAGAACAAGCTGTCTCTGAGCTATAGTCATTCCTATTATGCCCGGTGGGGTCGCGTCGGGCTCTGGACCACCCTCGTCCCTTACTATTAGGAATCCACATTCCGGTATGGTCAGTCCCATAACTTTGATATCTAATTCCACATATCCAAGGTGCGGTAAAGGTAGCTTGTTGGCTGCTGTTATCTTTAGCCACTTAGCCGTACAGTGAATATCTTGATCCTCACCATGGAGGTGCTCTCTGAAAAAACTCAGTAAGTGTGCTCACGTTACTTCCTGTGTCCAATAAACAACGAGCAGGCTCACCACCAATGCAGATACTGACCTCTGGACATGTGCCTACTGCACGCTCAAGAAACCTTTCCTTAGTCAATGGGATACTGTTTGAGCCTTCAGGCTTACTTCGCATTACTCGGCTCACTGCAATGGAGGGACACCGTTTCCCGGTACCGCAGACATTGAGGCAGAACTGGACGCTGCCTTTGAGCCATGTGGTGCTGTGCAGTTTCAAGCTAAGTGTCCTATTCCTTCACATCTTAGGCAGACTGGCTGACCATCGCCGGTATACCTTGGCCTGAATTTCGGTTTTGTGCTCTTGTCAGGGACTTGTGCTCTTGTCAGGGACAACATTTGCTTTCTGCATGGTAAGTTCACGTACTGCACTGGTAAGCTCACCAATAGCTTTGCCTTGCTGAGTGATAACTTTAACCACTTCCTGCAGAGTTACAGCCAGCTCGGTGGGCACTGTACCGCCCAAGTTTGCCTGCTCTGATATATCAACCGGCCCTGCACCCACAATTTTCCTACTTCGAGCAACATTGGCACTGTGAGGTTTGTCTTCCATGCACCACATCATGGCCTCATCACGGATGTCAACCAACGTACAGTGTGGCCGCTCTCTCACAAACCTGCGCAGTTCCCTGCGACGGGTAGAGTCTTGCATCCCTTCAATGAACTGGTCTTTGAGAGCTAGCTGTGGGTCAGACACAACATGAGAGGACTGTTGGAGAGCAGCATTTAAAAGCTGAGACAAAGCATGGGAAAAGTCGCAAAAATCTTCCCCGTCTGATTGTCTGCGTGCATAAAATGCATGTAACAGCTGTGGTGTTGTGCGTTTTTCTCTAAAAGCTCCCCTTAAATAAGAAAACAGCTCCTGAGGTTGTTTTATCTCTCCCCCCATACACAGCTTAATCTCATCCAAGGCTGAACCTCTCAAATGAGAAAGAATAAAGTCTACCTGATCCTCACTGTTTAAACCCCGTACTCGAAAGACTCGTTCAATTTCATCAATAAACTCATCTACGAAATCTGAAAGGGCCAGCGTCATAATTTAACAGAATGGAACAGGTATCTGTATACATCATTCACACATTTACATGTAATAACTTTTTCCTTCCCCTGGTTACACATACTTGGCATATGTAATTATTTAGGTATTTACAACACCATTGTTCACTACATGATAAAAGTGTGAAAATTAATCGTATATTAGTTCAAGTTTGCTCTGTGTGGATGTATTGTTCTGTTCCAGTGATGTTCTGTGACTAAATCTGAAGGAAAAATATACCACCTAGGGGGTCAAAGCCTGTTCCTCAATGGTATCTGCTGAAGCTTTTGCAAGAGGCATATGTAACCCTCGGGTCCCAGCAAGTTTTCACCAAGGTGGTAGGACCCAGCGATCCATTTCGCCCCTTTGCCTACCTTGTTTATTCGTGTAGCCTGCCCTCCAGATAATCAATATGCACTTGCTTAGCATTTTTTTCCATTGGGTTATTATGGAATCAAACTAATCAAGAGTTCTAGACTTTGACAGGTTCTTCTTATTTGCTTTCATGTTACTATAGACAACTATGCCAAGGGTTTTGAAGTTCTATCACACCACATGTAGTCACTTACATGTATGCTTACTTGGCATATGTAATTCTTTATGTATTTACAACACCATTGTTCACTATATGATAAAAGTGAGAAAATTAATCGTAAGAAGAAGTTTATATTAGTTCAAGTTTGCTCTCTGTGTGGATGTATTGTTCTGTTCCAGTGATGTTCTTTGACTACATCTGAAGGGAAAAGATATCACCTATGGGGTCAAAGCCTGTTCCCCAATGATATCTGCTCAAGTTTTTGCAAGAGGCATATATACCCCTCGGGTCCCAGCAAGTTTTCACCAAGGTGGTAGGACCCAGCGATCCATTTCGCCCCTTTGCATACCTTGTTTATTCATGTAGCCTGCCCTCCAGATAATCAATATGCACTTGCTTAGCATTTTTTCCATTGGGTTATTATGGAATCAAACTTATCAAGAGTTCTAAACTTTGACAGGTTTTTCTTATTTGCTTTCATGTTACTACATGTATGTTTACTTGGCATATGTAATTCTTTAGGTATTTACAACACCACTGGTAACTGAATGATAAAAGTGTGAAAATTAATCGTAAGAAGAAGTTTATATTAGTTCAAGTTTGCTCTGTGTGGATGTATTGTTCTGTTCCAGTGATGTTCTGTGACTAAATCTGAAGGGAAAAGATATCACCTATAGGGTCAAAGCCTGTTCCCCAATGGTATCTGCCCAAGCTTTTGCAAGAGGCATATATACCCCTCGGGTCCCAGCAAGTTTTCACCAAGGTGGTAGGAACCAGCGATCCATTTTGCCCCTTTGCATACCTTGTTTATTCATGTAGCCTGCCCTCCAGATAATCAATATGCACTTGCTTAGCATTTTTTCCATTGGGTTATTATGGAATCAAACTTATCAAGAGTTCTAGACTTTGACAGGTTCTTCTTATTTGCTTTCATGTTACTATAGACAAATATGCCTAGGGTTTAGAAGTTCTATCACACCACATGTAGTCACTTACATGTATGCATACTTGGCATATGTAATTCTTTAGGTCAGGGGTGGGCAAACTACGGCCCGCGGGCCACATACGGCCCGTTAGGCTGTTTAATCCGGCCCGTCGAGTATTTAAAAAATTGTCTAAAGATCGCATTCATTTAGCCTTTTTCTTGAAATACAATATATATATATATATATTGCGTTGCATATATTTGACAATCGGAATATCAGATATTTCATGCCATAGCTAGCAAATGTAAAAAAGGAAAAATGACATAAAAGCAGATCATCATTCATTCAGCGCTGTTGTGGCTGCGTTGTGTCACGTAACAAGCTAGACGCGTCACCATGGAAACCAAACAGACCGCAACTTAAGCTCATAGACTTGGTGCACGTTAATGTTTATTTCTTTTTTTGAAAACTCACAGAGAAAAAAATGTTCGGTAACCGCTTGCACACGTTTAGTTTTTCCTTTGATTTGTCTGCTATTTAGTTTTGCTAGCAGCTACTCTGGATTTGTGGATGTATCCTCCTTTATCGCCCGGCTTTCGACTAACCTTACGCTCCCCTGTCTGCCGTGTACAGAACCCGGTTTTGTTCATTAAATGTTCTGATCTGCCTTTGCTTTTTATGTTTTATTTTATTATACTTAAAATAAATTTGTATAATCGTTTATTTCGTTTTTTTTTCCCACAAATGTATGACTTTTGGAAGTGCAAATTGATTGCCATGCAGTTTTAATAAAGTTGAATTAACGTAACCTTCTGTCATTTTTACTCTTCTAAGTGTACACTTAGGTGTTTTGTTTTATTAACCTCAAAACATAACATGCTAAATGGGGGATATCTAGCATAAAAAATGTATTGTCATAATGTCGTCTCTCAGTTGTTGAATTTCGCGCAGACGTTGCCACAACATTTTGTGTTTGCTCAGCCCGATCTCATGAAAGTTCGAATACCACGAATTGTATTTGTAGTTCTTATGAAACGCAGTTTTCGCGTGCATATGATACGCACTTAAAGGGATAGTTCGCCCAAAAATTAAAATACGGTCATCATTTACTCACCCTCAAGGTGTTTCAAACCTGTATGAATTTATTTTTTCTGCTTAACACAAAAGAATATATTTTGAAAAATGTCGGTAACCAAACAGTTGATGGACCCCATTGACTTCCATAGTATTTTTTTTCCTACTATGGAAGTAAATGGGGTCCATCAACTGTTTGGTTACTGACATTTTTCAAAATATCTTTCAAATTATTTCAAATATTTTTTAAAAATTGCACTCCGCACCCCTAATCCTAACTAATGGGTTTACAGTGCGCAGCATAATGCACGCAAAAAATATATATTTTTGGCGTAAATGGTACGAGAAATTTAATTTGTGGTATATACACACTTTCATGAGATCGTGTTTCATAATCTGCTACTGGGCCGGCCCTCTGTCAAATTTTAAAACCCAGTGTGGCCCTTGAGCCAAAAAGTTTGCCCACCCCTGCTTTAGGTATTACAACACCAATGTACACTATATGATAAAAGTGAGAAAATTAATCGTAAGAAGTTTATATTAGTTCAAGTTTGCTCTCTGTGTATGTATTGTTCTGCTCCAGTGATGTTCTGTGAATAAATCTGAAGGGAAAAGATATGACCTATGGGGTCAAAGCCTGTTCCCCAATGGTATCTGCTGCAGCTTTTGCAATATGCATATATACCCCTCGAGATCCAGCAAGTTTTCACCAAGGTGGTAGGACCCAGCGGCCCATTCCGCCCCTTTGGATATTTTTTTTATTTGTGTAGCCTGCCTTCCAGATAATCAATATGCACTTGCTTAGCCTGTTTTTCCATTGGGTAATTATGGAATCAAACTAATCAAGAGTTCTAGATTTTGACAGGTTCTTCTTATTTGCTTTCATGTTACTATAGACAACTATGCCTAGGGTCTTGAATTCTATCACACCACATGTAGTCACTTACATGTATGCTTACTTGGCATATGTAACTCTTTAGGTATTTACAACACCACTGGTCACTATATGATAAAAGTGTGAAAATTAATCGTAAGAAGAAGTTTTTATTAGTTCAAATTTGCTCTGTGTGGATGTATTGTTCTGTTCCAGTGATGTTCTGTGACTAAATCTGAAGGGAAAAGATATCACCTATGGGCTCAAACCCTGTTCCCCAGTGGTATCTGCTGAAGCTTTTGCAAGAGGCATATATAACCCTCGGGTCCCAGCAAGTTTTCACCAAGGTGGTAGTACCCAGCGATCCATTTCGCCCCTTTGCATACCTCGTTTATTCGTGTAGCCTGCCTTCCAGATAATCAATATGCACTTGCTTAGCATTTCTTCTATTGGGTTATTACGGAATCAAACTAATCAAGAGTTCTAGACTTTGACAGGTTCTTCTTATTTGCTTTCATGTTACTATAGACAACTATGCCTAGGGTCTTGAAGTTCTATCACACCACATGTAGTCACTTACATGTATGATTACTTGGCATATGTTACTCTTTAGGTATTTACAACACCACTGGTCACTGTATGATATAATTGTGAAAATTAATCGTAAGAAGAAGTTTATATTAGTTCAAGTTTGCTCTGTGTGGATGTATTGTTCTGTTCCAGTGATGTTCTGTGACTACATCTGAAGGGAAAAGATATCACCTATGGGGTCAAAGCCTGTTCTACAATGGTATCTGCCCAAGCTTTTGCAAGAGGCATATATACCCCTCGGGTCCCAGCAAGTTTTCACCAAGGTGGTAGGACCCAGCGATACATTTTGCCCCTTTGCATACCTTGTTTATTCATGTAGCCTGCCCTCCAGATAATCAATATGCACTTGCTTAGCATTTTTTCCATTGGGTTATTATGGAATCAAACTTATCAAGAGTTCTAGACTTTGACAGGTTCTTCTTATTTGCTTTCATGTTACTATAGACAAATATGCCTAGGGTTTAGAAGTTCTATCACACCACATGTAGTCACTTACATGTATGCATACTTGGCATATGTAATTCTTTAGGTATTAACAACACCAATGTTCACTATATGATAAAAGTGTGAAAATTAATCGTAAGAAGAAGTTTATATTAGTTCAAGTTTGCTCTCTGTGTATGTATTGTTCTGCTCCAGTGATGTTCTGTGACTAAATCTGAAGGGAAAAGATATGACCTATGGGGTCAAAGCCTGTTCCCCAATTGTATCTGCTGCAGCTTTTGCAAGAGGCATATATACCCCTCGAGATCCAGCAAGTTTTCACCAAGGTGATATGACCCAGCGGCCAATTCCGCCCCTTTGGATAATTTTTTTATTCGTGTAGCCTGCCTTCCAGATAATCAATATGCACTTGCTTAGCCTGTTTTTCCATTGGGTTATTATGGAATCAAACTAATCAAGAGTTCTAGATTTTGACAGGTTGTTCTTATTTGCTTTTATGCTACTATAGACAACTATGCCTAGGGTCTTGAATTCTATCACACCACATGTAGTCACTTACATGTATGCTTACTTGGCATATGTAACTCTTTAGGTATTTACAACACCACTGGTCACTATATGATAAAAGTGTGAAAATTAATCGTAAGAAGAAGTTTATATTAGTTCAAGTTTGCTCTGTGTGGATGTATTGTTCTGTTCCAGTGATGTTCTGTGACTAAATCTGAAGGGAAAAGATATCACCTATGGGCTCAAAGCCTGTTCCCCAGTGGCATCTGCTGAAGCTTTTGCAAGAGGCATATATAACCCTCGGGTCCCAGCAAATTTTCACCAAGGTGGTAGGACCCAGCGATCCATTTCGCCCCTTTGCTTACCTTGTTTATTCGTGTAGCCAGCCCTCCAGATAATCAATATGCACTTGCTTAGCATTTTTTCCATTGGGTTATTATGGAATCAAACTAATCAAGAGTTCTAGACTTTGACAGGTTCTTCTTATTTGCTTTCATGTTACTATAGACAACTATGCCGAGGGTTTTGAAGTTCTATCACACCACATGTAGTCACTTACATGTATGCTTACTTGGCATATGTAATTCTTTAGGTATTTACAACACCATTGCTCACTATATGATAAAAGTGAGAAAATTAATCATAAGAAGAAGTTTATATTAGTTCAAGTTTGCTCTCAGTGTATGTATTGTTCTGTTCCAGTGATGTTCTTTGACTACATCTGAAGGGAAAAGATATCACCTATGGGGTCAAAGCCTGTTCCCCAATGGTATCTGCAGAAGCTTTTGCAAGAGGCATATGTAACCCTCGGGTCCCAGCAAGTTTTCACCAAGGTGGTGGTACCCAGCGATCCATTTCGCCCCTTTTGCATACCTCGTTTATTCGTGTAGCCTGCCTTCCAGATAATCAATATGCACTTGCTTAGCATTTCTTCCATTGGGTTATTACGGAATCAAACTAATCAAGAGTTCTAGACTTTGACAGGTTCTTCTTATTTGCTTTCATGTTACTATAGACAACTATGCCTAGGGTCTTGAAGTTCTATCACACCACATGTAGTCACTTACATGTATGCCTACTTGGCATATGTAACTCTTTGGGTATTTACAACACCACTGGTCACTACATGATAAAAGTGTGCAAATTAATCGTAAGAAGTTTATATTAGTTCAAGTTTGCTCTGTGTGGATGTATTGTTCTGTCCCAGTGATGTTCTGTGACTAAATCTGAAGGGAAAATATATCATCTATGGACTCAAAGCCTGTTCCCCAATGGTATCTGCTGAAGCTTTTGCAAGAGGCATTTATACTCCCCGGGTCCCAGCAAGTTTTCACCAAGGTGGTAGGACCCAGCGATCCATTTCGCCACTTTGCTTACCTCGTTTATTCGTGTAGCGAGCCCTCCAGATAATCAATATGCACTTGCTTAGCATTTTTTCCATTGGGTTATTATGGAATCAAACTAATCAAGAGTTCTAGACTTTGACAGGTTCTTCTTATTTGCTTTCATGTTACTATAGACAACTATGCCTAGGGTCTTGAAGTTCTATCACACCACATGTAGTCACTTAAATGTATGCTTACTTGGCATATGTAACTCTTTAGGTATTTACAACACCACTGGTCACTACATGATAAAAGTGTGAAAATTAATCCTAAGAAGAAGTTTATATTAGTTCAAGTCTGCTCTCTGTGTATGTATTATTCTGTTCCAGTGATGTTCTTTGACTAAATCTGAAGGGAAAATATAGCACCTATGGGGTCAAAGCCTGTTCCCCAAAGGTATCTGCTGAAGCATTTGCAAGAGGCATATATAACCCTCGGGTCCCAGCAAGTTTTCACCAAGGTGGTAGGACCCAGCGATCCATTTCGCCACTTTGCTTACCTTGTTTATTCGTGTAGCCAGCCCTCCAGATAATCAATATGCACTTACTTAGCATTTTTTCCATTGGGTTATTATGGAATCAAACTAATCAAGAGTTCTAGACTTTGACAGGTTCTTCTTATTTGCTTTCATGTTACTATAGACAACTATGCCTAGGGTTTTGAAGTTCTATCACACCACATGTAGTCACTTACATGTATGCTTACTTGGCATATGTAATTCTTTAGGTATTAACAACACCAATGTTCACTATATGATAAAAGTGAGAAAATTAATCGTAAGCAGAAGTTTATATTAGTTCAAGTTTGCTCTGTGTGGATGTATTGTTCTGTGACTAAATCTGAAGGAAAAAGATATCACCTATGGCCTCAAAGCCTGCTCCCCAATGGTATCTGCTGTAGCTTTTGCAAGAGGCATATATACCCCGGGTCCCAGCAAGTTTTCACCAAGGTGGTAGGACCCAGCAATCAATTTTGCCCCTTGTATAACTTGTTTATTCGTGTAGCCTGCCTTCCAGATAATCAATATGCACTTGCTTAGCATTTTTTTCCATTGGGTTATTATGGAATCAAACTAATCAAGAGTTCTAGACTTTGACAGGTTCTTCTTATTTGCTTTCATGTTACCATAGACAACTATGCCGAGGGTTTTAAAGTTCTATCACACCACTTGTAGTCACTTACATGTATGCCTACTTGGCATATGTAACTCTTTAGGTGTTTACAACACCACTGGTCACTACATGATAAAAGTGTGAAAATTAATCGTAAGCAGAAGTTTATATTAGTTCAAGTTTGCTCTGTGTGGATGTATTGTTCTGTGACTAAATCTGAAGGAAAAAGATATCACCTATGGCCTCAAAGCCTGATCCCCAATGGTATCTGCTATAGCTTTTGCAAGAGGCATATATACCCTCGGGTCCCAGCAAGTTTTCACCAAGGTGGTAGGACCCAGCGATCCATTTCGTGCCTTTGCTTACCTTGTTTATTCGTGTAGCCTGCCTTCCAGATAATCAATATGCACTTGCTTAGCATTTTCTCCATTGGGTTATTATGGAATCAAACTAATCAAGACTTCTAGACTTTGACAGGTTCTTCTTATTTGCTTTCATGTTACTATAGACAACTATGCCTAGAGTTTTGAAGTTCTATCACACCACATGTAATCACTTACATGTATGCTTACTTGGCATATGTAACTCTTTAGGTATTTACAACACCACTGGCCACTATATGATAAAAGTGTGAAAATTAATCGTAAGAAGAAGTTTATACTAGTTCAAGTTTGCTCTGTGTGGATGTATTGATCTGTTCCAGTGATGTTCTTTGACTAAATCTGAAGGGAAAAGATATCACTTATGGGGTCACAGCTTGTTCCCCAATGGTATCTTCTGTAGCTTTTGCAAGAGGCATATATACCCCTCGGGTCCCAGCAAGTTTTTACCAAGGTGGTAGGACCCAGCAATCCATTTTGCCCCCTTGTATAACTTGTTTATTCGTGTAGCCTGCCTTCCAGATAATCAATATGCACTTGCTTAGCAGTTTTTTCTTTGGGTTATTATGGAATCAAACTAATCAATAGTTCTAGACTTTGACAGGTTCTTCTTATTTGCTTTCATGTTACTATAGACAACTATGACGAGGGTTTTAAAGTTCTATCACACAACATGTAGTCACTTACATGTATGCTTACTTGGCATATGTAATTCTTTAGGTATTTACAACACCAATGTTCACTATATGAGAAAAGTGAGAAAATTAATCGTAAGAAGAAGTTTATATTAGTTCAAGTTTGCTCACTGTGTATGTATTGTTCTATTCCAGTGATTTTCTCTGACTAAATCTGAAGGGAAAAGATATCACCTATGCGGTCAAAGCCTGTTCCCCAATGGTGTCTGCTTAAGCTTTTGCAAGAGGCTTATATACCCCTCGGGTCCCAGCAAGTTTTCACCAAGGTGGTAGGACCCAGCGATCCATTTCGCCACTTTGCTTACCTTGTTTATTCGTGTAGCCAGCCCTCCAGATAATCAATATGCACTTGCTTAGCATTTTTTCCATTGGGTTATTATGGAATCAAACTAATCAAGAGTTCTAGACTTTGACAGGTTCTTCTTATTTGCTTTCATGCTACTATAGACAACTATGCCTAGGGTCTTGAAGTTCTATCACACCACATGTAGTCACTTACATGTATGCTTACTTGGCATATGTAACTCTTTAGGTATTTACAACACCACTGGTCATCGTATGATAAAATTGTGAAAATTAATCGTAAGAAGAAGTTTATATTAGTTCAAGTTTGCTCTGTATGGATGTATTGTTCTCTTCCAGTGATGTTCTTTGACTAAATCTGAAGGGAAAAGATACCACCTATGGGGTCAAAGCCTGTTCCCCAATGGTATCTGCTGAAGCTTTTGCAAGAGGCTTATATACCCCTCGGGTCCCAGCAAGTTTTCACCAAGGTGGTAGGAACCAGCGATCCATTTCGTCACTTTGCTTACCTTGTTTATTCGTGTAGCCAGCCCTCCAGATAATCAATATGCACTTGCTTAGCATTTTTTCCATTGGGTTATTATGGAATCAAACTAATCAAGAGTTCTAGACTTTGACAGGTTCTTCTTATTTGCTTTCATGTTACTATAGACAAATATGCCTAGGGTTTTGAAGTTCTATCACACCACATGTAGTCACTTACATGTATGCTTATTGGCATATGTAACTTTTTAGGTATTTACAACACCACTTGTCACTACATTATAAAAGTGTGAAAATTAATCGTAAGAAGACGTTTATATTAGTTCAAGTTTGCTCTGTGTGGATGTATTGTTCTGTTCCAGTGATGTTCTGTGACTAAATCTGAAGGGAAAAGATATCACCTATGGGCTCAAAGCCTGTTCCCCAATGGTATCTGCTGATGCTTTTGCAAGAGGCATATATACCCCTCGGGTCCCAGCAAGTTTTCACCAAGGTGGTAGGACCCAGCGATCCATTTCGCGCCTTTGCTTACCTTATTTATTTGTGTAGCCAGCCCTCCAGATAATCAATATGCACTTGCTTAGCATTTTTTCCATTGGGTTATTATGGAATCAAACTAATCAAGAGTTCTAGACTTTGACAGGTTCTTCTTATTTGCTTTCATGTTACTATAGACAAATATGCCTAGGGTTTTGAAGTCCTATCACACCACATGTAGTCACTTACATGTATGCTTACTTGGCATATGTAATTCTTTAGGTATTTACAACACCATTGTTCACAATATGGTAAAAGTGTGAAAATTAATCGTAAGAAGAAGTTTATATTAGTTCAAGTTTGCTCTGTGTGGATGTATTGTTCTGTTCCAGTGATGTTCTGTGACTAAATCTGAAGGGAAAAGATATCACCTATGGGCTCAAAGCCTGTTCCCCAATGGTATCTGCTGACGCTTTTGCAAGAGGCATATATACCCCTCGGGTCCCAGCAAGTTTTCACCAAGATGGTAGGACCCAGCGATCCATTTCGCCCCTTTGCATACTTTTTTTATTCGTGTAGCCTGCCTTCCAGATAATCAATATGCACTTGCTTAGCATTTTTTCCATTGGGTTATTATGGAATCAAACTAATCAATAGTTCTAGACTTTGACAGGTTCTTCTTATTTGCTTTCATGTTACTATAGACAACTATGCCTAGGGTTTTGAAGTTCTATCACACCACATGTAGTCACTTACATGTATGCTTACTTGGCATATGTAATTCTTTAGGTATTTACAACACCATTGTTCACTATATGGTAAAAGTGTGAAAATTAATCGTAAGAAGAAGTTTATATTAGTTCAAGTTTGCTCTGTGTGGATGTATTGTTCTGTTCCAGTGATGTTCTGTGACTAAATCTGAAGGGAAAAGATATCACCTATGCGGTCAAAGCCTATTCCCCAATGGTATCTGCTTAAGCTTTTGCAAGAGGCATTTATACCCCTCGGGTCCCAGCAAGTTTTCACCAAGGTGGTAGGACCCAGCGATCCATTTCGCCACTTTGCTTACCTTGTTTATTCGTGTAGCCAGCCCTCCAGATAATCAATATGCACTTGCTTAGCATTTTTTCCATTGGGTTATTATGGAATCAAACTAATCAAGAGTTCTAGACTTTGACAGGTTTTTCTTATTTGCTTTCATGTTACTATAGACAAATATGCCTAGGGTTTTGAAGTTCTATCACACCACATGTAGTCACTTACATGTATGCTTACTTGGCATATGTAACTCTTTAGGTATTTACAACACCACTGGTCACTGTATGATAAAATTGTGAAAATTAATCGTAAGAAGAAGTTTATATTAGTTCAAGTTTGCTCTGTATGGATGTATTGTTCTGTTCCAGTGATGTTCTGTGACTAAATGTGAAGGGAAAAGATATCACCTATGGGCTCAAAGCCTGTTCCCCAATGGTATCTGCTGACGCTTTTGCAAGAGGCATATATACCCCTCGGGTCCCAGCAAGTTTTCACCAAGGTGGTAGGACCCAGCGATCCATTTCGCGCCTTTGCTTACCTTATTTATTCGTGTAGCCAGCCCTCCAGATAATCAATATGCACTTGCTTAGCATTTTTTCCATTGGGTTATTATGGAATCCAACTAATCAAGAGTTCAAGACTTTGACAGGTTCTTCTTATTTGCTTTCATGTTACTATAGACAACTATGCCTAGGGTCTTGAAGTTCTATCACACCACATGTAGTCACTTACATGTATGCTTACTTGGCATATGTAACTCTTTAGGTATTTACAACACCACTTGTCACTACATTATAAAAGTGTGAAAATTAATCGTAAGAAGACGTTTATATTAGTTCAAGTTTGCTCTGTGTGGATGTATTGTTCTGTTCCAGTGATGTTCTTTGACTAAATCTGAAGGGAAAAGATATCACCTATGGGCTCAAAGCCTGTTCCCCAATGGTATCTGCTGAAGCTTTTGCAAGAGGCTTATATACCCCTAGGGTTCCAGCAAGTTTTCACCAAGGTGGTAGGACCCAGCGATCCATTTCGCCCCTTTTGCATACCTTGTTTATTCGTGTAGCGTGCCTTCCAGATAATCAATATGCACTTGCTTAGCATTTTTTCCATTGGGTTATTATGGAATCAAAGTAATCAAGAGTTCTAGACTTTGACAGGTTCTTCTTATTTGCTTTCATGTTACTATAGACAACTATGCCTAGGGTTTTGAAGTTCTATCACACCACATGTAGTCACTTACATGTATGCTTACTTGGCATATGTAACTTTTTAGGTATTTACAACACCACTTGTCACTACATTATAAAAGTGTGAAAATTAATCGTAAGAAGACGTTTATATTAGTTCAAGTTTGCTCTGTGTGGATGTATTGTTCTGTTCCAGTGATGTTCTGTGACTAAATCTGAAGGGAAAAGATATCACCTATGGGGTCAAAGCCTGTTCCCCAATGGTATCTGCCCCAGCTTTTGCAAGAGGCATTTATACCCCTCGGGTCCCAGCAAGTTTTCACCAAGGTGGTAGGACCCAGCAATCCATTTCGCCACTTTGCTTACCTTGTTTATTCGTGTAGCCAGCCCTCCAGATAATCAATATGCAGTTGCTTAACATTTTTTCCATTGGGTTATTATGGAATCAAACTAATCAAGAGTTCTAGACTTTGACAGGTTCTTCTTATTTGCTTTCATGTTACTATAGACAAATATGCCTAGGGTTTTGAAGTTCTATCGCACCACATGTAGTCACTTACATGTATGCTTACTTGGCATATGTAACTCTTTAGGTATTTACAACACCACTGGTCACTATATGATAAAAGTGAGAAAATTAATCGTTTAAAGAAGTTTATATTAGTTCAAGTTTGCTCTCTGTGTATGTATTGTTCTGTTCCAGTGATGTTCTGTGACTAAATCTGAAGGGAAAAGATATCACCTATGGGGTCAAAGCCTGTTCCCCAATGGTACCTGCCCAAGCTTTTGCAAGAGGCATTTATACCCCTCGGGTCCCAGCAAGTTTTCACCACGGTGGTAGGACCCAGCGATCCATTTCGCCACTTTGCTTACCTTGTTTATTCGTGTAGCCAGCCCTCCGGATAATCAATATGCACTTGCTTAGCATTTTTTCCATTGGGTTATTATGGAATCAAACTAATCAAGAGTTCTAGACTTTGACAGGTTCTTCTTATTTGCTTTCATGTTACTATAGACAAATATAACTAGGGTTTTGAAGTTCTATCACACCACATGTAGTCACTTACATGTATGCTTACTTGGCATATGTAATTCTTTAGGTATTTACAACACCATTGTTCACTATTTGGTAAAAGTGTGAAAATTAATCGTAAGAAGAAGTTTATATTAGTTCAAGTTTGCTCTGTGTGGATGTATTGTTCTGTTCCAGTGATGTTCTGTGACCAAATCTGAAGGGAAAATATATCACCTATGCGGTCAAAGCCTGTTCCCCAATGGTATCTGCTGACGCTTTTGCAAGAGGCATATATACCCCTCGGGTCCCAGCAAGTTTTCACCAAGATGGTAGGACCCAGCGATCCATTTCGCCCCTTTGCATACTTTTTTTATTCGTGTAGCCTGCCCTCCAGATAATCAATATGCACTTGCTTAGCATTTTTTCCATTGGGTTATTATGGAATCAAACTAATCAAGAGTTCTAGACTTTGACAGGTTCTTCTTATTTGCTTTCATGTTACTATAGACAACTATGCCTAGGGTCTTGAAGTTATATCACACCACATGTAGTCACTTACATGTATGCTTACTTGGCATATGTAACTCTTTAGGTATTTACAACACCACTGGTCACTGTATGATAAAATTGTGAAAATTAATCGTAAGAAGAAGTTTATATTAGTTCAAGTTTGCTCTGTATGGATGTATTGTTCTGTTCCAGTGATGTTCTGTGACTAAATCTGAAGGGAAAAGATATCACCTATGGGCTCAAAGCCTATTCCCCAATGGTATCTGCTGACGCTTTTGCAAGAGGCTTATATACCCTAGGGTTCCAGCAAGTTTTCACCAAGGTGGTAGGACCCAGCGATCCATTTCGCCCCTTTTGCATACCTTGTTTATTCGTTTAGCCTGCCCTCCAGATAATCAATATGCACTTGCTTAGTGTGGCAGGTCTAATGAGATATATCCTGCCTGCAGGTGGCTGATTAATTCATTTGAGCTCGTCCTATCAGTGAGCTGTAGTAGCGCATATAAAAAAGCTGGTTAGAGTGTATGGTGCCATGAGGCACCGCCCCTTCTCGTGTCGTCATTCAGGTATGTTGGGTGTTGTGAGCTGGCCGATCAATGGCATACTGTAGCTAACATTAGCTTATTTCCAGGGCGACATGCAAGCTTTCGCGGCTGGCATTCGGCTGAGGTTGTACTCTTGATGGTCAGAGTATGGTTGTTTATACTTCATGTCCGGAATGCTTAGTTATTGCCGACGCGCACGCTGTTCACCTGATAGATGGGATGAGCCCACATGCATGTTGTCTGCCTGACTGAGTTAGTTCCCAGAGATCGCACCTAAAAGGTATGTAGTTTTAAATTTGCGCCTACGTTAAATGGCAATCTGTTGAGAAACAGCTTTTATTAATTGTTAGCAGTTAAATCACAGAGTTTGTCTGATTGTTTATTTGTAAATTTATAGATGTAGTACGGACCAATGGGTCGCATCTGCACCACCGATTAGTTTCTGTGCGGTTGACTGCGTGGGACTACTTCTGGAGGCGCTGCTGCTTTGCTGCGCTGCTGCTTTGCTGCGCTGCTGCTTTGCTGCTTTTGCTGTTACTTTGATCCGCTGTGGACAAAGGACTGAAAACACTGTCCTTTGTGTTTATTTTAGTGTGTGTCTTCATGTGAGCCCTTTATTTCGGGGTTGTCTCTGTGTCCTGTGACACCAGGAAAGTTTTCCTTTCATTTGTATTAGTTTTTATTTTGTATTTTGACTCAGAATTTTGTAATATGTTTAACGTGAAACTGAACATCTCTACTCCAATTTCTGTCTCTTGGAGTGACAATTCTGAGTGTGTTTCAACAGTGACAATTCTGAGTGTGTTTCAACAGTGACAATTCTGAGTGTGTTTCAACAGTGACAATTCTGAGTGTGTTTCAACAGTGACAGTTCTGAGTGTGTTTCAACAGTGACAATTCTGAGTGTGTTTCAACAGTGACAATTCTGAGTGTGTTTCAACAGTGACAATTCTGAGTGTGTTTCAACAGTGACAATTCTGAGTGTGTTTCAACAGTGACAATTCTGAGTGTGTTTCAACAGTGACAATTCTGTTCCAGGAGCTGAGTGCACAAAGCAGGGGCGGATTGTTGGTGGTGGTCTCCCTCACGAGGGTGGTGTGCTGAGTGGTGTGAGTGTGTGTACTGGTGTGAGTGTATATGCACAGGCGTACGGAAAAGGTGACTTGTCGTGGAGGCCTTATGTGCCCTTATCCACTGCTCTGCCTCGGCTCCTGTCCTGCTGACTCAGGTCGCTCCATGTGTGCTCGTGGAACCACAAAATTGTCTACATTGAGTGCTGTTGATGTTTGTGCATTTTATATTGATTATTTATCTTTAATAAAACAAATTTATATTTTTGTACCCACGTCTCCTGCCGCCTTACTGTGGACGAACCTGTGTTTCCTTAAATAACAAACTATATTTTATTGTCCCTGGCAAGATTCCAGGGTGGCGTAGTCGTTAGCAGAGATCATTTATGCTTAAAATCATTTCATCCCATCCTCGTGCCGCTACATTAGCATTTTTTCCATTGGATTATTACAGAATCAAACTAATCAAGAGTTCTAGATTTTGACAGGTTCTTCTTATTTGCTTTCATGTTACTAGACAAATATGCCACTTACATGTATGCTTACTTGGCATATGTAATTCTTTAGGTATTTACAACACCATTGTTCACTATATGATAAAAGTGTGAAAATTAATCGTAAGAAGAAGTTTTTATTAGTTCATGTTTGCTCTGTGTGGATGTATTGTTCTGTTCCAGTGATGTTCTGTGACTAAATCTGAATGGAAAAGATATCACCTATGGGGTCAAAGCCTGTTGCCCAATGGTATCTTCTGAAGCTTTTGCAAGAGGCATTTATACCCCTCCGGTCCCAGCAAGTTTTCACCAAGGTGGTAGGACCCAGCGATCCATTTCACCACTTTGCTTACCTTGTTTATTCGTGTAGCCAGCCCTCCAGATAATCAATATGCACTTGCTTAGCATTTTTTCCATTGGGTTATTATGGAATCAAACTAATCAAGAGTTCTAGACTTTGACAGGTTCTTCTTATTTGCTTTCATGTTACTATAGACAACTATGCCTAGGGTCTTGAAGTTCTATCAAACCACATGTAGTCACTTACATGTATGCTTACTTGGCACATGTAAATCTTTAGGTATTTACAACACCACCGGTCACTACATGATAAAAGTGTGAAAATTAATCGTAAGAAGAAGTTTATATTAGTTCAAGTTTGCTCTGTGTGGATGTATTGTTCTTTTCCAGTGATGTTCTGTGACTAAATCTGAAGGGAAAAGATATCACCTATGGGGTCAAAGCCTGTTCCCCAATGGTACCTGCCCAAGCTTTTGCAAGAGGCATTTATACCCCTCGGGTCCCAGCAAGTTTTCACCAAGGTGGTAGGACCCAGCGATCCATTTCGCCACTTTGCTTACTGTAGACTTGGAATTTAGTCTTTTCCCCTTATTATTAGATTCACAGGACCGGACACCAGTTATCTTGCCAAGAAGAATTTTATTCTTATATGTCAGGAGAGAAACTCTGAGAAGATGTTATATTCATACCAGGTCTATGCGTTTCCATGTTTCTCTGCTGCAGTACAGTAAGATTGAGCTTAAACACACAACTGAGCAACTTTTGTCTTCCTTTTAAGGTATCAAAAACATATAGCTGATGTTTAAAAATGGAATGTAAACCTAATTCTTACACATGGTGCAATCCACTATCCTTCTGTATATACATTAATACATTAGTGGTACACAAATGGTACATTTGCATTAGTTGAAACATTCCTCTTCTCGCAAAGAGCATACCAACTGTACACATTTGAAGTATCATCATCATTGGAACTCTGCTAAGTGAACATTGCATTGCACACATACCTTTAAGCAGAAAACAAAATCCTCAGAGCTACCCTCCTTGTCCAAAATATGTTCCTTAAACACGTGTCCATGCAATCTATAGTCTAACTTGTGCATTTTAAACTTCATAAGATAATACAACTAATAAAGAATAGTAAACTAATAAAGAATAGTAATAAAGAATAATAATACAGATACATAATATAAAATAATGCAATTATATTCAAAGATGAAATTTAGTCTTCATCTCCCTCCACTGGAACTACGGACGTTAGTTCCACACCATCATTCCCAGGTTGCGACCCTATTGAAGTGATAGTGAGGAGGAAAAATAGTAGACCAAGAAATAGACAAAGGACAGAAGAATAGAAACAGAAAACAAAACAAAACAAAACAAATAACAAAGAACTCCAACCCATGTTATGTCCCCGCATACTATGTGTCATTTAACGTCTATGTGCAAGCGTTTAAAATGAACCCCAATCATCTAAGAAAATGAAAAACTAATAATTCTTCTGCCGGTGCCTTGACTCGTTAAGTACTTAACTCCTCAAGTTCCCGACCAAAACAACAACCAA
This sequence comes from Scardinius erythrophthalmus, assembly GCF_964197995.2. NCBI lineage: Eukaryota > Metazoa > Chordata > Actinopteri > Cypriniformes > Leuciscidae > Scardinius > Scardinius erythrophthalmus. Next base: position 24,571,512 of record NC_138244.1, on the reverse strand, counting down.
AATAAACGTTGATGTTAAAGGATCCTATCCCTTGGGGTTGAAAATCAGTAAGCGAGTGTTCATTGTTTGTGAGGTTGTGTTTTGTAAGTAGTGTAGAATGTGTAAAATCTCCTATTTCACTCCGTATGTCCCATTCTTGGTTCTATCCATTTGATTAGCAATAACCAATTTAACAGGTTTGGTTCTCGTCCTTCTAGTAACACATATGATGAGTTGTATTACTAACAGAATCACCAAAACTCCTACCATAGTCAAAACTATCCATTCCGACCATGAAAGAGTTCCTGGAATTTGCGTCAATTTTCTCTCAGACATCAATTTAGCTATCCCGTTTGCTACGATAACATGACCCATTGCTTGAATTCCCTCCTCTTGAGCTGCTTTAACACTCTTTTTAACTCTTCTAACCATCTCAAAGAGTTCATAATTCCTTTCTTCTACTAAATCATTATTCCACCATTACTCGTGCTGCCGCTTCGGCAGTGCAAGTTCTCGTAGGGAATGCTTCCACCCACCTAGTAAATCTGTCCATGAGTACTAGAATGTATTGATACCCTCCACTGGGTGATAAAGGTCCTGTGAAATCGATTTGGAGGTGTGTCCATGGACCTGTTGGTCTGGGTGCATGTGACATTCGCACCTTTACAGATTTTCCCACATTTGCTTTCATGCAAATTAAGCATCTCCTACAGTAATCATCAATGTCTCTCATCATTCGTGGCCACCACCACGTCTCGCTGATTTGAGTTTTCATTGCTTTTGCTCCAGCATGCACTTTTCCATGATACAGCTGCATTAGTTCTCTTCTTGTTCCAATAGGCATCACCACTTGTCCTGTTGGAATTCTCCAAATACCCTGATCATCTTCTTTTGCTCCCGCTTTTATCCATTGTTCTTTCTCTTCATCTGTCTCCATTTGATATGACAGAAGATGGAACTCAGGATTATCTTTGCTGTTTTCCTTTACCAAGGTAACAGGAGTAAGAGGAAGTAGAGCTGCTTCTCTAGCTGCTGCATCTGCTGCCGTGTTCCCTTGACTTTCTTTGGACTTGTCAGATTGATGTGATTTTACTTTGATCACGGCTGCTTCTCTGGGTAAGTGACATGCTGCAATCAAACGACGAATTATGGAAGCATGTTGTATTTCGCTCCCACTGCTAGTGATAAGTCCACGTCTTTTCCACAGAGCCAAATAGTCATGGACCACCCCAAAAGCATAACGACTATCTGTGTAGATGTTAACTCGATCTCCTTCCGATAGTTCAAGAGCTTCCGTAAGTGCTATGAGCTCAGCTACTTGTGCTGAAAATTGCCCCGAAAGAGCTCCTTTCTTCACAACAGTTCCATCAGCTTCCACTACAGCCCATCCAGTATGTCGTTTTCCATCAACATAATAACTGGATCCATCGACCCATAACTCTTTGTCTGGATTTTCAAGAGGGATTGGATTTACTGGACCAAAACTATCTTCTTCTACTTGTTTTTCACACTCATGTGGTATTCCCTCATGTGGTTCCAACATCATTGTTGCAGGGTTGAGAGAAGTGTCTCTGATGATTTCCACTCTCAGATCCTTGTTCAACAAAGTTGCTTCCCATTTTGCTCTTCTTGCGTCAGTTATGGTTTTGATGTTTGTGTTGTTCAACAGTGTCACTATACTGTGTGGAGTGTGCAGTATGATAGTTTGTGCTCCTATCAGATTTTCAACAGCGTCCACTGCCCACGTAGCACCATCAAGAGCTTGTATACATCGTGGTTGACCAATCATTGTGACAGGAATCTTTGTGGAAAAATATCCAACTGGTCTGTATCTATCACCTCTTTTTTGACACAGAACTGCTGAATACGTCTCATCTCCCACCCTGGTCCACAAATGAAACTGCAACCGTCCATCAGGAAGTCCCAAGGCTGGGGCTGATGTCAGTTTCTCTTTCATAGAAGTAAATGCTTCCTCAGCTTCCGGCGTCCAGTTTATCTTTTCCACTCCAGGCTTTCCTCCCTTGTACAAGTCAATGAGAGGGCTAGTGATGCTGGCAAAATCAGGTATATACTGGCGACAGTAGTTGAACAGTCCCATCACCTTCCGTATTCCTGTAACTGTTAAAGGTTTTGGAAGTTGTCGTAATGCCTCTACACGCTCTGTTGTCATTCTCCTTCCCTCGACAGATATTTCTTGGCCCAAGTAGATTACCTTGGTTTTAGCCAGCTGTGCTTTGTCGGGGTTGACTTTGAATCCTCCTTTCTTAAGGGCTTGTAAGACAACATTCAGAGCAAATATATGACTCTTTTCGTCATGGCTTGCAATCAACAGGTCATCAACATATTGGATGCAAACACTTCCTGAACTCTCAATTTCAGCTTTTCGCTCCGTTAAGAACTGATCCAAAGTTCTATGGAAGACTACAGGAGATATATTTAGCCCTTGTGGTAGTCGGTTCCAGACAAACTGTTTTGCCCCCACTGTGAAGGCCAATTTCTCTTGAGATCTCTCGTCAATAGGTATAGACCAGAATGCCGACAGTACATCTAGTACTGTAAATATTCTTGCATTTCCTGGGATATCATTCAGAATGGTGGCTGGATTGGCCACAATAGGATGCGGTTTTGGTGTTACACTGTTGAGTCTTGTGTAATCAATGGTCAGTGTTGGGGAAGTTACTTTTAAAAAGTAGTGTTTGCTCGTTACTCGTTACTTTTTAAAAAAGTAATCCGTTACTTTACTTAGTTACCCCATTTGGAAAGTAACTTTTTACGTTACTCGTTACTATTACGTTACTTTTATGTTGCTTGACTTTGGGCAGAACCCAATATCTGTTCCTAAATATGTAGACATAAAGTTATACAATGGAGGACATAACAGGTAATTATTTTTTGCTCTTTATTATAAAAAATAGTATCAATTTCGAAAGAAAAAAAGTCCTTCTCATTGGCGCTGCTGTGTGCGGCAACTTTTATTCTCAGCCGGCTCTGCATCATGGGGTAGAGTGTGACACTCCGCGATGAGCAGCGCGCCAGCACCACTTCTCTCCGCTCCGCTCCCCCTATCCACCGAACTTTAAATTTCGGCAACAGCCAATAAAGCGCTCCTGCTCTCTAACACCGGTGCGAATCGCGTCTTGATAGCATAGGACAAAATGATATAGAAGACATAAGCTTAGTTTTCAGACATACGACTCACTCTAAGGGAGTAGGAGAAAAAAAAAGAGATTTTGAGAGAAAAAAATATATTTTGTTTAAAAGTACCCTTTCAAGCTTTCTATATATTTCTCAGGTCTTTGAGACAAGTATAGCTTATCTGAGTTTCGGTTCATTTACAGTATGGAGACGAGCTCCAGTTCACGCGCTGGTGCCGTCATGATTATTTTGCATGCCATATTTACTTATTAATTAAATTCAGGCAATTAATTGGTTGGTAAAACATTGATTAAAATTAAGATACAATTAATACACAACGAAATTCGTTTTAAAGAAAGTCTTTCTACAAAAACAAACTTAATAAAGTGGTCTAAATCATGTCTGCCCCCTCCATTTGTCTCCCGATATATTGCACAAAATTATGATCTTACTCATGCTTTTCACTTTTCATATAATCAACATAGATTAAATTATTTATTTATTTATTTTATTTAAATATAAATATGAAACTAAATAGTTTTCTTTAATTTACTTATTAAATTCAGGCAATTGATTGATAAAACATTGATTAAAAATAAGATACAATTAATACAAAACGAAATTCACTTTAAATACAGGTTTTCTACAAAAACAAACTTAATAAAGTGGTCAAAATCATGTCTCCACACAAAATTGTTATTTTATTTAATTTAAACATAAATATGAAACTAAATCGTTCTCTTCAGATCTCAACCGTTCTCTTCTCTCAAGCGCGCAGCTGAGGCAGTGTCGCTGTCAAATATATCCATGGGAAAAGTAACGTTGCGCCGAATTGAAAAAGGAACTACGTTTCGTTACCAAATTTTTAGTAGTAACGCGTTACACTACTTTTTACCCGAAAAAGTAGTTACGTTACTGTAACGCGTTACTTTGTAACGCGTTACACACAACACTGTCAATGGTTAATCTCCATGAGTTATCCGATTTCTTGACAGGCCATACAGGACTATTAGTGGTTGATGAAGATTGTCTGATGATTCCTTCAGATTCCAAATCTGCCACTATCTCTTCCACGGCTTGTCTTGCTTCAGGTCGGAAAGGGTATTGTTTATGAGGGGCATGTATCGGTCCCTCAATTACGACAGGGTCAATGTTGGCTTTACCGCAATCCAATTTGTGTTTAGCCCAAACATCTGGATATAAACTGCACAGAAGACCCCACACACCGTCTTTTCCCCAATCTCTGATAATTGGTTTTGCTGTACCAACAGATGTTAAATTACATGTGCGATCTTCATGTGGTATTATCCCAGCTGTTGTAGCGATTTGACGACTGTCAGTGAATATGATCATGTTCAACAATGGAAGAATGTCCATGCCAATAAGGCTTCCTTGTGAATTCGGCCCTACCCAGAAAGATGTCCATAAGACTTCATCTTCATGTATTTGCAAAGGAACTTGTATACTTTTGCGAAATTTAGTGATAGCTCCTCCAACTCCTTCAACTTCCATAGTTTCATCGGTTGTAGGTAGGTTCAGATCTGTTATTGAAATCGAAGCTCCTGTGTCGACCAACATATCACATGGGTGGCCCCCTATTAATGCATTAACGAAAAGGCGATTGTCTCTTTTCTTACTAATACAGGGGGCCGCTGATTCCTATTGCGGACGCACGATTCCCTCAATGAGCTGACGGACTTGTGCTTCAGTAAACATTTTCCCTTGAGGGGTTTCATCATGTTTCTTTTCACTGGCCTGTCTAAATGATGGACCTTGACCTTCTGCTCCACCTCCTTTAGCCCAACAATCTTTTATTGTGTGGCGAGGCTTTCCACAGTTGGTGCAGAAAATCATCCTCTTCTTTATGTCCATGTTGAATTGAGCTGTTGCCACTCCTTTTCGATTTGGCTTGTTTCCTTCTTCCTTGTTTGATCTCGTAGCCATCTCTAATCGCCCAGCCCATTGCATAATTTGATCAAATGTCTCACCTGGATTGACTCCAAGTGATAAGGCTTGTTGGTATTTTGAGCTAAGTCCATCCACAAGTGTGTCAGTGAACTGCACATCATCTCTGTCAGGCTGTTTCTTGGAACAGAGAGACCATCTCTCATAAGCATTCCACTTACGCAGAGCATATTCATCTGGAGATTCATCATCCTTTTGCTTAATCAACGTCACTAATGTGAAAGGAACTTTCCCACTGCCCAAGATTTCTTGGATTTCTTTTCGAAACACATCTAATGCCTGCCAAAGACCCAGTGGTCGTCCTTGGTCATCAACCCACAAATTTATCCATTGGGCTGTTGTTATCGAAGCTGGCAAGCGTTCCCATCTGTCTCTTGGGATTTTAGCTTTCACAATGGTGTGTATATCTTTTAATGTCATTTGATGTGCTTCAACCAGAGAGTCTAATTCTCGCCAAAACTCTTGTGTTTGGATCTTGTCGCTTCAGAGGAGGCAAGGCTGTGAGAATGGCTTGACGTTCTCCTGGTGTGAATGGTCTCTCTTCTGTCATCATTTCAGATTGTAAGTCTTCCCTTTTAACAGCAGGTGAAGAAAATTCAGGACCGATCTTGTCAACTGTGATCATATCGTCATCCCTGGTCTCATCACCCCAGTCAGATCCATAATTACGGGCTGGTGTACATCGCAGCATGTCCCTGTTTTGCTGGGCTGATTTAGATCTTGTTATTATTGGAGCTGCCTGTGCAGATGCAATATACATTTTGTCAACTGGACCTCCATTTGGTCCTAAAGTTTGAGGCTGTGTCAGAGGTTTAGATGAACTTGTATATTGTTCAGGCAAAGCTGGATAAATTGGTTTGTAAGGAGGAGGCGTTACTGTGGTTGCAGATTTCACTGGTGATTGTGAATATTTTCTTTCAGCTTCAGTTATTATATTTGTCCAATCTGGATCAAATAAGTCATCACTGGTTAAATTTTCTCCATCTGAACATTTAATAGACATGATTTTTTTAACTTATTAAATGCTTCAATTTGAGGCTTCATTACTTCAGCAAATGGTACTGGACCTCCATTTATATCGCAACAAATTCCACCTTGTTTCAAAATCCAATGAGCTGCCAGTATTGGGAATGCTTGTGATTTTATCTTGTCTTTTTGAGACTCAAACCAGTGTAACTGTGCATCCATATTTGCATTGATATCCAGCCCTTTTTTTAAAAGCTTAGCTTGTTTCTTGTTCTTCCTTTCCAGGTACCAAGCAGATATTGTTCTACTGTTACAGCCACTTTCTTCCATCTTGCAAATTATTTGTTAATTATTTGTTATTTGTGTGCTCAGAACAGCAGGGCTTTGTATGTATGTGTGTGTGAGTGAGTGTGTATGGAGGTATAGCAACTTCTGAAGGGAGGGGCTGCACTCTCTTTCCCTCTTCCAACTGTATGTGTGTGTGTGTTTAGAGTGAATTCTCAGAAGGGGCTACTGCTACCCCTGCTTCTCTCTCTCTTCTCTAAACACTATATGAACTTCAGGGGAAAAATAAAAATAATTAAAAATAAAGTTAACCCTTATATTTTCAGTATCTTTTTTTCTTTTTTGTTTTATCTCAGATTGATTTCTTTGATTTTTTCTTTTTCTTTTAGCTTGCTCAGAATAGTAGGCTATACTCAAGTATTTGATCAGCTTACAGTCAAAATCAGAAATGCCTGCGATCTTATCTAGTTACAATGGCGCTTTTACTTGTATTACTCCAGTGTTAATGTCCTTAGAGCTTATTTTTAACCCTTTCTATGGCGCTCGTCACACTTAACTACTCCTGTCAATCAAGTCTTGCTGCCTTTTCATACTTGTATTAATTCCAGCGTTGATGTCTTTAGAGACTATTTTTACTCCTTTCTTTGGAAACTCCCTACATCTAACCGCTCCTATTAATCAAGTATCCTCAAATTTCCTAGCTTAACCGTCTTACAGCTAATTTCTCGATTTTTTTTGACTAGATAGTCCTTTTTTTTTTTAGAAAGAAGACTATCTCTATCTCAGCATATCAAATACTTTAGAGATTTACTTTTCAGAGGAACTTAAAAATTCCAAATTAAATTTAATTACTTAATTGAATTCCATTTTTTTCTTTTATTATTATATCTGACATATATTCATTGGCAACACAACTGGTACTTTAAATAGCACAGTTCTTTTAAGCAGTTTCAGTCTATGTTTAATCATCAGGCAGACTTATAATTATTTAGAATAAAACAAGGTCTTACCTTGAATGATCAAACAAAGGCCTGAAGACATCATGTTCGTGAGACGCCAATTGTAGACTTGGAATTTAGTCTTTTCCCCTTATTATTAGATTCACAGGACCGGACACCAGTTATCTTGCCAAGAAGAATTTAATTCTTATATTTCAGGAGAGAAACTCTGAGAAGATGTTATATTCATACCAGGTCTATGCGTTTCCATGTTTCTCTGCTGCAGTACAGTAAGATTGAGCTTAAATACACAACTGAGCAACTTTTGTCTTCCTTTTAAGGTATCAAAAACATATAGCTGATGTTTAAAAATGGAATGTAAACCTAATTCTTACACATGGTGCAATCCACTATCCTTCTGTATATACATTAATACATTAGTGGTACACAAATGGTACATTTGCATTAGTTGAAACATTCCTCTTCTCGCAAAGAGCATACCAACTGTACACATTTGAAGTATCATCATCATTGGAACTCTGCTAAGTGAACATTGCATTGCACACATACCTTTAAGCAGAAAACAAAATCCTCAGAGCTACCCTCCTTGTCCAAAATATGTTCCTTAAACACGTGTCCATGCAATCTATAGTCTAACTTGTGCATTTTAAACTTCATAAGATAATACAACTAATAAAGAATAGTAAACTAATAAAGAATAGTAATAAAGAATAATAATACAGATACATAATATAAAATAATGCAATTATATTCAAAGATGAAATTTAGTCTTCACTTACCTTGTTTATTCGTGTAGCCAGCCCTCCGGATAATCAATATGCACTTGCTTAGCATTTTTTCCATTGGGTTATTATGGAATCAAACTAATCAAGAGTTCTAGACTTTGACAGGTTCTTCTTATTTGCTTTCATGTTACTATAGACAAATATGCCTAGGGTTTTGAAGTTCTATCACACCACATGTAGTCACTTACATGTATGCTTACTTGGCATATGTAATTCTTTAGGTATTTACAACACCATTGTTCACTATTTGGTAAAAGTGTGAAAATTAATCGTAAGAAGAAGTTTATATTAGTTCAAGTTTGCTCTGTGTGGATGTATTGTTCTGTTCCAGTGATGTTCTGTGACTAAATCTGAAGGGAAAAGATATCACCTATGCGGTCAAAGCCTGTTCCCCAATGGTATCTGCTGACGCTTTTGCAAGAGGCATATAAACCCCTCCGGTCCCAGCAAGTTTTCACCAAGATGGTAGGACCCAGCGATCCATTTCGCCCCTTTGCATACTTTTTTTATTCGTGTAGCCTGCCCTCCAGATAATCAATATGCACTTGCTTAGCATTTTTTCCATTGGGTTATTATGGAATCAAACTAATCAAGAGTTCTAGACTTTGACAGGTTCTTCTTATTTGCTTTCATGTTACTATAGACAACTATGCCTAGGGTCTTGAAGTTATATCACACCACATGTAGTCACTTACATGTATGCTTACTTGGCATATGTAACTCTTTAGGTATTTACAACACCACTGGTCACTGTATGATAAAATTGTGAAAATTAATCGTAAGAAGAAGTTTATATTAGTTCAAGTTTGCTCTGTATGGATGTATTGTTCTGTTCCAGTGATGTTCTGTGACTAAATCTGAAGGGAAAAGATATCACCTATGGGCTCAAAGCCTGTTCCCCAATGGTATCTGCTGACGCTTTTGCAAGAGGCATATATACCCCTCGGGTCCCAGCAAGTTTTCACCAAGGTGGTAGGACCCAGTGATCCATTTCGCCACTTTGCTTACCTTGTTTATTCGTGTAGCCTGCCCTCCAGATAATCAATATGCACTTGCTTAGCAATTTTTCCATTGGATTATTACGGAATCAAACTAATCAAGAGTTCTAGATTTTGACAGGTTCTTCTTATTTGCTTTCATGTTACTATAGACAAATATGCCTAGGGTTTTGAAGGTCTATCACACCACATGTAGTCAGTTACATGTATGCTTACTTGGCACATGTAATTCTTTAGGTATTTACAACACCATTGTTCACTATATGATAAAAGTGTGAAAATTAATCGTAAGAAGTTTATATTAGTTCAAGTTTGCTCTGTGTGGATGTATTGTTCTGTTCCAGTGATGTTCTGTGACTAAATCTGAAGGGAAAAGATATCACCTATGGGGTTAAATCCTGTTGCCCAATATTACCTGCTGAAGCTTTTGCAAGAGGCATTTATACCCCTCGGGTCCCAGCAAGTTTTCACCAAGGTGGTAGGACCCAGCGATCCATTTCTCCACTTTGCTTACCTTGTTTATTCGTGTAGCCAGCCCTCCAGATAATCAATATGCACTTGCTTAGCATTTTTTCCATTGGGTTATTATGGAATCAAACTAATCAAGAGTTCTAGACTTTGACAGGTTCTTCTTATTTGCTTTCATGTTACTATAGACAACTATGCCTAGGGTCTTGAAGTTCTATCACACCACATGTAGTCACTTACAGTGCCTTGCGAAAGTATTCGGCCCCCTTGAACTTTTCGACCTTTTGCCACATTGCAGGCTTCAAACATAAAGATATAAAACTGTATTTTTTTGTGAAGAATCAACAACAAGTGGGACACAATCATGAAGTGGAACGAAATTTATTGGATATTTCAAACTTTTTTAACAAATAAAAAACTGAAAAATTGGGCGTGCAAAATTATTCGGCCCCCTTAAGTTAATACTTTGTAGCGCCACCTTTTGCTGCGATTACAGCTGTAAGTCGCTTGGGGTATGTCTCTATCAGTTTTGCACATCGAGAGACTGAAATTTTTGCCCATTCCTCCTTGCAAAACAGCTCGAGCTCAGTGAGGTTGGATGGAGAGCGTTTGTGAACAGCAGTTTTCAGTTCTTTCCACAGATTCTCGATTGGATTCAGGTCTGGACTTTGACTTGGCCATTCTAACACCTGGATATGTTTATTTGTGAACCATTCCATTGTAGATTTTGCTTTATGTTTTGGATCATTGTCTTGTTGGAAGACAAATCTCCGTCCCAGTCTCAGGTCTTTTGCAGACTCCATCAGGTTTTCTTCCAGAATGGTCCTGTATTTGGCTCCATCCATCTTTCCATCAATTTTAACCATCTTCCCTGTCCCTGCTGAAGAAAAGCAGGCCCAAACCATGATGCTGCCACCACCATGTTTGACAGTGGGGATGGTGTGTTCAGGGTGATGTGTTGCTTTTACGCCAAACATAACGTTTTGCATTGTTGCCAAAAAGTTCGATTTTGGTTTCATCTGACCAGAGCACCTTCTTCCACATGTTTGGTGTGTCTCCCAGGTGGCTTGTGGCAAACTTTAAACGACACTTTTTATGGATATCTTTAAGAAATGGCTTTCTTCTTGCCACTCTTCCATAAAGGCCAGATTTGTGCAGTATACGACTGATTGTTGTCCGATGGACAGAGTCTCCCACCTCAGCTGTAGATCTCTGCAGTTCATCCAGAGGGATCATGGGCCTCTTGGCTGCATCTCTGATCAGTATTCTCCTTGTATGAGCTGAAAGTTTAGAGGGACGGCCGGGTCTTGGTAGATTTGCAGTGGTCTGATACTCCTTCCATTTCAATATTATCGCTTGCACAGTGCTCCTTGGGATGTTTAAAGCTTGGGAAATCTTTCTGTATCCAAATCCGGCTTTAAACTTCTCCACAACAGTATCTCGGACCTGCCTGGTGTGTTCCTTGTTCTTCATGATGCTCTCTGTGCTTTAAACGGACCTCTGAGACTATCACAGAGCAGGTGCATTTATACGGAGACTTGATTACACACAGGTGAATTCTATTTATCATCAATAGTCATTTAGGTCATCATTGGATCATTCAGAGATCCTCACTGAACTTCTGAAGAGAGTTTGCTGCACTGAAAGTAAAGGAGCCGAATAATTTTGCACGCCCAATTTTTCAGTTATTTATTTGTTAAAAAAGTTTGAAATATCCAATAAATTTCGTTCCACCTTATGATTGTGTCCCACTTGTTGTTGATTCTTCACAAAAAATTACAGTTTTATATCTTTATGTTTGTAGCCTGAAATGTGGCAAAAGATCGAAAAGTTCAAGGGGGCCGAATACTTTCGCAAGGCACTGTACATGTATGCTTACTTGGCATATGTAATTCTTTAGGTATTTACAACACCATTGTTCACTATATGATAAAAGTGTAAAAATGAATCGTAAGAAGTTTATATTAGTTCAAGTTTGCTCTCTGAGTATGTATTGTTCTGTTCCAGTGATGTTCTTTGACTAAATCTGAAGGGAAAAGATATCACCTATGGGCTCAAAGCCTGTTCCCCAATGGTATCTGCTGAAGCTTTTGCAAGAGGCTTATATACCCTAGGTTTCCAGCAAGTTTTCACCAAGGTGGTAGGACCCAGCGATCCATTTTGCCCCTTTTGCATACCTTGTTTATTCGTTTAGCCTGCCTTTCAGATAATCAATATGCACTTGCTTAGCATTTTTTCCATTGGATTATTACAGAATCAAACTAATCAAGAGTTCTAGATTTTGACAGGTTCTTCTTATTTGCTTTCATGTTACTAGACAAATATGCCTAGGGTTTTGATGTTCGATCACACCACATGTAGTCACTTACATGTATGCTTACTTGGCACATGTAATTCTTTAGGTATTTACAACACCATTGTTCACTATGTGATAAAAGTGTGAAAATTAATCGTAAGAAGAAGTTTTTATTAGTTCAAGTTTGCTCTGTGTGGATGTATTATTCTGTTCCAGTGATGTTCTGTGACTAAATCTGAAGGGAAAAGATAACACCTATGGGGTCAAAGCCTGTTGCCCAATGGTATCTTCTGAAGCTTTTGCAAGAGGCATTTATACCCCTCCGGTCCCAACAAGTTTTCACCAAGGTGGTAGGACCCAGCGATCCATTTCACCACTTTGCTTACCTTGTTTATTCGTGTAGCCAGCCCTCCAGATAATCAATATGCACTTGCTTAGCATTTTTTCCATTGGGTTATTATGGAATCAAACTAATCAAGAGTTCTAGATTTTGACAGGTTCTTCTTATTTGCTTTCATGTTACTATAGACAACTATGCCTAGGGTCTTGAAGTTCTTTCACACCACATGTAGTCACCTACATGTATGCTTACTTGGCATGTGTAATTCTTTAGTTATTAACAACACCAATGTTCACTATATGATAAAAGTGAGAAAATTAATCGTAAGAAGAAGTTTATATTAGTTCAAGTTTGCTCTCTGAGTATGTATTGTTCTGTTCCATTGATGTTCTTTGAGTAAAGCTGAAGGGAAAAGATATCACCCATGGGCTCAAAGCCTGTTCCCCAATGGTATCTGCTGAAGCTTTTGCAAGAGGCTTATATACCCCTAGGGTTCCAGCAAGTTTTCACCAAGGTGGTAGGACCCAGCGATCCATGCATTTCGCCCCTTTTGCATACCTTGTTTATTCGTGTAGCCTGCCCTCCAGATAATCAATATGCACTTGCTTAGCATTTTTTCCATTGGATTATTACGGAATCAAACTAATCAAGAGTTCTAGATTTTGACAGGTTCTTCTTATTTGCTTTCATGTTACTATAGACAAATATGCCTAGGGTTTTGAAGTTCTATCACACCACATGTAGTCACTTACATGTATGCTTACTTGGCACATGTAATTCTTTAGGTTTTTACAACACCATTGTTCACTATATGATAAAAGTGTGAAAAATAATCGTAAGAAGAAGTTTATATTAGTTCAAGTTTGTTCTCAGAGTATGTATTGTTCTGTTCCAGTGATGTTCTTTGACTAAATCTGAAGGGAAAAGATATCACCTATGGGGTCAAAGCCTGTTCCCCAATGGTATCTGCTGAAGATTTTGCAAGAGGCATTTATACCCCTCAGGTCCCAGCAGGTTTTCACCAAGGTGGTAGGACCCAGCGATCCATTTCACCACTTTGCTTACCTTGTTTATTCGTGTAGCCAGCCCTCCAGATAATCAATATGCACTTGCTTAGCATTTTTTCCATTGGGTTATTATGGAATCAAACTAATCAAGAGTTCTAGATTTTGACAGGTTCTTCTTATTTGCTTTCATGTTACTATAGACAACTATGCCTAGGGTCTTGAAGTTCTATCACACCACATGTAGTCACCTACATGTATGCTTACTTGGCATGTGTAATTCTTTAGTTATTAACAACACCAATGTTCACTATATGATAAAAGTGAGAAAATTAATCGTAAGAAGAAGTTTATATTAGTTCAAGTTTGCTCTCTGAGTATGTATTGTTCTGTTCCAGTGATGTTCTTTGACTAAATCTGAAGGGAAAAGATATCACCTACGGGCTCAAAGCCTGTTCCCCAATGGTATCTGCTGAAGCTTTTGCAAGAGGCTTATATACCCCTAGGGTTCCAGCAAGTTTTCACCAAGGTGGTAGGACCCAGCGATCCATTTCACCCCTTTTGCATACCTTGTTTATTCGTGTAGCCTGCCCTCCAGATAATCAATATGCACTTGCTTAGCATTTTTTCCATTAGATTATTACGGAATCAAACTAATCAAGAGTTCTAGATTTTGACAGGTTCTTCTTATTTGCTTTCATGTTACTATAGACAAATATGCCTAGGGTTTTGAAGTTCTATCACACCACATGTAGTCACTTACATGTATGCTTACTTGGCACATGTAATTCTTTAGGTATTTACAACACCAATGTTCACTATATGATAAAAGTGTGAAAATTAATCGTAAGAAGAAGTTTATATTAGTTCAAGTTTGCTCTGTGTGGATGTATTGTTCTGTTCCAGTGATGTTCTTCGACTAAATCTGAAGGGAAAATATATTACCCCACGGTTGTCAAACTGGGGTACACGTACCCCCAGGGGTACGTGGACTGATTTCAGGGGGTACACGAAATAGGGCTGTGCCAGTAATCTTGACAACCACACCACCGCGATTGTAAAGTGCCACCGCGGTGGCTGAGTAGTAGCTACCGGCGGTGGTTTGCCAAAAATATGAATGCTGTTTTACATTAATATATGACACACAAAGCTTTGTTTACAAAATAAATAATAGGTTAGCAATTAAATGTTATATCGCAGCCATGGAAAAGTTTGAATTCATGACGAATGAGAGAGTTGTGCGTGAGCCCATAAACTTAAGCTTTTTCGGCTTTGAATTGGTTTGCGCTCTGGTCACCCGATTATTAGTGAATTTTATATTCCATTAATTATTTCTTATAGAAAGCTTGAATTGTCTACTTTTACACAAAACAATTCGAAACGAAAATAAACCGACTAGCATATGCATATCCGTATGAAGTACATTTCTCTCTATAGGCGCGTTCACTGCGAAGATAACGAGTCAGCATCCTCAACTTCATCTTTGCAGCCCGACACTGACACAAAAAAATAAACACTTTATTAATAAAATATTCAAATGTCTCATTCCTATATTTGACACATTCATAATCATTACTTTTGCCGCCTCTTTGTGACAGCTGATGTGCGTTATTGGCAGCGTCAACCTCTGGTTACATGAACTCGTCACCACCGCATCAGCACCAGAACATGGAGATTTTATTTTAGAGAATGATCGCACAACCTATGGAAGCCCGTTTCCGCCACATTGAGTAAAAAAATAAAGATTCTTTAAGTCATAATAATGAGAAACTTTCTCATAATAATGACTTAATATCTCGTAATAATGAGAAACTTTCTCGTAATAATGACTTAACATCTCGTAATAATGAGAAACTTTCTCGTAATAATGACTTAACATCTCGTAATAATGAGAAACTTTCTCGTATGAGAAACTTTCTCGTAATAATGACTTAACATCTCGTAATAATGAGAAACTTTCTCATAATAATGACTTAACATCTCGTAATAATGAGAAACTTTCTCATAATAATGAGAAACTTTCTCGTAATAATGACTTAACATCTCATAATAATGAGAAACTTTCTCATAATAATGAGAAACTTTCTCGTAATAATGACTTAACATCTCGTAATAATGAGAAACTTTCTCGTAATAATGAGAAACTTTCTCGTAATAATGACTTAACATCTCGTAATAATGAGAAACTTTCTCATAATTATGACTTAACATCTCGTAATAATGAGAAACTTTCTCATAATAATGAGAAACTTTCTCGTAATAATGACTTAACATCTCATAATAATGAGAAACTTTCTCGTAATAATGACTTAACATCTCGTAATAATGAGAAACTTTCTCGTAATAATGACTTATTTTCTCGCACTTCTACGCATGCGCAAAGCAGCGGAGCAGAAGGGCGTGCCACACTAGCGACATCCGCTGGTCAAAGCCGTGTAAATGCATCACAGCAAACTTGGCACGCTCTGCAAAACAGTTGTTTTCATTAAAGTCAGTTTGATCTACTTAGTGCAATCTGTAGTATCATTAAATAACATCATCAGTAGGCCTATATCTTCCATACTTTTCCATGCGCACGATAAGGTGTGAAAGTGGAATGCAGAAGCAGGACGGTTACCATGGTAACGAAGGACGCCTGCTTGTGCACACCGATGAAAATTGTTACATGAATTTACAAAACTATCAGATTAAAGTTGGAATATTACATTTATTCGTCAAGTTTAAGTGTAACACATATGTGTGTTAATATAACACGTATTTTGCAGATGCTAGGATATTTGATGTGCAGGTTCATCTGGAAGATATCAATACAGAAATCACCTTTAAGATGTTTATGACTTTGGGGACATTTAAACATAAGTGGGCAGTGGAATGGGGGAAAACGTTTCGGTTACTCACGTAACCTCTGTTCTCTCTAGAAGAGGGAACGAGTATTGCGTAGTTGCTTACGCTACGGGAAAGCCTTTCTTTCTCGAGATACTGAAGCCAAAAATTATCCTTAATTTTTATAATCTTGTCAACGCAGTGCGGCAGCCTGCAGACCTAGGGCAAGCTTACTAGCGTGCCCATTGGCTGCCCTGCGGCAACTGCAGCAGCCTACCGCTGAGCCCTTGGCGTGACGTCACGACCAATGAGCGCGCTTGGCGCGCTTAATGCGTCACAGCCCGCGAAAAGGGGTGTGGCTTAGCGTATATAAACAGGGCTCGGAGGCTGCTTCTCTGGTTTCTGTCGCATGAAGCGAAATGAGCTCGTGGTGCGAGCACGGCGGGCTACGCAATACTCGTTCCCTCTTCTAGAGAGAACAGAGGTTACGTGAGTAACCGAAACGTTCTCTTACGAGAGGTTCTCTCGTATTGCGTAGTTGCTTACGCTACGGGAACGCCCTTGTCAACGCCGTGCGCGCCCAGCATCCACTGAATGAGTCCCAGGGAGAGCCCGGGGAACGTGATAGCAGAGAGCCGGGCGGCCCGAAGAGGGCTAGCGCCGTACATAAGCACACACTAGGGGGTTAGGAGCGGCACGGCCGGTCCGAACTGACAATTCCCTGCATAGTGCAGCTCAACCAGTAGAGCTAAATCACACAACGTAGCCCGCGCACAGATAGTGGGCTGGCATACGCGAGACTTAGACTGATAACACTTTCGCCTGCAAGGCGGGAACATCCAGGTTGTAAAACCTAACAAATGTGGAGGGGGAGGCCCAGCCTGCCGCTGCACAAATGTCATGAATGGGAATCCCGCTGGACCACGCCCACGACGAGGCCATGCCTCTGGTGGAGTGAGCTTGAATGCCCAATGGGCACTGCAGGTCTTTAGACGCATAAGCAGCAGCAATAGCGTCCACTATCCATCTGGACAGGCTGTGTTTCGAGGCGGCGAGACCCTTGGTGCGCCCGCCAAACGAAACAAAGAGCTGTTCCACCACTCGTTTGACTGAAGACAGTGCTATCAGAAAAACGGTTTTGAGCGTGAGGTATTTCATATCCACAGTTTCCAAGGGTTCGAAGGGATGCGCTTTCAGGGCCTCCAAGACCAGTGAAAGATCCCACATAGGAACCGAGGGGGGTCGCGGGGGGTTCATCCTCCTGGCTCCTCTAATGAAGCGGATGACGAACTCGTTCCTTCCTAATGCGCGGCCCAGCTCTGAACAGAGAGCGCTGAAATGGCCGTGACATAGACTTTAAGCGTGGAGGGGGACCTGCCCGCGTCCAGTAACTCTTGAAGGAAACACAGTACTCGCGATACCCCACATGTCTGTGGATCGAGCCCCTTAGCAGTGCACCATCTGTTAAACACTGACCATTTCGACATGTAGAGCCGCCTCGTAGAGGGGGCTCTAGATTGTATGATCGTGTTCATGACCCCGTCTGGCAGATCAGCGTGTAATCGTTGAGGCTCCACGCATGCAGAGACAGCGCTCTGGATGGGGATGCCATATCGAGCCGCGGGCTTGAGAGAAAAGGTCTCTCTTCACCGGTATCGGCCAGGGGGCTGAGTCTGCCAGCTGTATTAGATCCGGGAACCAAACTTGGTTCTCCCAGTATGGGGCTAAGAGGAGCACTGTGTGGCGCGCTTCCCTGATTCTCTTGATGACCTGAGGCAGCAGAGAGACCGGGGGAAAAGCATACAGCGGGCCGCTGGGCCGGGTCTGGGCCAGCGCGTCCTCGTTCTTCGAGAAGAACTCTGGGCAATGAGCGTTGTCTTTTGACGCAAAAAGGTCGACTTTCGCTTTGCCGAAACGGCGCCACAGTGACTGGACTGTTTGGGGGTGTTGAGACCACTCCCCAGGGGGAACGCTGTCCCTGGACAGTCTGTCGGGGCCCTCGTTCAGGTGGCCAGGCACATGCGCGGCTCTCAGCGAGCGCAGAGAGTGCTGAGCCCACACGAGGAGGCGTTCCGCCAGGGTGCAGAGCGTCTGATCTGACACCGCCCTGGCGATTCACATAGGCCACTACCGATGTATTGTCCGTGCGGACTAGAACATGGTGACCGTGGAGGAATGGGAGGAAGTGTTTGAGAGCTTTCTCGACCGCGAGCATCTCTAGACAGTTTATGTGTAGGAGATTCTCCTGGTCTGACCAGCGGCCATAGACCGGTCTGCCTTCGAAGAGCGCTCCCCAATCTAGGTTGGAAGCGTCTGTCGAGACAACTTTCCGGTGTGAAATCACTCCCATAGTCACTCCTGTGTGATACAATTCGGCTGCCAGCCAGGGCTGCAGGGCTGAAAAGCAGCTCTGATTCACTCTGACTCGCAAGCCGCCGGCCGCCCAGGCTCGGTGGGGCACGCGCGCTTTCAGCCAGCGTTTAAGCGGGCGCATGCGCAGTAAGCCCAGCTGGAGCGCTGCTGCAGCTGAGGCCATATGCCCCAGGATACGCTGGAATGTCCTCAGCGGAACCCGGCTGCCTATTTGGAGGGATGCGGCGAGGAGGCGGATGCGGCGCGCGCGCTGCTCCGACAGTCTGGCCGTCATAGCCACCGAGTCCAGTTCTATTCCAAGAAGGAAATTGACTGACGGGGCGATAGCGAGCTCTTGGTCAGTGACCGAGAGACCCAGATCCTCCAGATGGCTGAGAAGCGCTGTTCCGTGAGACACAAGTTCCGTCTCTGACAGCGCTAGAATAAGCCAATCGTCCAGATAATTCAGTATTCGCATTCCCTGTTTTCTCAGGGGAGCGAGAGCCGTGTCCATGCATTTCGTAATGTACGGGGTGCCAAAGACAGGCCGAAGGGCAGGATTGTGTACTGATATACTCGACCGTTGAAGGCGAATCTCAAGAATGGCCTGTGACGGGGAGTTATCTGGATCTGAAAATATGCGTCTTTTAGATCGAGAGAGATAAACCAGTCTCCTGGGCAAATCTGCGCGAGGATTTTTCTGGTTGTGATCATTTTGAACGGCCGTCTCATGAGGGCTTTGTTCAGATGTCTCAGATCTAAAATAGGTCTTAACGCTCCGTCCTTCTTGGGTACGAGGAAGTAGCGGCTGTAAAGGCTTGACTCGCTTAGAGAAGGATGAACCTGTTCTATAGCCCTTTTGCGCAGTAGCTTCGCTATTTCGGCTTGAAGCAGGTGCGCAGCTTCTGAACTCACTTTCGTCTCCGTCTGTGCTAGAAAGCGCGGAGGGCGACGAGCGAATTGAAGCGAATAGCCGTGTTTTATAGTACTCAGCACCCATTCTGACGCGCCCTGAATAGCTTCCCATGCTTCCGCATGCATAGCTAGGGGTCGAATGGTCTCTGGGTTCAGATCGCCGCGCTGCGCGGGATTGGGGAACCTGTATCAGAGAGGATGGAGTGGCGTGCGCGCCGCTGGTGCTCGAACACGGGGGCTGGTAAACAGTATTGGCCGGCTGTACAGCGTTCGGTAGCTCGGTCCCAGAGGATGGAGCGCGATTTGCTGACAAACACCCCTGGCGCGAAAGCGGCGTGGGGATTGTAATGTCTAAAAGTGAGTGCGCGTGCACCTGAGCGGGCGCAGAGTTTACACTTATGACACGGCCAGAGTTTGGGAGCTTAGAGGGTGTGCGACCCGAGGTAACTGAATGGCAGAGCGAGCAGCGGGTAGGTGTGAGCACAAAGTTGTGGGCACATTTACTACACTTAGTACTCGAGCGGCTTGTGTCCGCTTTATGAGAGAGCGCTCTATGCGCGTTACCATGGGGACCATGTTTGTGTGAAGCAGTGAGCACATGGGAGTGGGCACATTTTCTACACTTATAACACCCTCGGCTTGAGCCGCTGTTGCCCGGGGTAACCGAGTGGCAGAGCGAGTTACAGGTAGATGTGAGCACAGAGTTGTGGGCACATTTACTACACTTATTACTCGAGCGGCGTGTGACCGCTTTATGAGAGAGCGCTCTGAACGCGTTACCATGGGGACCGTGTTTGTGTGTAGCAGTGAGCACATGGGAGTGGGCACATTTTCTACACTTGTAACACCATCGGCGTTATAGAGCAAATGCTTTGATGGCTCATATGTTTAGACGCTCATAAATACTCAAGCACCATCCTGTGAGATGCGGGTTCGCTTTCTGTATGTAAGAAAGCTGGCCGCGAGCTCGGAGAAGACAGCAGAAAAAATATTTTCTGCCGCCAGAGCCGGATTTGAACACGGTTCTCCAGTGCAGAAGCGTAAAATTCTGCCACTGAGCCACAGGGGCACACATGAGCTTCCAGTTGGTGCGAGCATATGACCGAGCGTCGTGTTTCGGCGTTTGTTTGCAGGCGCGCGTGTATTAAAACAGGCCCGTTTACTGCAGCATTAGTATTTCCAGCCGCCTAACTTAGAGGGGACTGAGAAATATGTATCCCGTGAGATGCGGGTTTGCTTTCTGTATGTAAGAAAGCTGGCCGCGAGCTCGGAGAAGACAGCAGAAAAAAGTTTTTTCTGCTGCCAGAGCCGGATTCGAACACGGGTCTCTGGTGCGGAAGCCTAATGTTCTGCCACTGAGCCACAGGGGCACACATGAGCTTCCGGTCAGTGCGAGCATATGACCGAGCGTCGTGTTTCGTTTCGGCGTTTGTTTGCAGGCGCGCGTGTATTAAAACAGGCCCGTTTACTGCAGTATTAGTATTTCCAGCCGCCTGAACTTAGAGGGGACTGAGAAATATGTATCCCGTGAGATGCGGGTTTGCTTTCTGTATGTAAGAAAGCTGGCCGCGAGCTCGAGAGAAGCAAGCAGAAAAAAGTTTTTCTGCTGCCAGAGCCGGATTTGAACACGGGTCTCTGGTGCGGAAGTCTAATGTTCTGCCACTGAGCCACAGGGGCACACATGAGCTTCCAGTCAGTGCGAGCATATGACCGAGCGTTTGTTTGCAGGCGCGCGTGTATTACAACAGGCTCGTTTACTGCAATAATAGTATTTCCAGCCGCCTGAACTTAGAGGGGACTGAGAAATATGCGAGGATTGGAGGAAGTCCGGCCTAAGCGGGACGAAAACACTCTCTCTTCCTCCTTCCTCCTAGCTTTCTTATAACGTAAAGGAAGCCAGCCCGTGACCGTCTACTTCTGACATCCCTTGTGAGCGGCGCCTTGCGCGGCTCGAACAGAGGGGGAGAGGGCGTGCGTCATCCGGGGGGGGGTAGCTTCCTTGTAACGTAAAGGAAGCTATAGCCCGTGACCGTCCGTTCTGACATCCCTTGTGAGCGGCGCCGTTTGCGCGGCTTGACAGAGGGGAGTAACCTGCTGGTCTGCTTCATCCCCTGAGGCGACGGCAGTGCGGGCAGAGGCCGGCCGCTGCGCGTCGGTGAAGGGCGGGGGAGAAGGAGAGAGCGAGGCTCGCGGGAGGGGCTCCGGCGAGCGCTCAGCTATAACCACCGGCTCGGAAGGCCTTTGAGAGCGGCGTTTTTTCTTACGCGGCCCGGAAGAGGCAGCCGGAGAAGGTGGAGGATCGTGAAACGTGGCGAGTCGAGCCCGCAGGGTCGACATCGGCAAGTCCTCACACTGTTCGCAGCCGCCCGTGAAGGGCGCGGGCTGCGTGGTCGAAACCCAGGCAGAGAGCGCAGATCACGTGGCGGTCTCCGTCGCTGAGCGCGGCTCTGCACGAGCCACAGGATGAGCGAGGCATTTGCAACAACGCCTCGCGCTCTTTTAGATGCAAAGTGTGTCGCGGGGCGAACACACAAACACATACAACACAGAGCAGTAAAGGATATATTCGCCGGATAGCGAAGCAGGCAGGGAAAGCTGAAGGCGGCGAAGGCGGCCGGCGTCCTCAGGCTGAGATCCTCGGCGTGCTGGTCGCTTGATTCGACGGCGGCTTCCTCAGAGAGCAGCGATGCGTAGAGCTTCGCTGAAAAGACAGAAATCAGAGAAGCAGCCTCCGAGCCCTGTTTATATACGCTAAGCCACACCCCTTTTCGCGGGCTGTGACGCATTAAGCGCGCCAAGCGCGCTCATTGGTCGTGACGTCACGTCAAGGGCTCAGCGGTAGGCTGCTGCAGTTGCCGCAGGGCAGCCAATGGGCACGCTAGTAAGCTTGCCCTAGGTCTGCAGGCTGCCGCACTGCGTTGACAAGATTATAAAAATTAAGGATAATTTTTGGCTTCAGTATCTCGAGAAAGAAAGGCTTTCCCGTAGCGTAAGCAACTACGCAATACGAGAGAACCTCTCGTAAGAGAACGCAAGGTCGAGACGTGTTTTTAAAAGCTGAACTTCTTTTCAATATAGAACGCCGTGTCATGCGCAAGACGCTGCAGAAGAGCGAGCGCAACGTCCGTCTAGTTCGGTATGCCTAGAAAAGCAACGAAAAAGCGCGTTCTGTATGAACGGACCCTTACACAGATTTCCAGATGAAGTGTTCTTAAACAGATTTGGAAAGGTGTGCTGTCTTATCATTCCTCCGTCTATTTGAAATCCATGGATCACCCTTGTGTTGCTGCACAAAAATACAAATGATTACAAATGAATAAAAGACTATCTAGTATGGAAGCCTGTCTCATATACTGATCATTTATCTTTAATGTTATTCACTGCAGAGCGTGCCAAGTTTGCTGTGATGCATTTACACGGCTTTGACCAGCGGATGTCGCTAGTGTGGCACGCCCTTCTGCTCCGCTGCTTTGCGCATGCGTAGAAGTGCGAGAAAATAAGTCATTATTACGAGAAAGTTTCTCATTATTATGAGATGTTAAGTCATTATTACGAGAAAGTTTCTCATTATTATGAGATGTTAAGTCATTATTACGAGAAAGTTTCTCATTATTATGAGAAAGTTTCTCATTATTACGAGATGTTAAGTCATAATTATGAGAAAGTTTCTCATTATTACGAGATGTTAAGTCATTATTACGAGAAAGTTTCTCATTATTACGAGAAAGTTTCTCATTATTACGAGATGTTAAGTCATTATTATGAGAAAGTTTCTCATTATTACGAGATGTTAAGTCATTATTATGAGAAAGTTTCTCATTATTACGAGATGTTAAGTCATTATTACGAGAAAGTTTCTCATTATTACGAGAAAGTTTCTCATTATTACGAGATGTTAAGTCATTATTACGAGAAAGTTTCTCATTATTATGAAAAAGTTTGTCATTATTACGAGATGTTAAGTCATTATTATGAGAAAGTTTCTCATTATTACGAGATGTTAAGTCATTATTACGAGAAAGTTTCTCATTATTACGAGATGTTAAGTCATTATTATGAGAAAGTTTCTCATTATTATGACTTAAAGAATCTTTATTTTTTTACTCAATGTGGCGGAAACGGGCTTCCATACACAACAGACATTAGAACATTAGATATTCTATAATTAAATCAACTAATCGAATATTCAAAAATCGTGACTCATCCCTGCATGGAATCTCTTGTTTCTTTTCCCATATCTTCACTCGTCTCACCCATTTCCAAAGCGGATTCTAAACGTTTCTTCCTTTGTTCGCTTTTAGGTCAATTATTTTCGTATTCTTTACTGTGTTAAAATAGAAAAACGCTGTAGGACAGATAGCCTACATTTTTACTTGTACGTCAAATTCTTTTTAACACAGTTTGTGCTTGTTATTAGACATATGATAATTGGTAAGGCGCGTCAAGTTCATTTGTAAAGCGCGTTTCACACGCGCGGGTGATTTTAGTTTGGCTTTCTCTGGCAGCGCGCAAACATAGCCTAAATGCCTTGCCCTTGTGGAAGATAGAATTCGCTCTTCATACCTTTTACAAGTAGAAAACATGAAGATATCAGAAAATAGATCGATGGTCTCTTTCCTGCTCGTGTCCCACATCCCTCTCAAAGAGCAGAGCGGTAGGCTGTATCACGCGTCTTTCTGTGGAAAATTTAACGAAAGTTTTTATTCATTTTTTTATTTTTTTTTAAATAGATTCAACTTTATTATATTATGTAAGTTACCAGTATTTACTGATATTTATTTCAATGCGTTACAGGCTTTAGTGTGTTGTTTCTTTGTTTTTGTTTTTTAATTTATTTCAAAACAACGTCCCCCGACCACCGCAACACCGCCGGTATTTGGGTCCATTACTACCGCGGTGGTAAAAAACTGCCACCGTCACAGCCCTATATCATATGTTGACTTTTGATGAGATTTGTATCATATGTTTATGATTCTATTCACTATTCTCGACAAAATTGATAAAAATAAATATAATAATAAAAATAAAAAACTTGTTGTTAACAATTGGTGGTGTTGGGGGTACTCCGGAAGATCTATAATGTCTCAGGGGGTACATGCCTGTTAAAAGTTTGGGAACCACTGACCTATGGGGTCAAAGCCTGTTCCCCAATGGTATCTGCTGAAGCTTTTGCAAAAGGCATATATACCCCTCGGGTCCCAGCAAGTTTTCACCAAGGTGGTAGGACCCAGCGATCCATTTCGCCCTTTGCTTACCAGTGTCTAGCAGTGCAGCAGCATTTTTGGCTGAGGAAATTCCAGGAGGGACTTCAGAGCCACTCCCAAAGAACCAAGGGCCTTCATAAAATGTAAGAGGTTTACATATGTGTTATTTTTTATATAGGCTACTTTTGATATTTCCTTTTCTTTTACTTTGGGTTAGGATTTTTGTTGGTCCCAATAGTTTCTGATGGTAATATCTGTCTTTTAGAGCCTCCTGTCCCAACAGGAGTTGTAATACTCCAGGCAGTTGTAATACTCAATACAGGGCCCGGTTTTTCAAAAGTAATCCACTAGGATTTTGGATAACGGATTGGATCAAATCTTGAAAATGGGTTTTTCAAAAGAAAAAACGGATTACATAATCGGATTAGATCACGTAATCCAATCTTGGTTTTGATCCGGATCAAACCTTTAGTTTGGGTTTTTCAGAACTTTTTTGTAGGATTTGGATCACTTTGATCCAAAAAATCTGGATTAAACTGATCCCATCAGAAGGGTGGATTCAGCGTGGATTTCATGCCCAAAATGTAATGAAAACTTTAAAAATGTATCAAATAATACTATATTTGGATCATGCAGTATCTTACAAGATATCCTATTTATTCATAAGGTTTTAATTTTATTTGTTCATCCGTCAGGCTACAGTGATTAGGTAGGCTTTAACGTATTCAGCCTTTCAGTATAGGCCAACAGCAAAGTAGAAAGAGTTTGGCCTCATAAAATAATCCCCCAAACAGCTGCCAAAATTGACCAAAAACAATAAATTTTATTCTGTCACTAATTGATATATATATTCATCACAATCGAAAATATTTTTGTTTTTAGAAAATGTATTAGTGATGCATGCAATGATTACAGAATAAGCAAAAAAATGCAAAGAATGGCAATCACTGATTTTTGAGATCCAAAACAAATCCAAATCAGAAATAGTGTCTAACTATTGCGTCCCTTGTTGCACGTCCTGTTTGCTTGTTCTGGCAGAATGCAGGATATTGGTTAGGGTCTCCAAGGGGCTCAGGTGCATCATTGTCAGCACAGAGAGGGACATTGCGCTTAGTAGCGATGTTGTGCAGGACAATACAGGCAAGGGTTATGTTGCATGCTTTCTGTGGTTCCGCTCTCAGGTAGTTAAGGCATGCAAAGTGCCTCTTAAAGGGCACCTATTATGCCCCTTTTTACAAGATGTAATATTGGTCTTGGGTGTCCCCAGAATGTATTTGTGAAGTTTCAGCACAAAATACCCCACAGTTAATTTATTATAACCATTTGAAAATGTCATTTTTGGGGCCTGTTTTAAAAAGAGGTGTTTTGGTGTGTACCACCTTAAATGTAAATGAGCTGCATAATCCCCGCCCTGCTGGACCCAGATGATGAAGAGAGTCCGGCACAGAATAAACACGAATGAGAATGGACCAGGGCTTCTCGGAATGTTTTTTTAATACATTTATGTACTTATAGAGTTTTAATCGCGTCCCCTTTGCAATTATGGATGTGCAACACACACACACACACACACACACACACACACACAAACAAATTGTGATAACTTTCGCGCAATTTTTTGAAACTACACACACGCTTATGTGGCAAATGTGAGAAGATGGCTAAAGTTACAGAACCAGAAAGCAAATGCTGCAGGGAGATATAGACGTTTACAGGGGCGTAGTTTGTGGGGGGGTTGGGGGGGAGATAACCCCCCCAATATTTAAATCTATGCATTACAACCCCCCCAATATTTATACCATGATCACATGAAAAATATGCAGACCCAAATTTCAACCCCCCCAATGTTCAAACCAAATCTACACCCTTGGACGTTTATATACTGTCTATGGAGATAGAGGTATTCATTTATTTACATTTGTTACTGCTGCAAAAAATAATTCGTAACACAAAACTGTCTGACGTTGTTTGTTGAGACATCCTATGACGACGACAATAAATAGCTTTAGACGCATTTGTTGTTACTGCTGACATCGATTGAAATGACTATTTGCTCATAAATCATAAAATACACTTACTTCGTTGGATCGCGAACAGTAGGCAACAATCCACACTTGATGATTAACTTTGACCCTCGTTCACTAAACAGTCAGTCAGAAAATGATTCTTGTATTTAGGAAGTTTAAGTGGTGCCTTTTCTTCATAAATAAAATCCATCCACTGCGTTTTCAGTGGCTCTGATGTCAGTGAAGACTAGTATGTCCATTCTTACATCCCACAACAGAACACCTACACTTCTTAGGAGACATTACCGTCTGTCGTTGAAACAATGAAGGATGGTGTAACAGATCACCGAGGGCGGGGTCTATGCCAAAACCAGACTATCAATCAAACACGTCAGTGGGGCTTAGCGCAATTCAACGTCACAGTGAGGGCAATCTTAGAACAGGGCGTTCTGAGACAGTGCTTATGATTTATTGAGATTGTAAAAAAACTACTGGGTGGATTTTTATCATTCTAGGGTGGTTTTGCTCACACACTGCCAACACACATTTATGTTCAAACACCAAGTAAAAGTGAATTTTGCATAATAGGTGCCCTTTAAGAACTCCATTTAAACGCTCAATTGCACATCTTGCTCTGCAATGAGCAGTGTTGAAGCGTGCCTGCGCCGGTGTATTTGCTGTTAGAAAAGGAGTCATCAGCCATGGTAGGAGTGGGTAGGCACTGTCTCCTAATATTATGCCATCCGGTCGGTTGGTTTGGAGGTCTCTATATAGAGCGCTCTCCCTCAGGATGCATGCATCATGGACAGACCCAGGCCACTTGACAACGCAGTTGGTGATGATGAGGTCAGCATCACGCACAAGTTGGACATTGATGCTGTGCCCCCCTTTCTGTTTATAAACTCCCATTCATTCTCATGAGGTGCTTGTATATGCACATGTGTGCAGTCGATTGCTCCAATAGTATTGGGCATATTCCCCAAAAGAAAAAAGCTGCGCTTGGCCTGGGCAATGTGGTTGTCCTTTGGAAAAGAAACAAATTCATTGACCAGGCTGGCCAGTGCGATTGACACATCTCTCACCACATCACACACAGCTGATTTCACCACTCCCATATAGTCACCAACAACTTGATAGAAAGTCCCACATGCATAAAATCGGAGAGCAATGACGATCTGGTCTTCCACAGACAGACCATGACTCCTTTGGGTTCTGTGTTGAAGTTTTGGCCTGAGAAGGTTCACAAGGTACTCTATATCAGCCTTCCCAAAGCGAAACCGGACATACAGCTCCTCAGTGGTGTATTGTTCCAGTGGCTTGGTACGTTCACCATACACCCTTTGACGGTATAAGTCATTGCGCACCGTTGACGACAGGCCGGCGGCCGAGACTAGAGATCGGTGGTGGACAGCAAATTCACATTTAAATGTAAGTATTATGTTTTCATTTACTCAAATAGCTAGCGAAACCACAGTTAAAGTTTATTATAAACTTCATCTTAACTCCTTCGTCATCATTGCATGGCTTCATTTGTCAGGTAGTTTTAGGCAAAACTTGTGGTAATAAAGTTATTAGTTTTACGACCTATTTGTAATATTTGCACTAGTCTATCTCACTTGTGTATATCACATATCACGCATCCTATAAAGCCTAAAACAACCAACCCCCAAATTTGTTTTTTAATGTTGGTCTAAATTGGTCTTGATGTGTCATATTTTGCAGTGTTAACAATGCACTTAAGATTGCACCCCTGTGTTAAGTACCCTTTTCTGCTTTTTTAGAACAATTCAGGGAAAAATGGGTCTGGGGAATGTAACTCCCATACAGGCACAAAATAATATATATATTATTCTGTGCCTGTATGGGAGTTACATTCCCCAGACCCATTTTTATATGGGTATATCATTTTATATATATAAGAAAATTAATACACACATATTTGCTGAAATGTATTGTGCTGTTATATTGTGCTGTTGTTGTTAACAAGCCATGGTTAATTTGCTCTGCCTTAGATTGCACGTGTCCTGGGACAGGAGAGGGTGTGAGTGGGAAACCCACTGCTGAAACTTGGCCCTGGTTTGTCCTCATGGATGAGGTGTTGGGACAGAGGCGTTGCACCAACCCCGCTGTCCTCATGGCCTCAATCCCTGAGGACAGATCAGGGCCGAGTTCAGCAGTGTGTGACCAAGAAGAGGAGGAGCCAGGGGCAGCAGCACCAGCATGAGCACCAGCATCAGCACCAGCAGCATCAGCACCAGCACCAGCAGCAGCAGCAGCACCAGCACCAGCACCACGAAGAAGGCGAGACAGAGAGGACGAGTTTTTGGACTTGATTAGAGAAGACATGGGACTGCAGAGGCGAGGAGAGCACTGGAGAGTAGGGAGAGGATGGACAGGCTGTTTTCTCTTCTTGAAAGAATTATTGACAAATATATATATATATTCTTGTTTAACTTTTTTTTTCACCTATATTTAAAAAAAAAAAAAAATCTGTACATTTATTTATTTTTATGCAACTTTAAATGTGTAAATAAAAGAGAATTCTTTGCTCTGGACATGGTTTATTTTTGTAATGACAGTCATAATTTCTACATGAAACAAATTCTTCTATAACGTTTTTCCCCCAAATATTTACAACATACATTAAACATATCAAATTCAACATAAACATTTAAATGTACAGTACATAAAATAAGAAAAATGATGTAGACTTTTATTCAGCTGAGTGGGAGACCCTGGTTGTGCCGCTGGACCGGGATGGGCTGCCCCTGGTAAGGCCTCCTGCTGGTGGACATCATCTGGGACGGTCTTCAGAGTGTTTGACTGCATATTTTCACTATCCACTAAGTTGTCTACCAACAGGTTTGCAGGGCTGACTCATGCAATAAATATTGAGATACTTTATTACACTAAAGTACTTTTAATAACCACTAATACCACATTGGCGAAAAACTACTAGTCATATATTTTAAACCTTAGTTAAGCAATTTTTTTATTATTATTATTCATTATCTTGCATACTCTAATGTACTTAAGGTATCAAGAGTAAAAGTAAACGAATTCTGCATTTCTATTACTGCATGTTGCATTTTACTTCAGAATATTTTCAAGGTTGATACATTTAACTATATACTTTTGTGTAGTTTAATGTAAAACAATGCATCATATTGTAAAATAACAATTTTGTAGTGTTGCTGTCCCGTGTGGGAAAATTATTTCGAGTATTAACAAAGTATGTAGTTCCTTACATACCACCACTGGTTATTTTGAAAATTAAAGTAACAAAATGTAGGCCTATTGTCACAATATTAACAACTTGTTGCTAACTACAGCTCTGTCCCATTTCAAAGGGCGCATCTGAAGCCCTCGGACCGGTCTAGCCTATTGTTCTTGTCGCCTAGCAACAGTGACTGACAGCTGCCGATGACGAGCAGGAGTAACATTCGCTCTGGACTTCTTATATTCAACTGGGTTTTATATTCAAATGGGGTTAAAAACCTGTGTAAATATATTTACCATGGTCCATTTATGTGCATAATAAAAAGAATACACTAGCCTACAAAATCACATCAAGATAAGATATAGCCTACATTAACATTTGAATCTTCGGCTAAGCCGAAAATATGACCTGAAACATCCTTAATACCATGTCCTCCAGTAAAATATAAAACATAAAAATGACAATAGCCAGTTCTGGCTATTCATAGCATATCAAATGAATTATCAGGATGGCAGCATACTCTTGCACCGTTGCTTGGCGCCTGGAGCGGTAATCGGGAACACCTGGCTGCGCAATTAGGAAATCCTACAGAGGCTACATGGTGCGTCCTTCGGAGGACGCATAGGCTGCATCCTTGAAGTCTTCAGTCCTTCGAAGGATGCAGTCTTCACATTGGGACACAGCTAGAGACTGACTGTGCTCCAAAAACCGTGTAGCGTGTTCACAGCAGAGAGGGAGAGGGAGAGGGAGCGAGAGACTGTAGCTGTGTCCCAAAGTGAAGGCTGCATCCTTCGAAGGCCATATTTGAAGGCCGGATGGCCGTATTTGAAGGCCGATTGCATCCACGCGGCGCGACAAAGGACGTCCCAATTCAAAGGCTGCATCCTTGGAAGGTCGCATTTGAAGGCCGATTGCGTCACCGCGGCTCGATGAAGGCTGTCCCAATTCAATTCTCCATCCTTCGAAGGCCGTATTCGAAGGCCGGTTGCGTCATCGCGCCGCGACGAAGGCTTCCCTGATTCAAAAGCGACGCCAAATGCACCCTTCGTTTCCCCCGTGAAAAGAAGGATGCATAAATGGACACTTAGCGGCCTATTCTACCCCATAAGTCATTGCGCGCCGTTGACGACAGCATTTATTTATTTATTTTTAAAGGCGGCCGAGACTAGAGATCGGTGGTGGACAGCAAATTCACATTTAAATGTAAGTATTATGTTTTCATTTACTCAAATAGCTAGCGAAACCAGAGTTAAAGTTTCTTATAAACTTCTTCTTTACTCCTTCGTCACCATTGCGTGGCTACATTTATCAGGTAGTTTTAGGCAAAACTTGTGGTAATAACGTTATTAGTTTAACGACCTATTTGTAATATTTGCACTTGTGTATTATAAGAAATATCACTCACCCAATAAAGCCCAAAACAATAAGAAAAGCAGTAGATAAGGCAATGGGGTTTCACTTTTATGTGTTTTTGTAGTGCTGTCATGCAAGCTATGTGGTTTTAACCAAATTTTAGTATACAGAAATATGATTTCTTAAGTATTTTATATGTATGTCTTGATGTGTCATATTCTGCAGTGTTAACAATGCACTTAAGATTGCTCCTCTGTGTTAAGTACCCTTTTCTGCTTTTTTAGAACAATTCAGGAGAAAAATGGGTCTATATAAATATATATAAAAAGAAAAGTAATAGGCCTACGCACATCTTTGCTGAAATGTATTGTCCTGTTGTTGTTAACAAGCCATGGTTCATTTGCTCTGCCTTTAGGATTGCAAGTGTCCTGGGACAGGAGAGGGTGTGAGTGGGAAACCCACTGCTGAAACTTGGCCCTGGTTTGTCCTCTTGGATGAGGTGTTAGGACAGAGGCATTGCACCAACCCCCCTGTCCTCATCGCCTCAATCCCTGAGGACACACCAGGGCCGTGTTCAGCAGTGCCCACGGTGAGGAGGAGCCAGGGGCAGCAGCACCAGCAACACCAGTAGCAGCACCAGCACTAGCACCCACACCAGCAGAACCACCAGCACCAGCACGAAGGCGGCGAGACAGGACGAGTTTATGGACTTGATCAGAGAAGAAATGCAACTACAGAGGGAGGCAGAGGCGAGGAGTGCACAGGAAAGAAGGGAGAGGATGGACAGGCTGTTTTCTCTTCTTGAGAGAATGATTGAAAAATATATCTTGTTTAACTTTTTTCACTTTTATTTTTTAAAAGAAAAATTATGTACATTTATTTTTATGCAACTTTAATTGTGTAAATAAAAGAGAATGAATTGTTCTGGACATTTTTTTTTTTTTTTATCATTTTTTTTTTGTAATGACAGTAATACTTTCTGCATGAAACAAATTCTATACCTTTTTATTTTTTCAAATAAAATTGGTAAATGAAAATCATTTGTTCTATAGGCTACATTAAAGTACTTTTTCCAACTATTTACAAAATACGTTAAACAGATCAAAATCAACATAAACATTTAATTTTACAATACATAAAATAAGAAAAAAATGATGTAGACTCTATTGAGCTGAGCTGCTGGACCGGGATGGGCTGCCCTTAAGGCCTCCTGCTGGTGGGACATCATCTGGGACGGTCTCCAGAGTGTTTGAGTGCATATTTCCACTATCCACTAAGTTGTCTACCAACAGGTTTGCAGGGCTGATTCAATCGACGGCTTTCTGAAAAAAGTACTTTTAACAGAGAATGTCTAATAGGAAGAGAATTGGCACTCTCTGCTTACTTCCGGTTTCTGGACTGGCTGCAGTAACACGTCTCTGTCTATGCGGGGGCGCTCGCAGGCGAGTGCAGAATGAATGGAGGTCTATGGTGAAAAACCCTCAAAATCCACTTTTCTCAGGATATAATTTTTTGTCTAGTAATTTGAATGTTGTATTCGAAAGGAGATGCAAAGAAATTACACATTGCTGGGTGTTAGATTTTTTAGAGTCACTTATTTGGTATAAAAAGTCTTTTAAAATGTCAATGACGTCAGAATGCTGACGTCATTAGCATAATGCTAGCGTGTTATGGGCAACAACAACTCAACCTGTAAGAAATCGAAACGAAATAAGTACTCGTTCATTCAACTTTCGACCTATAACCCATGTTGAACTTGCAAAACCTACAATAAAATCTGAGATTTCTCAAAGGCAATCAGATGAAAGAGACACATTTAGCCGTCTAGCCCCATAGACTCCCATTCAGTCTGCACTCGCCCGTGATCACCTCCAGTGGAATTCTAATGGAACTGCAACCAAGATCTATACAATGGGGCTAATAGGAAGTGCCAAGGCTCTCCGTAGACGGGCTCTGCTTTTAATAACTACTGCATTTATATTAGGCTACTACTGCATGTTAGCATGTTGCATTTCACTTCTGTATATTTTCAATATACAGTAATATCTGGTTGTTACATTATATACTTTTGTGTAGTTTAATGTAATCATATTGTGATGTGAGGAAAAAAGTACTTCAGGTTACTTCACATTTGTAAGTGAATACTTAACGAAATATGCAGTTCCGAAAATTAAAGTAACAAAATTAGTCACAATATTAACAAATTGTTACTAACTACAGCAGCGTCCCATATCAAAGGGCGCATCTGACGCGCTCGGACTGGTCTAGCCTACGAAGGATTGTTCTTGTCGCCTGGCAACCGTGACAGCTGCCGATGACGAGCGCGAGAAATACTGGACTTTTTATATTTAATTGGGTTTTGTATTCAAACAGGACTAAACCGAAAATACATGACCTGGCAGCGCCAGGGCTAAAAAATCCTTACCATGTCCTCAAGTAAAATATAAAACATAAAAATGACAATAGCCAATTCTGGCTCCATAGCTGTTTACTCAGTTATCAAAATGAATGATCAGGATAGCAGCTGTCCTCTCGCACCGTTGCTTGGCACCAGGAGCGGTGATCGGGAACACCTGGCTGCACAATTAGGAAATCATAGGAAGGCTACATGGTGCGTCCTTCAGAGGACGCATAGGCTGCATCCTTGAAGTCTGCGTCCTTCGAAGGATGCAGCCTTCAACATTGGGACACAGCTTGTGCGTGTGTTTGCTAGTGTGCGTGTGTGCCTCATGAAGCGCATATAAGATAGAGAGCATTTGATTGGCCTGTTTCGGTAAATCAACCAATCAATTGTCAGTGTGGGCGGGCTTTTATCTCTTCCCCTGAACCGAATTAATCAGTTCAGTCAGAGAATGTCTAATAGGAAAAGAATTGGCACTCTCTGGTTACTTCCTGTTTCTGGACTGGCTGCAGTAACACGTCTCTGTCCATGCGGGGGCGCTCGCAGGCGAGTGCAGAATGAATGGCGGTCTATGGCGCTATACCCATCAAAATCCACTTTTCTCAGGATATAATTTTTTGTCTAGTAATTTGAATGTTGTATTCGAAAGGAGATGCAAAGAAATTACACATTGCTGGGTGTTAGATTTTTAGAGTCACTTATTTGCTTTAAAAAGTCTTTTAATTAAAGTGTCAATGACGTCATACAAATCGTACGACCAGAGATACTGCTTTACGGCAATCCTTCAGTCACTCTGGTGCTTTCGCGCTTTGCACTTTCTTTTCTCTCGAGGCATCGACAATACAGCTGACACAGGTTTTGTTTGTTTCTGGTCCCGCTTTGGATGCCACGATGCCATCAAGCAGTATCTCTGGTCATAATCAGTCCTTCACTCACTTACCAATCAGCGTTCATTAGCAGAATGCTAGCGTGTAATAGGCAACAACAACTCAACCTGTAAGAAATCGAAAGGACATAAGTACTCGTTCATTCAACTGCAGGTTGGGATGTCTGTAACCCCAAAGCTTCACAGTCGTTTTCTCTTTATGGGTTACGCTTCATTTCATTTGGTAACATTAAGCAGTTTTAAATTGCATGTTGTTAAATGTTTGATGATCACGTTATTTTACATTTGAGTGAGCAGTCTTCTATCGCTAGTTTCAGCTTCTTCTTCTCCTGTGTTTTGATCCGGATATTCTGTACTAGAAGATGTGTCATAGTGCCCCCTAACAGTGAAAACATGGATAGCTGGAAAATTCAGTCAATAGTGGGGAAAGAGTACGCTGGTACACAAGTACGCGAGAACACAAGTTGGATTTGCTCAGCGAGTTCCTCTGGTGTCGAGTAATGAAGCTCATTAAATATGCCCCTCTATCTGAGCTGCACCAATCACATCGGGTTATCTGATATAGGCGGGTCAGAGGCGAGATGACTACAGCGCTGCGATGCCGAAGTCATTAGTAAACATTGCAAGCTGGCTATGGATGAACACCATTTGTTTGAAACGGCTTTGGCCGCTACAATGAAAGATTTAGACTTTCCTCTAAAAAAGGAACAGAAGACGGCTCTCGAATCGTTCTTTTGCAAGAAGGGCGTTTTTGCTGTTTTTGCCGACCAGATACGGTAAGAGTCTAATCTACCAGTTAGCTCCGCTGGTAGCTAAACGTATGGGGTTTATTGTTGTGATTGTTCATAGTTTTATCCAATTGCGTGTAGTGAGATTTTCAAATGCATGCTTGGTGCCGCCCCTCGAGCTGGCCGATTTTCATTAGTTGAAGCCAGACCATTAATCTTTTAGATTTAGGTCTGGATTTCCAGGCTAGGGAAAGAGTAAAGTAGATTTAAAGTAAATTCCTATGTACACTTTTAGTGGACTAGCCTACACAAAAATTCAGATATGCAGAATTAGAAACATATCTGTTTTATATCAATATTCGAATCAATATTTTCAAACATGTAAGTTTCATAAGACTGTATGAAAAACTATGTCAAAAAGTATATTTAATAGGCTACTTGGTCAAAAGAGTTGTATCTCCGCCCAAGTAGCAGTGCTTCGAGTTCTTCGAGTTGCTGCAGCTCCAGTTCTTACCAGAACCAGGAAGTATGACCATATTAGCCCGGTTCTGTCAAAACTGCATTGGCTGCCTATTAAACATCGCATCAATTTTAAAATATTGCTGATCACTTACAAAGCACAAAATGGTTTAGCTCCGCAGTACTTGAGCGAGCTCTTAATGCATTATAGTCCTTCACGTCTATTGCGATCTCAAAATTCCGGCCAGTTGATAGTACCTAGAATATCAAAATCGACTGCTGGCGGTAGATCTTTCTTCTATTTAGCATCAAAACTTTGGAACAGTCTTCCTACCATTGTCCGGGAAGCAGACACACTCTGTCAGTTCAAAGCTAGATTAAAGACACATCTCTTTGACCTAGCATTCACATAATACATAATAGACTTCTATAATTCAATGTTAGGCTGCATAGATTAGGTCAGCTGGAACCGGGAACACTTCCCATAAATCCTGATGTACTCGTTACATCATAAGAATAATGGCATCTACGCTAATTTTAGTGTCTTTGTTTATCCCAAGGTTTTCCCGCAGCCAGCCGGATCCAGGCCGTATCCAGATCTGATGAAGGACCTTCGCCTGGACCCGATCCAACGCAGTGCTGAAGTGCCAACTAGTCTCTCCCTATGGAGGATCCCTTTACCACTCTACAGATAAAGCGTTGTCGGGAAACTCAATTCGCGTACCTACCCCGAATTGATAAAATAAAATAAAATTCTGTATCAAAAATTATAAGGAAACGCCAGTACTTTGTTTAGGCTTGGTTTGTAGGGAATTCCAAACCTGCGCACATATATTCAAACGCACATAACTATAGAACCAATTCTTAATGCGCATGTGACCGCCATCAGCGTTTCTCACAGGTTCTCGTTTAAAATCTGTGTAGAGAGAATGGTGTCGTCTTAGCGGCCCCAAATTTTATAACAAATGATCGTTGCGACGGAAGCGAATCAATCAAAACTAACTTTAGCTGGAAAATAACTTTATTAAAGAACCGCTATAAAGCCAAAACAATCTCTGTTACCTTAAATTATACGTTTATCTCTGTAAAGCTGCTTTGAAACAATCTACATTGTTAAAAGCGCTATATAAATGAAGATGATTTGACTTGACTTGACTTGGCCTTCTGAGAATATAGTTCCTAGTATGTATACAGTTAGAAGATGGCTGTGTCTCATGTGACCTTTTTATTTGTACAGGTGTGTGTGTGTTTGTCATAAGCACATGATGATATCTAATGTGTGTTTGTCACCCAACCCATCTCCCTTAATATTAAAATATAGTTGGTCTACCAAGCTCTGACAATGTATTGAAGATTTTAATAAACTATTCAAAATTAAAAGCAAATATACATCTCGGCTTCATGGTAACAGAAATTGGTAAATATTACTCTGGTTCTTTGATCCCCTATTACGGGACGGATGGAAACCCTAGTGTGTCTCGCTGCAGTGCTTTTACACAGACTGTAATGTGATCTTCTAATCCAAAATCTGCTCAATTAATGGGAGAATTTCAGAACAATTTAATACAACATTGTGAGTATAAATACCAGGGAGGTGTTATATATATATACACTTTTTGATGTATATGAAGTATTCAACAGAAGAAAAGCAGCTCGAGCGGGGAGCCTTCCACTTGTTTGAAAAAGAGGAAACGCGCAGTCATTGGCTGGCACTCATGCGCAGACGTCATGTATTAGCCAATCACAAGGTCTGCATCCACGCGACACCATGAGCTCGTGGCGGTACAATGCTTTAAAAGCGGGTGTATAACGTATAGCAGCATTTCCTTCCAGCGCAAGCAGAACAAAGAGAAAGACCGTAGCAATGGCAAGAACCAAGCAGACCGCTCGTAAATCCACCGGTGGTAAAGCCCCGAGGAAGCAGCTCGCTACTAAAGCCGCCCGTAAGAGCGCTCCGGCCACCGGCGGCGTCAAGAAGCCTCACCGCTACCGGCCTGGGACCGTGGCTCTGCGGGAGATCCGCCGCTATCAGAAGTCCACCGAGCTGCTGATCCGCAAACTGCCCTTCCAGCGGCTGGTAAGAGAAATCGCTCAGGACTTCAAGACGGACCTGCGCTTCCAGAGCTCTGCTGTCATGGCCCTGCAGGAGTCCAGCGAGGCTTATTTGGTCGGTCTGTTCGAGGACACCAACCTGTGCGCCATCCACGCCAAGAGGGTCACCATCATGCCCAAAGATATTCAGCTGGCCCGCCGCATCCGCGGAGAGCGCGCTTAAACACGCGTCTGCGTCAACCCACAACGGCTCTTTTAAGAGCCACCAAAACTGCACTGAACGAGATCATTTCCAGTTTAACTCCTACATGAGTAGAAAGTTGCGTTCATGCAATACATTAATACTCTGGGTCACCGTTCTCTAAATCATCAGTTACCATTACTATAAGTCTAATCCTAATCCTTTTACAAACTACTTAGACATAAGGAAATTTTCTATGTTCTTTTTATTTTACTTGAGTACTGTAATGTCAGTTGTACAGGATGCGAATCACACAAATAACTGCGCACTCAGATTCCAGTGTTGTTGTGGATGGTTTCAACGGAGCTAGAAATTTATCTTCATATTTGGGTCAATGACGTGACTGGTCTTTTTTTTTTTTTTTGTCCAAAGGCCTTAATAATAAATAATAATAAAATAAATATATGTACAACATCCAAAGTATGTAAGGTAGTACAACTTGATCTCTTTTACTGAATCCAAAAGGTTTTAATTATATTTTACTACACAAGGCATTTTAAAGATTTTGAAGTGTCAAAAGGTCATTTGGTTTAACCGTCCGAAGGCCAATACAGCAATTTCATTTGTGATTAAAATATCTTAAAATGTAATAAATTTATATATTTTTTATTCTGGCATGATTTTATAACATTATATATCAACATAGTGCAAAATGGTATTAAAATTATGTGTAGAAGTCGTTGCTATGTTATGAGAAAGAATGTCCGGAAAAATTTTCATTGATGTCATTCAGAGTAACCAATATAAAGGGCTCCATTTTGGATCAAGTCATGTGGTCAATATTATGTGACAGGATGTGACATTCAGACACCTGCAAAGGACTGCATGGTTGTGAAGCAAAGTAAGTAACTCTTTCTTAACTGTTAGAAAAATTCATGTTTTCACTTGCTCATACACATGTACCCAAATATCAGGTCATTCGGTACAACCGCTATAAAACATGGATAATGTTGTAATATTTTAAAAACTTTTACTAAATATAAAATATTTGATTGTCCTTTTGGTAGCTAACTAACAAGCTGGGCAGCTAGATATCAGCCTGTTGGCATTGAGTGAAGATTTTGTCATTCGTTATAACCAAAAGAGTAATTCGGTTAATCCAAAATTTTGGTTATAACGAATGACTTAC
Organism: Scardinius erythrophthalmus; assembly: GCF_964197995.2. Taxonomy (NCBI): domain Eukaryota; kingdom Metazoa; phylum Chordata; class Actinopteri; order Cypriniformes; family Leuciscidae; genus Scardinius; species Scardinius erythrophthalmus. The sequence goes on along the minus strand of NC_138244.1, from coordinate 24,532,563 downwards.
TGGTTGTATCGAATGACAGCAATGTATGTTGGTCATATTTGAACATATCTGGAATAAATAAATACAACATTTTATTAATAGAAAATGTGCAGAGTATATTATATAATTTTGACTGAATTTTACCTTTGCAGATTGCCTTTATAAAATAAGAAAAAAGCCGCTCACTTCTGGGTCAATGCTGATCCTGTTAAAAAAGAACAGATGCTTGCTAAAAGAAGGGAAAGGTATCATTTGTTTTTATTATTTGTATTATTATATTCAATAATATAGGTGCCTGAAAGTACCCCATAGACATACTATGGTGAAGGGAATGCCCCAAAAACCTGGATTGTGCATGTTTATCCTACAATTAATAATACGAGTTGTATGTAATGTTTGTTCCGATAACAATGAGATGTCATAATGTTTGACGTTATTTTTCATGAATGTATAGCCTAGCAGCTCATCATTTAACAGTTTAAACACTTGTTCCAAGACCAATTAAATGCTTCAATGTTTTAATTAATATAATTTGCGATACGAGTTATATGTTCATTCCCATATCAAAATGTTTTAATGTCTGAAGTACTTTTTACATTAATAGCCTATTATATTAACAATAAAATGTGCTTTTGAAGCTATTTGTGTCTGTTTATTGTCTTAAATATTCATAATGTCAAGGGCAGCAGACATGGTCATTTGGCATAACCGGCCTTGGTCATTCGGTAAAACCGATATAGTAAATATTTAAATGAAAGGTACTATACGGTTATCCGGACCACACCTGACCACAACCGCTCTAGGTTGGTCATAACCCCAGTGACGGGTCGGTTTTGGGGCGGGGTTGGGGTAGGTCATCACATGTGGTCCGGATAACCGTATAGTACCAAATGGAATAATATTGTTTTTAATAACTAAAGGAACTACAATAATACAAATATAAAGCAGATAAGGCTTTTTTTTTTTTTTTTTTTTTTTTTTTTACATTTCCCCTTTTCTCCTTTCCCTGTGCAATGTTTTACTTGAATATGTTGGAGTGTTTAGAGTAGTCCAATAAAATGATTACATTTATGAGATCAGTGATAATTAGGGCCCAAGCCCTGAAAGGGCGAAGGCCCTATTGTTTCCGTAAGGATTATTAGGGCCCAAGCCCTGAAAGGGCGAAGGCCCTATTGTTTCCGTAAGGATTATTATTATTTGTATATTTTTATTTTTATTTTTCTTCATTATTATTTTTTTTTTTTTGCCTTTTTGCCACTTTTGGGGCCCTTAACATGCTCAAAAACTCTTGAAATTTTGCACACAGGTCAGAACCCGCGGCCATCAGGGCCGGGCTGAAGCTGGTACCGGGGCGTGGCAGGGGGGCTCGACAGCGCCCCCTGGAATGGGGTCCGAAAACTTGGTCCATAAATCAAACACGCTTGCATGTAATAATATGAAACTCAGTACACATATAGATCTCATCGGCCGAACAACTTTCGTGCTTTCAAAATGCTTTGAAGTCACCCTCTTAATTTTACCCAATTTGCTTCAAACTTTATGTGTATAATGTAAACACACGGCAGATGTAGACCTGTGAAAGGATTATTGATATCTTAGATACTGTTGCCGTGGCAACGCATCAAATTTTAATATTCTTTTCGGATGCGTTTGAGACTCTTAACATGCTTGAAATTGGATGAAACTCGACAGACACATAACACTTATTAGCCAGTAGACATGTGAAAAGTTTCAGAAACGGGCGTGGCAGGGGGGCTCAACAGCGCCCTCTTGAACAGGGTCTGAAAACTTGGTCCATATATCAAACACGCTTGCATGAATTAATATGAAACTCGGTACACATATAGATTTCATGGGGCCGAACAACTTTCCCTCTGTCAAGTTTCACGCCAGCCCAACAGGAAGTCGGCTATTATGGGTTGTTTGGAAAACGCTTGCTGTGGAATGTGATGTACTCCTCCTAGAGAATTCATTCAATCACCTCCAAACTCAGTCAGCATGAAGTAAAGACATTGAGGATGCTAAATTGCGGACGGATTTTTGATATCTCGAACGGTTTGGCCGTGGCGAGAAAACAAATTTATGGCGAGAAAAGAGAGAGACGAAGTGTTATAACTTCTGCATACATTAACTGATCTTGATGAAACTTTAGCAGTGTGTTCGTGGTAAGAGACCGATCAGATGGATGTAACTATTGTGAGTCAAATTTATAGCGCCACCAACTGGCAGCAGGAAGTGTGTCACTTTCAACATGCTTTTGACAAAAGTGGGGGGGTTAGTTTTAACTACAGTTACAAAAATCAGTATTTATATTGGTCTCACTGAGCCGGACAACTTTCTTATTTACAGTCATTAGCTCAGAGCAAAAGGAAGTCAGATATTTTGGTTTGAATGTGGATTTTTTGGATATTTCAGACTATGAGTTTTTAGCTACTCTTCCTAACTGGTTTATTTTATTCACACCAAACTTTTTCAAAATGATAAAGATACATTAAAGATGCTAAATTGTGAACGGATATTAAACATCTCAAACGGTTTTGCTATAGTGAGGGACTAAAGTAATGTACAAAAAGGAAACACTAAAAGCCTCATCTTCTAAAAATGTAATTAAACACCATTTATTTCTATATAAAAGTATAAAAATATCACAACTAAACCCATTTTATTCTTTTTTTTTTCAGTTTAATAAATATTTATAAGTTTAAAAATAGTAATTGTACTATTTAGTCCCATAAAAGTCAAGTCATACATAGGGCTATACTGCCCTCTTGTGTTCAAAATCAGGTAGGCCTATTGTATCTACATAAAAATATACTAGGTATGTGATGGTGAGAATATTTTACCACCGGTTAATCGACGTGTGACACCGCTGGGGGCTTTTGAATCGCCAACTTAAAAACGAAAGTAAAATATGTTCGTCCACACTGACATTGATAGTGGTTGAGCGAGCGTTTCAAATTAATTCCTATGGAAGTAGTAATTAACTGAAAAACGTTCACTCTGTTCTGCTCGTTCCTCGCCGTGGACGCACACCGTTATGAATGCCCGTGCAGCCATGAGCATTTTAGTTTAATTTTAAAATTAGCGCCTTTCGGGGGGTGGATTGCTTGAAATTATTTTACAAAAGCACAATGTTGTGTTTTATTGCGACTGTACACAAAGTTAACACTTTGCAGTTTGAATGTCGTCCTGTATAATGACGGAGTATGTTTTTATGTGTCCACTGTTCAATCGTGCCCACGCCACACACACACACCCACACACAAACACACACACGGTTTACTATCTTTGTGGGGACTCTCAATAGATTTAATGATTTTTATACTGTACAAACTGTATATTTTATCTCCTTACACTAACCCTACCCCTAAACCTACCCATCACAGAAAACTTTCTGCATTTTTACATTTCCAAAAAACTCATTCTGTATGATTTATAAGCTTGTTTACCCATGGGGACCTCTATTTAGGTCCCCACTGTGACACGAGTCCCCATGAGTCTGTGTGCATTCAGGTTAAAGTCCCCACCGGGATAGAAAAACATGAACACACATACACACACACACACACACACACACACACACACACACACACACACACACACACACACACACACACACACACATTCCAGCATTGCAATCTTGACATTGCAGCCTGTTCATTATAGCCTTAATAAAATATAATAATAAAATGGTCAACCTAACATATAAAAATTACACTGCTCTAAATAGTCAGTAGTACAATTCGTATATTCACAGTAAGCACCGCTCCACTGTGAATTTTCCAAGCACATTTTTGCGCATGTGAAGAGGATAATTTTTCCCTTCGATATTGGAATGTGAGTGAAGTACAAAGCATATAATAAACAATAGTTTAGCATCCAAAAAAAGGTAATTATATATATATATATATATATATATATATATATATATATATATATATATAAAATAGGGGGAAAAAAGAATATATATATATATATATATATATATATATATATATATATATATATATATATATATATATATTGTTACATATGTATATATATATATATATATATATATATATATATATATATATATGTGTGTGTGTGTGTGTGTGTGTGTGTGTGTGTGTGTGTCTAATATATATATATATATATATTTAGCTGCGAGCAGCGATGGAGGGCCCAAGCCGGTGACACCGCCACCTCGGTGCCTTTAGTGTAACTAAAGGCACCAGGGTGGCGGTGCCTCCGGCTTGGGCCCGCAATCGCTGCTCGCAGCTATATTTTAATTTAATATTTCTTCTGTGGTACACACTATATACTATCTCAACATCAATGTCAAATCAGTTTTTTTCATGAATAATTATCTGCAAATTAATAATTTTAGATATATTCATGGTTAAACCGAATGACTTTTTTGGTGACAGATTTTGTCCATCTTGTAAAAAATGACAAAAACAGTGTTAATTGATTGTACAAACCACAAAATCTTATTGTTAACACCTAGGTAAACTAAAAAATGGTTTCAAATATAGTTATATCTCCATTCTATTTTTTTACACTTTTAAAAACCTTATTCGTCAATGACCCATTTACAGGTAAAGCTTCTTTTCATCTTCAAACAGTTTTCCCAAACAAGACTACAGTGGTTGTTTTTTCCAACTCTTCTTCCAGATACTCCCTAAAAGTGGTCTGTTTTGAAACTTTTAGCGCAAGTTCAATGCCAACTTTAGAGATTACTCTTATACAGGTGCAAGTTCAGCTAAAGGTAGACATACAGTTTAAACCACTGAGGCCTGGAATCATTTATATTCTGCAAATATATCTGAATTGTCTAATACAAAATGTACTATACTGTACTTCTAGATTATCACATTTCATTAGCATTCAGTATCTCTGTATATTATATGATGATATTATAACATCCTCTTCATCAAATGAAATAAATCTTAAAAACATTAAAGAATTCGGACAGGCCTCGTTAGATTATGGTTTGGGTTAAACCACATTGTTTTGTGCTGGAACTATATCGAGGGAGGGGCGTTTTGTGCCTTGTGACGCGGTCTTGGTTTCTATCAGGTCCTGTAAGTAACTATAAAAGGCCTCCTTGCAACGTTGAAAGTACATTTCTTGTCATCGTTTGACTGGAGTTCGTGAAACATGTCTGGAAGAGGCAAAGGCGGTAAAGGACTCGGGAAAGGAGGCGCTAAGCGTCACCGTAAAGTTTTGCGCGATAACATCCAGGGAATCACCAAACCCGCCATTCGTCGTCTGGCTCGCCGCGGCGGTGTCAAGCGCATCTCCGGTCTGATCTACGAGGAGACCCGCGGAGTGTTGAAGGTGTTTCTGGAGAACGTGATCCGAGATGCCGTCACCTACACCGAGCACGCCAAGAGAAAGACTGTCACCGCCATGGATGTTGTGTACGCGCTGAAGAGACAGGGACGCACCCTGTACGGCTTCGGCGGATAAACGCCTGAAACCAGGAGAAACTACTCAAACCCAACGGCTCTTTTAAGAGCCACACACACTTTCAGTTAAAGAGTATTGCCACATCAGTGTTAATAATTAATGCTTTTCTTGAAAGTAAACGTTACAATTCTAATTTGTTTTCGGATAATTGATAATTCTGCAGGGATAGTTTTGATTTGTCTATAATGGATATGTGACCCTGGACCACAAAAGTCACGAGTAGCACAAGTATTTACGGCAATAGCCAACAATACATTGTATGGGTCAAAATGATAGATTTTTCTTTTGTCAAAAATTAAGTAAACATTATGTTCCACGAAAATATTTTGTAAATGTCCTAACATATGAAACACTTATTTTGTGAGTGAATGCAGCACAATTGCGAACATAAATGGACAAATTTAAAGTTGATTTTTCTCTGTTTCGATTTTTTTGGCACCCTCAGATTCCAGATGTTCAATAGTTGTATCCCGCCAAATATTGTCCTATCCTAACAAACCATACATCAATGGAAAGTTTATTTATTCAGCTTTCATATGATGTATAAATGTTTTGTGGTCCAGGGTCACATAAGGTTCACTGTATAATTGCATTAAAGTCGCACAAAAAATTGAGTTCTATAAACTTTTCTTTCAGAAGCACATTTCCTAGAGATTCACCACCTATTGGGCTTTAAAGTGATTTACAGAAACAAGAAAAAAAGAGAAAATGGTGAAAATAAAAGTGAAACGTCAGCGGTAAAGGGGCTTTGAGAGACTCTCTGGTATAAAAAGCTGTTTTTAAAGGAATTTTATCGTTGCTATTATTAATTCCCTTCAAAAATGAGTTTTCAGATTACACGATCATGCGTAATATTTGGCTTTTTCTTAAAAATTTTATCAAAACGAAAATAAATAGCGGGAAATGAACAAAGGAAACAGTGTCCTGTGGCGTGTCACTCAAACATTTGGCGGTAGGAGGGGCTATCATTTAACCGCTCGTGATTGGCCCTTTTTCCTCTCGTGATTCTTTGAGTTGTCCAATGAAATACGAGTTTATGGGTTTGGTCTATGAAAACAGGCAATCAGCAGATTCTCGAATCTCTTTGAAAATTAACATAAGAAGCGAATAAATGCCTCTGTATCGCACTGGATTTTACACTGATTCGTCAGTTTTCTGATCACTCATCATCATGCCTGAACCAGCAAAGTCCGCGCCTAAGAAGGGCTCCAAGAAGGCCGTCACCAAGACCGCCGGTAAGGGAGGAAAGAAACGTAGAAAGTCCAGGAAGGAGAGCTATGCCATCTATGTCTACAAAGTCTTGAAGCAGGTTCATCCCGACACCGGCATCTCCTCCAAGGCGATGGGCATCATGAACTCTTTCGTCAACGACATCTTCGAGCGCATCGCCGGTGAATCGTCTCGCCTCGCGCACTACAACAAGCGCTCCACCATCACTTCTAGAGAGATCCAGACCGCCGTGCGTCTGCTGCTGCCCGGAGAGCTGGCCAAACACGCCGTGTCCGAGGGCACAAAGGCCGTCACCAAATACACCAGCTCGAAGTAAAGCGGGGTCTTAAGACTTCAGCTACCACAAAGGCTCTTTTAAGAGCCACCCACCCTATCCATTTAAAGAGTTTCTGTTGATTGTTGCTGTTTAAACGGTGAAAAATTGCATCTTCTGATATTTGATCCATTTCATCTCACTCTTTCTCTCACCTGATTCGAATGTCTCTTTTTAAGAGCCACCCATTTTCTCAAAGGTAGAAAAACACGTTTTGTTATAGTGGTTGAAACATCCTGATACCCATCAATAATAGAAGTGGTCTAAACATAAATAAATGTCCATACATAACAAATAATAAACAAGGTTCCCACGGGTCCTTGAAAGTTTGTGAATCTGAAAAAAAAAAAAAAAAAATTCAAGGCCCTGGATACTTCTTGAAAATTAACATATAGCCTATAGAGGTCCTTGAAAGTGCTTGAATTTATTTTGTGCAAGAAGTTTTCTGGAAAAAAATCCATATTTCCTCCGGTCCGCTAATGTGTTATTTCGCCAACACTTCGTGGCCTATGCACACTAGCTTGCTTAATTTACGTTAGTTACGCGCATTTATTCGTTACGTTACGTGTTTCGCGTTACACGCGCACAAAACTATTACGATGGTACCTCAACGTTTTTACAGACACACTGAAACATTGCAAAAATAGTCTGAAACCGCTGAAACACGATGCCTGGAAAATGCAAGTTTCAAGATATTTAGCTCAACAAAGAAGATTACAAAGAATGCTTGTGAAGGTAATGTAAACCCATAAGGCAAGAAAAGCTTAAGAGCATATTCATACATATATCTTAAACCTTCTGGTTACATGAGCCTAATTCTTTCCAATAAAATCCAAAATCCAGATAGGCCTAATTTAAGAATTCAGTATAGGATGTACCGAATATTCTTCAGTTTTATGCATAATAGAAAACCAGATCTCTGTCATATGGCCAAAAATAAATTGTGCTCTTTTGCATAGTTGTGTTTGACCCATGAAAACTGTAACAATGTATCTTAAGAGGTAACACGATGTAACCTTGCTCTCTCTTGATATGTGTCCCCACATTAAGTCCTTCAATTTGAGGGTATTGGACCTGAAAAGTCCTTGAAATGTACTTGAATTTGGAGTTAACCAAGGTGTGGGAACCCTGAATAAAATTAAATTAAAATCCATACCTACCCGACCCTACATTTCAAAAAGCGCTTCAGATGTTTTAGAATCTGTTGCAAATACCACATTCAAAACTAAATATGGTAAATGTAGAAAAACGTGTTGTAAATTGGTGGATTTTCTAAACTGTAATTTGATCCGTGTTTCATCCAAGGCTGTTTTTTTGTTATTCAGCGAAAATGACAAATTTAAGAAAGCTTTATAGTGTACACTGTAAAAATAAAAGGTGCCTGGAGGAACCTTTTGGGGTTCTTCACTTTGCCACACCGGCGGAACCGTCTGTAGATCCTCTAGGCACCCTTTAAAAAGGGGCGGTTCTCTGAATACCCACACAGGTTTCCTGAGGAACTCTTATATTAGGCACTGTGTGGAACCGCTTTGGGTGCCTCCAGGAACCAAATTTAATTTTTTAAATATTTAATTTCATGTTGTTACTATGGTTACTTCTATTTCAGCTTTCAGACTTCTATTATAAAAAACAAATTGAACCAAATACAAAATAAGAATTGTTTATTACATATTTTATATTAATTTTTATACATACATTTGCATGCACATGGGGAAAAAAGCTAACTATAGATTAATATCAATGAATACACAAAAAAATAGTATAATACATAAGCAACATGAATAATCAACCATGTATATACAATAGGCTATACAAGAAAAGACATCTCAACAAAATGCATGGAAACACATGTTCCATGAAATAAATCGATGTAAAAAAATTAATTTTGACTAATTAAAAATGTCAACCTTCACTTAATTTTAAAACATTTGTGTTTCAGTCCGATGGTAAGTCTGACATCACTGTTTCCAAGTCCAAAAGCTCTATCAGATGTCAAAACCAAACAAACAGTGCTAATATGCACTCATTGTGCCGTAATGTTCCTGAAAATTATGATCCCAACCTTTATCTCTATACCGAAATCTCTGATGGTTAGTTATTCAGCTATTTTGAATCATAAAATGTTGAAGTCTGGGATGCCGTGAGACTGGAGACTGTAATGTACACTATGGCTTTTGAAAAGCTTAAATGTGTGACAACAGTGTTCATAAATGGTTGTTGAGTATTCTCATGAAACAAGAGGAAGTAGAAGTAGAGGCTTCGACCCGGAAACAGTATTAAAGAACAATTCCGGTGAAAAATTAACCAAGGGGTAATTAACACATGGTTACCGAGTCGATCGTTCTCTGGGATGCGTTTTAATGATAATCGAATGTAAAGAGTTTTATCTCTAAAAATAGATTAGCTCATAATGCTAGTATATGGGGCAGAGAATAAGTAAAAGTAAATCGCTAGTTAATACCACTAACAAGGCTCAAAATAGCCTCAAACTAACACGGTAGCATAATGAGGGTCTCTACATCCAAGCATGGAGAAGTTTGTAAGTGTACAGACAGTTTAATAAGAAGATACTTTATAAAGACAGTACATTACGCGTATACAGGCAGGAAAACAGTCTCGATAATTTCCATTTGTTCATTAGATCAACGTAGTTAGCATCGTGGCTAAAACCTTCATACCAGATACTGTGCAATAAACAGGTGGTATACACTGTAAAAACGTTGTACCGTTTAAATACACATTTGTGAAATCTCAATTTTAGCCCTCAAATTTTCTTAATTTCTAAATGATGTACTGTTCTGGAATTAAAGCATTCTTCAACTTAATAAAATCAAGGTCATTATGTAATAATTGCTACATCATGAGAAATCTACATACTAATGTGAATCAAGTTTACTATAGGCCTCTATGCCTCGTATTCTCAAAACAGTAAACACAAATACGTCTCACCCAGTTCCCCAAAAATCCTATTTTTAGGTCAAAATGAAGCTTTACACTCAAAACCATTCACTCTTGCTGAAAAACCTAACTTTGCCCTCAGACAGGACACACAAGCCCTCAAAATCACACACACTACAACATAGTCTAACACACTGGTGCAATAAATTCAAAACAACATTTCCAAAACTGGTAAGTGTCGTAGATTTTTCCCTAAACCTAACTAAGTCCTCTCATCTGACCTAAGTCTACCGGGGCCGTCTCCAATCGACCAAAATGTCCCCACAAAGATGGTAATATTTTAAATCCTTGTCCTTGTGGGGACATTTTTTGTCCTGATGAGTAAAATGGCTTAAAATCATCCGTTTATACGTTTTTAAATGTAAAAATGCATAAACTTTTCGGCTAGGGGATAAAATATAGATTGTACCATAAACATAATTGTCTGGGAGGAGGAGGAGGAGACGACAACTTCTCAGCTAGGATTTTCTTCATTTATATAGCGCTTTATACAATACAGATTGTTTATAAAGCATCTTTACAGTGATAACCGGAAAATAATGCATTTTGGCTGTTCATCTCAAGTCAGATTGTACAGATCATCACCACGGATTATGTCTTTAGAGAAGCAAAGAGCTGAATGCATTTTGGTGAACTATATTGTAAACTGTTAATGAATTTACAATTTTGACATTGAATTAAAAAACAAAATGTAGTAAAATGTTGTCTGTCATGTTATTGGCTTATGGATATTTGTATTGAACATACTCAGTTTTTTTTCAGTGAATATAGAGCAAAATGTTAAATAGTAGATAAGTATTTGCTTAAATAATTTTGCTTAAATAAAATTTATAAGTATAATTGCAGTATAAAAATGGTTCAAGTAATTCACTGAGAATATAACTAGTAAATTTAATTTAAATTGCATCATAGTTCCTGTATTTGGTTCCTGTTTCATCAGTTCCCTATGGGTTTCTAAGTATTCAGGCTACCGAAGTATGTTCATTGTCAATGTTCACCATCTGTTATTTCTTCATAAACACAAATAAATATTTTTAAAAAAATACTCGGATTACGCTTGAGAAACTGGTATTTGGCAGAACCGGACAAGATAATGAGCACTGATGGAGAAAATATGCAAGTGCAGTGAAGAATGCAGGAGTTCATGCCTCCAGAAGAGGGCAGTAGTGCGACATCCAGGTTACGAGCTGCCCTTAAAACACAAAGAAGAAGAACAAGAACAAGGCGCCAAATTTTGTATCCTATTTTTTTACAGTCTATGATCCTTCACTAAGAATGAATCATGAATCTTAAAGGCAAAGGTGAGGATTATTTATTCATGCTATGAGTTAATGTAGCGATCTCAATCTTCGCATATGATGCTAAAGCAAATAGCCGAAATGTTTACTAAATGTTTAATGTTTGTTACATCGAATAAACAGAAGATATCTACTGTTGGGGTCGAGTACACGTTACTGTTTACTGACGAGCTTTGTTGTCGTTAATATTAGCACCATGTTTACTATAGTTGTGTTATAATTGTGTTTTATCATTTATGTTTCCTTTCAGGAACCGCGGAATCAAATATCAACAGGTACATAAATAGACACACACAGCCAAAAGATAGTAAACACTGCTGACTGCTAACACTGAGCTCACGTTAAAGAATGAAACGATTTCCGCTAGCAATGTTTTATACCATTATCTACACCGAGCAGTGCTGGGTAGTAACTGATTTACATGTTAATATGGATTACGTAATCAGATCCCCCAAATTTTTTTGTTTACATTACATTATTTTTTTGTTAAGATTACATTACACTTTTTAAAAACTCGTAATCACACTACAGCTATTTTTCTATTGAGTAAATGGTTACATGTTATTCTTACAATAACAGTAAATTATGCTATGCATTGATTGTACCTCTTTGTTATTTTTAAACATTTTCTTTCTAAAAAAAAAAAGCCTATACTGTTTATATCCGTTCAGAAGGTCTTCCAGGTAACAGTTACACAGACCAGCCACTATCACTGAAAACTGACAACCACAGCAAATTTTGATCATTTCATTTTTAGGAAGTGTTTTCCCATCATTGCATGTCTAATCAGCTCCTGATGAGCACATTAATTATTATTTGAATGATCTTTCAGTGAGTTATTTAACCATGTATATTTAAATGATCGTCATTACATGTCTACATGCAATACAGTGATTCTTCAACTTTTTTGTTAGCTGAACCTCTTTGCCCTAATGCATTTACTGGAAGGAAGCCCTTATATTTTAAGTTAATAGGTCAATAATACAAATAAGTCAATAATAATAATAAAATGAAGTTCATGGTTTTCTGATGTCGGTTAATGGTCACATGACATGCAGGGAAAAAATAAATGATGATTATTATTTTAGTAAATGTTTTATTTTGATTGTTTTCATTATTATTATTTAATAGTTTATTTATTTATTTAAATTTTTACTTGATAGCTTTTCATTAAATTCACGAACCCCATTCAGGAAAACCCTGACATAATGTAATAGTTAATGCACTTCCTGTTGTTGTTAAAGATTGGAATATATTTTCTTTCTCTTTGTATTTTTATATCAATAATGTACAAGATTATCCTATCCAGATCAATGTGATAAACGAGTTTGGTCAAAAGTAATCAAAAAGGAGTCAGAATACATTACCTAAATTGAGCAATCTAGATTACATTACTAACTACAATTTTTGTCATGTAATTTGGGATCAGCAACTAAAAACTATTTGTAAGTAATCTACCCAGCACTGCCATTCTATCAGGTAACTGAGAACACACAGCGTTTATCATGCTGGTCGGTTGACATTTGTCTGGTAGAAACAAATTAATTGTGCTTTTCTTCCCCTTATTTTCGCTGGTCATTAAACTGTCACTCCGCTTTTGAGCACAGATCTCAACTTTGATGGTTGTAGTTCATGAATGTGTTGGAATACAGACTGGTTTCTCTTTTTAAAGAAGACAGATTATTGAAGGAGTGAACGCAGCTTAAAAAAAATTGTGTAAAATTATCATACAAATTTGTATGGTTGCATCCCTTTATACTGAATCAAACAGATGTGTGTTCTACCGTCCGAGACTCATTTCCTCCTCTAACGTCCTCATGCAGTGATGGAGATGCCATCAAGGTGTTTGTGCGGGTACGGCCGCTGACTCAAGGCTCTGGGTTAACAACAGACGGCGATCCCAGTCTGTGCCTGACCGTGAGCTCACCGCACACTGTCAGACTGCACTGCAAACCAGAGCCTCGGACCTTCACTTACGACCATGTGGCTGACATGAACACAAGCCAGGTGAGACAGGGCTTCAGAAGTGTCTTCTCTGGCTGAAGATCAGTCGAGGAACATCTCATCCACTGCTCTTTGTGTCTCTCAGGAGGAGGTGTTCTCCAGCGTGGCTAAAAACATTGTGGAGTCGTGCATGAACGGATACAACGGCACCATTTTTGCATAGTGAGTTCCTGTGTGGTTCCTGTTTTAAAAATGTTAGAGCCTTGTCGATTCATGACGTTGTATTTGTTTTTCAGTGGACAGACAGGCTCAGGAAAGACCTTCACCATGCTGGGTAAGTGCTGAGAACTAGTCAGCTTTTGACTGTGTGCATGCATAGCAAACATGAAGTAGCTCCCAAAAAGTATTTAGACACTTGAGCTACAATTAAAAATGGTTGGTAACACTCACTTTACAATAAGGTTCATTAGTTGATGCATTAACTAACATGAACTAACAATGAGCAATACATTTGTTACTATATTAGTTAATCCTTGTAAATGTTAGTTAATTCAAATCCAGCTGTTCATGTTAGTTCACAGTGCATTAACTAATGTTTACAAATACAACCTTTGATTTTAATAAAGTATTCGTAAATGTTTAGATTAATCAACTAATATTAATAAATGCTGAAGTATTCATTCTTAGTTTGTTAACTGAGGTATTTAACTAATGTTAAATAATGAACCTTATTGTAAAGTGTTACCAAATGTTTTAATAACATTGCAATATATAAGTGGCATTTGTTTAGAAGATACTGTAAGCTCAAGCTATTTTTGTAGTTTTTGTATCTTATTTTGTAGTTGTCAAATGCTAGTTCATATGAGTTTGATGTAATTAGAATATGAATTATGAGTGAACTTGAAGGGAACCGACTGCATTCATGCACTACAAATAACAACCGCTGACACCGGTCATTTAAAAATATCTCAGAACAGTAAAGCTGTGAGAACAGTTGTTTGGTCAGATGAAGTTTTTTGTTATCTAATGTGTTGTCAATTATATGTTTCAAGTGTGACTTTTCCAGGAGTTTCCATTTACTTCTTTGGGAGCACTGTAAGCATACAGACGGGTGTATGTATTTTGTGTCTGCAGGACCCTCAGAGCTGGATAATTTCTCCGATGAGCTGCGTGGTGTGATTCCTCGTAGTTTTGAATACCTCTTCTTCCTCATCAATCGAGAGGTGGAACGGGTGAGACAAGTTTCAATAAATGTCAAATAATTCTAGATTAATTTAATGTTACCAATTAATTGCACATTCATTGAGGTATCTTGCTGTTTAAATAAACTATGTGTGCATGGGACTCTCAAGAACCTCTCATTCAGAAACAGCTCAAAACTTGGAAATTAGTGAAATTTATGTTGTATATTTAGTTATTCTAGAATGTCTGTGTTCTTCCACTGAATTGGGCAGTACATCACAGTAAAATAGGGCTCTCTGATGTGGGATTTGTTCTGTGTGAAGAAAATTCGTAATTAGAGCTACGATGAACTTTGCTGTTGTCATGACAAGTGCATGTTCAATCAGCTTTTGTAGGAGAACAAAACAAAACATTTGATACATGTTGCAATACATTGTTGATACAACATTTCTTCTTCTCTTTCGCCCCTCAGTGTGTCATAATATGTATTTTAAATGTCTTATTAGTAGGGGTGTAACAATATATGGTGTCCAAACAATATATTGCAATAAAAAAATGCAACAATATGTACCGTCACGTGTGAAGTTAACCCAAAATTAAAATCACTGTGTGAGAAGTTCTCTGAAGTTTTCGTGTCAGTACTACATTAAAATACTGTATATAATGTTGAATATAATGTATAATAATGCAATGGGGGAATATTTGTGTGTCCTGATAATGCCAGATATCTTCTGTTACCAGTAAAAAGTGGCCTACATTATTTTAAATATATCTAGTCAGTGACAGAGTGCAAGCATATTCATCTAAAATAATTCTGTATTTTCAGCTTCAGAATCATGAATATTGTTATTCTGGAGTCTCTATTGTCCTGTGAATTGGGTTTCCAGCAACAAGTCCAAGCCTATTCATTAATTCCGAATTTCGCATTTGAATCAACAGTACATTTTTTGTTAACTTCTTATCATATGTCTTGGAGTATCGCAATAATACGTATCGTGGTATCGAATTGTGACACGAGGGTATTGTTACACCCCTAGAGTTATTAGTGTTCATTTGAACACGTCTGAAATGACCTCAGTGAACAACATGCTGATAAGGGCACTACAGAATAAAATAATTTTTCCAAGTGTTTTTTTATTCTTTTCCTTAATTATAGATTAGAAGTATTGACGTTTTTACATTTCTTAATCAGTGGGTACAGTAAATTATTTATTTGGTGTTGTGCTTTGTGGTGTTTATTAATTCTTTCTGTTTTCTGTGCAGTCTGGTGGGACGAAGAGCTTCCTCTGCAAGTGTTCGTTTATAGAGATCTACAACGAGCAGATTTATGACCTGTTGGACAGTGTGTCCACCAGCCTGTTCCTGCGTGAGGACATCAAGAGGGGCGTCTTTGTAGAAGGAGCTGTGGAGAAATACGCTGCAT
Organism: Scardinius erythrophthalmus; assembly: GCF_964197995.2. Classification (NCBI taxonomy): domain Eukaryota; kingdom Metazoa; phylum Chordata; class Actinopteri; order Cypriniformes; family Leuciscidae; genus Scardinius; species Scardinius erythrophthalmus. The sequence goes on along the minus strand of NC_138244.1, from coordinate 24,516,782 downwards.
CTGCTGCAGAGGCCTATCAGGTCTCGCACATGTTGACCTTGAGTAGTTGTCAAAAAAACACACTAGTAACAGACCTTAATAGCTTTCAAGCCGCAAGACTTGGTTTGAAATATCCTACAGTGTGACGGCTGGATTCCATCTAACAGAATTCTACTCATCAAGTTGCTAATTCTATTTTTACTTAATTATGATGTATAACGATATTTTTAATGTATAATGAACAAACATTTTCTTTTTAAGAGCTGAATGTTCTTCAGGGTCCCTTTTCTTTTTTTTTTTTTTTTTTTTACCAATGACTTTTCCAGTCGTTCGATATTTACTGGATAAGACTTTTTATAAAATGTCTACCCGATAAAATATTTTAGAACTTTTGCACAACTAGAACAATTTACATTCTACATTTCATACAAATACCGTGGCTATTTAAATTTGATTAGGCAATCTCACATTTTCAGGTTTTCCCAAACTGTGGGAACCTGGTTGTATATTATCTTTATTTATACTATTTTGCCAGTTCTATTGTGACCTTGTGATGTGTTTCTGAATGTTTGTGTTTGCAGGTGTTGTCGATGGGATGGCGGAACCGGCGAGTGGCATCCACCTCAATGAACCGCGAATCCTCTCGTTCACATGCAGTGTTCACCATGACGTTGGAATCGAAGGAAACTGGACATGAAGTGGTCAACATCAGGACCTCTCAGCTCAACCTGGTGGATCTTGCCGGCTCAGAGAGACAGAGGGACACGCATTCAGAGGGTTCACGGCTCAAGGTGCTTATGTTGAACATTTACCTCTCAAAATACTTTAAAGCAGTGGTTGTCATACTGTTCAGTTTTCAAACAAAATAAGGGTTCAGGTTAAGAGGAATACATTATTGTTATTATTATTATAAATATTACTACACTGCAGTATTGTATTACAATAATATTCAACTTGAGTCTGTTTCAAATAAGTGCAAGTAATACTCTGTCACAGCTAATGTGGACTAAAAATCCACTTTCATGTAATTTAGTTTTCCCTTGATACACTGGCAACAGCAATATGAGGAAAGTTTTAATTCTACCTCAGTATGTCATAGGGACATCATGCAGTCCTAATGTAATTGACGAAATCAACTCATAACACTATGTTATAATTAATTTGTATAATGTTTCTGTTGCTTTAGTTCATTAACATGGCTGTGGTCATACATAAGTGTGCAGCCAAATTTATTTCGGTTTGTCAAGCAAAAGTAGCAATGTAGTCTTTCTTAGTGTGACAAAGTTAAGTATGAATTGTAAAAGTTAAGTACAAATCGTAAAAGTTAAGCTCTTTAAAGATATATTTAAGAAACTTTACACTAATTCAACTTTTAGATACTATTCAATTTTAGTGTTGATGTTGCCCACCAAATGAAAAGTTTTAAAACAACTGCTTTAAAGACATTCTGTTACTCCACTGTTATTACTTTAAAAATTAACTGTAACCTTTGATTTGTATGCTTTAGGAGGCAAGCAGCATAAACCGGTCACTGATGTGTCTCGGTCAGGTGATCATGGCCCTGATGGATGTCTCCAATGGGAAAAATCGTCATATTTGTTATAGAGACTCGAAACTGACCTTCCTGCTCAGGGTGAGGGTGCTTTGAGAACGTTACTCTGAATGAATGCAGATGATTGAATCTTGGCTGAATGCTGTTCATTTTGTCAGGACTCTCTGGGCGGAAATGCAAAGACGTACATCATCGCTAATGTTCATCCGGGTTCCAAGTGCTTTGGAGAGACGCTGTCCACTCTGCAATTCGCTCAGAGAGCCAAGCTCATCAAAAATAAGGTTGAACAGCAGAATTATTCATCCGATCTTCTCAGTATTCTTGAAGAGATGTGAAGACTGATCTGTGTGTTTGTGTCTCTGTAGGCTATGATAAATGAGGACACTCAGGGTAATGTCAGACAACTGCAAGCAGAAGTGAGAAAACTAAAGGAACAGCTTGCAAATGCTCTTTCTCAAGGGCGCGTTGTAGAGATTACGCCAACAGACCAGCAAACAGGTATACACACATTACAGAGCTCACACAGACAATCTATCTGCCTAGACATAGTGTCAGAAACTACAACTACTGTGAGCACATTCATTCATTATTTAAACTGGTGTTTGTGTTGCCGCAGACTCTGACCCTGAAGTTTCCTATAAGACACAGTTCATTCAGGCTATGAGCTTTTGGAAGAAAGGACAGGAGGAGAAGAAGGTGCTTTTTATTGATTTCATTATTATTATTATATTTTTTTTATTGAGAACTTATAATCTGTGCCCATGATTTAGTAATGGTACACAATGGTACGCACCAAAAAAATTAGGAAATCAATCATTTTAATATAAAAATTAAAAGTAATTAAAATATATACAGTATATATGCCCCAAAATGTAAATTCTGTAATTTACTCACCGTCATGTTTGACTTCAGCTATAAACACTTTTTTTCTATTATGAGTTTGCGTTTTCTTCCCATTATGCTCAGTCTTAACCACAGTCGCCTCTGCTGCTGTCTTTCTTACAGGCTCTAAAGCAGAAAGTGTCTCAGCTGGAAGCTGCCTGGGCTCAGAAGGAGAAATTTATCCAGTCAAACCGCATGATCATGAAGTTCAGAGATGATTACATCGCTCAGCTAAAGAAAGAACTTCAGACAGGCCAGAGATCAGATCCTGAGCAGCTGAACCAGGAGCTGCAGGAAGAGATCCGTCTGCTTCGAGATCAGGTAGACACACTTAAATTCAATAAGGTAGACAGTAGGGCTGTGCTCAGAATATCGATACAACGATACATCGTCATGAACTCCTGACGATGCGCGTATCGATACAGCAGCTTCCGTATCGATACTGTTGTGCTTATGTAGCCAAATCAGGGCTCGAATTTCGGCGCGGGTATTGCGCATAATTTTAATCATTCCTGCACTTTAGCATGTAGATTGTATGAGTAAATTAATCCACCAGGGACGTCACTAGAATTAGAAGAAAGGGGGGGCTTAGCCCCCAGGGTACACTTTACAGGTTTTTTCCTGGTTCAAAACGAGGCGGACGTGGTAAAATCCTAATAATGTATTTTAATAATAAGGTAATTAAATTTGTATTTTTTGTATATCATCATATAGCCTGGTGTGTTTCTCACACTATTTTTGTTGGTGTAGCTTGGTACCTCTAGGGGGGTCCGGGGGCATGCCCCCCCGGAAGAAAATTTTGTACATTTTAAAGATAAATTCATTAATCTGGTGCAGTCTTTGAGTCACCCGAATCCACTATTAAAAATAAATAATCCACCCGCAAACCGCCTATATTCTCTGATTTAGATATCTGCATCTGATCATCACATTACAATTATTCAAATTCTCAGTGTTAAGCATGATAATATGGTAACATATCACCATGAAGGCTGATTTAAAATGAACATTTATTTAAAATAAAAATTCTTCTTTTGGCAAAATTACATTTCCTTAATAGCCCAAACAGAGGCTTTACTCCCTTCAAACTTAAATCGTCAATGTTTCATTTCATCACTGTTTGAAAACACTCCTTTATAAAGGGCATTTTTCCCTAATTTTATTAAATGTTTGCTCCATCTTTCATTTCAAATTCTTAAATTTGATCAATATATTCAATTAAAATAATAAGACAGGCTGTTAGTTATACCAATCAAATTAAATAATTTACATTGAAAAATTATAACTGTATTAAATGAGATTATTTTAAATATTTTTGAATATACAAATAAGGAATGTTGAAAAGAATGATACTTTATTAGACTAAACCGCCAGTAGGAGGCGCCAGGCGACAGTCTTAATGAGCGAGTCATTGAGTCATTCATTCAAACGATTCGTTCAAAAGGCTGATTTATTCAGAATGAGGCAGTTTATGAATGGATAATTGAATCTTTGACTCAATAGATTCGTTCAAAACGCTGAATCATTCATTAATGAAACACGGCTGAGTTTGCTGTGAGATGCGCTATGGTTCTGTTGTTTGGAACTATTTTCGCTGATGCTGAAACAGAACAAAAACAGTCATTGCATGTAAGTGACTTAATTTTAATTATTTGTTTATTGAACTGTTATGAAATCAGTCTCGGTTTCAATCTTGATGGCATTCAGGAAAACAGCTCTCTGGTCATGTGTAGCCTAGGCTATATATTGTTTCTTAACTATAGCCTATGTTATAAATAACAGCGCGAGCCTCAACAGCGCAACTTTGTTACCGTGGGCATAGATAGGCTATCTATGACCGTCAGTAGCCTACATTATAGGGCTATCAATCGCCACTTACATTAAATGAAATAAAACAGAATCTTCCTCACGTTTTCGGTGATTCCCTAGTTTTTTTATTTTTTTATTAAAAATTGTTTTAATCAGGGCATTTATCCGGATGGGCTACAATTCTCTCTCACTTTCTCCCTTCAAAAAAGAAAAAAAATCGGTATTGTCGAGTCCTTGTTTTCGATATGTTCGATGTTTGCCTTGATTGGTTTTCCCTGAAGAGAATTGCGTTATTGAAAACGAAAGTAGAGTGATGCACGTTTCATTGTGTTTTACCGTGATGAGGGGGGGAGGGGTGCATAGCAAGTTCAACTTCAGGCTAGACTAGAGTAACGACGAGACGAGATGAATCCTCCAGTTTCTTGCAGCGCTCCGGTCTGCAACGCTCTGAAAGCTGCCACAGTTCACACCAATGCAACGAGACGGTGCGGTGCATCATCTTTATAGCACAACGACTCTTTGTACTTCAGTCCAACTTCCGACTTTTCGGCTATTTTTTATAGCTGTATATATCATTTGTTCCGTCTAAATATGAATGAGGATACGGTTATTGATAAATCGAATTGTTATTGTTGTTCTTATTTTGATTTAGGGGGGCTTAGGAACATTTTGGGGTAGCTTCAGCCCCCCTAAAATAGGCCTAACGACGTCCCTGTAATCCACACAGACTATACAATCAGATCAGTCAATTTAAAACTTCACAAAGAGCGGCCTTGTTTGTACTTTCGCCTGGCTCCGCAGCGCAAGTCTCCGCTGCCTGCACGCGCACCTCCCCAAACGGACGAGGCGTTTATACTCGACGCGCTCACAAACAGATTGCGAGTAACAAAAGTTATTTTTCGCGGATTATATCACTTTAACAAACAAAAACACGCGAAATTATGTCAAACATTTCGGTCTTGTTGAGTATCCTCTAAACACAGTCGGTTATGTCTTCAGCATAAACGCATGATGGGACAGTATAATGAAATCAGGATCCGTGCACTAGCTCTTAAAGGGACAGAAGCCATATATTTCTGTCATTTAATATTGTTGTCAAAACAACAAAAGATAGTTTTAATTTGAAGAATTTGGATTAATAGCATATGTATTTAATTTAATCAGGACTAAAATACTACTGTTTTATTTTGCATTTGATTACTTTATTCAGTTTCTAGTATTTCTGAATACTAGTGCTAGACCTATTCAAAAAGTTTTCTCTTTATTGGTAGGCTATCTTTATTCTATTGTATTTATTTGCGCTACTGAAGGAAAAGCCATTTTAAGCTTTTTTGTGACAAGTTTTTTATTTCATTTAACTCTTCGTTTTTTATGACAAAAACTAAATGGTTTTTCAGTGATCACAACTGTTATAACACTGGTTATAAAATAAACATATATTACTGTTACTAAACTCTGAAATTCCAAATTGATCCATATCGTGATACGTATCGTATCGTGGCTTTAGTATCGTGATGCGTATCGTGACATTGTTGGTGATACACAGCCCTAGTAGACAGACTGCATAACAGTGGTGCTTGAGTCAACAGCATAGCCCAGAATGATAGCTTGGATCAGCATGCTCCAACAGTCAAAGCGGAGTGGAAAAATGAAATGAACAGAACATTACAGAAATCTTCCGATTTCAATATTTAGGCATGTGCTGATATTAGGTATCTACATTTTATTAGACTGATAATAAAAAAGCTCTTTTACACTAAACACAAATTTCTGGCACAAATACGAATAAGATTGTGAAACAATGGATTCCTAGGATTCTGAGCAGAACCAGAAAATATGAACATATCAGGTCTTTACACTGGCCCCCAGTTAGATTTATGATTGATTTTAAAGTATTATTACTGGTATATAAATCATTCAATGGCCTAGGACCTCAATACATTGCAGATTTGCTCACTGAATATAAACCCAACAGATCACTCAGATCATTAGGATCACATCAGCTAGAAATACCAAGGGTTCACTCTAAGCATGGCGAGTCCGCTTTTAGCTATTATGCCAGCGCAGCTTGAACCAGCTTCCAGAAGAGATCAGATGTGCTCCTACAGTAGTCACATTCAAATCCAGACTCAAAACACATCTGTTTAGCTGTGTATTTACTGAATGAGCACTGTGCCGCTGTTCGTCCGACTGTTTGTACTGTACTGTATTTTATTTAATTTTTCTAAACTGTTTTAATTATTCTTATTTCTTTTTATTATTTTAATTTCTTCTATGTTAAGCACCTTGGATTGACATTGTGTATGAAATGCGCTATATAAATAAACTTGCCTTGCCTTCTAGTATGGAGACACTTATGTCTGCCCACCAATGTTTTTTAGGGGTTTTTTTGTTTTGTTTTTTTAGATTTTTTACTTTACTGTCAACAAAATGTTCCAGTCAGTATTTTGTTACAGTACTTTGTTATTCACTGGGGCATTTTGGGGGGAAAGAGCCGACTTTGGGGTTCAAACGTGCTCGGGCATGGTTCAGAACGCCTACAATGAGTACACTCTAAGTCTGGTTCGTTTTACTAGTGGGATCACACCGACTGTGCCCAGTAAACCGTCCCTGGCCCGCTTGGAAGAGTTGGGCCAGAGCACAATTCGGTTGGACACAGGCGCACATGGAATCAAAGCGCACAGGTACACATGTAGTGTGAATTGAATTGTAAATTAATGGTTTATGTTCTATCTGTAATTCATTGAATGAACTGGTGTTTAACACCTTTAATGCCTTTCAGTTTTGGTGCTGACCTGCTAATATATTCCTAGTCAAGTCAAGTCACCTTCATTTATATAGCGCTTTTTACAATTTTTCAAAGCAGCTTTACAGAGATAATAGGAAATTACCGTAACAGATTGTTTAGGCTTTACAACAGCTCTAGGATAAAGTTATTGTCCAGCTAAAGTTAGTTTTGATTGATTGATTCACTTCTGTTGCGAAGATCATTAGTTAAAAACTGAGGGGCCGCGAACAACACCGTTCTAACAGGAAAACCCTTAACGCGCTCCGGCCACCCATCCGCACAAAACAGTGCCTGGTGTCTCAAGAACGCACTCCCTGAAATAGTTTCGAAGGTGCAAACGATTATCCATTATCTCTGCGCAAACCTCAAAAAACGCAAACCCGCGAAAACGCAGACGTCGCACACATGCGCATTACGTGCTCAGTCCAAAGGTATGCGCTTTGAATATATATGTGCGCAGGCATGTAGTCCTTCTCTAGTCAATTCTAGTTGTAGTTATACAACTATGCAAACATTTTCTAAAAAATATTTTTCTTTTTGTCAGGTGGAACACCACCCACGGATGATGCGGTATGCAGCGGAGAACTGCGCCCTGCGTGAGGAGAATCGAGCCCTGCGCGCTCTGGATTCTGTCAGATCTGCCGTTGAGACCAAGGTTCAGTCGTTAACTGCGCTGGAGAAAAACTTCCTAGAGCTGCTGGAAGCTCAGAGACCAGAGGAAACCACAGGAGGTGAAGAACTCGAACCTCCGTTTTAACTGTTTGCCACAGTCGTTAGGCAGATATGTATAAAGTAGGGTTGTCAAAGTTGAACACGCATGATTTAATTAAACATTAAGAACATTGTAGCTGAAGCTACTTCTCTCTGGCCCTCTTCACAGCTGGGATTAAGATGCATTTTGGTCGATCGGTGGACGATGCTAAATACAGGTGTAAACAGGATCTAAAACATTTTGAGCTTGCTTACTTTCGACCACTTCCAGAGGTAGCTGAAAACGCATTCGACCAGATTGCTTTAGTAGTGTAAACGATCATGTGGTTGAACGCATTCAAATGGTCACAAAAGACGCCGACTCTCCACATTCAGACCTAATGCGTAAACATTATGGGAAGCGCACTAGCCAGATGAGATTTAAACTCTGTCGGCTGAAGACCCAAGTTTGGTTTGAAGACGAAAAATGTACCAAGCACAATGTTCTCTCACCATTCCTGATTTCTAACACACACCCTAGTTATGATGTACTCATTATATAATTATATTATTTTTGTATTTTTTTAACAAACAAAGGTACCTTTCACTACAAAAAAGAGATTAACTACGATTAAAAATTTCAATTAATAGCTTTACAGTAAAGTCAACATAAAAGTTGACTTTTGCAAAGCTCTTTAAATGTGAAGCATGAGGAGATCACTTAGACTCTTGTAACTGCCTTGATTATTAGCTCCTCCCATCTACTCCACCCCTGTCACCATGGAGACGCTGTCATCAGTTTCCATGGAGAGAATGAAGGTGCAGCTGCTGCAGAAACAGTCAGAGCTCACAGCAACAATTCAAGCCTTTGAGGAGTTTAAGGAGGTCAACAAGTATGTTCATGTCTCATTCATGTGTCTCTTCCCAAATACTTGCAGAGTCCTTGGTGGCTGAAAATTTGATCATTCTGACAAGTGTGTCAACATTATACTCTTCAGAAAACAGGTAGCTGAGCTGGAATCTGAGAAACGCTATCTGGAGAAGTCCAACAAACACCTTGAGAATATCCTCGAGGCCACTAAAGCCTACAGCAAACAGGAAGTGTCTCAACTCAACAAGATTCATGCTGAGACCATTAAGGTAGGGAGACTTTAAGTTGGTCTGTTTTAAAATGATTTCAAATTGAAATGTCTTATAATGGCTGCTGTTGCTCCTCAGATCTTGACTACGCCCACAAAAGGCTATAACTTGCGAAATCGACTGGTGCCGTTGTCTAGCCCAGAGCATCTGAATGGACAGGCCGAGGATATGGACGTTGACGATATCCAGAGTGAACCGCCGCCCCCTGAGATGAACGAGTTAGCCTGTGAAGCGCTCACTGAAGAGCTCAAGCAAATGCAGGTGCTCACAAAGAACCTTACTTTTTAATCTGTTTTAAGGGTTGTTTTGCAGTTTCAAAGCAGCATACTAGGACTGCCCCCGACTGAAGATGTCTCTAGTCGACTAGTCGTTAATTTAAGTCATTAGTTGACTAATCACGATTATATTAATTTAAAGGTATAGTTCACCCAAAAAATGTAATTCTGTCATCATTTACTCGCCCTCAAGTTGTTCCAGACCTGTATGAATGTATTTATTCTGCTGAACACAAAAGAAGCTTTTTGAAGAATATTGGTAACCAAACAGTTAATGGACCCCATTGACTTCCATAGTATGGAAAAAGTAAAAGGCCTCCATGTCATGCAGTAAAGCATGCTAATACTTTGGCTTCCTCACTCCGCACAAACACTTGGATATGCACCTAATAATTGCGCACATTTATCTAGGTTAACGTTAGAGCGAGCGGCCATGTAAAGTTGCTACTTACATGTTTCAAATGATAAGGCATATTTGAGGTCGATGGATGATAGGCAAACGTTTGGATTCTTTCCCCGACATACTGTAATTACCACAAGGACCCGCTGTTAACGATCTGTCCCTCACGGACTTCGCCACCTCGTGTGCAGGTTTTTTTTTTTTCTGCAACTAACCGACTAATAATGTTTTGGTCGACTAAGCCTCTTCTCATCGACTAGCGTTTAGTCGACTATTAGGGGGCAGCCCTACAGATTACCATCAAATTACTGTACAAGAGCTATTTTTGCATTCTTACAGTGTGGAAATCATCAGTGCATGTTCTAGAAAAAAAAAATCATAATATTGCATAAAATGTTGATCATATGATTTGATTACTGAAATTAATATTAGTTTACTGTAGATTGTGGGAATCTGTTTAAACTTTCTTATTGGTTTGGTTTCAGGAACATGCTCTTGGTGTTCAGGGCCAGTTAGACGAGGAGGAAGCCAAGAACAGAAAACTGCTTCAGCAAATCAGCAAGTTGGAAGAACAGGTCACCAAAGCCACTGAGAAGTCCAGTCGTACAGAGGAGGTGTGTTTGTAATAGTGTTCAGTTTTTCTGGTGTTCTGTTTCTTGTGCAAATGGGTTTGATGATGCTCTCTAACCGTAGTTGTTCAGTGCTGAGCGACACTCCCTGCTGGAAAAAGAGGATCATCTGCAGGAGAAAATCAGTACCCTTGAACAGCAGCTGGAAGATGAGAAGAGAGAGATGGATGGTGAGTCTTAGTGGTTCAGATGCTTAACTCCTTGTCACATGGGTTCCCAAACTTTTTTTAATGCTGGGACCCACCTTGAAGAAATAATGACTTGGAACTTGCAGCTCAGTAAGTGAGTAATATGTTGAATTAGTAGCCAATATGATGGATTCTGTGAGTTTGTCAACCTCTTTTAGGCTCCTAAAATGAACCAAGTGTACAAAATTATGAATCGGTCTGTGATTGCTGTGACCTCTCTGCAGTGCTTCGGGTGGAGGTGCGAGATCTGCGTGTTGTCCTTCAGTCTTCTGATAAAGAGCTGGAGACCACGCGGACAGAACTGCAGCAGCAGAGAGCAGAACACGAGAGAGAGACGACACAGCTGTCCAACAGCCTGATCAGCACACAGCTGCAGCTGGACACCGTCAAGTACAAACACACCGTTCACATCAAATACACTGCCAGCCACAAGTTTGAACACACCTCCGCCTTATTTACTATTGTTCTAAAAATTTTATATATAATTGAAATCAAGGAATTATGCAGTAAATTAACCAAATCAAAACTATCCAAAAGTAGCCTTAAACAAAAAAAAAACTGAACTTGTTAAATGCTCTATCGGTTAATAAACAAAACTGGATTAATAAACAGAGCTACTTCTCCAAATCAGCCAGTGTTAGTTTAATACATTTTATTTTAAGCTGAAGCCTTTATATCAAAAGTTTTCAAACTTTTGACTGGTAGTGTAAATTAAACTAAAACATACTCTATAGAAACTGTCTCTCTGAGAGTTGAATTAATCTCCTTCAGATTATAATTGTACTCAGCCTGTCTGTCTCTGAGGTTTTGAATGATGCCCAGTGTAACCTGTCTATCTCAAATTAGGTCACAGACCGTAAAAGAAAAGCAGCTTTACATTTTCATGTGTTAAAAGTCTCATGTATTCTGTATGAGGGGGAAAAAATAGTGAGCATATTATTATAAATTAAAATATAATAAAAACGATTTATTTTTATTTGGCATTCTATTAAAAACAAAGGTTTTGCGGTAGTGCTCAGTGCCCTTCTCATAGGTGTTTCATTTGTAGTTGATTTTCACCTTATTTGGTGACAATTCAAGATTGCAGGCAGATTTACTTTATTTTATTTTTAAGATAAAAATATTAATTGCTGTTAAGATTACATTAATATTAAAGGGTTAGTTCACCCAAAAATGAAAATTCTGTTATTGATCACTTGCCCTCGTGTCGTTCCAAACTCCTAAGACATTTGTTCATCTTCGTAATACAAATGAAGATCTTTTTAATGAAATCGGAGAGCTTTCAAAACATCAAACAGGGGGGCCACTAGTTTCTCATAACTCTTCTCCTCAGCGTCGTCGATGTTTGAGCCGGCGTGAGCTCACTAACTTCCAAATGCTCAGCCCTCTGACTCCTCCGTTTTTTCACTCGCTGTGTTTGTCCTCTGCATATGCCATGGCCACAACGTCGCTTGCTCTTTTAGAAATTTGCGTCTCTTAGGCGCCCGCCGGAGAGCGCAGGGAAACAGCGCGACAGCTCACCGCGATGAATTCCGCTGGTTGAAGAGCGCGCTGGTCTGGTGCAGTCTGCTGGCTCTGTTTTCTCTGCGAAGAAGGTGAAGGCTTTGAGTAGAGTTGTTCTGCAAGGTCCGTAGATCGTCGCTGAAGGAGATAAATCTGAATCTATGGTGAAACGAGCGTCTTTTATAGGCAGATGCCCCGCCAATTCTGGTGGAGTCTGCACTCAGCTTGGCAAGCTGTGCACCGATTGGTTCGCGCAGTTATGCCGCTCTGTGCTTTCGGTTGATCAATCTCATGATGATAGCTGGTTTGTCGCTGTCATTTCTCCGGGGCAGAGGGTGACATGCCTCAATGTTATAGGAGTCCATTTAAATTCCTTTGGATTGAAGAAAGGTAACCACCTGTTCCAATATGAACTGCCATAGGTTCGTGCAGTTACCACTGACCAGCCAATAAGCTTGCGAGTAGCATCTGCACTATTATGGCTGTGCAGTAGCACTGCGTTATTATACAAAAAGGTTTCAGTATTCGGAGAAAAAGGAGTTTTCTCCATAGCGTATAGCTACGCAATACGACTGACCGTTCGAAAGGGAACATGCTGTGTAGATCAGAGGTTTGATTACCGGGGTGTTCAGATTGATGTTTTTTACCTGTGATGTTGTAACCTGTCTCTCTGTCTCAGAAAACATTTATACCCAGTATAACTTGTCTGTCTTAATTACACTCAATATGTAATCAATATAATCTGTTTGTCTGTCTCAGGTTGGAGTGGGAGCAGGTGTTGGAAAAACAGCGTGTTCTTCAGGACACGTATGACACACTGCAGGCTGAGTTTCAGTTTGAGTTGGATCAGCACACACAGCAGATGGAGCTCAAGCGCCGAGAGTGTTCAGAAATGCAAATCAAGATTAATGTCAGTATTCATTCACATACTCACACAGTTTTAGTTTTCACTTAAGGGCTTTTCACCCTGTGCCTAACCCTGCGATATTGCCGTTCTAAACACAGCTTTTATGAAACCCTGTCCTAGAGCAGGGTTAACACCGCTTTTGCACTGTTAACTCCACAATGTGGTGCCAAACTGGTGCAGTGTTAGAATGTTAAGGCTAAGCCTAACAGACACCCACTTTGCATTCCTCATATTTACATTCTTCAGACAGTCACAAAGTCACTGCTTGTTGAATAAAAAGTTTCGGTGTTTGAGGGGAAAAAATTTCAAATGGTGACACAAAATACATCTACTGGACTTAAGAAATGTATTCTTACTTTTTATAGTCTGAAAAAGTCCATTCAGGTAAAACTTGATATATTCAGAAATATATAAAATGAAGATGTGCAGCGCTAGAGCCTTTATGTACAGTGTACAGCAGCTATCACACTGTAGCCCACTGAAGCTAAGCAGCGTTGAGTCTGGTCTCAGTACCTGGATGGGAGACTCCTGGGAAAACTAGGTTGCTGCTGGTGAGGCCAGCAGGGGGCACTCACTCTGGTCTGTGTGGGTCCTAATGGCCCAGTATATTGACTATACTGAAACAAGCACTGTCCTTTGCATGAGACTTTAAACCGAGGTCCTGACTCTCTGTGGTCATTAAAAATCCCAGAATGTCCTTAAAAAAAAAAGGTTTAGGGGTGTAACCCTGGCATCCTGGCCAAATTTGCCCATTAGCCTCCTAATCATCCCCATATATACTGATTGGCTTCATCACTCTGTCTCCTCTCCACCAATAAGCCGGTTTGTTGTGGGTAGGGGTGGAACGGTTCACAAAATCCTCGGTTCGGTTTGTATCACGGCTTGTGGTCACGATTTTCGGTTAGATACAGTAAACATTGTTAATGTTTTTTTTTTGTTTGTTTTTTTTTTTTTTTTTACACTTTAGAAATACCATACATCAGCATAACATATATAGCCTTAAAATCTACCATTTACAGTATTTAAAAAATAAGTTATTCTCAAGGTCACGTACTCAAAACAACTGAAAGAATGAGGCAGCTTGATTTTAGGAATAGACACGTTATTGTGACAATCATAAATTAAATCTGAGATTCTAATACAGCAAGAGGGGAGATTGTTAATTTCAACAGGCTTTTCATTTATTTGTCAAAAAAAGTTTACAACCTTAAACAAATTGTAGCTGAGAACAAAAACACTTATTGTCAAATTTGTCTGTGTGAGTTTGCATATCATTTTGTCTTTTTATAGCCGTACTGAAAGCAACAATTCACCTCGGATCTTCTAAATAAATAAAAGTGAACAAGAACGTTCAAACTGTCAACTCATTGTTAACAGACAAGTGTATTCTATGAAAACGATTGTTTCAATAACACCTCAACAACTTTAATAGTGTTAAAATGGTGTAATATTCATGAACTTGATTATGTACTTATCCATTTAGTTGAGAGTGCCGGGAGCTTGCCTAGAGAGCCCACTCACTCACGCTCTTCTGATTGGCTGTGATTCTTTGATTGACTACATCTCGTCCCATAGTTGCATCGCGTCTGGTGTGGACAGTCAAATTATTTGTCTCTGGAATCTTATTGCATCGCGTCTGGTTAGGACACGGTGTAACAATCGCCTCTGTACCAAATTATACAAAATTTAAAAAACACGTTACGCTGTGCATGGCTGGACCCGAACAATACACACGTGTCTCTTACCGTGACAAGTGAATTGAACGGTTCAGATTTGTTTTCATGAACTGTTCTACCCCTAGTTGAGGGCATTCTGGTGCAGTCTGGCTGCTGTCACATCATCATCCAGGTGGTGCTGCACATTAGTGGTGGTTGAGGAGATTCCCCCCCTTCCATATATAAAGCTATTTGAGTACTAGGGGTGGGGGAAAAAATCGATTCTTAGATGAATCGCGATTCGGGACGTGGACGATTCTGAATCGATTCACAAATGTCAAAAATCGATTTTCTAAAAAAAAAAAAAAATTCTAATAACGTAACATTGACGGAACGCAAAAGGCGGAACTCTGAAGCGGACGTGCACGTGCGCGGACAGTCTGTGGCGTGCACATAACAGAGACGCGCACATAACGGACGCATGATGGCTATAAGCGCCAAATGTGCAATGCCAGTCACAAAAAGTTACATTTTGACTGTAAGTTACTCTCTGCAGATGTTCATTCACTTTCTTTGTATAAGCTGTTTTTGATTGTGGTATACAGCAAACATTTCAAGTCATAACTCTTTATTATTTAGTTGTGTACTATAAGTCAAGAGCGACTTTGTATGTTACTAATTATTCAGAATATGCATAAGTCCACAAGCATTATACGTTATGATAGCTTCTGGTACATAATTCTATATTTTTGAACGAAAACTGTTTGTGAATTTGCTACAGCAAAATGTTTTTTTTTTAGTATGAAGGATTATATTGCTAATTGGAAATAACAAGAGGATGTTGGTTAGAAGTCTATTATTAAATGCTGCTACTATGCTAGAGATTCAGAATATGCTGAAGTTTGTATTAATTTACTACAAGTATGCTGCTAGTACAAGCACACATTTATTTTCCTGTTGGTTCTCAGCAATGTTGGGACATATGCTGGCAAATGTAACCTTACAGTTGACTTGCCAAATCACTTCCATTTGTTTTATTAATAAAATTAATATAGGAAGTATTAGAAGTAAGTTCGTTATGGGTCATCATAAATACTTTGCTTTAAAAGTACCAAGTAAAAACATTTTTTCAATGTTTTTGATGAAAGGCACTTCCCTGAGAATTGAACTTAATAAATGTGAAAAAGACACTTTAATGTCTGTCATTATGTTTGTCATTCTGTATAGCAAAGCAGATGAGAGTAGATCATGATCAGAAACCTGATTAGAAATCATTATGAATAAAATCGAATTGTTTTGAATCGAAAATCTTTTTGAATCGAAAATCGATTTTGAATCGAATCGTGGCCTCAAGAATCGGAATCGAATCGAATCGTGAGATGGTAGAAGATTCCCACCCCTATTGAGTACCCAGAAAAGCCCTATATAAATGTAACTAATCAATTTGCTAATTACAGTATGAAATGTCTTATGAATACCCAATTAACCCAGAATAAATTATGACGCAGTGTGAAGCAGTCTAAATCAGAATAATTCATGGTTAACTATTACAAGTATGTAAAGCCCTATACTGTTCATGTTTATTATACAGGTTTACTAGTGGTTCAAACATGCTTGGTTGAATGATTTTTAGGTCAGATGTCTATATTTCATTTTATTGTGTGGTTGAAGGCATAGCTATTATCAAAACATTGACCGTATAGTATGGTTTTTTTTTTGTAGGAGTTGCAGCATACTCTTCAGGAGGAGAAAGAGCAGAACAACAGTGTGAGATCCCAGCTGACCGCACACCAAGAGAGTGTGTCCAAGTGAGTGAAAGAGACATGAAAACATCTGTCAAAACCCCGCCTTATTATTTGATGTATCTGATTTTGGTATTAGATATTATAGAGGAAGCGTGTAAATTATGGACTTGTTGATATAACTCTATATAGTTATAGTTTTGTTGTTGTAGTTTTCCTCCATCTTTTCTTGCGTGCATAAGTGTCTAAATACTTTTGGGGTGTGTGTGTGTGGAGAGAGCCAGAGAGAAATGAATGCACTTATAATTTGCATTATGTGCACCTATAGAAGTTTTGATGTTGAGTGTTTTTCAGAGAGCTTGTGCAGTCTGTAGAAGAGAATTCTTCACTGAAGAAACACATCACTGACCTGACAAACAAAAATCAACAACAGGTATGTGTGTCCATTAACAATTTTAGTCTTTTGTTATTTGTATGATGATGTTCTGATGCTGTATTACATGACCTCTACATGTCTGTTTGGTTCTGATGTGTCTGTGCAGTGTGATGAGATCAGTGCTCTACAGCAGAGTGTGTGTTCAGCCAACATGACTATCAACAGCCTCAAGCAGAAGATAGAACAGGACAAAGTGAGAATGCAATACACTGATCACAAAAAGCAGGAATCTTTCACTCACTATAAAAATGTCTATAAAAAAAAGGTTAGGTTATATAACCTTAGTTTATGCATTGGTATCAATAAAAAAAACGAAAAAAACGGTATAAAATGTATTTAATGCTATATTAAATGTTAATGGTTATAACTTAATGTTATTATTTAACATGTTTAATGTCAATGCAAATGTGGAATGTGGTATATGTCGAAATTAACATTAATGGAACAAGACAAAACACACTTAAGGTTTCAGTAAAATACTCAAATTTACACTCTGAAAACAGCTGGAAAAACTGATCTCAAAGTCAGCATGAAACTCAAGTTGCAATAGACTTTTCTTATCTATTGTGACAGACATCCAAGTGAAACGGGTTCTCAAACAAGAAAAAATGTAAGGTGGGACATGTACTACATTAACTACGATTTACATGGATAAATAATAAAAAAAAAAATACTGCAATAGGCCTATTCCATTAAAAATAAGAATTGTCAATTTTGATTTCAAATGTGACTTTAAAGTGTGTTCATGGTAAACCATAAACAAAAGCAACTTATGATTGCTGTCATTAGGTTGAATACTGAAAATATCATGATTCGTGCAATTAGTTGTTTGCTGTGTATGATCTTATAGGTTTCTGATATTGGTGTTTATATTGAGGTTAATCTAAATATACATGTAACTGCAATTAAATGTGTTTATATGTATTTAAGATCTATTTTGAAAACAAGTCAAGATAACATTTTATCTATAATTCTTATTGTAACATATGTTTTAATGAAAAACAAGACTAAGACGGACTGAATAACTATAGGATTTAGTTTTTCCTCTGCTATGTTATGACTGGGGTTTCACTATGTGTGTGTTTGTGTGCAGGATGTGGTGCTGGAGTTTATGCAGGAGACCAGAGAGCTTCGGAGTGAGGTGGCTGAGAGAGATCAGACTGTGTGTTTGCTGCGAGGAGAGATCGCTGACATCAGTGTGAGTTGCCCTATCCATACCCTACATGCTCATAATGCTTTAGGTAAGTTGTATTGATATATTAAGTGTTGTACCTGCAGGGGAAGTACAGCACAGTTTGTACTGAGAAAGAGCAGATGAAAGAGAACATCACACAAATGCAGAACGAACTACAGGAGCTGCGAGAAGCTTCAGAGAGGCGTCTTGCTTCTGACCGTGTAGAGGTATGTGTGTAATGGTTTACGTTTTGCTTCTGACAGTGTTGGGGTATGTGTGTAACTGGGTTAAGTTTTAACATTTTGTCACAAGCCGAAACTGAAGTAAGTGTGTGTCACAGCTGGAGCTGCTGCAGGAAGATATGTCCTATGCTACTGATGAGATGGAGAGACTCAGTAAAGTGGTGGAGGAACAAGCTGCTTTATTGGAGAGGTCAAGGACTCTGAACACAGAGAAAGAGAACAATATAAACACCCTAGAGGAACAGGTACTGCCCCTTCTGCGTTCTACCTCAGTTCATGCTGCAGTTTTTAAATCAAATATGTAGGAGTTAATGTAGAGTCCACCTGGCATTTAGTCATTATCGATGGCTCTCTGCGATACTTGATTCTGATTGAACAGTCAAATATTTTTGAATAATGAACTCTAAACCAGTGGTTCTCAACTGGTGTGTTGCAAACCAAAAATGGGTCTCGGAATTGTTCTGATGTGTCTTAGACTGCAGGCAAACAGTGTGAAATCCAATTATTAAAATGCAATATATAATCAAGTATAGGTAGGATAACAGTATTCATCAACTTTCAAAAGTGTGGAGAAAATGCTTCTCGAACTCAGACCACCTCCTACAGGTAGTCTCAAGTTCGATTCCATGATGCGCTCCTAGGTGCTCATTACAACTTTTAAATTACCAATTTTTCATGCAAACCATGCCCTATTTCGAGCTGCCAGTGTGAAAGGACTCGGTAACAATTTAGTTTAGGGTCTAATTCTCACTATTAACTAGTTGCTTCTCAGCATGCATATTACTATGACATTGCCTGTTTATTAGTACTTATAAAGCACATATTAATGCCTTATTCTGCATGACCATTTTCTACATGCCTTACTCTTAAACTTAACAACTACCTTACTAACTAATAAGCAGTAAAAGTTTTTTGAGGCAAAAGTCGTAGTTAATAGTTAGTTAATAGTGAGAATTGGACCATAATCTAAAGTGTGACCAAGTACCCTTAGTACAAGCTTGTTGAATCAGACAAACGTCCACAATATGCATGAAAACATAACAGAATGATTTCTGGTGCACACACATTCACAGGTGAAACAGCTGAATGATCAGATTAACCTTCTGAGAGTGAGAGAGTCTGTCAATCAACCTCCAGCTGCTGCCACACCCAAAGGAAAAATACAGGTGTGTATGAGAGAGAGAGAGTGCTTGCTCTTGATTGTGATGAAAGAGTCAATTTAAAAATGAAGCCTTTGTTAAACATTGTCTGTTTTTTCAGACACCCCAAACCCCCGGTGGCTTTAGCTCGAGTCTGTCTCAGGTGCTGGAGAGTCAAGAGAGAGAGCTGGAGAGTCGACGCTCTTCAATGATCACCATGGAGGTTCTGCTGAAGGAACTCAACGCAGAGCGCACAGCCAAGAACCAAGAGATCGTCAGATTAAAGGTTATGCTCATGCACACGCACAGTTCCCACTTCAGTTACAGCTGTTACAGTTAAGCTCACAGCTTATTATATAATTAAATTGTAATTATTTATTCATTGTATTCTAGAAACTGTTGATCTAATTGAGAGGGAGGAGTTATCTTTTATCGTACTCTTGTTTAGTGTTCACCTTTGGATAGTTTTGTCCAGGCTGTATTTTGCCAAATTAATTTTCATAGCAGTGTACGCTCTCTTTTTTTTATTTATTTTTTATTTTTTTTATTTTTTTAATGAAAGTTTTCAGGAGGTTCATTTTTCATAAAAATGTTTGCCTGTGCATCTGTAGGCCCAGCTGAATGAAAAAGAGATTGTGCGAATGGAGATTCAAACACTGTTGGACCAGTTTTACACCGTCCAGAATCAGCAACAGCAGGGCAGCTGTGCGCAAAAGTAAGAATGATTCACTCATACACTCGTTCATACGTGTGTGTTCTGTCTATGAAATTATCTCTTTGCTTTGACTTTATAGAGATGTGAAGGAGACCATACCCATTTCTGTGCTGAGAGAACTACAAGAAGAGAGGAAAGTGAAAGTATGTCCAGGCAAGATCTAAAAAAATCTCTATATGAATTAGATTACATCAACCCTCTGGAGTCTAGACTGTTTCCAATAACCTGGGTCAATGATGTGACCCGATGCTATAATTTTATTTTAGAAAAATTAAACGGTTCAGAGTCAGTTTTTATCACTTACATTGTGCTTATATCACTGTTACCACTTTTCTGGTAATGTATGTGTGTAGAACTTAGATGCCACTAATTCAGCATCTTGCTTAGAAAAATATGTTGTTGGTAACAGTTGACTTGAGTAGCTACTATAGTATTTGATATTGGAATAACTAGGTTGTGTTTGCGTGTGTGATAGAGAGGGATGTTATTATCTGTGTCTGCCATGGCTTTCAACAGTATTGAGCAATGGTGTCACTGAAACAGTTGAACTACTTTCACTTGGAACATTTTTCCATGCATGAATGTTTTCAAGGCCCTCCTAACATGGAGATCAGAGCAACAATGTAGCAAAATGTAAATATCTGAAAGTATATTGTTGAAGAAGTAATTGCTTCAGGGTTTTTTTTGTTGTCTTTATAACTTTTGGTGTAATCCAACTGCATTTATTTATGACTAAGTTGGTAAAAAGGTACATCAGAAATGCTATATGCCCCTTTAAACGACGCACTGGATTGAATTGTGTTAAGTTGAATCCCTTTTTTTTTTTTTTTTTTTTCAGAGCTCCATGATGATGCAGTTGACTGATGCTCAGACAGCGTAAGTGAAAATAATGAATTTAGTCTATTTTGGAATAAGGCTGTAACATAACAAAATGTGGAAAAAGTGAAGCACTGTGAATACTTTCCGGATGCAGTGTGTGTGTGTGTGTGCGCGCGCGCGCATGAGGCCCCTGCACGATCATTTGAATAGTTTCCTTGCAACAGTGGAAACGACTTAAAGGTCCCGTTCTGCGTGATCCCATGTTTCAAACTTTAGTTAGTGTGTAATGTTGTTGTTAGAGTATAAATAATATCTGTAAAATTATAAAGCTCAAAGTTCAATGCCAAGCGAGATATTTTATTTAACAGAAGTTGACTACAAAAAACGGCTGGATTGGACTACACCCCTCTACTTCCTTCATTAGTGACATCAACAGAACCGTGTTTTGACTAACCTCCGCCCACAGGAACACAGGCGTATTGATGGCGAAATGTCAACAGACATGGTTGATGTTTATCTATAATCGGGTACTGCAAAAGTTTAATTCGAAGTTGTTAGTTTGCTCTGTCCATTTCACCACGGACTGTTTTTCTAACCTGGATAATATCAAGCAGGCTTCTCTCAGCGTTTCATACTGACGAAGGGGGCAATTTCAACTATATTCCAGCAAGCAGTAAGTAGTGATTCACTATGGAAGTAGCGATTAACTTCACATCGTTTCTCTTAGTAGGATGAAAATAATCTTACTTAAACTGTGATTAATATACAGAAAGCAGTCAAAGAACAATCCCTTTCCAATCGCCCAAGCTGTCAATCACGCAGCGCGAGTTTATCTGGACACTTGCCAAACCTCGTTATGAAATCAATGACGCTGTTACACTGCACAACGAAGCTCTACTGTATTTATATACCTCATGTTTGCATTGGTGAAATCATTAGTGAGAGTGCAGAAACCGCGTTGCAATGATAAGATCTTTTTTCACGCGATCAACAGTCTGTCATCTGCTCAATGCTCATCATCACTGCAACCTTTTATGTGATGAGAATAGATCTAAATACCTAAAAAACTTCTCACGATTCGTTAATCCAGATAGCTGTAATAGTAAAAACGTATAATAGCTGTAATAGTAAAAGTTTTCCAGATAGTTCCACATGTAATGCCAGATATTTCATATGCAAGCATGTCAGCCAATCACAGCAGAGGGCGTTTACACTGAAGTCTCACAGCAGACACGCCCCTTCAAACAGAGCATTCAAACCAGGGAATGAAATCAGGCTAGGAAATATGCCTTTTATTTTTAAATTATAACAATTTTTGATCTAAAAAACATACTAACATTATAAGGGCACCCCTGGAAACATTATAAAATAATAAAAATAATCCCTGGAATGGGACCTTTAAAATACTTGAATGTGAACCGAAACTCAGCACTACTTGTTGCATAGTTTTCAGTATGTTTTAGAATACCGCTTTTATTGTCATTGTAAACAACGAAATTACAAATAGTCACCATGCTCACTCAGCAAATCAACAAATATTAGAAAACAATAAATACACATGGAGTTAACATATATAATGAAAATAAATAACATAAGATAGGATTAAATAACAAGAAATGAGATGAGTAAACGTGATGAAAATGAACATCAATGAACAAGAATGGAATTAACATGTTACTCTCTGTGGACCTTGATTATTGCACACTGAGGAGGTGTGAGGGATTATGGGTGTAGCAGCAGTGTTCGGTATTGTCACAGCCCTGGGAAAGAAACTAATTTTCTTCCGGGAAGTCTGAGTGATATTCCTGTATTTCCTCCCAGATGGCAGAAGGTTAAACAGGTGATGACTTGGATGCGATGGTCTTTTATAATGTTTTGAGCTCGCAAGCAAAGTGAGGTGTAAACTGAGTCCAGGTCTCGTAGTGGGTCCCGATGGTATCCTGTGCTGTACTTACAATCCTTTGCAGCATTCACCTGTCAGCCTGATTACAGTTACCATATCATGATGTCATACAGTATGTTATGTTATATTATACTTTTGATGGCACTGTGATATAAGTTCACCAGCAGTTTCTGGGGTAGACCGGATCTCTTAAAGGGATACTTCACCTCTGGAAAGATGAATGTGTATTTAAAATAGGTCATTTAAGTAGAAGAAATGTGAAGAAATTTTTTAATTTGGAGCTTTCTAGACTGAGAAAACCCAGAAAATGTATTTTTGGCTTATGTGGATGAAAGACAACAACTCCCAGAATGCACTTGCTTCGCTGCCTTAGGAGGCCACGCCTACCGGTAAGGGAGCGCAGTTGAAAACAAACAACAAGGCTAGCCTATGTGACGAGTTTGCCAGGGATTTAGAGATCGCCCAAAATGTCCGGGATTCGGCTTTTGCGTTCTACAGTCGCCATTCATTCATTATGTTTACTGTGGCGAGCAGGACGAGGCTGACGGCCGCGGGAGAACGGCGCGAGGCCGGTGGCATCATTACTGAGACGCGCCGGGTCTCGCATCTCTCACGGAGGAGCGGGAATTTTCTTAGCAATGGTAAAACGCACATCAACCGATCACTTGTTTAGCGTTCATGTAAACACTACATTCAGATTCAGCTATCGGAATGAATTCAGTTAGATTGAAACAAAAGGTGTGCATGTAAACAAAGAATGGCGACCGCGAACGCAAAAGCTGATACCCGGACATTTTGAACGATCTCGCCCGCCGGACAAGTCCGGGAAAAGGAGGATGGTAACCCCTACTTACTCAGCTTTCTCCCACTATTCAGCTTTCTCCACAGAACAAGAGCCTGCTAGCTTAGCTTCCAAAGAAAGACGGCTGACACTGTGTACATTCTGTGAGTGAGATCCAACCCTCTATGGGCGGGCTGAAAACATGCGGAACAACACCATCTACTGGCTGTAGTCTTTAGCCTCTGGCCAGAAAATCCTCCGATGACGCAAAATGACGATTTTTGCGTCATCGGAGGATTTTTTCCAGACAAAAAATACATAAATCTCTTGTCTCAGGGGGATATGAGGGTGGAAAGCACGGTAATTCGAAAATACTACAGGTTTTCTACTAATACAAAGCTTAATGCTAAATCCTGAAGTATCCCTTTAAGTGTCCTCCGATAATATAGGCGCTGCTGGCCTTTTCCCACCACTGTGGAGATGTGAGTGGAGCTCCTCTGTGATTTGTATCCCCAGAAACTTGAAACACGTTATCCTCTCCACTGCATCTCCATTTATGAGGAGTGGGACGTGTTCAATTCTTTTTGTTTTCCTGTAGTTGATGATTATTTCTAGGGCTGGGTATTGACACAAATTTTACAATTCGATTCGATTTCGATTCAATATTGATTATTTTGGATATCAGGTACAATACATGGCAAATTTTATCAAGGAAAACAAATCTCTTAACTAATGTTGTAAACTGTGGGAGTCAGTTGAAGCCTACTAGGCTTCATTAGCTATAATATATATTGAAGGTAAAAATTAACTGATTTGTATACAAACACTTAAATTACACTTTTATTTATTTTTATAATAATAAAGTTATATGAAATATAAACACTTAAATGGTGGCTTTCATAAAAACCTGCCAGATTTATTCAAACATGCATTAAAAATTGAAGAATATAAAAAAATATATTGAATATGTAATATGGTGCATATATTTAGCTAAATGCTCCTCTCTACAGTTAATTTTTCTAGCTGACTAACAAGTTTATGGTCACTGGATATGGTTTTTCTGAGGTAAATGTGACGTTACATGACATTGTTTACAAGCTGATTTACTGACGTCTTTCCACGGTTGAACTTGAAACACTAATTGAGCGATTCCATGTCACATGATACGAATTTCGATAAGTTGTACTCTACCTTTTAACATGCTTTCAGATGCTCATTCATGTTTATTTCGCACAGTAACTGGTATTATTAAGGCGGAAGAGAAGATCATGTGCTGCTGCTTCTCTTGAGCTGAGCCAGAGCGATCTCACGTCGCAGCGCCAAAATGGTATTTGTTTATGAATTTCGTAGGAAAATAGACGTAATTTGAAATCTGAGACTTTTGTTTCATATCAATAATAACAAAGCACAAAGATTATTGCGATTTATTGGATGGGATGTGCGCTACAATGTTACATTCATTCATCAACTGAAAACAGGATGACTATTCGATTCTTGGGATTTAAGAATCGATATCGGTTCGTAAAAATGAGAATCGATTAAAATCGAGAAATCGATATTTTTTTTACCAAGCCCTAATTATTTCCTTTGTTTTCCTGATGTTGAGTGTGAGATTGTGGTAATCACAACATGTGTGCAATCTCTGTACATCTTGTCTGTATGCTGTTTCACTGTTGTTTGTTATCAGTCCAATGACAGTAGTGCCGTTCGCAAACTTGACAATATGGTTTGTGGGGTGAGTAGCAACGCAGTCATTTGTGAAAAGAGTGTAAAGCAGTGGGCTAAGAACACAACCCTGCGGTGCTCCCGTGCTCAGGGTCAGGGTGGATGAGATGAGTTTTCCCAGCATTACTGTCTGTGTTTGATCCATTAAAAAATCTAAAATCCAGTTGCTTGTGTGTGCATTTAGCCCCAGATGGTATAGTTTCGTGATTTAGTTTGATGGGAACTATAGTGTTAAAGACTGAACTGTAATTGACTAAGAGAATCCTGGCATAGGAGTTAGTCTGTTCTAGATGCTCCAGAACAGTGTGTGTAAAACCATGGAAATGGGATTATCTGTCGATCTGTTTGCCTTGTAAGCAAACTGCAGCTGGTCCATGTTTGCAGGAATGTTCCTAATGTGGGAGAGGATCAGCCTCTCCAGGGGCCGGTTGCACCAGTAAGCCGGCAAGTTACAACTTAGCCTAGTTTTGACGTAAATGGGCACTAAGTTACAACTTTCGCACTACTAAATATTTTGATCGCCACATGAACAACTACGTGTGCATGCCAAGCATAAATGTACAAAACACAAACAGGCAAAAGTTACATACCATTGCTGGTTTCCCTGATGTACTTGGCTGCATTGATGGGACACAAATCAGGAAAAAAGCACCCACAACACCAACTGTGTTGCTAGATATGGCCAGGTTCAAAGCATGACAGCTTCATCATAAGAATGATTTGAAAAATTTGACTCGGGGTAGTATCATGGCATTCTGCTGGGTGATTCTGCCTACACACTTAAAAAGTGTCTGATTACACCATACCTAAACCCTTCCACACAAGCAGAGGAGAAATTAAATTCTGCACATACCAAAACACGGGTAACAGTGGAAAAAAGTATCAGTGTAATAAAAAGGAGGTGGTCATGTCTCCACAGGGGTTTGCGACAGCAGACAGGCTAATATTTCAGATAAAGTAGTACAGGTTTTGAATAAACCCCAAATGTCCTTGTTACTAATTGCAATGGAGCCAGAGAGAGCAGCAAAGAATTTCTTTATCACTGAAATTTTTCTTCCCATTTCTTTTCTCCTTCAAACTTTAAAGCAAAAGTTTGATAATGTTTGCTTTAATTTATTTTTTTCTTTCAATTTAGGCTAGTCAAGAATGAGTTTGAAAACATGTGCTGTTCAGAATATTTCCTGTTTACCTATTAGAAGGCTTGTGATTAGGTTAAGAAAAATAGACGTCATTCAATGCGACAACACATTACTTTTAAGGAGAGTTTACGACCTATTTTCTGCCTGAAAAACAAATGGAGCTACCGAATAAAGTACAGAGTTAATTATAAACTAGCTAGTAGTTACTAAGCCTCTAGTTGGGACTTTACGTTCCAGTTTAAGTTAGGGATGTGTAAGGCAATGCGGCGTGACGCAAGTGTTCTTTGCTAGGTATCATTTTCACGTCCTGCGCCACGTTGTTTAAATAGCAAATGCATTTCCGGCCCATGGTCTGAAAACAAGGTGTGTTCAGGCGCTTGGTTGGCGCGTTGCTATTTTGAGGCAACTGAAACCTGGTCTAAAGTCAATGGCGCAATTATTATTTTTTTTGTTATTTAATATTATTACACACACAGGGACGCAGCACACAAACATGGCAAATATAAAAAATAAAAGGATTTCAATGTAAAATATTATTATTGTGTCCATAAAGATATGGTGGAATCCGGCTTGTCCCGTTGATGGTCTGCTTGCGTGCTTTAACGAGCAGATCTGTTGGCACTCTGGAGACGCGTTCGTTTTTTCCGCTTGCAGATTCTGTCATCTAAATAGCGAATCCGCCATGGCACCAGCGCAACTGGCTTTTAAAGGTCCCATATTGTCAAAACTGAAATGTTCTGGTTTTTTTCATGATAACAGAGGTCTAGGGGCTATGTAACTACCATATAAGTTTCAAAACCAATCTTTGTCAATCCACAGACAAATGCACATAGCCTGTATAAAGTAGCTGTGCTTTTTCACAAGCCGTTGTGACTTCCATAAAAATGGGACATCAGAACTACTCAGTCACTGCCTTCAGTCACCACTGCCCACTGCTAAACCCCTGGAAAACAAATGTTGGTATTTTTAATGGGTCACAGACACATTCTGTCTTAATTTACTTCTAATGTAACAAAATCTTGTCAGTTAACAGTTAATGATCTGTTAATGAGCGCAGGGAAAGAAATGATCATGTCCAAATGCAATGAAACCGTTTTTACAAATGTCTGAATTGATTGCCATTAAACTCCACAACATTAACAAACTACCCAACCCCCTGTTTGTGTGTTACAGACTCCAGCGTAATGAGGTTACTCTTGCCCAGTCTCAGACGTGTGTGCAGGAACTGACCACTGAACTTAGGAATCGTTGCCTGGAGCTGCGGGATCTGCGGGAGAAAGACCATCAACAAGAAAAACTGCAGCAGGTCAGAGAGAAACAATAGTCGCTTTTCCACTGTCAGGCCAGTGCAAGCCAGAGCTAACAACGTGACGGGCGGAGCCAATAGCCTTGGACCTCAAGCACAGAGCCCAAAATCAAGTTGTGTTTCCGCTGCAGGGCTACTGGCCTGACAGTGGAAACTACTGAAACTAAAACTACTGAACGATTAATTGCTACACTCTGGTCACGTGACACGCAAGAGTAAAGAATATAGGCCTGGCATACAGGAAAGAACCGTTTATGTTTAATTTATGTGATATTGTGTTATAGATTCTCTCTCCAACGATTCTGGATCGATTCAGAGAATTTCAGAATCGAGTCTGAGCTTAGTTTTTAAACTGTGTTGTGTTAGCGGCCCCTAAGTTAATGACTAATGTTTTTTGCAACGGAAGTGAATCGATCAAAACTAAATTTAGCTGGACAATAACTTTATTCTAGAGCTGCTGTAAAGCCAAAACAATCTCTGTTACTGTAATGTCCTATTATCTCTGTAAAGCTGCTTTGAAACTGTTCATATTGTTAAAAGCGCTATATAAATGAAGGTGACTTGACTTGACATAGATGCGTGTGCTTTAGAAAAAAACGTATTCTGCTTGCTTCTAATTCCTCTCTCTCTCTCACACACACACGCATACGCACACCACTCAAACCTTCCAAAAAAATTATCTTTCATAAAGTTCGGAAAGGTTGAAGCGAATTACAAGGACATTCATTGCACAGGTTATGCTCTGTGATAAACACTCGCTTTGCTTGATGTTAAGCCTTGTTTATACTTTAGCCTGGCTCCGCAGTGCGAGTCCCCACAGACTGTGACCCAAACGGACGAGGCGTTTATGCTTGACGCGCTCGCCGTTGTACTATTCTGTGAAACGACGGGGCTACTCGAGTAATTGTTCTCTTAAAGGAACACGCCAACTTTTTGGGACTTTAGCTTATTCACCTTATCCCCCAGAGTTAGATAAGTCCATACATACCCTTCTCATCTCCGTGCGTGCCTTAACTTTGTCTGACACACTCACCGCTAGCCTAGCTTAGCACAAAGACTGGAGGTAAACGGCTCCAGCTAGCATACTGCTCCCAATAAGTGACAAAATAACGCCAACATTTTCCTATTTACATGTTGTGATTTGTATAGTCACAGCGTATACAAATAACAAGGTCACATGAGACACAGACATCTTCTAACCGTATACATACTGGGAACTATATTGTCAGAAGGCGAAGCACTGCTACTTGGGCGGAGTGATTTGCTCGCAGCACCTGAGAAGCCCCGTGGTGAGGAGCAGAGAGTTCGCTCAGAGTTGGAGTAAATCACTCCACAGAAGTAGCAGTGCTTTTCCTTCTGAGAATATAGTTCCCAGTATGTGTACGGTTAGAAGATGGCTGTGTCTCATGTGACCTTGTTATTTGTACACGCTGTGACCATACAAGTTTTAAGCTGAAAATTCATTCAAATGTCTTAACCCTCTGGGCTTCTTCGCCCGAAAACGGGCGAAAACTTGAACGTTTCGAATTGTTTAATTTTTTTGCTTCATCGGATGGGGGTGAAACTTGGTGACTTTTGTTTTATTACCTATATGAACACACAAAAAAATCAAGGAGATGATTCTGATATGTTAAAGGGTCGTAAAAAAAAGTCACACTTAGCTTCCTCCCGCCCGAAAACGGGCGACATAGGAAATGAATGGGAAATACGAAAAAAATAGGAAAACTCAGAGAAACTTTTGGTGGTACAAGCTACAGATCAGCCACTGTGCTGAAAAAAAGTGTACAGCAATGAAGGGGTGACACTCTAGAACAGGGGTCTCCAACACGTCGCTCGCGAGCTACCAGTAGCTCGTGGCCTGATTGGAGGTAGCTCGCCAAGGGCCGTTCACATATCGCGTCTTTTGCGCGCTCAAGTTCGTTATTTCAAATAATTGAAGCGACGCGCTCATTTTTTCCAGGCGCAGCAAGTCAGCATGAAGGATGGGAGTGCACCCAAACACTACGGGTGTTTTTTTCTTCTCCGTAAATAAATCTAGTAGCAAAGCTACAACAAGCGTTTTTTGGTGGTGGAAATCCATTAGCTATTAAAACTTCTTTGTCGTTGTGGAGAGCGCAGTGCTTGGTTGCATAGCAACGACAGACGCCACGGGAAAATCGGACCGAATTTTACTATTAATAATAAAAGATAAGCTAATGTGCATTGTAAATGTCAGTAATTTATCTTTTTTGACTCATTCTTTTTTTTTTTTTTGTCAAAACTTTACTTGAACTTGTACATGTTAGTACATGTTGCAAGACACTCCTTTCATATTTGGCCATCATTTTTAATGTTATTATTTTAATGTTTATGTAAACAAAAAGTGCATATTGATGCTAAGTTTATTTGTTATTTGCTGGTTTTCGACATAAAACTTGATGTGAATTGAGGTGAATAGATTTTATTGTGTAGTATTTGTACTTTTTGAACAGGATTCTGTGAACATCCATGAACATGTTGGTCACTATAATCATGAAATTACATTTTCATACCATTTCATCTCTAGTTATGATGCACTATAAAATCAACAATAATTAATAATAATTTTTTTTATCTCTGACAATTAAGGGTGACACATATAGGCCTACAATAACTATTTTAGGTCAAAAACAGTTTGCATAGTTGTTAATATTAGAGTTATGAGACATTATTTAAGAGATTTAAGTATTGCATTACATGAGTAGCTCTCTGCCACTTTCATTTTTAAAAAGTAGCTCTCAAATGAAAAAAGGTTGGAGACCCCTGCTCTAGAACATCAAGAGTGCAAATAAGACACCCCCCCCCACACACACACACACACACCTACACACACAAACACACACACAGAGAGAGAGAAATGAACTGGTAAGACTGAAACAGCAAATTTTGCCCCAAACTATATAAAAATGATATAATCATAATAACTCCAAAACTATAGCAAGGAGAGTCAAAAGGTAGGTATCGTTTGAAAGAACTCTTTTTAAATTTTTTGAAAATATAAATTACATTACATTTGGACATTGTCCTGCCAAGAAACAGCGGATAAAAGACAAAATATATATATAATTTTTATTATGATTTTGCATATCTTTCTTATTTGTCATGGAATAACTCAGGAAGGAAATAAGGTAGGAGGAAAACCTTATTTCCTTCCTGAGAAACTCTTTTTTAGTTAAGTCCCCCTACATGTTAGCTGCATCTGGATAAAAAAAATAATAATTTTTGGACAAAGGAATCAAAAGTTACAGCATTTGGAAAAGAGATAGCCTTTTTGTACAGTCTTTGACACCCCCTCATGGGCAATTTTTTCTTCATGAAGAATATCTTGTCATAAAAGCAATAGATTATGTTAATTTTGGGCTCATTTTAATTGTAATAATATGCTGTAAAAAATGAAGTGCCATTTTCAATTATCTGAGAATGTTTCATGAGCTGTATGATGTTTTTGACACATTGCAGTACATTATTTAATAGATTATGAAAAAAAAAGAAATTCTATTTATCAGCAAATAACTCAGCAATACTTAAGAGTTTTTCAAAGTGGATACATTCACTGTATAGTTCAGACTCTAAGCTTTCAAATGACATCAACTTTGTGTTAATCAAGGCAAGATTTTTAAAAAATATGGTAAAGAATATTTTCGCAGCTAGGTGGCGCCTGCTGGCAGTACACTCGGTTTTAGAGGGATTACTCAGCACTCGTTGGGAGTTAATAAATGTAATTAGATGAGATCCTAAGCTTTAAAATGATATATAATTTGTGTTGTTCCATTCAGTGGTTGCTTAGTAATAATTTTTTTTCTTTCCGAATGGGAATAAATCAAATAAATAAATAAAAAAGCTATAGGCCGCCTATAGGCGGTTATAGGACATGACACAAATTAATACATTTTGAAGCCACTAGATGGCGCTCTTCTCAGTTGAAAAATTTTTTTTTTTAGGCCTGCACTCTATTTTGATGTGAAATGTTGCATTTATTGAAAAATAAAAAAAACCAAAATAATAATATATTAATTCTAATGGAAAAAATAGCTCATAAAAATTATATAATTAATGCAAAATATCATAAAAAATTCCAAAAATTCTAAATAATAATCAGAAAACATTATAGAACAAAAATATATTTGATTGGTTATCCTGGGAAAAAGTAAAGTAAGATTTTAAGGCTTCGCCCGTTTTCGGGCGGGAGGAAGCTAAGTGTGACTATAATACGAAGAAGCCCAGAGGGTTAAATGTTAAGGTTAGCTGGTAGCCTGATATAATAACATGGGAAATGAGTGTTGTTGAAAAACAATGCTTGGAACAGTTGAGGGAATTCACCACCTTGGAATTATAAGGTTCTATCTGCATTCTGAGCGGTTTTGAGATATTGAGCTTCAAAGATTTTGCATTCCATATAGCAAAAATTATATGGTGAACAAGTCTCTTTCATACATGAATATGACAGAGACCCTAAATGCATTCTAAATGTACAATATCAAAATCCTCTCAAATTTGTAAATGGGCATTTTTGGAACAGGTCAAATGCAGAACCTTCTAATTCTAAAAAATCACTTTCCGCTTGGAATTATAAGGTTCTATTTTGCAAAACATTAATTAAAGCAATACTTTTCAAGAAACACAAACAGTTTACTTATAAATTGTTTTAAAACATAAAATTGGTGTTGTAACAATGTGTCGACATGTATGAGAAAGTTAAGTTTAATGCTTTCTATGAGATTTGTCATATTTTTGGACGAATAATTATTTTCTTGATAGATAGATAGATAGATAGATAGATAGATAGATAGATAGATAGATAGATAGATAGATAGATAGATAGATAGATAGATAGAATATAAATAAGTTGTCAGAATACGATTGTGAATAACTCAATTTTACAAAAATGTCAGATAGAATCTTATAATTCCAAGGTGACGATTTAATTACATTTTATTTTATTTCTAGATAAAAAAAATTAAAAAATGCAAATGAAAAACTTTCCTGATGACGCTGACTGATATCCAATCAGGCCAATTCTAACTTTGAAGCTGTTTTAAACCGTTCATGCACAATGTTTTCTGTGCGTGCACACCCAAAGCGTGTGCACAAAGCCGCCTCTCAGACAGCCTGTTAGTTAGGCTAGTAGTTTTTTACTGTGGTATTGAAATTTGAATAAAAAAAATTTGTAATTTCACTGTTGTTTACATTGTTTGTCTCCTCACAACTTTAGTTATTAGTTATTGTATTCCATGCTTCTGACCCAATTAACCTTGTATTCTAATTTATTTATTTGTTTTTGTGGTGGGGCCCCAACAAGTAAAAATGTGAACTACTGGCCAAATCCTTGATAATGGGGAAAGGGGAGCGGTTGGACATTACTACTTAAAATACTAATTATTTGATTCTCTGCCCATGTGGTTCCAGAACTGTATGACTGTCTTTTGTGGACTACTAAAGGACAATATGTAGCGCAAGAGTCAGAAAACTATTTTTTTAGATTTGTTATGAAAATCTATGTACAATATTTTTGTTGTGAAAAGACCAAAATTCAAGAAATAATAGTAGGGAAACTGGTGGCCAGGACACTGAGCAAAATTGTTTCTTCCATGGAACACAAAAGAAGAAAAGTCAAATGGATTTGGAACAAAATGAGGATTAGCAAACGATGACAGAATGTTCCTTTCTGGGGATCTCTCCCTTTAAGTTCATTTAAATGTGTGTAAATGTAAATCCATAATTGTAACCCTAGTGGTGTCTTTCAGGAAATTGAGGTTCTGAGAAAGCAGGTGGACCATCTGACTGAGGAAAATGGGAAACTGTTGGGTCATCAGAACCCCAAGCAGAAGATTGAGTACCTGGTCAAATTGAAAAAGGAGATCACCAAACTTCAGGAGGTCAGTATGAACCCACAGTTTTTATGCACAAAACCAGAGACGTACAAGACAGAGAACATTCACTCGTTTACATGGGAAAAATCATAACACTCAAAGTGGCAGCTGTAGTCCTGTCTTAAATTTACTTATTCATAGAGGCATAGCATGCTCAATATGGCCATCCAATTGAAGAGACAATCCCTGTTTATCCAGAACATATTCGATTAATCTTCCAAGACGTCCGGTCTCTGTGTGTGTGTGTGTGTGTGTGTGTGTGTGTGTATATGTATGTATATATATATATATATGTATATATATATATATATATATATATATATATATATATATATATATATATATATATATATATATATATATATATATATATATATATATATATATATATATAGTGTTTTAATGGTCTAGTGTTTTAAAAAAATTAAATTGCAATATATTGCAATATCGAATTGCAATACTTGTAGAATCGCGATTCTTAAAAGAATCGCAATACATATTTTGTCGGCACCCAAGTCTCGTGACTGTATCGAATCGGGAGATAGGTGTATCGTCCCAGCCCTACTACTTACACAATTATATCATTATATTATTTACAAATACACATATTTTAATGATATTTTTAGGGATGGACAACCCTCAGATAGGGGGTCTGTTGTCTCACAATATGTAAATGAGAACAGCTTTATTAGACATTCGGCTATATTAAAATACAGTGTGTGAGCATGGACTGGGAGAAGAAAAACAACGTGATGACGTCATGACTATACTAATTGACGCATAATGTCATCTAGCGACATTTAGTGACTTTTTGGGCAGACTTTAGCTACTTTCCTTTTAAAATAGTTGGCAGCACTGTGTTTATGGCCATGTGACTCATAAAAGATAGCCTTCTGTATGTTTTCAGGGTTTTCCTCTTGAAGTATAAATTAAAATATAAATTTTTATATTTTGCTTAAAATAAGTATCTACCAAATAACGTATATAATAATCAAAATGTTTTCATGAGCAGAAAACAAAGTTAACTAGTCATTTCAAAGTGTAATGGTCTTTCCTTGCAATCTACAAATAATTTTCTCAATTGTAACAATGTTTATTATGAAATGCTCTTAACATGCTGATTAAATAGGCCTAATGCTAAATGTAGTCACAAACCTGTTTTGAATGGTCAAAGTCATAAATAAATTAGAGCTGGCCCCTAATAGTGGACTAGCGTCAGTCATTAGTCGTCAAGAAGAGGCCTTGGCTGACTACGTTTTAGTTGGTTAGTCACAGAAAAAAAAAACACAGGAATTGGTAAAGTCACGCATTGAGAAGATCGTTAAAGGGAGAGTTCACCCAAAAATAAAAATTCTCATCATTTACTCACCCTCAAGTTGTTCCAAACCTGTACGAGTTTCTTTCTTCTGATGAACACAAAAGAAGAAATTTTAAAGAATGTTGGTAACCAGAGAGTTGACAGTCGCCATTGACTTCCAAAGTTGGAAAAAAAATACTATGGAAGTCGATGGCGACTGTCAACTGTGTCATGAACAACATGAGGTTGAGTGAATGATGACAGAATTCCTTTAACACGGCTGGCTCATGCGGTAATGTCGGGCAGAAAATTCAACTTGTGGGAATATTTTGACAAAAAGGTGTTGTGCAACCTCAAACATGACTTTTATTTAAAACATGTAGACCCAAGTAGCCTGACGTTAGCCACTTTACATGGCCACTTGCTCTAATGTTAACCTAGATACATGTGTGCTATTATTAGCCGCATATCCAAGTGTACGTACGGAGTGTGGAAGCTAAATGAGAACCTCTTACTGCACAAACTGTTTAACTTCCATGTCGTCCATGCCTTCGGTGTGCATCTTCTCTAAGGCTGGCTTCATTTCTATAATGTATCGGTTTTGTTTGTGTTTTTATTCAATGTTAAGGCTGTACTATAGTGTTTACATTGATGTTTCTCTTCTAACTGATTCATTTTGCTGTATATTTATTTATTTGTTTATAATCTGTGTCCTACATAAAAAAATAAATAAAAAAGATAAGGCAGTTCATTATATTATAGGTTATTCATTTTGTTTACATTCTGATCTTAGAAAAGTTAATGCAATGTTTGCCGGTGTCACTGCAGCAAGCTTTATGTGCACTATGTGCATAGTTTAGTATTTCTCCCCTGACTAAACAACTAATGGCTTTAATGAACGACTAATAGTTGTCTAGGAAAATATTTAGTCGGGGACCAAATATCTGTTTAATCTGTTATCTATAAAGTGTATATAATGAAATTTGAAATGTCTTTGAAAAGTCCTGGAAAATTATCTCTGAAAGAGTGGAAACCCTGCTTTTACTACATTCCCTCATTTTTCCACCTGTCCCTAAAATCCCTAGTAAACTCCATTCTCGCTCCAGCTCATACATTCTATCTTGTAAAATATTCCTCTCTGAATCATGTTTTACACCTCATTATGATATGCTCAACATTTTCAGGGACATTACATACATTACATTTATCTGATATGCATAAAGCATCTCTCTTATCTCTTGATGCTTTCATATTCTCAAGATGGGAAAGAATTTTTAAAGTACCGAGTTGCTGTTGCAGGATTGTATTAAATCTGTCTCTGTGTTTTCAGGAAAACGGCAAACTCAAGCAGTGTCTTCAAATGGAAGAAAGTCCTGCAACAGGCCTATAACATGCTCACCCTTCACATGCTGGAAGTAAAAACTACATGATAAAATGATTTTTAGATGTCATTTTGGTGTGTGTGTGTGTGTGTGTGTGTGTGTGTGTGTGTGTGTGTGTGTGTGTGTGTGTGTGTGTGTGTTTCATTCAGGTTTTTTTTTTTTCTTTTGATTTTTGCTTCCATTTTTATCTTTCTAAACGGTAGCTACACAATTTATGAATTGTAATTATTTTTGTATAATAAATCTATTAAAGCAACCCTTCACAAGGCATTTTACAAGTGTAACTGCTTGTTCATATTTTTGGGGATAAATTTGTACCAAGAAGTGAACCAAATTTCATTTATTTAATTTTTAATTTATTTTAAGGGTTAGAATATTGAATTTACAACTAGCTACATATAAAAACAATACCTGTCTGAATGCAGACATTACATAAATTTCTAAGTAAAACATGAAATACTTTTCTTATCTCTTTCCTTCTGTTTTTAAATGTCTGTAATATGCGTTTCAAATAGGTGTGTGAAATGTCATTCTCTATCTCCAAGTAGTGAGAGAGTATGGCTTTAGTCACACTTAAGTCCATGGCTCACAACAGAAATGTGAACTGCACAACACTTATCCAAACTTCATTGGAGTTTAAAAGTAATGTCTTATTTAATTCTATTGTAGTGTGGTTTCACTACAGTGGTTCATGCTGTTGGTCAGTTGAAATGACTTGTGTCAACTGACAAGAAATGGAGTTTTATACCATTATACTATTATAACTACTATCTGCCACTTATTTCTGTCAATGTATGTTGGAGAACATTGATTGAAGTATTGAAATATGTAGCATTAAAATGTTAACAAAAATAGTTTGCAAGAAAGAGGATTTATCATAACTTTTACATGAGATTAAACAATTTACTGTAATCAGTGTGTATGTGAAACATTACATAGCTTGAACATTAATGTAGTTTGAAGAACATACATTTTTTGGAAAAGAAACTAGGTTGTAACGAACATCTACACACTCTTTATGTGATCATGTGGATGTCTCTTTAGGGTAGTTGAAAGCGTCACACCACACTTCACTTAGAGCTGGTGTATCTGTTGCCTCAGACACTGTGTTTGACCAGTTCTCCACAGCAGCAGATGCACAGTGGTCTGAATCTCTCTAGAAGTGAAATCTCTATAAATGTGAAGTATAAATGTTCAAAGAGGGAATGATAAACATGACGCTGTAGATTGATATAAAGTTGTACTGAACCTGGAATATTCCCATAGATATGATTGAGGATGATTTGAAAATGTCATGTCTAGAAGCAAATTAAACCACAATGTCGTAAATGATACAAAAATGCTTGGTTGACTGATGTTTCTTAAACATTCAGTTGTTATGCTTTGAATGTATAATTTTAAAAAGCGTTCATCATTCATATGCCAAACATCATACAAGTTCAGGCAATTAGACACCATTTGCAAATCTCATGCACTCTTTTTCCAAAACTCTAAACATACTTACTCAGTAAAAAAACATTTCGCACTGTGATGCACTGCAAAAGTTCAACACATCTAATCACAGTTGCATGGTTTAGACACTCAAAAAATTACTTAAAATTGTTCACACTTGTTTCTAATGATGTGATCAAACCAACTGTACAAAATCAGCCAGTTCAGAGTGCACAGGTGCTCTGAATGGTAATATGAACAATAGATGAAACGATCTGAGGAATGGAGGAAGAGTGAGTAAGGATAAGGATGATGAAGAGCAAGGTGTGGAGTCTTATCAAAACTGAATTCGGCACACCAGATGTTTTTTCTTTGCCTGGCAAGACAACATTGCCTGTGATGTGGACAGTCATCAGGCCGGACCCAACATGAAGATGTGATGCTGAGGCTGAATGAATCTCACTGACTTTGTTTTTGCAGTTACGCAACTCTTCTGAGTGTACTGTAAAATGCTTTTCATTTACAATTTGCTTTGACCTTTTGGGCTACTGTATTTTTACAGTATGCAAGTGCTGAATATACAGACATTCATAAAGTGTCTTGAGCTTGTGTTCACCATAGACCTTATTTCAGCCATTTAACCAAAACCATTATGTACTCCCTGTCCATGTGCTCTGTAGATTTATAAAGTGGTCAAATGGAACTTTACTGCTGGACTGTGTGTTCTAATAGACACCAAGTTTGACATTCCTACTTAATTCCTATCCTCCCTTACGTGGTCCTTCGAACCGGAGCTCACTTATTAGCAGCAGGATATGTCCAGTCAGTCCTTGCCATCCCTTTCCCATAATGAACGACCACTGCTCTCATTAGAGTCACAAATGATTTGCTCTTATCATCCGATCGTGGTTGTGTCTCTCTATTAGTGTTACGATCTTAGTGCTGCATTTGATACTATCGACTACAACATTCTTTTGAATAGACTCGAAAATTATGTTGGCATTTGTAGAATTGCATTGGCATGGTTCAAATCATACTTATCTGACCGTTATCAGTTTGTAGCAGCTAATGAAGAGATGTCATATCGATCAAAAGTTCAGTATGGAGTACCACAAGGCTCAGTACTAGGACCATTGCTGTTCACTCTGTACATGCTACCCTTGGGAGATATCATTAGGAAGCATGGCATTAGTTTTCACTGTTATGCTGATGAAACTCAGCTCTATATTTCTACTCGTCCCATGAAAAATGCGGAACAGTTAGTTCATGCGTTCATGACCTCAATGCTAGATTATTGTAATGCTCTACTGGGTAGTTGCCCTGCATGCTTAATAAACAAAGTCCAGTTGGTCCAAAACGCAGCAGCTCGAGTTCTCACTAGAACCAGAAAGTATGACCATATTAGCCCCGTTCTGTCAACACTTCATTGGCTCCCTATTAAACGTATCAATTTTAAAATATTCCTGATTACTTACAAAGCACTAAATGCTTTAGCTCCCCAGTACTTGAGCGAGCTCTTAACACATTATAGTCCTTCACGTCTATTGCGATCTCAAAATTCTGGCCAGTTGATAATATAAAAATATAAAAAACCTAGAATATAAAAATTGACTGGTGGCGGTAGATCCTTCTCCTATTTAGCGCCTAAACTTTGGAACAGTCTTCCTAACATTGTCTGGGAAGCAGACACACTTTGTCAGTCTAAATCTAGACTAAAAATGCATCTCTTTTACCTAGCATTCATACAGAACATTTTACATTTCTATTATTCAAATCAGTTAAATGATTTTTAGGCTGCATAGATTAGGTCAGCCGGAGCCAGAGACACTTCTTATAACACCCGATGTACTCGTTACATCATAAGAAGAATGGCATCTACGCTAATGTTAGTCTTTCTGCTTACTCCGAGGTTTACTGAAGTCAGCTGGATCCGGGCCATATCCAGATCAGATGGTGGACCCATGACACGACCACAACGCATCCCTGAAGTGCCAGCCTCATCAGCCCCGTGAAGGCCTCATCAACACGACAGCAATAGGCACTGATCCTTAACAAACTCGTCTCCATACCGGCGTGACTCCGACTTCCAACCAGATGGAACTGGATAAATATTCTGAATGTTCTGATCCAATCTGACTTTGCTCGTTTGCCAGAGGAGAACTGGCCCCCGACTGAGCCTGATTTCTCCCAAGGTTTTTTTTTTTCTTCATTCTGTCACCTGATGGAGTTTTGGTTCCTCGGCCACTGTTTCCCTGGGTTTTGGCTTGCTTAGTTGGGGACATTTAATATTCAACACTATTATTGATCTGCCTTACTTAAGGTGGACTATGACGCAATTTTCTTCTAGAAACAAATTTTGTTGTATTATTTTCATGTTATCACTGTGAAGCTGCTTTGATACAATCTGTATTGTAAAAAGTGCTATATAAATAAAGGTGACTTGACTCTCATGTAGAGAGAATTTTAGAAAAACGACCCAGTGAGCAGTTCTGTGAATATAAGAGGTCTATGTAAAGAACAATCAAGGTTTGTTCTCTTACAATATTCTAGATTTTTTTTCCAATTGGTTACAAGTTGAGTCTTTCTGCCAGACAAAGGCAGCCTCCAGCAAAAGCAGGCATCTCATTCAGTCAAAGCTACAACAATTCTTCATGTTGTTAAGGATTCTTAGAAAGGAGATTTTATTAAAGCTGGAGTAAAGTCTTCTACAATAAGTAGTATGACCCCTCAACCAACTTCAGAGTGCCTTCCTGTTTGTGCATACTGCAGTACCACTGATCATCATATCAGTAAATATGGTAATTTCCCAAAGTTCACTAAAGATCAATAAATCAATTGGATTCAGCAGGGAAAAAAAAAGATATTGGGGGTGTGCCTGTGATCATATGGCAGCAGACTGCAACCTAAGAAACCCTTGTAACTTTTGCAATGGAAACACTTACAGATTATTTGCCATGTTAATCAAAGGCCCGATCAAAACCTGTACCTTGATCATCCTAGTGACTGTAACAGAGAGCTGTTAAAGGTAGTAGCAGTAACACTGACAAATGGGGACAAAACTCTGGATACATATGCCATATTAGATGATGGATCTGAAAGGACAATCATCTTACAACCAGCTGTACAACACTATGCTTGAAGGGTAAACCAGAGAGTTTAACATTGAGAACTGTGTGTCAGGATGTTAAGAACCTTGAGGGTGCAGCAGTAAGTTTCAACGTAATTCCTGTATGCAATCCAGAGAAATCCTTGCTTATACGAGATGCTTTCACTGCTGAACATCTTGCTTTGTCTGAACACTCTCACCCAGTGATATCTCTTCAGTGTCATTACCCTCACTTGCAGAGATTGCCCCTCCAGCTGCTTGATAAAGTGACTTCTTTGGTTCTAATTGTTGCAGATTACACTCATCTGATAACGCTGATCCAACCTGTAAAGTCTGGCCCTCCTGGTGCTCCTGCAGCCATCAGAACTCGACTTGGTTGGACACTTCAGGTACCTGTCAGAGATTTCCTAAATCCACCGGTCACATGTTCCAATTAGACCTATTTCAGCTCTCCACCAGATGACTTTTCTAAGTATTTAGAAAAGCTTTGGCAACTTGATGCTGTATCACCAAGGAGTGATAAAGTTGTCCGTTCCAAGCAAGATTAAAAGACAGTTCAACTTTAGGAAAGTCAGACAACCTGAGTTGCAACAGATGGAATTGATGGGTATGCTACACTTCTCCTTCGTTCAAGTATTTGTGCACCTCTGAAAGCCCCAATAAAGGAAGCTATGTTTAGGCTTCAAAGCTGTGAGATGTGCCTCCTCAATGAACTGAATTTGTCAAAAACTTACAACAACTGTCTTCTCCTGAGACCTCAAGTTCTCCTCTCCGAGTGAAACCTTTTACTCGAAGCCCAATTCTAAACTTGAGAAACTTAGGGATTCCATGGAACCCATTTCCTTTCCATCTGAGAAGTCTAGCTCTCATTCCTCTAAGAAGCCCAGCTCTAGTTCTTCCTTCTCACCTGAGAGATCCAGCACTAAACCTGTGAAACTACATTTTAAATCTAGTCCGTTTTCCACCTTTCAAGACCTGTTGATGACTACTGCAGCATCCATTCATGGGGCAGTTGTTAAGAACTAAATTCCCTCTGCTGAGGTCTTAAAACAACCACAGACTGAGTCATTCAGAGACAATATTGCTTGCCAAGAGAACATGTTTAAGCCCAATTTATACGCATGCGCATGCGTCGCGTCTGAACACATTGTTGTCTTTGGAGCTCTATCGATTTGATTTATAATTCTTGATTTTCTCTTTAAACTCACAACGAACATTTTCCACTTTTCCTCACTGAGAAGCACTACTGCTCAAACCTCATAGTTACAACGCGGACTGTTGAGCAGACGCGTCTCAAGCCTATTAGTGATCCAACGCCGGATACTCTTATAGGTTACGTCCGTGGATCATGGCTGAACGCGTCTTCTCCACACTCACTTACAAACAAAAAATTTTTTTCGCCTATCGTACGTCTACTCTACACCCGTACCACTAAAAAGACGGATTATATCCAAGAGTTTAGTCATAAATTAGTATTAACATTGATAGCATCAC
The DNA here is from genome assembly GCF_964197995.2 of Scardinius erythrophthalmus. Lineage (NCBI taxonomy): Eukaryota > Metazoa > Chordata > Actinopteri > Cypriniformes > Leuciscidae > Scardinius > Scardinius erythrophthalmus. The sequence continues at coordinate 24,474,666 of NC_138244.1, read as the reverse complement.
TGGTAGCGTCGTTGCTAACTTACTGTCCATCTGTTAAAATGGCGAATATATCAAATGTAAGTAGTCTACCTTTTGGTGCAGGTGAGGACACATTTGAGCTGCACGCATTGCAGTCCGAGCTGGAAGCTGTTGAGAAACAGATCCACGACCTTTTAGTGAGACAAGCCGAGCTAAGAGACCGGCGGTTAGCTCTTGAAACATCACACGCCGATGCACACAAATCAGTGATTAACGTTACTAACCCGCTGATTCCGACCTCGTCTACTCCGTGCGTTACTCAGCATTGGTCCCGAGCGCCGAGGTCGCGATCAGCCATGGTCTCATTCACTCCGGCTCCAACACGCCACCACGAAGCCTGGATGGTTCCGCAGCGGAAGACGCGAGTCAGGTCTAGACCAAGACTCTCTCCGACCCTCCCGGTTTTCGAGTTATCCACACAAAACCGCTTCTCCCCTCTTCGCGAAACAGAACGCGATGCTATGATCATCAGCGATTCCATCGTTCGACACGTACACGCTACGTTAGGTAAAAGTAAGGTGCACAGTCACTGCTTTCCTGGTGCTCGTGTTTCTGAAATCACCGCTCGCGTTCCCGAGATTCTGAACAGTGACGAGCGCGTCGGAACTGTGGTCCTGCACGCGGGAGTGAACGACATCAGGCTGCGCCAGACGGAGGTTCTGAAGAAAGACTTCAGGAATCTGATCGATACGGTACGCAGCACATTGCCCGAAACAACGATTATTGTGTCAGGACCGCTTCCCACGTACCGACTAGGACATGAAAAGTTTAGTAGACTATTCACGCTAAATGAATGGTTAATGTCATGGTGCAATGAGCAGAAACTGCTCTTTGTAAATAATTGGAATCTGTTTTGGGAGCGTCCTAGGCTTTTCCGTGCCGATGGCTTACACCCAAACAGATTCGGAGTGGATCTTCTGTCGGATAACATCTCCAAAATGTTAAATACCGTTAGATGACTAGTTACCAAAAGTCCAAATCATAGTCTCTGCTGCACCAATTTAACTGATATAAATACTAGTGTAGAACATTGCATAGAAACTGTGTCTATTCCTCGTTTAGTGAGATCAAATAATAAATCTACTGCAGGATCTAGGAAAAATCTAATTGTTATTAAAACAGAAAATGTTGCTATTAGTAAACAAAAACAATTTCTAAAGCTAGGTCTTCTAAACATTAGATCACTCACACCTAAGGCAGTTATTGTAAATGAAATAGTCACAGATAATAGCTTCGATGTACTTTGCCTTACTGAAACCTGGCTTAAACCAAATGATTATTTCGGTCTAAATGAGTCTACTCCATCAGGATACTCCTATAAGCATGAGCCCTGTCTGATTGGTCGTGGCGGCGGTGTTACAACAATCTATAGAGATATTCTCAATGTTACTCAGAAAACGGGTTATAAGTTTATTTCGTTTGAAGTACTTGTACTAAATGTTACGCTCTTACAGTAGATGTTAGAAAAAAATCCCTATTATCTCTAGCCTTGGCTACTGTATATAGACCGCCTGGGCCTTACGCTGATTTCCTAAAAGAGTTTGCAGATTTTCTCTCAGATCTATTGGTCAATGTCGATAAAGCATTAATTGTTGGAGATTTTAACATAGGTCAGGTCATCTTCATTTATATAGCGCTTTTAACAATGTAGATTGTCTCAAAGCAGCTTTACAGAGATAAACGTATAATTTAAGGTAACAGAGATTGTTTCGGCTTTACAGCAGAGTTAAGTTATTTCCATCTAAAGTTAGTTTTAATTGATTTGGTTCCGTCGCAATGATCATTTGTTATTAAATTAGGGGCCGCTAAGACGACACCATTCTCTCTACACAGACTTTAAACGCGAACCTGTGAGAAACGCTGATGGCGGTCACATGCGCATTTAGAATGGGTTCTATAGTTATGTGCGTTAGAATATACGCAGGTTTGGAATTCCCTACAAGCCAAGCCTAAACAAAATACTTGTCTTTCCTTATAAATTTTGATAAGGAATTTTATTTTATTTGTTGCTTTGGGGTAGGACCGCAAGACGAATTTTCCCGACAACGCCTTATCTGTAGAGTGGTAGTGGGATCCTCCATAGGGAGAGACTAGTTGGCACTTCAGCACTGCGTTGTCATCGGTCCAGGTGAAGGTCCTTCGTCAGATCTGGATACGGCCTGGATCCGGCAGGCTGCAGGAAAAACCTTGGGATAAACACAGACACTAAAATTAGCGTAGATGCCATTCTTCTCATGATGTAACGAGTACATCAGGATTTTTGGGAAGTGTTCCCGGTTCCGGCTGACCTAATCTATGCAGCATAACATTAAATTATAGAAGTCTATAATGTATTATGTGAAAGCTAGGTCAAAGAGATGTGTCTTTAATCTGGCTTTGAACTGACAGAGTGTGTCTGCTTCCCGGACAATGGTAGGAAGACTGTTCCAGAGTTTTGGTGCTAAATAGGAAAAGGATCTACCGCCAGCAGTGGATTTTGATATTCTAGGTATAATCAACTGGCCGGAATTTTGAGATCGTAATAGACGTGACGGACTATAATGTGTTAAGAGCTCGCTCAAGTACTGCGGAGCTAAACCATTCAGTGCTTTGTAAGTAATCAGCAATATTTTAAAATTTATGCGATGTTTAATAGGGAGCCAGTGCAGTTTTGACAGAACTGGGCTAATATGGTCATACTTCCTGGTTCTGGTAAGAACTCGAGCTGCTGCGTTTTGGACCAGCTGTAGTTTGTTTATTAAGCGTGCAGGGCAACCACCCAGTAGAGCATTACAATAATCTAGCCTTGAGGTCATGAACGCATGAACTAATTGTTCCGCATTTGTCAATGAGAGCATATGACGTAATTTAGATATATTTTTAAGATGGAAAAATGCAGTTTTACAGATACTAGACACGTGACTTTCAAATGAAAGATTGGTATCAAAGAGCACACCCAGGTTCCTAACCAACGACGAAGACTTAACAGAGCAGCCATCAAGTGTTAGACAGTATTCTAGATTTTTACGCGAGGAAGTTTTTTGTCCAATAATTAGAAACTCTGTTTTTTCAGAATTTAGAAGTAGGAAATTACAAGTCATCCAATTTTTTATATCCGCTATGCATTCCGTTAATTTTGTGAATTGATAAGTTTCGTTAGGTTTTGAAGAAATATAGAGCTGAGTATCGTCAGCATAACAGTGAAAGCTAATTCCATGTTTCCTAATGATATCTCCTAATGGTAGCATGTACAGAGTGAACAGCAGCGGTCCTAATACTGAGCCTTGTGGTACGCCATACTTAACCTGTGATCGATGAGACATCTCATCATTTACTGCTACAAACTGATAACGGTCAGATAAGTATGATTTAAACCATGCTAGTGCATTTCCTGTAATGCCAACATAATGTTCTAATCTATTTAAAAGAACGTTGTGGTCGATGGTGTCAAATGCAGCGCTAAGATCGAGTAACACTAATAGAGAGATACAACCACGATCGGATGATAAGAGCAAATCATTTGTGACTCTAACGAGAGCTGTTTCGGTACTATGGTACGGTCTAAATCCGGACTGGAAATCCTCGCAGATATCATTTCTTTCAAGAAAGGAACACAGTTGTGAGGATACTGCCTTTTCTAATATCTTTGACAGAAAAGGTAGATTCGAGATCGGCCTGTAATTGACTAATTCTGAAGGATCAAGTTGCGTTTTTTTAACAAGCGGTTTAATCAAAGCCAGCTTAAAGTTTTTTGGTACGTATCCTAGAGACAAAGACGAATTAATGATATTAAGAAGAGGATCTATGACCTCTGGAAGTATTTCTTTCAGTAGCTTAGTCGGTATAGGGTCTAACATACATGTTGTAGATTTAGATGATTTAATGAGTTTAGTAAATTCTTCCTCTCCTATAGCAACGAATGAATCAAATTTTTCCTCAGGGAGACTACAATGCACTGCCTGATGCGATACTGTAGTAGACGGTTGCATAGTTATAATTTTGTCCCTGATATTATCAATCTTATAAGTGAAGAAGTTCATAAAGTCATTACTGCTGTGTTGCTTGGAAACTTCGGTGCTTGAAGCTTTATTTTTCGTTAGTTTAGCCACCGTTTCAAATAAATACCTAGGATTATGTTTATTTTCTTCTAATAGGGTTGAAAAATAAGCAGATCTAGCAGCTTTTAAAGCCTCTCTGTAAGTAATTGAGCTCTCTTTCCATGAAATGCGAAATACCTCTAGTTTTGTTTTCTTCCAGTTGCGCTCCATTTTTCTGGCTGCTCTCTTAAGGGCCCGAGTGTGCTCGTTGTACCACGGCGTTGGACTATTTTCTTTAATCTTCTTTAAGCGCAACGGAGCAACTGTGTCTAAAGTGCTGGAAAAGAGAGAGTTAAACGTTTCTGTTGTAATATCTAGTTCTTCTAAGCTATCTGAGATGCTGAGATGATGAAACTGATTAGGAAGATTATTAATAAAGCAATCTTTAGTAGCAGAAGTGATAGGTCTCACATATTTGAAACACGGAGTCGGCTTTGCAGCCTTGGCTAAATGCAAATTACACGAGACTAGATAATGATCTGAGATGTCATCGCTCTGCTGCAGAATTTCAACGGCATCCACATCTATTCCGCGTGATAATATTAGATCTAGAGTATGATTACGACGATGAGTAGGTCCTGACACGTGTTGTCTAACTCCAATTGAATTTACAATGTCTTTAAATGCCAATCCCAATGCATCTTTTTCATTATCGATGTGTATATTAAAATCACCAACAATTAGTACTTTATCTGCAGTCAATATTAATTCTGATAGAAAGTCCGCAAATTCTTTGATAAAGTCTGTATGGTGCCCTGGTGGCCTGTATACAGTAGCCAGCACAAATCTCAAACGTGATTTATCGTTTACACTATATATTTTTACATTAAGCACCAATGCTTCAAAAGAATTATATTTAAAACTTGATTTCTTAGTGGTTTTGAAACTATTACTATAGATTACAGCAACACCACCCCCTTTGCGTTTCAGACGAGACTCATGTTTATAACAGTAATCTTGCGGGGTTGATTCATTTAAAGTAATGTAATCGTTTGATTTTAGCCAGGTTTCTGTCAAACACAGCACATCTAGGTTATTATCTGAAATCATATCATTAACAATGAGTGCTTTTGAAGTAAGCGATCGAATATTCAGCAACCCAAGCTTTAGCATTTGCTCATCTGTATTATAGCTGTTTTTTATTTGTTGAACATCAATTAAATTTTTAACCTTAGTTGGGTTTAAACGTTTTTTGGATTTCCAAATTCGGGGAACAGACACAGTCTCTATATGATGATATCTAGGTGAAAGAGGCTCTATGTGATGGGATTTATCTGACCTTGGTGACGAGAGGCCGCTAGCAGACAGTCGGTTAAGCCAGTCTGTCTGCTTCCTGACCTGAGCCCCAGATTGTCATGTTTGAGCTCTAAGACTATGAGCCATATTACTAGAGAGAAGAGCAGCACCATCCCAGGAGGGATGAATACCATCTCTTTTCAACAGGTCAGGTTTGCCCCAAAAACTTTTCCAATTGTCTATGAATTCTATATTATTAAGCGGACACCACTTAGACAGCCAACCGTTAAGCGAACACAATCTACTAACTATCTCATCACTCCTGCGAACAGGAAGGGGGCCAGAGCAAATTACAGTCCTTGACATCGTACTTGCAAGTTCACACACCTCTTTAATATTAATTTTGGTGATCTCCGACTGGCGGAGTCGAACATCATTAGTGCCGACATGAATAATGATCTTAGAGAATTTACGATTAGCATTAGCCAGCACTTTTAAATTTGCTTTGATGTCAGGCGCTCTGGCTCCCGGCAAACATGTGACTATGGTGGTTGGTGTCTCTATTTTCACGTTCCGTGTAATAGAATCGCCAATAACTAGGGCACAATCATTCTCAGTGGGTGTTTCACTGAGCGGGGCAAATCGATTTGTTATGGTAATCGGAACGGAAGAGTGGTTTTTAGATCCGCGACTAGAGCGATCCCTCACTGTCACCCATTTGCCCGGCTGCACAGGCTCTACTTCAGCCAGAACCGACTCATGTAAAGTGTGCACTATTCTATGCGCATCCAAAACATCTAAAGCACTAGCACTCTTACTATCCTCAATTAAAGTTTGGATGCGTGTTTCTAATTCTGAAATCTTCTCTGTCAACCTAACTGTCTCCTTACATTTATCACATATAAATCCTATATTGTCGACAGAGAAGCCTATACTAAACATGTGACATGAAGTGCAAGTGACAATAACAGGACAAGACATTACTCACCGTGTTTGTTGAGTGATTCTTACTCACCTGAGCTTTTTATGAACTCAAAGGCGCGGACGCGCGAGAGAAAAATAAATAAATAAAATAGCTGAGCGCACGGGTGGCGCGTTAACAGGCTAGCGAATTACTAGCGTTTTGTGCTAGTAGTACTAATAACAAAAGCTAGCGATGTCAGGTTAATCTGAGATGTTGGGTAAAATGTAGTAGTATAAACAACTAGAAATGGTAGTAAAATGATGGTTCAAAACAAAGAAATATATGGCTAAGACGGAGCTTATCGCACCGAATCAAACAAACACACTCACAGCAGGCAGCGAGGCAGACAGGAGCAATCCTGTCATACACGTAGATAATCCAAATGATGCGTTAGGGGCTGTGTTTACAGATTTATTAAATTCCTTTGGGGTCAAGCAAAACGTCACCGTACCAACTCATCGTCTTAATCATACACTCGATTTAATTATATCATATGGAACCGATCCAACCGATATAGATATCATTCTACAAAGTGATGATGTCACTGACCATTATATGGTAACTTGCATATTACGTACTGCTGTAATATGTCATGCGGCGCCACGTTATCGACCAGGCAGAACAATCTTTCCATCCACCATAGATAATTTCTCAAATTGCTTATCTAATCTGTCTCAGCTGCTGCCTGAACCCAAACAAACAGACGAATTAGAAGAACTAACTTGCACTATGAGCACCATTCTCTCTGGAACACTGGATATTGTTGCACCCATTAGATTAAAAAAGGTCAGAGAGAAAATTAAAGCACCATGGTACAACAATACTACGCGTGTTCTAAAGAGAGAAACCCGTAATTTAGAGCGTAAATGGAAGCAAACTAATTTAGAGGTCTTTAGAACCGCGTGGAAAGACAGTATGTCACGTTATAAAAAGGCCCTAAAAGCAGCCAGGGCTGAGCACCTCCGCAAACTAATAGAAAATAACCAAAATAATCCAAGGTTTTTATTTAACACCGTGGCTAGACTAACAAATAAACAGACATCACCCGAACAAAATATCCCGTTACAGTTTAGTAGTAATGATTTCATGAACTTCTTCACTGAGAAAATAGAAAACATCAGAACCACAATTGTAAATGTTCAATCTTCAATCGCGCCTTATTATTCAGCCTCAATTATCACCCCGCAAGAACAATTACAGTGCTTTACAACTATAGAACAAAAAGAGTTAAATAAACTTATCATTTCATCTAAAACAACAACATGTTTATTAGATCCTATACCAACTAAACTATTGAAAGAAGTGTTACCTGTAGTGGAAGAGCCTCTCCTCAATATTATTAACTCGTCTTTATCTTTAGGTCATGTTCCAAGAACATTTAAACTGGCAGTTATAAAACCTCTCATTAAGAAACCACAATTAGATCATAATAATCTAGCAAATTATAGACCCATTTCAAATCTTCCATTTATGTCTAAAATACTAGAAGAAGTTGTGTCAGCTCAACTGGGCTCTTTCTTGCAAGAAAATTACATCTATGAAAAGTTTCAGTCTGGATTCAGGCCGCACCATAGCACTGAAACTGCGCTCGTTAAAAACACAAAATATTTACTTTTAGCTTCTGACCAAGGCTGTATCTCAATACTAGTTTTACTTGATCTTAGTGCTGCGTTCGATACTATAGATCATACAATACTCTTAGATCGACTACAAAATTATACTGGTGTTCAAGGACAAGCATTAAGCTGGTTCAGATCATACTAGGGCTGGGCAAAAAATCGATTTAATCGATTTATCGATTTTGTAGTGTAAAACGATTTTTATTTTGCAAACTCGAGTTTTTTTGCCACAATAGTTTTTTCGGACTTTTCCGCGTTTCGTCCTTGTGCGTTACCATAGCGCGATATGAGCCAGCCGGCCCCCGCCCCGCGTAACCATAGATACTAAAAGAAGCGCGTAACACAATCAAAACAACATGGCACCTGAGGAATAAATATCGCGAAGAATGGGAGAAGTGCAGCCGGCTCCGTAGCGAAAACGGCTCCTCTAACACACCTGCTAAAAGCAAATTACACTTCCTGAGAGCTTTACAAACTGTGTGCCTTATAAGAACGGAGCGCGATGGAAAGCGATTACAGAGGCGATCACGTTTTATATTGCCACAGACATGCTGCCAATTTATTCTGTCGAAAAGCGAGGTGTTTTGTTGTTATAGATAAAAGTTTACATTTGTTCACTCTTTGAGCAGGCTATGTCTGCCACATGCATGTTTCATTTTTTATATTCAGTTCACACTATACTGAGAAGAGTTTATTTTTTTAATTGTAATGTTATATGTTACAAAATTTGTAATTATCTGATTTCTTGAACAGAAAATGTAAGCTACTGTGAAGTTATTGCACTTTTGCTTAAACCTGGGTTAAAGCCACTGATCTATATAATGTCATTCTATATAGATCAGTGGTTAAAGCTTGAAATTGTTGAATGACAGAGCCTCATTTACTTTTTGTTTTGGGATTCTACGCATTTTAACTCTTGAGGACAGTCATAGCAATAAAGTTGCACTTTTCACACAATATCTGATGTCTGCAGTCATTTTTTAAGTTTATTGAAAAAAAAAATCGAAAATCGAATCGAAACTCGAATTTTTCTTTAAAAATCGAAGATTTTTTTTTTAGGCAAAATCGCCCAGCCCTAGATCATACTTATCAGACCGCTACCATTTTGTCTATTTGAATGGAGAAAAAATCGATCATAACTTCAGTAAACTATGGAGTGCCGCAGGGATCTGTGTTGGGCCCTCTATTATTCTCAATATATACACTCACCTAAAGGATTATTAGGAACACCTGTTCAATTTCTCATTAATGCAATTATCTAATCAACCAATCACATGGCAGTTGCTTCAATGCATTTAGGGGTGTGGTCCTGGTCAAAACAATCTCCTGAACTCCAAACTGAATGTCAGAATGGGAAAGAAAGGTGATTTAAGCAATTTTGAGCGTGGCATGGTTGTTGGTGCCAGACGGGCCGGTCTGAGTATTTCACAATCTGCTCAGTTACTGGGATTTTCACGCACAACCATTTCTAGGGTTTACAAAGAATGGTGTGAAAAGGGAAAAACATCCAGTATGCGGCAGTCCTGTGGGCGAAAATGCCTTGTTGATGCTAGAGGTCAGAGGAGAATGGGCCAACTGATTCAAGCTGATAGAAGAGCAACTTTGACTGAAATAACCACTCGTTACAACCGAGGTATGCAGCAAAGCATTTGTGAAGCCGCAACACACACAACCTTGAGGCGGATGGGCTACAACAGCAGAAGACCCCACCGGGTACCATTCATCTCCACTACAAATAGGAAAAAGAGGCTACAATTTGCACGAGCTCACCAAAATTGGACAGTTGAAGACTGGAAAAATGTTGCCTGGTCTGATGAGTCTCGATTTCTGTTGAGACGTTCAGATGGTAGAGTCAGAATTTGGCGTAAACAGAATGAGAACATGGATCCATCATGCCTTGTTACCACTGTGCAGGCTGGTGGTGGTGGTGTAATGGTGTGGGGGATGTTTTCTTGGCACACTTTAGGCCCCTTAGTGCCAATTGGGCATCATTTAAATGCCACGGCCTACCTGAGCATTGTTTCTGACCATGTCCATCCCTTTATGACCACCATGTACCCATCCTCTGATGGCTACTTCCAGCAGGATAATGCACCATGTCACAAAGCTCGAATCATTTCAAATTGGTTTCTTGAACATGACAATGAGTTCACTGTACTAAAATGGCCCCCACAGTCACCAGACCTCAACCCAATAGAGCATCTTTGGGATGTGGTGGAACGGGAGCTTTGTGCCCTGGATGTGCATCCCACAAATCTCCATCAACTGCAAGATGCTATCCTATCAATATGGGCCAACATTTCTAAAGAATGCTTTCAGCACCTTGTTGAATCAATGCCACGTAGAATTAAGGCAGTTCTGAAGGCGAAAGGGGGTCAAACACAGTATTAGTATGGGGTTCCTAATAATCCTTTAGGTGAGTGTATGATGCCACTTGGAAATATTATAAGGAAACATGGAATTAGTTTCCATTGTTATGCTGATGACACTCAAATATATATTTCATCAAGGCCGGATGAAAATGCTAAATTATCCAAACTGACAGAGTGTGTTAAAGATATAAAAGATTGGATGATGCGTAATTTTCTTTTATTAAATCCAGACAAGACAGAGGTAATACTTATCGGTTCAAAAAACCGCCCACAAAACCTCTTACAATACAACTTTAACATCGTAGGATGTCCTGTTACTTTATCCTCTACAGTAAAAGACCTGGGTGTTATACTCGACTGTAACTTGTCTTTTGAAAATCGTATTTCATATGTTACAAAAACAGCCTTTTTCCACCTTAGAAACATTGCTAAGCTACGTTGTATCCTATCAGTTTCTGATGCAGAAAAGCTAGTTCATGCATTCATGACCTCGAGACTAGATTACTGTAATGCTTTATTAGCTGGTTGTCCTGCATCCTCAATAAACAAGCTACAGTTAGTCCAAAATGCAGCAGCTAGAGTTCTTACTAGATCAAGAAAATATGATCATATAACACGGATTTTATCATCACTGCATTGGTTACCTATAAAGTTCCGTATTATTTACAAGGTATTGCTACTGACTTATAAAGCCCTAAACGGCTTAGCTCCAGTCTATTTAACGGATCTTCTATCGCCCTATAATCCATCGCGCTCTTTAAGATCAATAAATTCAAGGCTTTTGGTCATACCTAGGATATCCAGATTAACCAAAGGAGGGAGATCATTTTCACATTTAGCTCCAAAACTCTGGAATAGCCTTCCTGATACTGTTCGTTGCTCAGACTCGCTCTCCCAGTTTAAAACTAGATTAAAGACGCATCTTTTCGGCCTGGCATTCATATAATATTTTTAATCTTACAGTTCAAACTACAATCCGGTCTCTAGTTCATAAATGCCAGAGGAGAACTGGCTCCCGACTGAGCCTGGGTTCTCCCAAGGTTTTTTTTTTTTTCTCCATTAGGTCACCTGATGGAGTTTTAGGACACCATTAGGTCACTTGATGGAGTTTTTCGGTTCCTTGCCACTGTTGCCTTTGGCTTGGTCAGTTGGGGATATTTTGGGGATATTTATTTTTATTTTATCAATCAATAAATTCCACTAGAAACAAACCTTGTTGTATTATTTTAATTTAATACTGTGAAGCTGCTTTGATACAATCTGTATTGTGAAAAGCGCTATACAAATATACTTGACTTGACTTGACTTGACTTCTGCGTTGAACTCACGCCGTAGCTACGTCCTAGGCTGTGTGTAGCACGCGTATCCTTCGGCGTATCCTAACGTGCACCTCTCCAAAAATGTAACAATGTGTCAATTCTACGCGGACGCAAGCGCTATGATTGGTCTGCTAGAACCACTCCCTCGGGTTCCACATGGTCCCTCCCCATGTGTAATTGCGTGTCAACGCGGCCAACGACGCAGAAGTATAAATGAAAACCAACGTCTAGCCTATAGCGTAGAGGCTCCGGCGTAGGTCCGACACAGAAGTATAAATTGGGCTTTACGTATAGGCTAGACAAAAATAGTGCATTGAAAGCCCTAACTCTCCCTTGACTTTGTCACAATCCTTGATCCCCCAGCTTCCTAATTCTATGTGGCATATAGGTGGCAAGGTCATGGTAATTCATAGTAAGGATCTCTGAGGTGAAGGAAAAAAGGTACATCAGACCTGTGGCACGTCTTGTCCCTATTCCTGTTTATGCTGATTCCCTTTAATGTTAATGTTGCAAATTTGTGATACAAATTTGGGGGCGGCTGTATTAAAGATTATTTTATTTGAATAATTCCCTTTTAAAGGGAATGGGAGATGAGACTCTGGTTGGTTTATTTCACGTTATGCCCAAAACACACCCATTACTCATTAAGATAGGGACAACCCTTTTAGACCATGCGCCGCGCATCGACTATTTCCTGTTGTTAAACTAGCAAAAGTGGATTCGGACACACCCTAAGTGCACTTGCGCCCTGCGCTTTAGACCATGCACTTAGATCGTTAAAATAGGGCCCATGATGTACTCCCTGTTCATTTGCTCTGTTGATTAATAAAGTGGTCAAATGAAACTGTACTGCTGGACTCTGTGTTCTAATAGACACCCCAGAAGCCAGACATTCCTACTTAATTTATATCCTCCTTTAACTTTTATATATTGACTTGCTGTGAGCATTGTTTGATTTTGAGTATACAGGTGAAATGGTTTTGAGCCGATTGTTTGATTTTTGCCAGAAGTGTCAGAGGTTTTGTGAATGTAGTTTGAAGAATTGGTTTTGTGTTTAATGTTGTGAGAAAAGGGGTTTCAAGAAATGAGTCTTAGCGATTGTGAAATTGTGACCTGTAATATGAGTATGTAATATTTTGCAAAACCTGAGGGCCATATAGAATGTGCTTTACCTATGTTTAAATGAGCAAACTGGGCACAAAGGATATCACATTAAAATTAATAATTTTTTTTTTTTAAAGAGCATGTCAGGACAAAAGCTAAATTTGTCGTTGTGTGTGTGTGTGTGTGTGTGTGTGTGTGTGTGCGTGCGTGCGTGCGTGCGTGCGTGCGTGCGTGCGTGCGTGCGTGCGTGCGTGCGTGTGTGTGTGTGTGTGTGTGTGTGTATGGAAAAAACAACACACTTAGTTTTATTCTTTATTTAAGTTTTAAATAATGCATATTAAATCATTGGTTAAGATAACAAAAAGTACATTCTATAAAGCATATAAAAGCACTGGATACATCTATACACTTGAAATTATCAGAACGCAAAACCATTTTGCTGTAGTTTTTCATGACCAACAAAAGTGCCTTTAAGAACAATAAATCTCCCTCTGTAAAATACTCACATTTTGTCTTTTGGTGATTAAACAAGACAGGCTTTTGAAGACATACCTAATAAATTGAACTATATTCCTTTTTTAATTAATTAAAACTCTTCACTCTTTTAACAATAAATGATACATTGTGGCATCCAACACAGTATTAAAATGCATTTGTGTCATATAGGTTAGCATTAAATAAAGGGCAGCGGCCTCTAAGATCAGCTTTTGTCATAAAATAAGATTTTCTTCAGAGAAGTAGGAACTCTAGAGGGGTAACTTTAGGTGATTAGGGAGCACTCACATGGAAGGGACTTCCTGGTACACTTTCATCCCCCCATTTAACAATAACTACATAGTTTCCTTTCTCCTTCACTGTGTAGGTTACATTGTAAAGCTTGTTTCCCATATGTTTAACAGACACATCTTCACATGGAGTTCTGGGACCATGGACACCAACCATTAGCATGTTTGTACCTGAAAAAATAAAAAGTAAAATACCCTGTATAATTATGTATTTAGTTGGTGCTAAACCATTATTGACTTAATTTTGGTTTTATTTTACCTGCTTTACTACAGTCAACGGAAAAATTGTTCTTCTGGCCCACAAAGGCTTTGGAGAGGCCAGCACCATGACATACAACCTTACTGGCATCTGAAGTTGACTGTGAGCTGGACAGAGAACTGTAAGCTCCGGCCATCTTAGAGGTTTTGGTAACAGTTTCCACAATGACTGATGAAGTTTCATGCAAACTGTGGCCCCCAGACAGACGCATACCTACAACAAGAGATAGACATGTTAAAACCCATAGTCATAAATCTCTAACTGTGCAAATATTACATAGCTGAAAAAACACACTGGATGTCCTATGACTTATTTAAGGTAAAACTGTTCCTGGTTCAATACAATCTAAGCTCAATGGCAGCATTTGTGGCATAATTATGTATTAATTTCTAACAACAACAAAAAATCAGGAAACATTCCATCACATCAAAGTACGAATTTCAATCAATTTGTGTTCATCCTACCTGTAACCTTTGCTTTGAAGGGACTGCCAACAATATGCTGTGGGCCACCATATTTGATGCATATAAGATAGTTGCCTGGTGCCATAGGTGTATAAGACACTTTGTAACCTTCTGGGCACTCAGTGCAGTCCATTTTGACCTTTGAGGGACCATCAATAGTAACAGATAAGGCACCTGATCCAGCCTTGCATGTGTTGACGACAAACTCAGAGGGAACCCCTACAGAACAATAAGAACATAAGATTAAAATTGGATCTGCTGGTGATTTATAACTGAGCAAGACCATCTGCAGCAACATCATGCTAAATCCTTCATAATACTAATCATTACATAATACTCATTTTTGTCCAATACCTGTGCGTCCACCCTCAAGTCCTGGACCAAAGGCAGACACCATTCCTGGATCTCCAACAGATTCTGCTTCTCCAACACGGACTCTGAATGGGCTACCTGGGATATGGCTTCCATTGAACTTCACATCAATTGAATGAACACCATTCTCACGTGGAATGAAGCGAATTGCATTCTTGTCTATGAAAAGGATGGAATTATAATGTTGTAACAATTAAAGGTTGTAACATTAACATTTAACAAAGTAACATTTCAATAGGCATTTGCCATCTTTTACAATCTGTATTGTATAAAGAGCTATATAAATAAAGATGACTTGGGTTATTTGTTGTCATGCTTTCAAATAAGTCATGTTCTTAAGACAAAACATAAACAAGTCTACAACTCACCGCTATCCAGTTCAGTGACATAACATTCCTCTACTACACCAGAGGGGGCATGTACTTTAGCATCTATGACACCCCTCGCCCCATTCCTCTGAACCGCAAATGAGGCTTCCTGATTAACCTTCAAATCCTTCTCCTGCAAGTGAAAAGAGGAATGAAAGTTTGATTTCTGACTCCAAAATGCTCACATAGATAGATAGATAGATAGATAGATAGATAGATAGATAGATAGATAGATAGATAGATAGATAGATAGATAGATAGATAGATAGATAGATAGATAGATAGATAGATAGATAGATAGATAGATAGATAGATAGATAGATAGATAGATAGGCAGACAGACAGACAGACAGACAGATAGACATACAGATAGATAGATAGATAGATAGATAGATAGATAGATAGATAGATAGATAGATAGATAGATAGATAGATAGATAGATAGATAGATAGATAGATAGATAGATAGATAGATAGATAGATAGATAGATAGATAGATAGATAGATAGATAGATAGATAGATAGATAGATAGATAGATAGAGCACACGTAAGAACACTTAATCCTTGCTCAATAAAAATATAGTATGGCCATGGACAGACATGGAGTCGAATTACATTTCGAGCACAAAAATAGTTGAGCCATGACTCAAAGAGCAGAAAGAGTTGTTCTGGCAAGTGTTTATTTCACTGTTGCTGTATAGTTACTACCATGTGTTCAGTGCATGTTATATAATATCCCTCATTGTTCCTTATTGTTTTGTAAGGTACAGGCTAGCTGTGACTAGAGCTTACCTGAAGGCTTGTAACAGTAAGTCGACGTGCATCATCAGACAATGTGGCAACAGGAACAATGAAGGGGCTATCTGGGATATGTTCATTATTGAACTTGATGGAAACTTCATAGTCACCTGAGAGGAGAAATGGGGAATGAGAATGCAATGATTTCAACTGGTTTTGCTATCTTATTGTAACTCAAATCATAGCAACTTCTTTGGAAACCTTACCTGGCTCTTGCACAATGTAAATAACACCACAGGATCCATCTTTTCTGTCTTCAAAGGAGATTTCAGCCTTGCTTGGCCCCTCTATAGCAATAGACAGACCGCCTGCTCCAGCCTCTCTTGTCCAAATACTGAATTCAGCTATCAGAGGGTAATGAAAAGAGAGATGTAGTAAATGAAAGAAAAAAATGTATGTACATTTCTATCATTACAAAAATAAGAAGAAAACAATTTGTTTAAAACATACCAGGAACTTTTGCAACAGCTCTCTCTAGGCCTGTGCCTCCAGCCCGGACCTTGTGGGAACCTCCTTCTCCGAGAGGCCCGACTGTAAACTGGAAGGGGCTTCCAGGGACATGCTCACCCCTGTATTTGACGTTGACAGTGTGAGAACCCATTTCAACAGGTACGAAGCGGACTCTGTAGGTACTGTTCCCGCTATCAACAATCTCTGCATCTGTTACGTTTCCACCAGGGCTGGTCACCTGGGCTGTCATTCCCTGGATCCCTGTGTCACCTGGAAAAGGGGAAAACAAGTAAAGGAAACGATGAAACAAGACCTATAGGCCTATAGGCGATGGTGTTTTTTTGGTGGTGGTAGTGGTGGGGGTACAGCATTATAAAGATTTACCCTCTTGCCGAACTGTACCAAAGCTTCCCAGTCTTTCTCTTCCCAGGAAGGATCCAAATACATCTCTGAAAGGGTCGCCGCCCAGCTCTGTGCTCTCCTCTACGTGTACTTCCCGCTTAGTCTCACCACCATGTGACTTGCTGATTTCGGTGCGTTCTGTACGTGTGTAAGTGTGGCTACTGCGTGTGAAGGTACGAGTTAAGCGCTCCTGTGCTGACATCATCTGAAACCAATTTCCTAAGTAAAAAATAAATCAGATTTCAGACACCTTGGCTAATACTGTCACAGTTAATTGTATTCTAACTCACACAATCTCATTTATTGGTATTTGTTTTTACCTGGAATTTTAAGGTTTAGGTCACATGCGCTGCCCACTGAAGCAATAGAGGCAGCTTGCCTTTTCCTTGTTATACTCTCCTTCATCCTTCCTTCTCCTGTTATCTTCACTGTAAAAGGACTTCCTACGGAGTGGTGCGAGCAAACAAAATGTTACAAATCTCTGCCGTAATGGACTGCCAGCCTACAAGAGCATATCACTGTAAAGAAACACTGAAAAAGTAACCTGGTATATGTTTGTCTGCAAACTTGATGTTGATGATGTAGTTGCCTGGTTCAGTGGGGCAATATGTCACTTTACATGTTCCATCTTCCACATCCTCACAATTGATATCCACTTTACTTGGACCCTCGATGGACAATCCAAGACCTCCATATCCTTTGAATCAAGACAGCGTGGAAATAAATTAAATTAGGTGTATTTCAGCAGGTTTGAATTTGAAATCATGCATAGACAAATCATGCAAGTTCAAAAACTCATAACAGAAAAAGAACATACCAGCATTTCTGGTGTCCACAAAGAACTCTGCCACTTCAAAGGTATGCGCTTCAACCAAACCTTTACCAAAAGCCTTGACTCTGCTGGCCTCTCCGATTTCAGTTGGTCCTACCATAATCTTAAAAGGGCTGTTGTTCACATGTTTCCCACTCTTCCTCACACTGACCTCATGCTCCCCCACTTCCTTTGGAGTGAAGGAGAGACCTGGTGAAGCGAGGGGAGCAGAGATTAATCAAAGCCAATCTAGTACACGCAGAAAACACTTTATGGCCTCTTGTGCTTACCAATGTGCTGGTTGGGCAACCTCTTCAGTAGGCAAGGTTCGTCCTTTCCTGATGGAGCTTTGATGCTAGCTGTCAGATAGCTCAGGTCTGTTTCTGTGATCTTCAGTGAGACATCTGCCGCTGTGCCAACGTTCATCTGAGACCTTCGGAGTGAATCATCACCTACACAAACAGACATATTATAGGTAAGGATGGCAAGAGTTCAGTTATTTTTACCAGGTCTAATTTTTAAAAACACAAGTGACACATTTCTTATCGTACCAGTAATTTTTGCAGTGAAGGGGCTGCCAGGAATATGGCTGTTGTCAAACTTGACAATGATGTTGTAATCACCAGGTGCAGTGGGCAAGTAGGACACGGTGCACGTACCATCTTTATTGTCCTTACAACTGATTTCAGCTTTAGATGGACCCTCTACAGCAAGGGACAACCCACCTGTGAAGGGCAAACAAAATGGACTATTTGGCACACTTTTTATAAAAATATATTTATATATTTGCTTTGCTGCAAACACCTTTATGTACCTTGTCCAGCATTCTTGGTAACAACCGTAAAAGTGGCCAGTTTATTGATTATCCCATGACACAAACCAGGTCCATAGGCTGTCACCATCCCACTGTTCATTACATCTACATAGAACTGCAAAGGACTTCCTGTGAACATAATTGCATTCAAGTTGTGATTCTGTAAACTACATAACGCAGTGTATTATCTTAAATTACTTAATTTAAGCAGAAAAGCTAAACTCTCTGCTAGCACTGTGTGTTTGCAATTGCAAATGAGTTTGATATTATCAAATAAAAGTTATTTTTATTTTATTTTAAGTACATCTTGAGTGTCCAAATGTTTGTTGAGCCATTTCGCACATAATGTTAAAAGGGGGTCCAACCTGGGATGTGGTTGCCATCATACTTTATGTCCATTTCATGCAGGCCTCTCTCTGTAGGCTGAAATTGCACTGTGACTGTTCCATCTTTGTTGTCCCTGATGAAGGGACGAGCTGTCTTACCAGAGGGCATACGCACCTCGCCTGCAAATAAAACAGACATGGGATACTTCTAACAGCAGCACACAAAAGTAGTGCGATTTTTGCTCTAAATTAACATGATTAAAGATGGTACCACTGAGCTCTCCTTGCTGGACAGTGAATGGGATAACTAAGTTCAGGGGTTGAAACATGGGTTTTGTGTCGTCTCTCGGTGCAACAGGCTGATCTGTAGCCTGAGATAGCATAAGAAAGACAAGCAACAATGATTTCAAACAGTGCCCTGCTCACTGTCACTTCAGTACTGAATATTTTATCCATTCTGTTGTAATGTCCCTGGAATTGAAATCAATAGATCTATAATTGGTTTATCAGGCCAGTGATACACAGTTCAACACACCTGTTCAGTAATATCACTCACCATGACTTGAAAAGGGCTTTTAGGAATATGTTGCCCTCCGAAGCGGATTGTGATGACATATTTTCCCGGCTCGGGTGCAGTATAATATATGTCGAAGGTGCCATCTGGATTTTCTGTAACATCCATGTCCAGCTCAATGCCATTTGGGGTCAGAACTGTACATGTCACCTTCCCTTTTCCAGCAGCCTTGGCATCCACAGTGATGAATGTCTCTTCTGCCATCTTAATATTGGGCCCAAGACTTTCTGCTCAAATAACAACATTGTTAAAAACCAAAGAACTTAATTATGGAACCATATTACTTGGTGTAATGGTAAAATATTTATAATGGTAGAATATTTCATTATAGAATATATCACCCTTATACAATAAAATATTTAAAATAAATTTTCTGATTCCTTACCAACACCATGTCCTCCAATAGACACTGAAAATAAAAAGCAAGCAAAAATAAAAATCAGTAAAAACAAGAGTTACGAAAAGAAAGCACAAAACACCAAGCACCAAAATGGAAAGAATACCTGTGAGCAGACACTTGCTGGCATCACCAGTTGGTAAGGCTTGGATATTGTAAGGTGAGAATGGAATGTTATCGCCACCATACTTAATGGTTATGGTGTAGCGGCCAGTCATATCCGGCACATAAGATACAGTGTAAGTTCCATCTCTGTTGTCTTGAATGCTGGCTTTTTTCGGCTTTCCCTCTGGATCCTAAATAGAACACAATGTTTAAATGCACTTCTCTGGTAATATATGCATTATTTTGAGGTTTTCTATTTCTATATATATATATATATATATATATATATATATATATATATATATATATATAGGAATGTGCTCACAAGGATTTGAACTGTCAGAAGGCCTTTCCCTGCATCACGAGCATCAATGGTAAACTCCACTGGTAGACTGGCAGCAACTCCTTTAGTGTCCAGACCAGGTCCACTAGCCCGCACCTTACTGGCATCGTGTCCGGGGGCTGAATTGACTTTGAATGGACTGTTTACAACCACAAAAAAAAAGAGATGCAAATTATGTCTTCAAGTCACATTATTGTCATATGGTAACAATTAAACAGTCTAAAATGCATGACTTTAAGATCTTACCTGCCAGGTACTTCTTGGTTGGCATATTTGACAGACACAGTGTGCGGCCCCTCCTGCGCAGGGGTGTAGTTGACGGTATGCGTTCCATCTCGGTTGTTTTTAACAACAACAGGCTCAAGAGTTCCTGTAAGACAGAACATGTTCAAGATTTCATGTATCAAGTATGGCAAGTATGGAACATCAGAACCGCATACTAGTATACTACTCGTACTTCGAATTCAGCAATTCTTCTACAGTGTAGAAGTACATTTAAACAAGTTATTTAGTGTTAGACTGGATCAGAGCATATTTGTAGTGGACTGCAGGGGTTCATGTTTTGTACCTTTTGGTCCATACAGCTGGACCTCTAGAGGAGCCAGTCCTGCTTTGCTACTGTCCACAGTGAAGGTTTGTGGAACATGTGCTGTAACTCTGTTAGCAAGTCCAGGACCTGAGCACTTCACCTTACTGACATCCACCACATCCTTAACCAGCACCCGGAATGGACTGCCTGAGAACAGTAACCCCAAATATGAAGTAGTTATAGAACTATACAATTCAAATAAAAAATTATATAGATAATACAGTAATACTGTATTGGTAGTTAACATCTTTGTAGGTAATTAGATAGATAATATTTCACCTGGAATAGGCTGGCCTCCATAAGTGATATTGACATCATAGTCTCCAGCAGTGAAAGGCATATATTCAACACTGCAACTACCATCTTTGTTGTCCTTACAGAACATTTTGGATTCTGATGCTCCTTCAATGGTCAAACCCAAACCACCTGTCCCAGCACCCCTTTAAAATAAGCATGGATCTACAATTACATGTTAATTTCCCACATCTAATTGAGCTTTAAAGCAACTATGAGTTTCTTTTAAGGCATCAATGATGCAACAGTATTTGCATAGAGAGTCCATACCTTGTCTCCACTGTGAAGCAGTTGGGTTTGTTAACTAGCCCACCTTCCAGGCCTGGACCATAAGCTCGAACACGTGTTGGGTCACAACCTTCTACAACGGACACCTTAAAGGGGCTCTTAGGAACAGCAACATCATCATAAAAGACCTCGATCAGGTGCAAACCTACACAAAGCAAAGAATTACTTTCATTTGAAGAACTCAGCTTTATGCCAATCCAACTTCATAGGCTACATATAGCTGTCTTACACATATTATATTTAATATTATTTTATTTAGTTTATAATTGCATCTATGAAATAAGAAAGAACCTTCAGAGTCTGACAGCATATAGCTTTTGTAGTGTTTCTAGAAAGTATTTGTAATAGGCTCTGTTTGAACTGCAGCTGTCATTGGTATTAATATAAGATGTATTTCTGTACGGATGTGCAGAGGGCCCTAGTCAGGCACACAACTATTTAATGATCTCTTTTTACAATGCATTTCCTATTTATAAACTCCCTCTCCATCTGTCATATGCTCTCATTCACTACCGCTTCTAAGCTCTAAAAGCTTCTCAAAACCTGTCTTGTCTGTATATGTACACCAGGGGCCCCCCTTTGCAGGAACCCCTCAACTTTGCGGGAAAGTGGATCACAAGGGATGAAATACCCAATCCATTGTATAATATATATACATACATGTATCTTTTTCTAAAAAGATATCTCATTTGAAAAACGTAATACTCACTTAGCATTTACATGTATTTATATATAAAATATTTCAAACTCTTTGAAAGCCTTTGAAAAAACCCTCACTTTCAACATATTTTTTCCTTAAACATATTTGTTCTGTGTTTGAGTGACATACCATCCTCAAAAGCAGTATATTCCACTCTATATGTGCCGTCGCCCTTATCAGTGATATATGCATCTGTGTTAGCGCCTGATGGATTGATGATGTGAATCTTAACATGATTCCCTCCTTTGGTCTTAGTCTGGGCCCGGGCATCCACAATGAAGTGTGTTGTCACTTCCCTGAGGACCCCTTAAATGACAGAAAAACAGGAAAATAAGATATAATTGATTTGCGGCTGGAAAGTTAATAACAGAAAGTTGTTGTTTCAATTTTTAAATATTACCTCTTGGCTCGACTCCTGGTCCATACACTTTAATCCCACTGGTGTCCACTGACAGCTCCACCTGAACATGTATGGGGCTCTTGGGCACCTGCTGGCCACCATATTTAATTGTGATGGTGTGTGTCCCATGAAAGAGTGGGGTGTAGGTGACAGAGAATGTTCCATCACTGTTCTTTTTAATACAAACTTCAGCTTGAGCCCCTGAATCTGACACAATCTCAATGGTGAGTTCAGCCTCTCCGGCTCTACTGCAGTCCACTGTGAAACTGGCCACCTCACCAGCTTTAGCCCTCTCTAGTCCTGGTCCACTCACTATAACCTTGCCAGCATCCAGAGCTGGCTTGACAGCAGCTTTAAAAGGAGAGCCAGGGATATGAGCCTCCCCAAATAGGATATTGATATTGTAGTCACCAGCCTCTGTGGGCAAGTAGAAAACAGAGCAGGTTCCATCACCGTTGTCTTGGCACTCAATCTTCGCCTCACAGGGGCCTTCCAATGTTAGACCCAGACCACCAGCACCTGCCCCTTTTGTGTCTATAGTGAACGGTGCAGGCTGACCCACAAAACCACCCTTAAGTCCTGGTCCATAGGCACGAACCTAGTGGGAAATCCAGTAACATTAAATGATAGAGCTCAAACAATAATTTTACAAAGTCATGAGACCTTTTATTCCCAATAGGCTGTGCTCTTACTTTGGAAGGATCGGCAGGCATGAGTCCCTCCACAGAAAAGGGACTTCCTGGAACAGGGTTCCCATCATAGCTGATGTCCACCTTGTAATGACCCTCCTCAGGTGGGATGTATTTCACACAAGTGGCCTCTTTTGTCTTGTCTGATTCCAACTTACAAGGTATTGGTCTACCAGAGGGTGAGGTTATGCTCACTTGTACCATACCCTGTCCACCTGCCCCCTTTGTGCTAACAATAAACTCTTGGTCCTTTCCAACTTCCACTTCTGCAACACATACAGCAGTTTAGTAAGCATGAGTGCAGTATGCATTTACAGTTGATAGTTCAGGTTGTAAATTGCTTTGGCATAAGTGGTTTAACTGTTGAATTAAAGTGCTTACTTTCATTTAGGCCTTGTACTTTGACTTTGCCAAGATCGAGTGAAGGGGCAACTGTGACTTTGAAAGGGCTTTTGGGAACAGGATCTCCACCATGTGTGACCATGATAGCCATCTCACCCTAATTGCAGAAGATTAGGCATTTATTGCTGATGATACATAACCTTTCCAATCTTAATAATATTCATGTTCAAAGTAAAAACGACATGGAATAGATGATAGTGACCCCTGACCTGATGAAGAGCAGTGTACTTCACAGTGTAGGAGTAATCATGATTATCAATGATCTCAAAATCTTTAACAGCGTTTCCTTTAAAAGCAGTTTTGAACTGCACTTCTGGTTTTGCCTTTCCTGCTCCCTTTGTGAAGATGGTGAAATGGGTTGGAATATCCACTTGAATGCCTGTAAAGCAGAGTTGTGTCAATTAAAATGAATTGCCCTGTGGTCTTAATGTTGCGGCTTACACCCACCTGTCTTGTTCAGTCCAGGACCTTCAGCTCTGACTTTACCAGCATCATGAGACGGATCCACCTTGACTTTGAATGGGCTGTTGGGGATTTCCTGTTTTAAGCAGAGAATAGTTTGAAATGTTCACTAAGCATTAGTGTGCAATTGGGTGCAGGCAAGAAGCAAGAAGTTTGTTCAGTGCTTTACCTGATCTGCAAAAAGCACCATGATTGTGTAACGGCCAGGGCCAGGGGGTGTGTACTTGACAGTGAAGGTGTCATTGTCATTTTTAATGATGTCAAAATCGATATCTGCCTCTGCTGGACCCACCACACCTGGGGCACATTTGATGCCAATGCTAATATCACCTAAGATATAGTCAGAATGGTTAGTCACATTAAAACTTTCTTTACAGTGTCATATAATGAAAAAACAAACTCATTATGCACACCTTGGCCAGCTTTACTGCAGTCGACAGTGAAGTAGGTGGGCTCATCTGCCTTTAGGCCAGTTTTCTCAACTCCAGGCCCATAGACCTTCACGTTTTCAGGGTGACAGCCTTCACCAACAAGAACCTTCAAAAACAAAGTTTTAAGCTATGGACTATAAAATCAGCAATGATGTGCAAAAAACAAAGTGAAATCTCAAAGAAAACAATAACTCACCTAATGGTGCTTTTTCAAAACATAATAATACAAACCGAAATACTACACTGGGAATACTCACTCTGAAGGGACTCTTGGGTACGTTGACCTCCCCCCAGGTTAATATGATGGTGTGTTTCACCGGCTTGGTAGGAACATACATACAAACAAAAGTGCCATCTCCCTTATCAGTAATTTGAATGTCAATCACACAGCCCTCAGCATCCTAGAAGAAAGTTTGCAGAAATATAAGAATTCACGTTTGCATGTATGTGTCTTTGCCATCTGTTACCCTTTAACACTGATTCTACTGGCAGGACTAATGCTTAGCATTAGTCTACAATCATTGCCAAAGCAAAGCACTGAGAATATTACACATATCAAACCTGAGCATAGATCTTCAGACTGCCTTTGCCAGCTTCTCGAGCATCTACAGTGAATTGTGTTGATTTGTTGACAATAATTCCGGTGGGCTCCAGGCCTGGCCCAAACGCTTTGACCTGCACATGAGATTCATCAGATCAATAACACTGACACTGACACAAAAAAAAAAATCAGAGATTACTTTGGATTATTGTTTCCATGTGTAAACCACCTTCTCAGGGAAGACATCATTAGCTGCTGGAAGGATATGGGCCATGAATGGGCTGTCTTTGATATCTTCATCATCACAGATGACATGAACTGCATAATCTCCGGGTTCGGTGGGCCAATAACGCACATCACAGGAACCGTCACCTTTATCATCACACTCTATCTTTGCTTGAGAAGGGCCCTCAATTGAAAACCCTTTAAAGAAAAGAGATGGTATGTAAAAATTAGCTGGACACATAAAAGAAAGTATCTTAATTATTGTCTTCCTTATGTAGAATTACCCACCTAGAGTTCCTACTTCTGTTCCAATGGCCTCAACAACAAAGTCAGCTGACTTTCCAACCATTCCAGTCTTCAAGCCAGGACCCCAAGCCCGCACCTTTTGCGGTCCAGCTTCCTTGCTGACTTCCACTTCAAATGGGCTAAAATAATCACATTTTAAACAGTGCTGAGATTGAACATAAAATATAATAGAGGAAACTTTGACACAGAGGAAGGGGTGAAGTAAAACATGTTCCTGGATAAATCCTGAAAAACATTTTAATCAATCAATCAATCAGATTTGAGGGATACGTTTACAGTTAATGTCAAGTTTAGGCTTACAAAAGGGGGTAGGGCCTTCTACACCATTCTTATTCATCTGTCATTTCCCTCTGATTTTAGGGATAAGTTTTGAGCAGGGTTAGGGTTAAGGGTAGGGATAGGGTTAGGTTTAGGACAATGTTTTTGGACAGGAATGTTGATCCAGGAATATGTCTTGCTTGGCAAAATCATGGCGACCTAGAGGAAGGTGTTTATATTTACATTACAGTGGTTAACTAAGATGTACAACTAGCTCTCACCTGCGTGGGATAGGTTGGCCTCCCCATGTGATGTTTACAGTATATTTTCCAGGTTTAACAGGGCAATAATCACACTTGAACTCTCCATCACCAACATCACGTACTTTCACAGGCACCTCTACTCCTCCTGAAAACATATGCATAGAATACTCGCCATTCTAAATATAAATGTTTCTAAATGTAGAGACTAAGAATTACAGCAAGGATGTAAAATGGATTCATTATGTAGTCAAAGTGTACACAATTAATAGTCAAAGTATCTAGCCAAGTAAGAAAGTGTAAGTAAGAAAATGTAACACATCTGATTGTACTATGTAGTAACATTTAAAAAGGTTGTTTTTTTGTTTGTTTTTTGTTTTTATTAAAGGTAATTGCGTAAGAATACAAGTTTTTCAGAATACAAGTGTTCAGTTTTAACAGTAAAATAATCCCCACAATATACCCCAGAAAGAAAGAAAGTTTATAAATGACTCACCTGGCCCTTTCACAGAGACCTTCAACTCTCCAGTTCCTGCTCCTTTGGTAAAAACTGTGAAATCCGCCACCTCCTTAACCCGAACGCCGTTAGGCTGCAGTCCCCGGCCAGTTGCACGGCAAGCATTGGCATTACTGGCTGATGGGGAAAAAGAAACAAAATAAACATATTATAAAATGTCCCCAACTTTTTTGAATGCACAGACTGAAGCAGTGTTAGTAAGATCAAGCGAGGTGCTGTGCTTTTGGTCAGTTGCTCTGATGACAAACAGGAAAACTGGACAAGTCATTTATGATAAGAATAAAATATAGGACATTCATAGAATACAATAGGATATTCATAAAATACAATACAAAAAACATACCAGTATTACAATGACAGATTGCTAGAATGGTCATTCCAACTGACAGTATTACAAAATGTTTTGCTTTTATAAAGATGTATAAAATCAATTTTATTTTATTTTTTTATTTTTTTAACATGACACTCATACAAATATTATGTAAGTTTATGTGTTCCTCCAATTCAAACACATAACTTGGTATTGCTCTTTTCCTACCATGCCTCAAAGTGGGTGTTTTGATGTAAGGTAGGAATTAAGCTGCTGCGAACAAGCAAGAAGCTAAGCTTTAGCCCGCAGAGGTTTGCGCACCTTTCTTTTTATGAGGGGGTATCAGCTTCAGGGGAACAGCAGAAGGTTTAGGGTGTGCTACAAAATAAACAATTGTGTTTTTGGTGGGGGGGGGGAGATTCTTTGACTTTCTTTGTTGCTCACTGTTCCAGTATGGCTGACACATTTAAAGACATTTGATTAATTTAACAAGATATATAAGAAAAGAAAATGATCAGATGATTACCTTCGGAGATGTGCACTTTAAAGGGGCTGTTGGGTATGGGCTGCCCAGCAAAGGTCACATGGATGGTGTGCGGCCCCTCCTGAAGAGGTTTGTAGGTGCAACGGAACATGTTATCACCCTTGTTTTCTAGAATAACTTCCACAGTGTTGTTTTTATTCTGAGGGTCAACAATGACCACACTAACATCTCCAGCCCCAGCACCTGAAATGAGTGAGACAGAACCGTGAGAGCAACTTCATATAGAAAAACCTCTTCCAAAACACATTTTATTAATTTTGCTCACCTGCAGTATAGATGTCAAAATAAGTAGGTTTATGGGCCACATTGCCAACTGTCTCAAGACCTGGTCCTCGAGCCTGAACTTTGCTGGGATCCCCCAGAGCCTTCGCCACATTCACCATGAAGGGGCTCTTATCAATGTCCTGACCAGCAAAGAGTACCTTCACCTGTGATATAATAGAATAAATAAACAACCATGCAACTGGAAGCAAACCAGTTCATATCCTCAAATGGACACTGTACAACCATGTTCTTGTACTAATGCATACCTTGTGCGGTCCCTCAACCTTGGGCACATAAGTGACAGAGAATGTCCTTTTCTTGTCATTGTTGGCGACAACTTTAGCCTTAATTTTAGCAAAATTAAAAGATAGATTTTTAGTTTAAAATGTTTTGTTTCACATTGATGCAACAGTTACAGAATGTTAGAGAAATATATCTGACACTTCTTACCTCCTCAGTGTGACCCTCTGGGTCCTCTACGTATACAATCACTTCACCAAGTCCAGCCTCGACTGTTTCTACAGTAAATACAGCTGGCTTCAAAACCATGTTCCCCTGAGGCTCAATACCTGTTTTCATAAAAAAATAAAAACAAACTGTCATACAAGTCTTTCAACAACAGCAATACTCAGAATGTACATATTGAATACTTGATTGTATGCAAAGTATGCAAATACAGCATAAATAGCCCTTATTTTAAAATTCCTTTTACTAAATTTGTATGTGTGGCTCAAAAACTCATTATTAGCTTTTGTGCTGACAAACACTTTTCGTGACGTTTCAACTGAACTTGGAGTACAGTATAAGCCTTTGTTTGCTCACCTGGTCCATAGGCCTTGGCTTTTTTGGGGTGCAGCTGCTTTGGCTTAAGAGGGGCTCCAGGCTTCAGTTTAGCTTTGGGAAATTGAGAGAGGTATGTCATCACTGAATGCTCATCCACATCCGGATCCACAATTTCCTCTGGAGCTATCACCTAGAGGTCAAAAATGCATACATGTCAGATGAATTAAGAATTAAGTATACAGGGCCTCATTAACTAATAACTGCTTTCAAGTTCCATATGTACTGTATGTGCTCAGAAAAAAAGCTATTACACCAAATTTCCATTGGAGAAGTAACTAGTGAACTAATCAGAAAGCATGTTTATGATGACATAAACATTGCAGAAAGAAGCCACACCCTTCCAGCATTTCTTTTTTCACCATCACATTTGTTCTACCATCACAAGGTGGTGGCAATCTCTTCAGATACTATATTTATCCACAGAGTGCCGAGGTTTGAGTGCGGCCTTCAACAAGCCAAGGGCAGGATTTACCAGGAGCCAAACCCCTCCCACATCCCCTCAACAGTCAGCAGGGAATTTAGCCTCAAGAATTTATGACACACATGCCACACCATAAGTGGAATCTCACACTTATCCCATGAAGATAACGGAGCATGCACCACTATGTGTCAAAGTGCTGAAACCACTAACATTTTACACAAACCCATGCCTAGACACTACCTTCCTTAGGACTTCCTTTTATACTTTCAAGTAGAGTATAAAATTCATTGGCCAAACAAGTGGTGTTAATGTTGAGTGGATGTTCACCTGTGGCACGCCGAGCCAGTCATCCGCCTGCTGCATGGCCTCACGAGCATTTGCAACAGGCTGGTTGGGGTCCCATTTTTGCCAGTCAGGGCACAGACCTACAGAAAGAGTTAAATTGGTATGAGTGAATCATTTAACTTCTTCATTTAATGAGGTCTTAAAGCCACAAACTATACTTAAAAAGTAATGGAAACATTTTATTGAAACAATAATGAACTAAATTTATAAATCAGTTATGTTATCAGGCCTCCCATAAACTTGGTATGCTCTTTATAAATTGTTTATTAAAAATGTCAAAAGAAACATATAATGTATACAAAATATAAAATGATAATGGTAACGCTGTGATTTGTCAAAAGCCAGCAACACCCTGTATGGTCATGACTGTCTCACAGGGACTGTTTCATATCAACTACACTGAAGTAAACACTTTACTTCACTAACCCCTCTCCTAAGTATGGCTCCACATGAGCAAAGAGTGGCGCAGGAAGTAGGTCATGATTTAGTTTGAACTTTTTTATATATTTTTTTTTTATTATTATTATTCCCATGTTATTATTTCTCTTCCTAATGAAGATAAAATTGGTTAAGCTCTCTAAAAGGAAAGGGGGAAAAGGAGGATAGTCACACAAAACTATTCAGAATTTTATTAAGACTGTATATACTAATTTCCTATTTAATGATTTTATTACATTACTCGTTTTATATTGGCACTGAAACTCAATCAATTCTATTTATGACAATTAATTATCTTGTGTTCTTGCCCTTTTGTCTAAAAAATCTAAAAATAAGTTAACCATCAAATTGGTCAAAGCATTGAATATAGCGTGAGAACCCAAAATCTCTGGACAAATGGACTTCCTCACCCAAACACAAATGCCCAAAGTCAAATCAAGCAAACAGCTACACCTGATAATGTCAGAATGTGTACTTACCAGGGGCACAGTTGTCCACGAGGGCACCAAGGGCCTTGCCATCCCTCCAGTCTTTGTTAAAGTTGTTAATAGGTAGCTCTGGAACCTTGTTCTGAATCCAGCCCAGCAATCTTTGTTTGGGAGTGAGTTTCTTAACCTCTTCATCATCCTCATCATCCCACATGGGCATGGAGATGGAATAATGGAGAATGAGTGTCCATATGAGACCCAGAATCAGTTTCAGGTTCCCATCTACAATGGCTTTGCTGTCTACACAGGTCAAAGACAATCACAAGAAAACTGATTTTTGAAAAAGTAGGTACAAGTGTTTGTATTAATAGTAGTTCGACATCAGTTTACATTTAGCATCTCAGAAATAACACTGACATCCAGATGCAGGCTGTTAAAGGGTTAGTTCACCCAAAAATGAACATTCTGTCAAGAAGATGTTTGAATGAAATATGAGAGATTTATGTCCCTCCATTGACAGTCCATGCAACTACCACTTTGATGCTTCAAAATGTTCATAAAGAGATCGTAGAACTAATCAATATGAAGTGTTTTAGTCTGAATTTTCTGAAATATTTAATTTAAGCTTTTATTCACATATAAACATTCATCAACTAACACATCAGTTATAGTAAATGTAAGCTCAAGCGTGTTTGATTGATGTGCGAGAAACAATAAGGTCCATTCTTTTTTTTAAGCATCAACGTTTGAGCTTCTGCAAGAACCAATGAGGTTTGTTCTCACATGTCCAGGCAAGTACAGTTGAGCTTCTGTTTATGTTTTCACTGATCAATTTTTATATGTGAATAAAAGCTTAAATTAAATCTGTTCATCATATAAAGCGATCGTGTCTCTTCAAAAGAAATTGGACTAAACTGCTCAATTCATTCGGATTAGTTTTACGATCTCTTAATTAACTTTTCGAAGCGTCAAATTGGTAGTTGCGTAGCTGTCAATGGAGGGACAGAAAGCACTCAGTTTCATTCAAATATTTTCATTTGTGTTCCGAAGATGAAACTAAGTCTTACGGGTTTGAAACAACATGAGGGTGAGTAAAAAAACAACATACATTTGTGAGTGAATTAACCCTTTACGTAGTCAAGTCTCTCCTAAACAGCTTCACGCAACTGGTTTACACAAAGTCTGTTCTTTATCTATCAATGCAACTCTAAACATTGACCAATAAACTGAAATCCTTCAGTGATGTAACTGCAATATTTACTCTGTATTCATTAATACTCCAACAAGTTTTACAGCATGTCTAGAGACAGATCAATGTAACCTTTCACCTTATAAAAAAAATATAATAAACATGCTGTGGCCCTTTAGAACTATTTTCCATTTCACTGACACATGGAAGCCCAATGTGTACATGGTGCTGAAATACTACACCCAGACTCTGACCTGAGTCCTGACAACCGAACTTTAGATGGAGGTAAAGAAGTGAGCATCTGAATGCTGATGTTTACGGGCAGGCTTGTGTGTGTGTGTGTGTGTGTGTGTGTGTGTGTGTGTGTGTGTGTGTGTGTGTGTGTGTGTGTGTGTGTGTGTGTGTGTGTGTGTGTGTGTGTGTGTGTGTGTGTGTGTGTGTGTGTGTGTGTGTGTGTGTGTGTGAGAGAGGTTTGGCAGTCAACTTTACCAGATATACAAAAACAACTAGCCTACATTTGCATGATAACTTCACTTCTATTAATAAGTAATTAACAAATAATAATTTATGAATAATTCACATTTATTAATAAGTAAATCAGAAGAAGGCTACAAATATTTTAATGTTAAACATCAACCATGTGAAATTGTTATATTAAGGATCTATTCCTACACTGGGACGATCTTTGCTATTACTCTTCAAAGTTTAAATAGAAATGTTGGTAAGTAACACTTTAGATAATGGAACACATATTCACTTTTAACTTTTTAGCTTGCATATTACTAGCATATTGGCTGTTTAGTACTTATAAAGCACATATTAATGCCTTATTCTGCGTGATCGTATTCTAGATCTCGTAACCATACCTAACCACTACTACCACAACCTTGCTTACTATCAATAAGCAATTAGGAGTTAACTGATGGAAAATCCTAGATAATAGTGACTATGGGTTCTCTAATCTAAAGTGTTAACGAATGTTAGTGTCAATACAATGATATAGAACTTAAATATAAAAACAGAAACTTATTTAACTTTTAGTGTTTTCCTGTCCAACTAGGCTAGTTAAATCAGAACTTACCTATTGACACTAATTTGATTCGCTCTCTGTCCAGAAACTCCAGCGCCACCGACACGTTCTCCAGTTTCATTTGTCTGAAGTTTGGTCTGACGTTATGCTTTCTATACATTTTCTTCTGACTGAGGACCTCCAGAAGTCCGATGAGTTTGAGCCCATCGGCCAGGTCTTTCTGGAGGTCAGTGACGCTCTTATTGACGCATTTGAGATGTTCATTGCACCATCTGGTGAAGGTGTTCTGCTGGATCTTCTTCCACGGCGCGTCCTCGGCCAGATCTTTCTCTGTTGCTGGCATCTCTTCCTCTTCCTCTTCCCCAAAGTCCGTGCCCTGGTAGTATTGAGGCGGCAGATCGTCTAAATGTGTGTGATTGCTCATGATGGACTCTTCCTTTTATACTTCTAATGCAAGAAATTCACAGCTCGTCACTTTTGCGGGAGAGTGTCAGAGGCGCGCTCGCTGTTAAACAGATCAAAACTTGGATGAAGTAAAACACACACACACACACACACACACACACACACACACACACACACAAAAAAAAAAAAAAAAAAAAAAAAAAAACAGACAGACTTTCACATATAGCCTACTTGTGAAAAGTGATCTTCTGTCAGGACGATGATAGATTATCCGATTTACGGTTTACAAGGCGGCCAGTCCCCGTTTTTAATTCTCAGTGCCCTGTCAAATGTAGTCGCTTCTTCTTAATGGACACTTCGCGTTTGAAGAATATCACTTTTTGACAAATGAAAAAGTCACTTTTGCTGATCCACAGTTCGCAGGAGTGAAACTCAGTTTGAAATGAAGAGAGGGTGAATGAAGGGGGCTTAAATGCACCCAGGGCCCCTGGGATTACGTCATGCTGTAAACTGGAGTATGACGAGCTAGTTTTCTAATTCTGAAGGATATCTATCATAGATCAGATTGGTGGAAATGAATGAGACAGTCTGTGATTGGCCAGTTGAGACACACTTATTTCTGGACTATCGGAGTAAGTGGGCGGGTGGAAGTCCTCTCATTTGTAAACTGTGCGCTCACCAGCCCTGTATGACAAAGTCACAGCAAAAATAGAGAGTGACGGCACAACACTTTACATTATGCTTGTCACATAGGCTGTCGTTTTAACAAATTATTAGTGAATGAAGAACTATATGTAGGCTAATTACAAACAGCTTCTCCTACTGTAAATAAGTATATAGGCTACTGCGCTCAAAAATGTTAATGGAACAAGGGAATGAACAATTTAGTTAAGGCTATGTGATTCGTATTCATAAAATAAAAATAAAAATATATTATAGTTTAAGATTTATACAAAATGTTTTATTTAGCTCTATAGTTTTTTACAAATTAAAATTTCTTAACTGATAATATCAATAACGTGAAAGGATTATTCAAGTCAATTTAATGGAATTTTACTATTAATTGGCTAAAACTTTTTTGAATAGGCTTAATAAATTATATTTATATTTATATTATAATTAATAGTTATAATTAATTAATAATTATATTATATTATATTATATTATATTATATTATATTATATTATATTATATTATATTATATTATATTATATTATATTATATTATATTTGTCACAGTTCACTCAGTTTGGCTCTGTTTTCCTGTTTGCACTATTTCCAGCGAGTTTGTTGTCATGGTGTCCTGATTTGAGTCTTCATCACTGTCAGCTTTGCACCTGTATTTAAGTTCCCTTGTGTCTGTTCATTGTTGTCGAGTCTTGTCAACGCTTGGATGTGTGTTACGCTACTCTCTTACATTAGTTTACACCTACAAAACTTTTTACTGTGCATGTGAAATTGGCATGTTTTCTGAAATTTCAAGACGAAGTTGTATTTCTATAAATTAAATACACTTATAACAAGATCAGTCAGAAATCTTGTTCATTCATTGTCAGTTGTCTTAAAAAAAAAAAGATCAACCCAATACTTAAATGTTAAGTGCTTTTTATAAGGACATTGGGATCCCTCTGCACAAGCCTTTAAACTGTGACTGGTATCAGTTGTCACCTGACGGAAAATGCTTTCAAATTTTAATCCAGTCAGAGCATGGCATGTGCTCTAGCACTTTACTGTGGTTTGGTAATGTGACAGCAGTTGATATTGGTCTGTTTAGGGAGTAAATGAGTGCCAGGTGTTCAAAGTAAAACATCATGTAGCCTAAAACATCACATAGTCTCAAGGGAATCAATTATGTTTTATTAGAAAAAAAAGCAAAAAAAAGCAAACATGAAACCGATTGTGAATCACAGGTTTGTTACTTCATCTTGAAATGTTCTAAGAAGGTCAATGTTCTTGTTCATTTATAGTCTCTGATTGTATATGTCTTGAATTGCAATAGTGTTGTGTTCACCAATGTGTATTTTTGGGCTGTCCCCTCTGTGTAGAGCAATGACCAGACAAAGTGACTCAGCATGGTAGATTTAGATAAACACTTCTGACTTACTGACACATCAGTGACACACCAAATGATTAAACCTGCATTTCACATGTCCATTAAAATCTGTTTTGTAACCCAAAATTCCAGTGACAATAAAATATTATCTTGTAAGAGACAATAAAATAATAAGACCGGGGTTTCTTTTTCAGACAAAATTTGGTCAGCACATTGACTGATTTTCTTATTAATGTTGATACACAAAAGACCTGTTAGAACAAACAAACAGTTATACTTTTAAAAATTGTATTGAAGACATTGAGTGATTGTTGATATAGGCTGGACAAAGTAAGTGCACTATTGAGTAACTCCTTTAGTAGCAGTTGTACTGTGAATTGATAGCACAGCCCTTTTTACCACAACATCTCAACTGGCCTCAGGTAAACACATTTTCTTCTTTTTCAGCCATTCTTTCGTTGTTGATTGCTTGTTTGCTTTGGATCATTGTCATGTTGCATCACACAGCCTCTCTAAAGCTTGAAGTAATGGACTGCTGTCTTGGCATTTACCTGTAAAATGTGTTTATACACTTTTGAGTTCATTGTTCTTTCAGTGATTGTGAAGCGTCAGACCCTGAGGTAGCAAAGCAGCTCTAAACGCTGATGCCCCTTCCGCCATGTTTAACAGTTGGGATGAGGCTTTGGTGTTGGTGTACAGTGTTATTTTTTCTCAACTGTGCACAAAACATTTTCCCAGTTGATTTGTGGGACATCAGGTGGTCTTGGCCAAACATATGAGAAATGCTAGACAGCAACAGTTTCCATATGTGTTCTCCTTTCAGTGTTTTTCTGATAGTGGAAAAATGAACAACGAATTCTGCAGTTTGATTTTTTTCTGTTTGTAGTCTTTTGCTGTTATCTTTGTGTTCTTTCTCGCCTCTTTTAGGATTACACATTGTGTTCTTAGAGTGATCTTTGGAGGATGACTGCTTACTTTGTCCAGTGTGCCAGTCAGATTGTGTCAGTCTATAATTGTTACTTAGATGAAGACCAGACTACATTTTATAAGCAACCAATGTAGAAATGTAGATATTTTTAAAGGGTTCACAAACACAGATTATTGCCAATGTAGTTTAAAGATGGATCATAACTCTTCCTTGTTGAGGAAAAAAAAACACTTCCCAACAATTGCTGGTCTCAGCTGGTTTCAGATGGTCTTCCAGCTTGATGAGACTCCACAGTTTGTCTTCTTATGCCTGCGTCTGACCTAATGTTCCAGCAGAAATGTAAAAGAAGAGCCAGAGTCAACATACCTGCCAGCATGAATTCTTGGCTTGAATTTAATGACAATTTATGACACTGAATTCCAAGCATATAAATAAATATCAGTGTAGTGAAGTGTGTAGTGGCATCGAGGAAGTCTCATATTTCTTTTGAACCTTATGAATGTGATACCTCACTTTCTAACAATTCTAGTGTTATTTTTCAGAAGATCCTAAAAGAACATCTAAAATAAAAAAAAAATCAGTATCATACAAATATATAACACAATACACAAATGAGGTGTTTAGAAAGTCTTCTAGAAGTTTGTTTTAAAAGTTGTTACTAGAGATCTCTATTTGCCGTTGGACAATCCTGACTGTAAAACAATTCATGTAATGTTACTGTTAATTTTATCCAAAAAATTAATTAGTTAATTTAAAACTAAAAGTTAATTTAGTGTTTATTCTTGAATGTGAAGCAATGATATTAACACTAATACTATAAGTTATGTTGCACCCCTTCATTTAAAAAAAATTCAAGAGAAAATCCCTGCACTGTGTTACTGTAAGGGATTATCTGGGTTTGTTTCTGTTTTGGGTGCAGGGTTTGTCACGTGTTTTAGCTCTGTGTCCTCCTGGGCTGTATTTAACTCCACTTTTAGACATACACTTGCAAACTTCCCTAAGAACTTCCCCTTGGGGAAATCCCTACCACCAGAGGGACAGAGTCTACCCAACATGTACACTTCAGGTAGAACCATAGACCACAATGCAACATGATTGTGACATCACAACTGGTGGCACTTAATTTACCCTCACCCCACAAAACTATAGTGTATGATACTGGAGTTATTTTGACATTAAGTTACCTTAAGATGACTGTTATGGTTTGTTGTATTGTTGTAATTTTCATTTGTGTATTTTTTTATATTTTCTCCAACATCCCAAGCATACATACAGACCTATAGAATGGTGCGTAAAACCAATTCATAAGAAAAAAAAAACTGTAAATAATAAATCAGCTCCATTGCGGATTCCTTGTGATCAAGGGTTAAGGGCATTTTATTTAACGTAAGCAATGACGTACTTCCGAGTGAACGAGACAGAAGAAAGGGAATAAAAAAGGGGGAAGGGCATGAAAAGCACAGCTCTGGTTTTCAGTTTGTTTCCATTGTTTTTCATTGTTTGATTAATTCATGCATCTGTTAATCATTAAGTTGATTAGTTTGTCTGGTCATATAAACCCTGTGTTTCTTTCAAATCATTGTCTGTCC
The DNA here is from genome assembly GCF_964197995.2 of Scardinius erythrophthalmus. Taxonomy (NCBI): domain Eukaryota; kingdom Metazoa; phylum Chordata; class Actinopteri; order Cypriniformes; family Leuciscidae; genus Scardinius; species Scardinius erythrophthalmus. Next base: position 24,437,541 of record NC_138244.1, on the reverse strand, counting down.
TCGTCGATGTGTGATGGTTGTTCTGTTCCAGTTAATTTGTGTTCAAATTTTGTTCAAGTATTTTGTTTTGAATTTCTTTGTTATTAAACGTTAAACTGCTGCAATTAGATCCTCCACTCCTTGTTATTTGCAACCAATGCTGATAGTTACAATTCTGCTTTGAAAATATGTATACTATGAAAAGCACTACACAAATAAATGTATTATTATTTGATGATTATTTAGGATTATTCTCATGCATGGTCATATAAACATATATGGTCTGTCTAAAATACTCTGATTGGCTTGTGTATTAAAATGATGGTAACACTTTAGTATATGGTCCAATTCTCACTATTAACTAGTTACTTATTAGCATGCATATTACTTGGAAATTTGCTGTTTATTACTTATAAAGCACATATTACTGCATGATCATATTCTACATCCCTTAATCCTACCTCAAACCTAAACTTATCAACTACCTTACTAACTATTAACAAGCAGTAATTAGGAGTTTACTGAGGCAAAAGTTGTAGTTAATTGTTAGTTAATAGTGAGAATTAGACCCTTAACTAAAGTGTGACCAAAATTATATATATACCCAGCCAACATTTATATGTGGGCCCATATGGGTATGAAATGGGCTGAAAAATGGGCTCCATGTAGGCCCCATTGTCTGCGGGTTACATAATGGCCCCATGTTAATTGCCCAGATGAATTTCATGTAGGATTGCACTTGGTACTAGGTGGGACCTAAGTGGGCAACATGCACAAGACCCATCTCGGTCCCAGCTTTAATACATACATACACACACACACACACACACACACACACACACACATACACACATACTGTTACCAACAGAAGGAGACAACACAGGTAATTCAACAAGCTGTAAAAATTATTTGCAGGTTTGGAGCAATGAAGAAGCAAGCTTGGATTTATGATCAATATGAGACAGTCAGAGAGATTGCAGACACTTACATTAGCATGACATTGATTGTGCTTTCCTGTTTTGCAGAGAGAGATGAGAGTATGAAGCGCTGGGTGAAGGAGACAGATGACGGATGGCAGAAGAAGGCTGACTGAAGATGGGCAAAACGGGTCAATGGGTATCAGGTAGGTAGTCAGGTGAGTTGAAGCGTAAGTAGCAACAACGAGACCAGACTGACAGTGTGGAGAGTGATGGTTTAAGAAGGGTGAGGTAATGAGCTGGTGCAGGTGCATTGCGTTAGAATTCGGGTGATTGGGCTCGGATTAGTCTAGCATAGCCAGACCTCAGACTGATGGCAGAATCACAGTTTGTTTTGTGCCGTGTCATATTTAGGGGCGTGACATATAATGTCGATGTCCCTACAATAATAGACCGGCGTGCATCTAATAAATTATTCATTCAAGAACCTTGTGCAAGTTTACTGCATCAATGGAGCCGCGAACTTCACATACTTTTGAAAATACAGCGTTTAGTTGATTGTTGATCATTGTCACAATTGTAAACACAAAGGCTTTCTTCTTCCACGAGGGGTTTTGGCGTAATGACATTTGTTTCCAGGCAGACCGATAAAGAATGCGACAGTCACGTCTCCCGGACATCCTGTAGATTTCAACCAATCAGATCGCGACTTCGAAACTCCTGAAGTGTTTCCAGAAAAGTGTGCCATATGCATCAGACGTTCAGCCAACAGTCTGTGGGCATGATGCCTGAGGCTGAGACTAGGATCGAATGGGTGGAGCTGGGTGATCAGGACTGCGTTCAGCCCCGACAAAAAGTTGCAAAACGTTTTTTAAATGGAAACGGTGGTAGGTTGAACACCCTGTTCTGATGACGCAAGAGTTGAAACTATATGGCAGCTGAGAAGGCCATTCTTTGTGTTCTTTTTGAAAAAATGTCAGAGCCTGATGATATCGGTATAAATACGTGTATAATGCTGCAAAATACGCATGATGTTACAGTCTCTGCCCTTGCCGTCCAGAATAAAAGAGATTAGAACATCCCAATCGAGTGAAGGGATTTGTGGAAACTGTGGATCCTAATTATTGTGATCCAAAATTTGTCTCGCATTTCAGGATGAAAAGACAAACATTTCAGGAGAATGATGATCCACTTCTTACCTTCAAGACTGTGTTATGATCTATGTTACCTTATTATTTTTATTGTGAGTATTAGGCTTATCATTATTGCTGATCACTCTTGATATGCTATATTTTTACTATAAAACTCTTACGACAAACATGTCTTCTAATATCTTCCATTGTTGTGTATACCTAGCTTCTGCGGACACATTTGTAAATGACTTTATTTGGACCCATTGCGCGAGCTGTCTCTTTAATACCGCGTGGTTTATATACATGTTGCTGCTGATTGGGCTGACATTTTTGACACACCCACCAAACAAAAAGCATACCCCGTTGCACACCGTTTCCAGGAAACATCGTTCAACCCGGAAACAGAAGCAAAACCTTGTGCGGTTTGAGCTTGAATGTACACCAGGTTTGGAGGTTGTGATGGCTGGTGGGGAGGATTCCTGTGACACATACATACATACGTTTATATTATAATAATATTTTTGTTTTATGCTTTTCCCAGAGCTTAGAAATCATAAAATATGAACATTTACATTAAAAAAATATCCAAACACAGAGCAAAATACAAATGATTGAAATTACAAACCATTTTTATTGTGTGAAAATGATTTATATAATCTTTTTCACAGATTACTATACTGTCCCTTGTTGAGGCATAATACCACAATCAACAATTCTGTGCAACAAGTGCAAAAATATGATTACATTTAGGATACAAAATGAAAGTAGCCTTAACAGTTGATCTTTTTTTCTTGAAGTTTGTGATGTTTCAGAAGAAAAAAAAATCAGATGTTACATTTTATATTATTTATATAAAAATCACAGGAGAATTGGACATTGATAGTGTACAAATGAAATGTGTAATTATGAAGAGTGTGTTTAAAGAGAGTTTATTTTTTTAAAGTGTCCACAGCACAACAAGTGCCCATATTTGTAGAAACACATAAATATTTTGGAAGGATGGAACAATATTTGTTTGTCTTCATCAAATGTATGGATAAAGTGGAATTCAGTTAATTGTTAATTTAACACCACATTAATCACCATTAAACCTGATGGTTCGTCTACTGTATATTACTATTCAAAGTCTACAAATATTCTAAATATTTTACATATTTAAATACAACTGTTTTGGTACCACTGTGACAACTGAATACTACTAATACTACTATTAATAATGATCATAATAATAAAAATAATAATAAGTCTATTTGTTGCTAGGCTTTGATAATCTCAGCTGACTTTTGGCTGACTCACCCAAGAACATCTCGGCTACTATTGTAACCTTCGTTCCCTGAGGGAGGGAACGAGACGTACTAGGGGGTCGCACTTGTGAGTCCCAAACACCTCTGATACTTTGCAAAAAGGCCAATGAGAATTGGTGAGGGGAATTTGGATGCCACGCCCCTGGACATACGGATATAAAAGGGAGACGGCATGCATCACTCATTCAGGTTTATGCTGAGGAGTTGTGGCAAGAGGGACTCCACATCTCGTTCCCTCCATCAGTGAACAAAGGATACAATAGTAACCGAGATGTTCCCTATCTGTCAGTCACTTCGACGTGGTGCAGATGACTGACACTATGGGTCCCTCGGGGAAATCGCTACAACACCTGAACCGTATTCTAGTGATGCGCGGATCGCGGTTATTAATCCTGTATTTATGACATTAAGAAAATTTAAATTTGTTTTAAATAAATGTTCATTTAAAAGCAGCATTCCTCAGTGTATTTAACCATTAGAGATGCTCATCAGCTCTCTAGCGTCGCCGAGTCCACTGTTGAAGGTCTTACATCCCGTGTAACATGAATAATTGTAATTTGACCATCGGGTGCGGGTCGGGTGTGGATATCTAAATCAGAGAAAATTTTTGGTGTTGGTGGGTGGCGAGTGGATGAGTTGTTTTTGGCTGCGGATTCGGGTGACATTGCAGCTGATCCGCGCATCTCTACCGTGTTACGAGGTTTTGGTGGTGCTGATGCAGGTGACAAGTGTACTTGCAACATTATAACCTACGCAACACCCCACGCAAGCTGTGTAGTCCTTCGTAACACAGGGACTCTCACAGCTGTGCATAGCAACCACACACCCCACCTGTGGAACATCCCGTACACCCTGAACCCAGAAACCAATCATCCAGCCGTGGCAGTCTAGAAAAGCATGGCTGCCAACTCTGCATCAGACTCACACTGAGCTTCTGCACCTGAGGGTGGAAGTCCAGCCGAGTCCTATCGATATTTGTACCTCGTCCAGAGCCCTGAATGAGAAATCAGGTGTGCCATGTGACACACCGTCAAATTTATCCAGGAGCAACAATGGTTGCAATGCTGCAACCTTGTTCATCGCAGAAGGACCTGGACAAGCAACTGAGGAAACTCTCTCTCTAACCAGAAAAGAGAGTCACGATGGCAACGCTGCCATGGTCATGTTCTCGCAATGAGGACATGAGCCATCCACGAAAGCGGTCTCAGCGTGTTTTCACAAAGACACGCGACACAAAGATTGTGGCTGTCCGAAGACCAGAGATATCGACAGCAACCAGAACCACACAAGCGGAAAGGCATCTTTAAAAAAACACTCTACATCTGTGCTTGCTCTTTTAGAGAAAACTGATCTTTCAGGCTTGCTGAAGCGCAAAGGGGAACTCTGTACTTTTGGACCATGAGAAAGACCACTGCAATGCGCCGTCACACCAGCAATTTACTTCCTTTCCATCGGATAGATGGATTGAGCTTGTGTATAGATGACACTCACTCGGCTCCCCAGCACAAACCTGAATGAGTGATACATGCCATCTCACTTTTATATCCGTATGTCCAGTGGAGTGGCAAACAAATTCCATTTGCCAATTCTCATTGGCCTTTTCTCAAAGTATCAGAGGTGTTTGGGGCTCACAGGTGCGACCCCCAGTGTCAGTCATTGACACCACATCAAAGTGTTCAAATAAATGTTATATAAATTATATTGTATCTTTATATAATCAAGGGTTTAAACAATCAAGGTCATTGATAGGAAAAGCAAATAATATGTGAACTTTCTTGATAATAAGGCTTTGATAAAGAGTTCCAAACAGGTCAGGTCAGATTTGACAAAATTGTATAACCTGCTAAATAATGTCATTCTATTTCAACATGATGAAGAGACATTTCAGATGACTTAAGAAAAGATTTGTTAAGGTTTAATTGACTGGATCAGGTCACAGTTATGACCCTTTATGGCCATCCGTAGAACACTATAGAACACTACTGAATTTGGTGCATGTGTCAATCATCCAAAGAATGTAATGAAGGTACATTTTCAGCAGGTGTTTGAGGAAACAACCCAACCTTAGTTTCCTTTAAATCCTGTAGCCTGACATATCTTTACTAAAGTGGTTTCTGTAAGCTGTTGAACTATTTACATTTACATCAGTGAACTTGGGAGTTTATGAACTAAATGCAGTTAAATGATGTGCGTTTGTTTGTTGACTAATGATGTTCAGTTCACAATTAAGGGGGAATTTTGTTGTAATAACACATTCTTCTTATCAATGTACAAATCTAAATACAATAAGTTATGACACTATAGTGTTGCCTCATGCAGTAACATGCATAAAAATATAAAAAGAACAGATTGTAGCAGTTATTGCAAACCAATTGCATTGTGTAAAATTTCATAAAATAATATATAAGGTATAAAATAACTATTTTTATAATTAAGAATTATTTAATACTTATTATAACAGTATAATTAAGTAATTTTAAAAGTAATTATTTGATTTTACTTTGTTCATACATTTTTCACAAACTTAAAATTTTATTTCCAGTTTGGACCTCCTTAACAGTGCTTGTTTTGGCCTGTTACAATTAATATATTTCTTGCACTTCATCTCGTATTAGGAAGAATGTATCAATGTAGTCTTATCATGATATTCAATATATTTAAGCCTACAACACAACACAATCAGTAGCTATGGTGAATAAATCAAAAACACATTAAAACTTACTTGCTAACTAATATAAAGCACATGTGAAATATTATAGGAAAAATTGTAGTAGAGAATATAACAGAGGTAAGCGGTCGCTGCTTTTGAATTCTACCAAGAGCAGTCATGTGCGATTCAGAACAGGCTGAAAAAAAGTGATCTGTAGTGGGAACTTTTTGTCTTGGTTATTATTGCGAAAAGACAAAAGGACACAGAAAAAACAGAGCTCCAGATGTTATTGTAGAAGCTGTGATGAGTGCTGATCATATTGATGTTTGTGGTTGTCATCAGGGGAGAACATATGTAGGTAAGAAAAAAGTAATTGACATGTTAATAATCTGGCACACAATAAATCACATTTCTCATTAAACAGTCTGACTATTATTTTAAAGTATTTCCTGTTTTCAAAGCAAGAATATTTGTTATAATAAACAAAATAAATATATATATATATATATATATATATATATATATATATATATATATATATATATATATATATATATATATATATATATATATATATAACAATATGAAAAGTCTAATTTACTCAAGTCATTAGAAAGCATAAAATTAGTTTTTACAAAACATAGCATAAAAAACACCATTAAGACCAACATATAAATAACAATTAATCTATGTTTAATGTTACCTTTTGTTCTTTATATGATATAGTTCAGACTGCCAGCAACAAATCAAGGGTTTATATGAGCATCATTCCTAGAAAGGAAAAGAGAAACTGGGTGATTATGACATGATAGATATCTTGGAAAGAAATTTCATGGACATTGAGAACAAAAGTAATGGCTAAATGAATAGTGCACTATTTTTAATATTGAATATGGACTAGATTGTAATATTATATCATACACATGTATTTATTTATTTGTTTTTTAATTTGTCTATTTTTATAATACAGATTGAGTGATCATTAGTCTCCAGGTAAGCTCAAACACACGTGTATCTCACTGTGTAGAAAATATATCTGGGATTCAATATTTATGATATTGCTCTATTTCTAGGTCAGTAATAAAATTTTCTTGCACTGAAAAACTCAAGATGTGGTCCCAGTTTATATTATCTGTCTTTAACTACTATGTACTTACATTAAAAACTGTAGTACTCTGCCCTGCATGCCATGGCCCTCCTGCAAGTATACCAGGCCAAGGCACTCAAAGAGCTGCATGAGGGTAGTTCTGACCCTGTCAAGTTTGGACTCAAGGGCAGGACGGCGGCTCCACTGAAACTATTTCAGAGGCTCCTGGGTAATATGGCATCCGCAGCCGCAGTAATGCCGCTCGGATTGCTTCACATGAGGCCACTTCAGCACTGGCTTCACGGCCGAGATCCGAGATGGGCGTGGCAACACGGCTCGCACCGGGTACAATCACCCTGGCCTGTTGCCAAACCTTCAGCCCTTAGTCAGACCCTTAATTTCTTCGGGCAGGAGTTCCCCTAGAACTGTCTCTGCTGTTGTCTCAACAGATACCTCCACCACCAGCTGCTGAGCCACGTACAACGGGCATACAGCCTCTGCGTTTGGACAGGACCCCGACTGCATTGACGCATCAACTGCCTTAAAGGGTTAGTTCACCCAAAAATGAAAATTATGTCATTATGACTCACCCTCATGTCGTTCCAAGCCCATAAGACCTCCGTTCATCTTCGGAACAGTTTAAGATATTTTAGATTTTGTTCGAGAGCTTTCTGTTCCTCCATTGAAAGTCAATGGACATGTCACTGTTCACGTCCAGAAAGGCAATACAGACATCATCAAAGTAGTCCATGTGACATCAGTGGCTCAATCTTAAGTTTATCAAGCGACGGGAATACTTTTTGTGCGCAAAAAGTAAACAAAAATAACGACTTTATGCCACTATTCATTTCCTTCTCTCTGTGCCTCGAGTGAGTTCGCGTAGTGTAATAGCGCAGCGCGTCTGTGTTGTACGTCACACGCATCACACATGATCAGTGTCGGCCAATAGTGAGCCTACGTGTGACGTACAACACAGAGCGCTGCGCTATTACACTACGCGAACTCACGTGAGGCACAGAGAGAAGGAAATTAATAGTGGCATAAAGTCATTATTTGTGTTTACTTTTTGCGCACAAAAAGTATGCTCGTCGCTTGATAAACTTAAGATTGAGCCACTGATGTCACATGGACTACATTGATGATGTCTGTATTCATTCGATTCACATGACGTCACTGTAGCTTTGCGCCGCCATCTTTGCGACCGCGGCGGTCTCAGTAATGCCTGCAATATGTTGTGCAGTTGGCTGCAACAACAGCCGAAAAAGGAACCCTGAACTGTTATTTTATTATATACCTAAAGAAGAGAGAATCATTTATTTAAAAGACTTGAAGTCTCATGTTGGTTTGTGGTTAATTATATTTCCATTATACTCTCAGTGGCCAACATTAGACAGATATCGACAGATAATGTTTTGTCTTCATTTTATTGTTGGATCTGTTTAAATGCACTTTATCATGGTAAGTTAGTAAGATTTGGGGTTGTTTTGAATATAACTGTCTGTCTGTTAGTTAATACCTACCTAAATCTAATAAATATTTTTCTTAAGTTCATAAAGATATTGTCTTCGTCACATGCGCTTTAGATGTTATTTTGTGTAAGTAACGTTAGCTCTGCAGACGATGCATAATCTCAGCCTTGTAATGCATATTAAAGGACTAGTTCTTCCAAAAATGATAATTCTGCCGTCATTTACTCACCTTCATGTGCAAATCCTTAAGTTTACTTTCCGTGGAAGACAAAGGGACATTTTTGTATATGTAATGGAGACTCTTCTTGTCGATGTAATGAAAGTGAATGAGTAACATTAGCCTACTGGGGGCTGTCACGCAAAAAAAAAAAAAGACAAAAAAACATCACAAAAGTATCATAAAAGTGATCTAATACGACTCGTCCGTTATATTAATATCGTTATTTATTCATATGATAGCTTTATGTGACGAACAAACTGCAATTTAAGTCGGAGCTTACCTCTTGATAGCTTTTAATCGCAGCCGAATCATTCAAAAAGATTCGACTCGAAAGATTCTTTCATTTCGATATTTGTGTGTATTAAACCTTCTCTCTGTAATTGAACATCTGTTTTTTCGGACAGATATGGCAGTCTTTTATGATATTCGGCTGATGTTTCTGGCTGTGCTGATGGACGGATTAGATAGATTCATTCATGCCAGCCGAACAGCTGCAGATTCATAGATTCATTCATGACATCGCCTCGACTCTCATGAACGCGCGTCATGAAGCTCTATGACTTAAGTATTTCTATATCATGAAAGGCCAATTGGGGCAAGCCTGGGGCAGATAATAATGGACTAAAGAAAACTGGGGGTAAAAAATAAGGATCGGAGCCTAAAATAGAAATTTTCTCCAGGTATCTCTGTCTCTCTCTCTCATTCAAATGGGCAGTTTGGGCGGCCATACCGGGCGAGTCGGTCGCAAATATGGCGGCGTTCTATTTGTAGTGACGTAGGTGGCATCTATGAATTGCCTTTCTGGACGTGAACAGTGACATGTCCATTGACTTTCAATGGAGGAACAGAAAGCTCTCGAACAAAATCTAAAATATCTTAAACTGTGTTCCGAAGATGAACGGAGGTCTTACGGGCTTGGAACGACATGAGGGTGAGTCATTAATGACATAATTTTCATTTTTGGGTGAACTAACCCTTTAAGTTGCTAGCAGTACGGCTTGCTCTGGGCCGCTTCAAAGCAAGCACGTACTGGTCTGTACAGACAGCACTGCGACCGCTACGTACATCAATCACAAAGGAGGTCTACACTCCCGTCACATGTCGCAACTCACCAACCATCTCTTTCTTTGGAGTCAGAAACATCTGAGGTCACTTTCATGCTGTTCATATTCCAGGCATGCTCAGTCGTGCAGCCAACGAGCTCTTGTGACAGCCTATGCTTCCGGGAGAATGGAGACTCTATCCCCAGGCAGTCCAGCTAATCTGGAGACGCTTTGGAGCCGCACAGGTACACCTGTTTGCCACTCCGTACTCGTCCCACTGCCACTGGTCCTCTCTGACCAAGGGGATCTTAGGGATGGATTTGCAGGCCCACGCAAGTATGCGTTTCCCCCAGTGAGCCTACTTGCACAGACATTGTGCATTGTGCACACCGTGGTACAACGAGCACACTCAGACCCTTAAGAGAGCAGCCAGAAAAATGGAGCGCAACTGGAAGAAAACAAAATTAGAGGTATTTCGCATTTCATGGAAAGAGAGCTCGATTGCTTACAGAGGCCTTAAAAGCTGCTAGATCTGCTTATTTTTCAAACCTATTAGAAGAAAATAAACATAATCCTAGGTATTTATTTGAAACGGTGGCTAAACTAACGAAAAAGAAAGCTTCAAGCCCAGAATTTTCCAAGCAACACAGCAGTAATGACTTTATGAACTTCTTCACTTATAAGATTGATAATATCAGGGAGAAAATTATAACTATGCAACCGTCTACTACAGTATCGCATCAGGCAGTGCATTGTAGTCTCCCGGAGGAAAAATGTTATTCTTTCGTTGCTATAAGAGAGGAAGAATTTACTAAACTCGTTAAATCATCTACGTAAATCTACAACATGTATGTTAGACCCTATACCGACTAAGCTACTGAAAGAAATACTTCCAGAGGTCATAGATCCTCTTCTTAATATCATTAATTCATCTTTGTCTCTAGGATACATACCAAAAACCTTTAAGCTGGCTATGATTAAACCGCTTGTTAAAAAAACGCAACTTGATCCTACAGAATTAGTCAATTACAGGCCGATCTCGAATCTAGCTTATCTGTCAAAGATACTAGAAAAAGCAGTGTCTTCACAACTGTGTTCCTTTCTTGAAAGAAATTATATCTGCGAAGATTTCCAGTCCGGATTTAGACCGTACCATAGTACTGAGACAGCTCTCATTAGAGTCACAAATGATTTGCTCTTATCATCTGATCGTGGTTGTGTCTCTCTATTAGTGTTACTCATTTGACACTATCGACCACAACATTCTTTTAAATAGACTCGAAAATTATGTTGGCATTAGTGGAATTGCACTAGCATGGTTTAAATCATACTTATCTGACCGTTATCAGTTTGTAGCAGTAAATGAAGAGATGTCTTATCGATCACAAGTTCAGTATGGCGTACCACAAGGCTCAGTACTAGGACCGCTGCAGTTCACTCTGTACATGCTACCATTAGGAGATATCATTAGGAAACATGGCATTAGCTTTCACTGTTATGCTGACAATACTCAGCTCTATATTTCTTCAAAACCTAACGAAACTTACCAATTCACAAAATTAACGGAATGCATAGCTGATTTAAAAAATTGGATGACTCGTAATTTCCTATTACTTAATTCTGAAAAAACAGAGATTCTAATTATTGGACAAAAAACTTCTCACGTAATAACCTAGAATACTGTCTAACACTTGATGGCTGCTCTGTAGAGTCTTCATCATCGGTTAGGAACCTGGCTGTGCTCTTTGATACCAATCTTTGAAAGTCACGTGTCTAGTATCTGTAAAACCGCATTTTTCCATCTTAAAAATATATCTGAATTATGCCATATGCTCTCATTGACAAATGCGGAACAATTAGTTCATGCGTTCATGACCTTTAGGCTAGATTATTGTAATGCTCTACTGGGTGGTTGTCCTGCACGCTTAATAAACAAACTCCAGCTGGTCCAAAACGCAGCAGCTCGAGTTCTTACCAGAACCAGGAAGTATGACCATATTAGCCCGGTTCTGTCAAAACTGCACTGGCTGCCTATTAAACATCGCATAAATTTTTAAATATTGCTGATTACTTACAAAGCACTAAATGGTTTAGCTCCGCAGTACTTGAGCGAGCTCTTAATGCATTATAGTCCTTCACGTCTATTGCGATCTCAAAATTCCGGCCAGTTGATAATACCTAGAATATCAAAATCGACTGCTGGCGGTAGATCCTTCTCCTATTTAGCACCAAAACTTTGGAACAGTCTTCCTAACATTGTCCGGGAAGTAGACACACTCTGTCAGTTCAAAGCAAGATTAAAGACACATCTCTTTGACCTTGCATTCACATAATACATTAAAGACTTCTATAATTCAATGTTAGGCTGCATAGATTAGGTCAGCTGGAACCGGAATCACTTCCCATAAATCCTGATGTACTCGTTACATCATAAGAAGAATGGCATCTACGCTAATTTTAGTGTCTTTGTTTATCCCGAGGTTTTCCCGCAGCCTGCCGAATCCAGGCCGTATCCAGCTCTGATGAAGGACCTGCGCCTGAACCCGATCCAACGCAGTCCTGAAGTGCCAACTAGTCTCTCCCTATGGAGGATCCCTTTACCACTCTACAGATAAAGCGTTGTCGGGAAACTCAATTCGCGTATCTATCCCGAATTGATAAAATAGAATAAAATTCTGTATCAAAAATTATAAGGAAACGCCAGTACTTTGTTTAGGCTTGGTTTGTAGGGAATTCCAAACCTGCGCACATATATTCAAACGCACATAACTATAGAACCAATTCTTAATGCGCATGTGAAAGCCATCAGCGTTTCTCACAGGTTCGCGTTTAAAGTCTGTGTAGAGAGAATGGTGTCGTCTTAGCGGCCCCAAATTTAATAACAAATGATCGTTTCGACGGAAGCGAATCAATCAAAACTAACTTTAGCTGGAAAATAACTTTATTAAAGAACCGCCAAAACAATCTCTGTTACCTTAAATTATACGTTTATCTCTGTAAAGCTGCTTTGAAACAATCTACATTGTTAAAAGCGCTATATAAATGAAGATGACTTGACTTGACTTGACATTGTCTTACTAGTTGCACCCTACTGGCCCAACCGGACCTGGTTTTCAGAACTCAAGCTCCTCACGACGCTTTGGCTCTCGCATCCAGACCAACTGTAACCTCCACGTGTGGTCTCTGGACAGGACTTAGATGATAGACACCATCACTTCAGCGAGAGTGCCCTCTACGAGGCACGCATATGCCTTGAAGTGTCTCTGCCGATATTGACTCCCCCCTAACTCGGCCGGAGCTACTCCAGAGACCTTCAATATATAGTACTGCCTTGTTGGCCAGTCCATATGTAAATTTCCACATGATATGTGGTCTCCGTAGCATCCCTTTCTATAGGTACGCTTTCCCAGTGTTATCCAATAGTCTCAGCACAAACCTGAATGCGAGTTGCATGCACTCTTCCATATATAAGGAAGATATAGCTTCGTAGAGCAGAGTTTGTGATGCAAATCTCACACACTAATGTGCATTGGCTCATTTAGTTAAACTCGAAGATGATTGTACTCTCAATTGAGATCCCAATTTGTCAGTTCAGTTCTGACATAACGTCTACATTACCTCCTTCAGGGAACAGGGGTTACAATAGTAACCCAGACGTTAATACTATATTAAGAACATGTAACATATGCAACAAGGACACTGTAAAATACATTGTTACTGTATTTTTTTAAATATAAAAATATGTATGTATACAGTAAGTGCATTATATCAAATGATTAGCTTAAATGTTTGTACATAGGCTACAGTAAAGATACCTAATATAAAGTGGGACCCAAGATGCTCTTTGGTACGTTCTCAAATCATGCTGGACCATCAGGTTTTGTCCATGCCAGCACGAGTGCTACTGTCATTAAAGCAAAAAAGGGTCATACTAAATATGGAAGCCAAAGGGCAAAGGTGTCCTTGACCTTAATGTTTAATCATGTGGTGCACAGAGTTTGATAACATGTGAAATGGATTTCAAAATAGCAGAGGAAACAGGTGAAGTCATCAACCTATTGGTGAGTGATGATTAGGAATAATGATCTAACTTAATTTACTGTCATTTGGTGAGCAGACAATCATGTCTAAATGAACATCCCCTGGAAGGTATGTTTTCTTTGCACCTGTCACATCCCGTTTCATTGAAATCATCACTTGCTGATACATTGCTAATGATTTCACTCACTTTCTGACACACAACCTCCAAACTATCTGACCTGCCCTATGTAAAGTAGAAGAATGAGGCTCTCATTAATTTGGATAGCTGTCCCTCTTTTAGTACAAAAGTATTGAACAAAGTTAATTAATAATTATTTAATAAATAAAGGATTTGTTAGTCAAAAATTGTCACAATCCTAAATCACAATCCCTGTCACCTTCAGCAGTACATCTCCCAGAATCCTTCCTGGTCCACCACCTGCACGCATACCACAATCATCACCAGCTGTCACTAATTACCTCATTGGCTTGGCACCAGATATAAGGACGCTCCACACATGCACACACATTGTCTGGTCTCGTCGTTCAAAACTAACCACTCACTGGAGAGACACTCGCCTGAGAGACACTCACCTGAGAGACACTCACCTGAGAGACACTCACCTGAGAGACACTCACCTGTACAATGCAACCTTCAGTTGTCTGCCTTCAGCTTCAGCCATTCGTAGTGGTGGGCAGATCGAGGCTTCATAAGACACTGAAACAATTGAAGCAAATGTGCCGTATTGTGTCGAGGCTTCGAAACAATCCAACACCCGTCTCCACGTTGACACCTAGTGGTCACTTGCACGTGTTGATCTTAAACAACCTTGACAACAAGCCATTTAAAAATGAGTTGTTTTTTTATTCTTGTGTTGTTTTAATGTGTTTAGTTTTTAACATCTGTCTGACAACTACATGAGCTTGGTTTTTGTAACCTGTTGCTCCTCATTGTGAATAAGGTTGTTTTGGTCATGAAAAATGAATATTAATAAAAGAAATCAAGCCACAATGTCACATGTGTTACAAATTTTTATTCAAAAATATGAATTGCTCCGCTGTCGAAGGATTCAGCCTACTCCTTTTTTTACATTCAAATGAGAAAAAATATCTATCTATCTATCTATCTATCTATCTATCTATCTATCTATCTATCTATCTATCTATCTATCTATCTATCTATCTATCTATCTATCTATCTATCTATCTATCTATCTATCTGTGTCTGTCTGCCAATCTATCTGTCTATCTATCTGCCTATATATTAATGTGTCACTATATATATATATATATATATATATATATATATATATATATATATATTATATATTATATATATATATATATCCTATCTGTCACTGTCTGTAGCCAATCTGTCAATACAGCCTATGTAAATTTAAATCTAGCCTGAATATAACTTACCAAATCACACTAGAAATATGTCAATATATCGCAAAACATCCGCTATCTCAAAATCTCTCTCCTCTCATAAAAACCCATGAGGTGAAGATGCGTTAACTTCACTTTAAAACTTTGTGGGAGTAGGTTGAGACAGATGTGTGATTGTGTGGTCTGTTCCCGACCCTGTCAATCAAACGCAGATTCGGCAGATATGCCACCTGTCGAAACATTTGTGAAACGCTCCAAAGCTTAATTTAGCCGTAGTAACGTGACATGGGTGTTTTGAATCATGCTTTGGAGCATTGTTTTGAAACATCTATGCCAAAGCGGCAAAATGTCAAGTTTTTCGCATTAGCCATCCCTACCATTCAGTCCACCATCTCCAACACTCTGCATCTGCAACAGAATAGACTGTTATCCACTGCCATTCCTTCTACAACTACCCATTTCTCAGTTTCTCACCTGCTTATTTCAATTGTCTGCCAAACCGAAACTTATTTGGATATTACCTGTGTTGCATTCTTCTGTTTTATGACAGAAGACCAGACCCAACTATGGGCCTTTTCCTCACCCTTTGTGATCCAGCGAATCTGCTCATCTCCATTTTCCTAGATGGTCGTCCAGTTGAGGATTACGTAAAGGAATTTCTTGAGCTTTCCAACTTGGTCCCATGGAATGATGGTACCATGAAGATCATGTTTTAGAGAGGATTGAACGACCATCTTTATCAGCAGATACCGGCGTCAGCTACCACTTGTTCCCTTGAGAGCTATATTGATTATGTGCTGTGGCTAAGTGGTTCTTCCCTCAATGTTGGCGAGTTTGAAGACGCCAGTTCCACTCAGTCGCTTTCTCTCCAATCCACTCCAGCCATCCTGGCATCAGAGGTTTTGTCCATTGGGCCACCAAACACCACCAAACTCCTCACAAGTCCTTCGACATCTTCATTCCTCATGCGAGCATAAGCGTCTCCAGCCGTCATGCCCGCCAAGCCTGAGTCTCCAGTATTCCCTTGAGCCCGGAAGATGGTATCGAACAGCGCAGACCTGGTATGAAAGCGGCGAATCCTGCGGTTATTCTGCGAAGCCTGCTCCAGCTGCAACATTTAGTGCTAAGTCCATTCCAGGTGCAGAATCTGCTCCAACCCATGAGCCTGCTCCAGAGTCTGAGCCAAGTCCAAGGACCACTAAAGCCTCAGCGCCACAGTAACCCACTCATACCGGTGAGTTACCTCTAAATTTACCTCCAGTCCATGAGTCCGTATAAGAATTCTCCCCAAACAAAGAGTTCACTTCAGAGTACAGTCCGGTGAAGGCTCCAGCCCCTGACCAGAGCCCCGTGCTCGCCGTCATCCCTGAGCTCAGCCCAGTATCTGCTCTACCGCCAGAATCCAGCCAACATGGCCATCATGCCAGAATCCAGCCAGATACTTCCAAGCCCAGAGGATTCTGAGACCCCTCTACCAATGATTGTTCCCCCAGTTATGACGTTGGCCATAATGTGTATTTGGGCCACACACTGCTCTACTACTTGTATCAAAGTGGGGGTATTCATCCCAGTAATTCAAATTTGCCCAGAGACGACCAGGGAGGTCGTTCCTAAGTTTGCAGTTTGTCCAGATACAACTATAAAGGACATTTCCCAGTCTTCTGTCTGTCTAGATACGACCACAGATTCCCTGTTTTCCCACATATGACCAAGAGGGTTGTCCCCAAATTTTCTGTCTGCCCTAATACAACTAGAAAGGTTTTTCCCAAATTTCCTGTTTAGCCTAGTATCAAGGCCATGGAGGCCAATCCTTCATGGTCCCCTGAGCCAGTGCCAGCCTGGAGGCTA
The DNA here is from genome assembly GCF_964197995.2 of Scardinius erythrophthalmus. NCBI lineage: Eukaryota > Metazoa > Chordata > Actinopteri > Cypriniformes > Leuciscidae > Scardinius > Scardinius erythrophthalmus. Next base: position 24,420,482 of record NC_138244.1, on the reverse strand, counting down.
CCCATCCTGCCGGCACCACCCTAGTCAACTGCTCCCCACTGGTCATCCTGTCCAGCACCAGGATGCCCGCCCTCCCTCCCTGGATGGATTCTATTAGGTGTGATGTCACACCTTCTGGGAGGGGTGGGGGAGGACTGTCACAATCCTAAGTCACCAGCTCGGTCACCTTCAGCAATAAATGTCCCAGAATCCTTTCTGGTCCACCGCCTGCACTCATTCCACAATCATCACCAGCTGTCACTAATCACCTCATCAACATCAGTTGTCTGCCTTCAGCTTCAGCCATCTGGTCCACCATCACCAACAATCTGCATCTGCAACAGATAAGACTGTTATCCACTGCCATTCCTTCTACAACTACCCATTTCTCAGTTTCTCACCTGCTTACTTCAATTATCTGTCAAACCTGCAAATAAACTTGTTATTTGTATTTTACCTGAGTTGCATCCTTCTGTGTTGACAAAAATAGTGCAATAATGAAAAGCGTGTTTAAAGCGTGTTTTTGTTTAAAAGTATCCATATTTGTAGAAACATTCATAAATGCTCTGGAAGGATGGAACAATGTTCAATTTGTCTGTCATCATCAAATGTAGGGATAAAGTGGAATTCAGTTTATTGTTAATTTAACATCACATTAATCCTCATTAAACCTGATGGTTCATCTATATTACTATTCAAAGTATAATAATATCCCAGATTATAAATTTATATAATCACATTTACTTGCATTCAGATATTATTGAAATGTTATTTTCAGGTATACTGACACACACACACACACACACACACACACACACACACACACATATATATATATATATATTAGAAAATTATACAAATTATACAAATTATTTAAAATAATTACTTGTGTGTATATGTATAATTATAAGTTGTTATAAAATGTCATCTATACATTATATATATATATATATATATATATATGTATATATATATGTATATATATATTTGCCTCCTTTTATATAATCAATGTACCTCTTTTATGTCAGCAGCCCTCTCCAGCTCTTCCCTGCAGCGCAGTAACTCCAGCTCCAGTTCCGCTCGCTCCTTCTGACTGGTCTCATACATTTCCCGCAGATTTTCTAGTTCATTCTTTACTCCATCACACTAAAAGACACAATTAAGCAAAATGTAGAGAACATATTCTTAAGAAATATTTAATATAAAAAATAAAATATAAAGGACATCAGGGTGTGTACCTCTCGCTGCACGTGTGTGGCCTTCTCTTCTGTTTGTTTGAGTTGATCTCTCAGTGAGAGGATCTCTGAAAAACCTCCTGTCCAGCTAGTGGGGGTGATAGGTTTGCCATCAAACGATATATTCTTCTGGATACCCGCATCCACCAGCTTGCAATTGGAGCCTATTTGATTCACACTCATATAAGAACCTCCAGTTTCCATCTCTGTTCCACACTGCATATAGTTTCCCTCTTCGGTCTCTTCCTGTTCTTCTTTAAGAGATATGTAGGAACTGCCTGAACTGTGACATAAAAGCCAAAACAAGATGCATACAGGATTGAAACGTCTACATGCTAGTGAAACTTGTTCAAGTCGGTATGAAACGGAAATTGCGATAGTCTTTTCTTCCCTATTGTGATGTATATCCAAGTGAACCAGCTTCTGGAATGAGAAAAAATGTAGGGCAGGACTTGAATTCGTCATCTGGAATTGCTGGATCATAGGAAGTTGGGTGTTGCTAACTAAATAGAGGCAAATCTAAAAACAGAGCCTCTGGATGTATTGGGTAAAGCTTGACCTAGTTCAGCTCCACCTCTGTGGACCTAATGGATGGAGTTATGTTTAGCGGTATGGTAAGGGTGTGGTTGGTCTGCCCAGCGCTAATGAAATCCAAATCCAAAGTTTTGGGATATCTAATCTATGTCTTTTAGACAGAAAGGCACGCAAAATGAGTAACACATTCTACGGAGCCCCTAAAGGGACATGGTTAGGCTTGCTGCGGTAGCTGGTTACTTTATAGTACATCAGACTTAACCTAATTAATTAACTGAATCTCCTTCCACCCTCAATTAATCCAAACTCAGAATGCTTTGCCAGGCTGTGCTGTAAACTAAAGCCTGTTTGAAATTTCCTTAAAAAATAACTCTGGTAAGTCCGGCCTCAGTTTCCAGTTCCAGTTTCAATAGGAATTAAGTCAATGACGGAAAGAGAATTTCAACAATAGTTTGTCAAAAAGTTGTGATAAATTCTTTCATTCAACATATGTACAATTTTCACAAATTCCAGATGTCATAAAATGCCAGAACTAGAGACAATTGAGTATCAAAAGGTGTAGTTTCTCACCTCCTCTTTTGTAGCATGTGCAATCTATGAGTCAGTCTTGTGTTTTCATCTTGCAGTGCATGACATTGTTCCCTCAGATTCTTACATTCATCCATCAATTGACCCACATCACCTGATCAAGTAATGCAAGAAAATAGAAAGCTATGAGCTTTACATGGGTATTAACAATACTAGTTTATGTTTGTAGAGAGACACTTTCTAAACAAAGCAACCTACAAGAAATTGCATAGTCATTTGACTCATCTATCATATTTGATCGACAGATAAAAATGGTGGTTCATTATTGCTTCTTCTGTTTAAGGGCAATAGCCAAATCAAAACCAATTTTGGGACCTGCCAAACATATGTTGCTCGCTTGCAGCTAGTACAAACTGCTGCAACAAGGTTGTTAAGGAATGCTGGGAAAACTGATCATGTTACTCCCTTGTTCTCCTTTTTAGGATGACTACCAGTACAATTTAAGATACAGTATAAGATTCTGATTTATGTTTTTAAAGCACTTCACAGAATGAGGCCAGAATCCTTAGCTAAACTTATTAAGCCCTACAGTCCAGGCGAACCAATAATTGTATTAATGACTGAAGTGAGTTGATTGTTTTTATTATTATTATTATTTATTATTGCACATTATGAAAGAGGTAAGTTTACAATGCTTACCTGAAACCATCTTATTAATATCTGCTAACTCCATACCAGCAAATAACAATTCAATTATTTGCAACACTTCCCCCCAAATGCTTTTGCTCACATTGTGACCAATACATAGTACTTTTCTTCACCCCATTCTTGGCCTTACATTGACTGGAACAATCATTCCATCCAGTGGGACGCATGTAGTCATCCAGGCTCTCAACAGCTTCAGTGTCAGAGTTTACTGCATCTTCACATAACAATGACAATTACCCACACCATCTGCTATTCTGCAGGAGCTCTTCCCCGCTGGACACTGAGTGCTGCAAACGTTTCTGAAATGCTTCAGGGTTCCACCCTTTATTAAAACTAGTGTGATTTATGGGCATCACTGCAGGACGCTAACCAGCTTTAGAAATTAAGTGAATGTATCATGCATTGATTTCAAAATTATGTCAACATGGACATTAGTGGATGTTTCAGACATTGTCTAAATAAAAACATATTACATGAAAAAATAATAATAATAATAATAATAATAATTGAACTGATTGTGAAATTGAAATAAAAAAGTTTGAGATTATCAGAACCCTTGTTTCTAGCTTTTGGGGCAAGGTTTCTAAAATTATAACAGAATAGTATTCCACATTAATTGTAATTAATTATTCACCTGTCAGGTTTTATAAACTGACCAGGAGCTATTTTAATTATTGCTTGTAATAATAAAACACAAAGTGTAAATAAAACTATTTAATGAAACTATTAAACTGGGGTATCTAGTTTTCCACCAGGGATTAGCTTTTTAAGACAAAAAAAAGCTATTTATATATTGTCCCTTTTTTTCTATTGAAACCTGCATAGCCTGTTTTAAATTTGATTTGTGACTGTGTTGTGTTTGTATGTACTGTAACTTATGTTCATTAACTTTTTAATTTAACTAGTATTTTAATCGAACTATATTATTTTAACTATATTGATTGCATGTTATCTGGTGACAGATGTTATTTTAAAAAGTCTTAGAAATATTGTATTTAATTTTCTATATATCTAGTTGATAGGTCCGTTACATGCAATCTGCTAGCAATCACATCATTTACTACATGGCACAAGCTGATTGGCCTCTATTCCATTGCTTGCTCAACATAGTCTGGTTCAGTGTTCACTGTAAGCCGGTTCCTCTTAAACTCTCCACCTCCCCCAGCTCCACCTGTCTAGATCTGCTACGGGATTTATGCATGTCTATTCATGAAGGAACAGCATATCTTACATGCTCACAGCAGCATGTCTGTGTATCTATTGGCAGTAGCAAGTCGATACTTGTCCATACCAACCCTATCCTAACCCATGCGTAGCAGATCTATTCCACCAAGATTAAACAACTTAAAGGGAAAGTTCACTCAAAAATTTACATTTTCCCATCATTTACTCACTCTCAAGCCATCCTAGGTGCATATGAATTTATTATTTCAGCCAAACACAGTCAGAGTTATATATATAAAAAAAAATCCTGACTCTTCCAAGCTTTGTAATTGGAGTAAACAGAGCCTGAGTTTTTGAAGCTCCAAAAAGTGCATCAATCCATCATAAAAGTGATTCCTTATGGCTCCAGGGGGTTAATAAGTGCCTTCTGAAGTGAAGTGTTGCATTTTTGTAAGAAAAATATCCATATTTATAACTTTATAAACTATAATCACTCGCTTCTGGTAATGGCCGTCGTTACGCGAGTCTAGATTCGGCGGAAGAGTGACCTCTGACTCGATGTATGACGTAGGATGTAGGAGTAGCATAAGCTTAGGTGAGAGTTCAAACAAATAGGGCTAGGCAACAAACTCAAGCTCCTCCCACATTTCTCTTTAAAAATTCCCATTTTGTAAGCTCCTCCAGCTCCAACTGTATTTTTCTAACGAAAAAGGCTTTTATGATGGATGGATGCGCTTTTTGGAGCTTCAAAAACTCAGGCTCTATTCACTCATATTATAAAGGTTGGAAGAGCCAGGATATTTTTTTAAATATAACTCCGATAGTGTTTGGCTGAAAGAAGAAAGTCATAATCACCTAGGATGGCTTGAGGGTGAGTAAATTATGGGATCATTTTCATTTTTTGGTGAACTAACTTTTTAACATTTAACACCGTCAGTTTTAACATTTTTAAGCTAAACTGTTGTCATGAAAAGTTATTTTTGTCACTTCAATTGTCATTCGTTTAAAACATTATAATAAGGTTCTCACATTTGTTTTTGTTAGTACTTGGTATCAAAGTAAAAATGTGAAAAATCTGAAATGTAGTAACCTGACAATCTGACAAAGAGCTCATTTAGTCCTGTGTTTTGTTCTCACCCTCCTTCCTCTGCTTTTGACGGAACTGGCTCTTCATCTCTATTTCCGCTCGGAGAGTGACGATCTCCTGCTCATACTCCTGTTCCGTGTTCTCCAGTCGTGAGATTTCAGCCCGTAAACGGCAGAGCTCCTCCTGCAGACTGGCGATGTCGTTCTCCCTTTCGGCCGCAGCCTCCTCCGCCGCCTGCTGCAGCACCAGCACCTCCTCCTGTGCTGTTCGCAGTTCCTCCTGCGCTTCCAGAAGCTCACTCTCCTTCTCTTCCTCTAGACTGTCCATCTCTTCCTGAACAGAACGAAGCTGGGCTACAGGGGGTGGGAGATAATAAGAAATGAATGACTTTTATAAACCAAACTCAGTCAAAATGTGGCAGCATTTTTTTCACCTCCTTCCTTACAAATATTTTGAATAAAAACTGCATTTCATTTGATATTTTGCCAACTAATGCAATACTATTCATATTTCTGTGGGGCAACTTCAAATCAACCTCCTATTATCTTGGGTTTGTGTATTCAGAGTCTCTGTTACCTTGCAGACGCTGGATCTGTCTTGTGAAGGCCTCTGCCTGATGAGCACTAGCTAAACGCTCCTCCTCAAGAAGACCTGAACAGGAATAGAGAAATATATATTGTATATAAAATGTGAGCAAGAACCTCAAACCTAATCCGGAAGTGTATGTGATACAACAGCAATCTTGCTTGTGTAGTATAGTTTTTATACATAATTGTGTATTTATATATATATCTTAGGGATTCACCGATACCACTTTTTTCAGAATGAGTCCGATTCTGATACTTTCATTTTTGGTACTTGCCTATACTGATACCTGTACTTGCACTGCACTTACAATTTTTTAATATATAGGTAGAGAAACCAAAAGAATATGAATCATATTAGTTGGCTTAGTTTGTTAAGTAATTTTCTTTCTTCTTTCTTTCTTAATTTTCATGCTTAAGCATGTAAAAATGTATTGTGGGGTGACCCCGAATAGTCGAAGATTTGATGCTTCGATTGGAGGAGCCTGATTCGACTACCGATCTCACGGTCGAATCCGCAGAGGTGTTATGAAACGAGGATCATGCCACTTTGGCTATATGAGGGCGCTCAATGTCTGATTTCGCATAGAAGTTAGGCCTACTACCGGTTTTCTGTCAATACGTTAATATTCAGCCTATTATGATAATGCTGTACTGTATATAAAAATGTGCAAAGAAAGAAGCTTTTAATAAATATTTTTTAACGTGCGTGAATAAATCCAAACACCTCGTGACAGATTTAAGTTTCTTTTTCAATCCGTGACCGACGGAGGAGCGTCATGGCGGCAAGGATTTAAATCTTTAACAATGTCTGGGATAAGAAAATCTAAAGTGTGTATGTACACCATCAGAAAGGATGTTCTCCAAGGCTGGATTTAGCATCAGGAAAACCATGATCGCACTTCTGCCGGCCAACGTTAACAAGTTGGTTCTCTTACGAGAGGTTCTCTCGTATTTATGTAAGCTAGCTTACGCTACGGGAAAAGTCATCTTTTTCTCGAGATACTGAAGCCAAAAATTATCCTCCAGCTGTTTTTGCTTTTTTTCCAAGTAGGTAGTTCCCTTTCAGACGGTCACATTCAACGTCACGTCAACGTACTGACGAAGTGGGATCTTGCCTGAGAGCCCAATAACCTTCGAGTTTAAACTAAATGAGCCAGACTCCCTCAGTACGTCAGCTCCGCCTGGGTTGGGCATACACAGCAGACTTGGGGCCATTTTTTGCTCTCCAGCCCCCCCGGCACCCTGGCCCCCTGGCCCTCCACCCCTCCAGCTTCGGCCAGCTCCTCCCTCCCTCAGGCTCCGCCTCTGCCCTCAGTCACTCCAGTTCGACCTCAACCCTCCCGATCCCTGTCATCATCTTGGGGGGTCGCGGCCGACCATTGGAGTCCCTTCGCTGCATCGGCTCCCTGGCTGCGCGGTGGACTCCCCCCTCCACGTCATCATCGCCTCCGGTCGTCCCCAGTGACAACATCTCCATGGCTCCTCCCTCCTCGCCTCAGTGGCGCGCAGTCTCAGCTGTGGCCTGAATCAGCGATCATCTTCCTCTGCTGAAGGCTACCCCCTTGGACTTCACCACCATCAGCACCACCCTGGACTTTTTTGTTTGACCTCCTCCCGGATTTCCTTCTTCTCCAGAGCCTCCTCCATTTTCCATCCTCCGGCACTAGGTTGTGCCTTCTGGGAGGGGGCGTACTGTCACACGCACACTCTCAATCTAGCCTTTGTTTATGATTTGCACCTTTCTCCCACCTTGGTTAACCTTTTCACATAGGTTAAATATGAGTTTTTCAAGGTGACCATTATTTAGAACCTGTCACTTTATTGTTTCCATGGTGACGAGTCATTGCTTGTCACTTGACACACCGCAACCACAACAGCGCTAATTGAATAATGATCTGCTTTTATGTCATTTTTCCTTTTTTATTCAAAATATTCACAAATGTATTAGCTATAGCATGAAATATCTGATATTCCGATTGTCTAATATGTGCAAGTGTATGTGTTTTGTTGTTTAAAACACCAATAACGATTACACTAGTTGAGCTGTATGCCACAGTTCAGAGAATCGGATCTGTTGGATTTACAAAAACGTTGATTCATCCACTTCTCCTGAAATACATGAAAGTAAGTGGTCAGTGAACTGGGAGAAGAATAGAGTAAACTTTAAAGCTACTTACACAATGTGTATCTGATATGAATAAAACTTGTCATTTAATTATAATGGAAAGGATTATTATTACACTTCCATAGATATCAGTGTGTATTTTACAAACTCAAATTCATTGTTTTGCAAGTACTTATGTGATTTTAAATGTCTGAAACTTAAAATAAACATTATGTGGTTCAAAACACTGAATAGTTGTGATATACAGTATAACAGCGCTGAAAGCTCGAAAGCTCGCTTGAATTTAGCAGTTGATCACGTGATGCACTGACCGTTCCAATCACATTGGTGTGATCGTACGTGCAAAAGGGTTAATCTGTTGTCATGGTTGTTGATTTGATTGTATTATGTTCAGCTCTACACTTCTTATCACTGCCTCTTTTTAAGTTCATTCCTTTTCTGTTTGTGTTGTACGGGATCGTCTACACACTATGGGCCCTATCTTACACCCAGTGTCTACACACTATGGGCCCTATCTTACACTCGGTGCAATGCAGCGGCAAGCGCGACGCAAGTGTTTTTTGCTAGTTTCAGTCCGACGCATCTATCATTTTCACGTCCTGCGCCGCGTTGTTTATATAGCAAATGGGCGTACACTCTGCTTATTAAACACACAGGGACACACAGCAGCACACAAACATGGCAAATATTAAAAATAAAAGGATTACAATGTAAACGATTATTATTGTGTACATAAAGATATGGTGGAATGAATCCGGCTTGTCCCGTAGATAGTCTGCTTGCGCACTTTTACCTTGCGTAAGAGCAGATCCATTTGCACTCTGGAGACGCATTCGGTCTTTCCACTATCAAATTCCGCCATGTAAATAGCGAATCGGCCATGGCGTGAGCGCAACTGGCATTTAAAGGGAATGGGAGATGAGACTCTGATTGGTTAATTGCACGTAAAGCCCAAAACACACCCATTACTCATTAAGAGAATAGGGACAACCCTTTTAGACCATGCGCACATGCCGGCCATTAATCCCGTCATTTAAATAGCAAAAGTGGATTTAGACACGCCCTTGCAGTGCACTTACGCCCTTGCAGTGCACTTGCGCCCTGCACTTTAGACCATGTGCTAAGACTCTGTGTGAGTAAGCTAATTCTGTGTTCCTGAGAATAATATTGTTTCTATTAAAGACTCTTGACCCTTCATCTTCGTCCTTGTGCGTGTTTCTACTACAAGTTGTGACAACATAGTAGTTAAAGACACAAAGTGGGACCAGAATATTTGCTACATATTGTCCAGAACAACACAAAGCCTAATTTTCTTAAAGAGATTGTAGTGAAATAAAAAATTTCCATTACATTTATATTTCGTCTGCAGCTAAAAAAAAAACTGGGGCTCCAGCATCCCCACGACCCTACAGAGGACAAGCGGTTTGCAATGGATGGACATTTATGTGCAAGGAAAATATTTAAGAGAGAGTAAATTCTCACATTAAAATTAAAAGACTTTATAAGCAACCCAAAAACTCAGCAGGGAGGCGCTGTCCCTCTTAATGTAAATGAGACTTGTATACTTTCAGTAAACATGTTTTTACATAAACATGGAGAGTATCCCACCCCCCTGCCCTCTTTCCCCATACTTCAGCATTAGGCCAGAGTGTCTAATTTCTGGGTCTTTAAACTATATGTTCTGTTTCGGGTGAGAATGCTGTGGAACTCAAAACACTTGAAACCTCTTTAGGACAACTTTAGAGGGTGAGACTGATCTATGCTATGTCTGCGACCATGAATGAGCAGGAACAGCAGAGCATGGTGACTGGAGATGATCCCGGAATAAAAGCATCTACTGTCCTAGAGCTGGTCAGGACAACCCGTCTGGAACCTTCCCTCAGCATGCAGCTGTCATTTCACATGCCTGTCGTGTTACACACAAACAGCCCACAGTCACAGACCCCCGCACACGGAGATCATTACCAGAGTCCCAGGAGTCTGTCTGCTATACAGCAGGTGAATCATTAGCTATAAAGGGCTATATATAGAAACTATTTTACTGGGCCTGTCATTGAGTCCAACAACTCATGGAGCTAAATAAACAGACAGACCACACTTATCTATATCTCTGACAAATAACTTTAAGAAATGTAAAGAAACATAGTTTTTTAAGGACATTGTGCATTAAGGTTACAGTAAGTATTAGTCATTTGCCCAATGACAATTTCATTACAATTATTAGAGGGTCAACGTGCTGAGTTTATGGTTTGTATAATTTGAATATGTTTTATGCAGATATTATAGGTCATATAATCCATTGTATACCAAATATGTATTCTGTTATAAATAATTCATTGTTTAAAGTTACAAGTTTGACATTTAACCATTCATTGTATAATAAAAACATTTCATTCAAAATTATTAAATTACTGAAAATATTATTATTATTGAAACCAAGGCACAAAAATGACTCATTCTCTATTTCTGCAACTTTATGGCATGTGACACAAATCATTTGTGTTTATTTCAAATGATCAGAGAAAGACAGAGAGAGAGAGGGGAGGGAGGAGGGGGGGGATGTCCATAATGGTTGTATGATTCACATAAAATGATGCACACACAAAAAAAAGTGGTCCTCAAAGTAAATAATAAATTTAACTTTAAGGTCATTACTGTGTTTTTCAGGAGTCTCACCTTGCAGCTCCAGAAAGCCCTCCTCGTGTTTCTGAGACGTGTCTCGAGCTTCTTCCAGCTCAAGCAGGAGCTGCAGTACCTGAGCCCTCAGCTCCTCCAGCTCCTGCTCCTCAGACACACCAGTCTTCTCATCCTTCACCTCCTTCTCCTCATCTGCATCATTCAAGACGCTACGCTCTTTTTCCATGCTCATGACACTCTCCTGATGTCAGATCACTCTGTCACCTGAACAGTAGACAAAGAAAACCACACTTTTCTCTCAATGTGTCTCTGTGTGTTCTACAAACTTCCAAACAGGGAATTAATCTTACATCATCACATCACATAAACACATTGCCTCAAGACAACCTAAATATTACAGATTTTGTGACATATTTTGTGCATGAATCATCATTTTTTTTAGATTACTTACATTTGAGTATGAAATTTGTGTTATCATAAATAATCTGATAAATAGCTCCCTCTTGTGGCGAAGAGGGGCATGCAAAACACCCATGCATTATCATCATGTCTTTGAATTGGTGCTTCTACAATGTGCATCCCCTTTCACAATGTGTGAGGTCTCCTCTCCAGCCCCAGAACTTACAAGGGCTTTTGGTGAGCTGCCTGGACAGACAAGGCTATAATAAGCAACTTTATGTTTTAGCTAAAACCTCCGCAACTGTGTGTGGCAGAATCAAATTTCTTGTTTCTTCTGATTCCTGGCTTTAACACAAACAATCGTAAATATTTTTTTTATGATTATCTAAAAACATTATCCATCATTCTAATTTGTAAAAAAAAAAAAAAAAAAAACTACTTTTTCAGAACTTGACCAAACTTTGGTTGTACACATTAGACCTTAGATATATATATAGACCATTCTGACAAAAAAGTTATCAAAATAATTTTGATCTATTAAGCCGTTTAGCAGATACAATTATTAGGGCGAAAGCCCTATTGTTTTGTTAAGGACTATTAGGGCCCAAGCCCTGAAAAGGCTAAATCCCTACTGTTTTTCTAAGGACTATTATTAGGGCCCAAGCCCTGAAAAGGCTAAATTCCTACTGTTTTTCTAAGGATTATTATTAGGGCTCAAGCCCTGAAAGGGCAAAAACCCTATTATTTTCCTTAGGATACTTCTTATCTTATTGTTTAAGTCCTTTTGGGGCCCTTAACATGCTCAAAAACTCTTGAGACACACTGATCACTGATTCTGATCATTGTACACTGATCAGAATCCACCGCCAGGCCTTATTTTTACCCGATTTGCTTCAAACTTCATCAGAATAATGTCAAAACATGGCAAATGTAGACCTGTGAAGGGATTATCTTAAATTAGGGATTAAAGTAAGGACAAAAAAGGGAAAGATGAAGTGTCATATATCTTATAAAATCATTGTTTGATTTAAAGGGATAGTACACCCAAAAATGAAAATTAGCCCATGATTTACTCCCCCTGAAGCCATCCTAGGTGTCTATGGCATTCTTCTTTCAGACGAATACAATCAGAGTTATATTAAAAAATGTCCTGGCTCTTTCAAGTTTTATAATGGGAGTCAAGGGGCATCCATCAAAGCGGCTCTGTGGGGGTTAATAAAGGCCTTCTGAAGAAAAGCCATTTAAATTTTTGGCTGAACTATCCCTTTAAATTAAATTATGATTGTATGTTTGGTAATTGAACCTGAATACATTTAAAATGAATGTACTATATTTCAGATCAATATATTTGTTTTCTTTCAAATTTTGTATTTTGAGATTAATTCATGACACCAAACAATATTCTCCTCTGAAATATACATCATGTATTTATATATAAAATAATACTAAAATTAGACAAAAAAAAAAAAAAAAACATTTGAATTTCTTTTTCAATCAATGGAGTACGTGTCACTTAAAAATAAACAGTTTAATGCAATCTGTTTGAGGTCAAGACATATTGCTGAAAACAAAAACTAATTTAATATATAGTATAACCACAAGATGGCAGCATAGCATTATTTTTAAACAGGGTTAGATAAATCCTGAACAGTGTTTTAAAGATAATACTACTGTTGCCAAGAAAAGAGTTTTCAGACATTACTTATTTGGATATAAATGTAGACATGATCAAAAACAACTTTCTGTCACAGTTTAGATTTTATTTTATTTTTGTTCAAAATGTTGAATATTGTGACTACTATCTCTCTCTGCCTCTCTCTCTGTCTCTCTCAGTGTGTGTGTGTGTGTGTGTGTGTGTGTGTGTGTGTGTGTGTGTGTGTGTGTGTGTGTGTGTGTGTGTCAGTTACACTTGTGATTTAGAGTTTAACCCTTTCATAACCCTTCCAAGCTTTATAATGGCACTGAATTGCTGTTTCTGTTTTGAAGTCCATAAAAGTGCTCCACACTGCTCTAGGGGGTTAATAAAGGCCTTCTGAAGCAAAGCGATGAGTTTGTATAAGAAAATTATTCATATTTAACACTTTACAAAGTAAAATTCTAGCTTCCTGCCAAACGAACTGTGTAGTCTACTTACGCCTGAAGAACAACTTACACAACTTGTGACATCAGAAGTAGCGCAGTGCATCATGGCGTAGCGTAAATATCAGCAGTGTGTCGCATTACTCGCATAAGTTGCAGTTTTTACTTAAGTCGAATCTGTATGTTCGTTTGGCCGGAAGCTAGTTATTTTACTTTATAAAGTTTTAAATATGGATATTTTTCTTACACAAATGCATCGCTTCACTTCAGAAGGACTTTATTAACCCCCCAGAGCCGTGTGGAGCATGTACTTCACAGAAACAGCAATTCAGTGCCATTATAAAGCTTGGAAGAGCCAGGACATTTTTTAATAACTGATTGTATTCGTCTGAAAGAAGAAAGTCATATACACCTAGGATGACTCGAGGGTGAGTAAATTATGGGCTACTTTTTAATTTTTGGGTGAACTATCCCTTTAAAGGACAAGTTCGGTATTTTACACTATGACCAATATGACATGACATGACATGATTAATCTCTATGTCATGTTTATGACATATTTATGACAGGTTATGATGTATTGGTCTATGTCAAGTTGTCATAACAAAGACATCTCAAACAATGTCATCTTTGCATTAAAAATGCCATAATTGAGTGAATGACACTTAATGACATGTCATAAACATGCATAAAACCTCCTTCATATTCATGACATGTGTTATGTCATGATTATGAAGCTGTCATGTCAGTCTTATGCACACCCCTTCAATTAAAGTGTTACCCTTTGCGGATATGGAGAAATCAAGCGTAGAGTTCTGGCAGCTCAAGTTCGCACCAGCTGACTCTCAGCTGATCCTCATCTACTTATAAGAATATGTCACCTATCAAAGCATCTCTATATATAAGGTCCATTCAGTATTATCAGCAGCTTTATCGTGTTGCTCGGGAGCTACTTAAATTGTGAATTCAGCTGGCGAAATCGCATTGTGCAATCGGGATTTTAGCGAGAGGGATTCGTTACCCACACGGATTTCACCTCATATTTAAGTTTGAGAACTTGATATGCGAATTTGCCGCATTGGTTTGGTTTGGTTTGATTTGATTAGTTGCTTGATTTGAAAGTGACCTGAGAAACTTGTTCACACAGAGATGAGGGCAGTGGAATGGGGAAAAAGCACAAGAGACGCGTCTTTTAAAGTTGAACTTATTTTAACTTGAGTTTTTGGAGCACTGTGTCATGCGCAAGACGCTGCAAAAGTTGCAAGATGCGAGCGCAATTGAATATTGATAAAATAATGGAAAAGTAGCGCAGTGGATTGGAAAAACATGTCTGTGTGAACAGCCCCTAAACATAGCTTCTCGCATCGCTGTATTATTGACATGGACTCTTTGCCTGCAGTCACACTGAAGTTATACTGACTGCCTCAAGAACAAACTTTCGGGGAGATCTGCACTTTTGATCAAGAAGGAGATCAAGAAGGAGATCAAGAAGGAGATCAAGAAGGAGATCAAGAAGGAGATCAAGCATCCACGTCAAAGCTGGCTATATCCCTCCTTTAATCTCTCAACATCTTCACAAAGCTATGTTTTCCTTTTTATGCTCATTGCTTAAAAGCTATCAAGTTATTGGCAACATGTTTGCTCGTGGCTATCTGGGTATCAACAACATAAGGCTTAAGGCCCATCTAATTGTTTTTAGTAACATGCTTGTTGCAAGGCTTGCAATCATGTGTACTTCCATTGTCACTGCCAACCTGCTGTGCTTAAAGGGGGGGTGAATTACTGTTTCATGCATACTGAGTTTTTTACACTGTTAAAGAGTTGGATTCCCATGCTAAACATGGACAAAGTTTCAAAAGTTAAGTTGTACGTTTGAAGGAGTATTTTTGTTCCAAAAATTGTCCTTCCGGTTTGTCACAAGTTTCGGAAAGTTTTTTTCGAGTATGGCTCTGTCTTACGTAAGAGAGGGCGGAATTTCCTTATATGGGTCCTAAGGGCACTTCTCCGGTAAGATCGCGGGCGCGCGCGCACTCGTAAAACAGAGCAAGAGAGTGAAAGCAGTTCGCCATCAAAGCGCCCTGCCCGGCTTTTGGGAAGTCAATGTCACCAAAGAAGTGTGTTTTTGGTTGCCAGGGCAAGACAACCCTGCACAGATTCCCAAAGAACCCGGCGTTAAGGCACCCGTGGATGGAGTTTGTTTTCCTGAGCATAAACGGAGTTGTGTAAGGCTGTTGTTCCCTGCATTTCGATGATGATTGTTTTATAAACAAAGCCCAGATTGTCTAATGCTTAAGGATCGAGCAGTCACAATGATAAAGGTTCGCGGTCGTGCGTTGGAACGGTGAGTAAAACTGTTGAACAAATGTCTCTGTGTGTTGTTAGCTCGGCGCGTTAGCACAGCTAAGCTTCGCCCACACGGCCCGCCCCCAGCCGCTCGTTTTTTTCCGGAAAGACTCGGTACAGCCAATCTTTCAATTAAAAATATAATAAAACAAAAGACTTTTTGGAGATATGAAGGATGCAATATTACTCTATAGGTACTCAAGATTAACAGGAGATTGAGTGAAAATGAGCATTTCACCCCCCCCTTTAAACTCAAGTTAAGTCGGGTCATTTGTTTGTATAGCGTGTTGTGCGGTGTAGATTGTTCCAGCGTAGCTTGCAGTGATGGCAGGAAATAACGATTCAATGATGCAAACAGATTCAATTCTGCTGTAAGCAGCTCTTAAAAGCCAATAGTAAACAGTCATTATTTATTTGAAATCAGATCAGTGCTGCTACTATCCGGGTATCGGCAACACGTTTGTAATTAATGCTGTTATTGGAAACATGCTTGTCACTTTATGCTTATCTGGATTCATTGCCAACATGCTGTGCTAAGCTTATCTGGGTATCAGCAACATGCTTACCATTGTTATCGGTACTTGTTCAAGGCAATTGTTTTAGAAACATTCTTCTACTTAGTTCTAGTATTATTACAACATTCTGTACTAAGCTCAGCTCATGTTTGTTCCTTAAGCTTATAATGTATCAGCAAATTGCTAAGGTTCATCTGGTTGTATTGGGAAAACGCTTGTTGCTCAGGGGCTATCAGGGTGATCGGTTTATCATTGTTGCTTTAGCTTCTTAGAATAATGCAAGTACATGTTACTAACTGTAACTGTGATTGTAGGATATTTTTACGCAAATTCTTACATAGTTGTGCCCTTAAAGATATCTAGGTATCAGCATTACACTCATTGCATCAAGCCATAGTTGTCATTGGTAACATGTTTTATGCTTGTATATGTTTTTTTTTTTTATATCTTTTATGTTTATATATTTCCTGGTGAAGAAAATATTTGAAGAGGAAATCTCCATCTCCCATCTTTAGCTCACAGATACAAACCATAAGCAAGTAGCACTTGATTGATGTTGATCACTTAATCTTCACTTTCTTTCTTTCCAGACGGCGTGTAGTTTACAGAATATTGCATTGGATTGCTCAGAAGAACCCTTCTGTGTGTGCCCGCTCGACTTCGATGTTTGCTTGCTTAACCACTTAACACGCTTTTTTTTTTTTCACGCTCTCATAACCTGGTAGCAGGTCAGAAGAACCTGCGCAGGCCAATAATTATTAGATTTATTTACTTTTTTTAATTTTAAGTAATATGATTTTCAGTATTTCTGCATCCCAGCATTATGCTCAGCTGTACTATTTTATAATTGTAATGGGCGCTTCCAAATCAAGTTGAAAGAGGATCTAATCACAGCAGTCTTCCAAACACAGGGCTTAAACACACAGGGCAAACAAAGAAGCATGTGATAATTAACTAGACACACCTGAACAGAATACTCAATCAAAATGAGTAAGCAAGGAAACAAACAGGCAAGGAACGGAGGAGAACGTCTTGGTTAATAATGTATGTTACGTCAGAATGAGCTGACGAATTGGGATCTCACCTTGAAAGCAGACAGTTTTTGCAGCTATATTTTACTTTTGTTATTGGAATTTTATGTCTAAAAAAAATACACACAAAAAAGAAGCTTTCGAATCCAACATCCTGTGAGGTGTGGTCAATGCCATTCAGATTCCAACTCTAAAATAAAAAATTGTGGTTTTGAATTTGTATAAACTTTTATTCTATTAAGTGTGAATTAATTGAATAAACAAATTATATGAAGACATTAAAACTTTCAATTATTAAGCAGGACTTTCTGCTCATGTAATTTAGCATGCTAAGCTGTAATGGGTGTAATAAGGAACACATTCAGTCAAACATATTGTTCTGACGTCAGTGTGGGAATATTCTCATCCGTGAAGGGATTAATCTGTCGCTGGGATGAGGATGTTTCATTAAAGTTTGATAGAGTCAAGTTGTGACTGGGAAATGAAGTGATACATCAAAGGAAGCAGTGTTAGATACAGTAGTGCGTGTGAGTGACTCATCCATGAAACAGTATAAGCCTTTTTTATTTTCTTTGTTCTAGCTTATGATTTTCTAGTTTTGACTTCAGGGAACTTTTCACAGTATTTTAAATTTATACATAAAATCAGGTTTCATTTATTACAGCAATCTTCAATGACATATTTTTACGCCTGAAGTACAGTGATAAAAATGCTGTTTTCTCGGCCTTTGTGAAATTATCTTGAATTTCTGAAACATATTTATATGTAACAGCATCAGAGCAGATCTACCTTTTCATGCATCTCCTGACCTTGGTATTACTTTGGCAAACAGATGTGTATATGTGTCCATGTTATGGTTTGGGGACAAAACTGACTACCAAAGGGAGCTAAATCTGACAATGCCTCCTCGGTTGGAAGATTGCTTCATAAAATAAAGAAAATGCTTTTTTTATTCTAAAAATAAAATAAAAATGTGCGCGTCTAATGTTTGTTCATGTCTTGTATTTGTGTAGCAGTGTAGGCGTCTATGAATAATCTATGCCACCCCCTCCATGATTTTTTTGAAGCAGCTCCTCATGTTCACAGTAACCCACAGCACCACATCAAATACCCTTTGAGCACCAAAGCTGAGGACGAGAACAAGATAAAAGCAGACACAACTAATTTAGATTGACAAAATTAAAAAGGAAGAAGTGATTCACATCTTCTGTTCCCTTATGTCACAATAAAAAATAAAAAATAAAAAATAATCTTTTTGGTAATAAAAAACATGCTTTGCACCAAAGCGTTTGCAGAAAACATCTGTACTGTCAATTTACAATTTACAAACATCATAAGCAGAGATCATTTAAACCATCATGTCATGCTGGCATTCAAGTGTACAACACAATCAAATTACAGCTAAAAGACACATTACTATAGCAAAAAAATACTACAAATCTTTGCTGGCTTAAAGATAAAGTCAAAAGAGAGGCTGAAGAAGAAGACTCAAACACTTACTCTAAGACTCCTTAATGGAAGAAGCTGTAGTGCAAGTTCTCTGAGATGGAAGTTACTTTTTCACTCCAGCCCTCCTGTTCTCCCACAGAGCAATCTAAAGTGGCCTTCACCATCACGCTTCTGATCAGGCAAGCGAGAGACTGGGGAATGGCCATGTGGGACAATGGACATGAATGTTGAAGCTCGTTACAAGATTTTTTCGGAGGAGCTCCGCAAGTTTTCGACCGCTCCTCTCTGGGGACAGAGGTAGCGCAGGCTTTATCATTGCTGCAACAGGGAGGTCGGTCTGTTTCTGACTACTCTATCGAGTTTCACACGCTCGCTACGTCATGGAAGGAATCCGCGGTCATGTGGTCATTCCGTCCTCCAGACCTTTAATGGGGCTGCTTATCAGGTGTAAGCTTTCATCTATTCTGGAGCGTAGGGGGATTTTATGAACACCGAGCTGGCTGCATGCTTAGGTGTTCTGCCTGTTCCACTGGCCGAGCCCATTTCAGCCAGGACTCTCTGCAGCACCCATCTCACTAGGATTAGCCATTCACATATTTTGGGCAACCATGCTGAGAAGATTAGTGTTTGGGTCCTGCATTTTCTCCTGTAATGTCCTGTTCTGGAGGTGTTGTTGGAGGAGCCGGTGAGCCTGGTGAGTGTACCGGAGGCTTACCATGACTTGAGAGCGGTTTTCAGTAAGTTCCGAGCTTCATCTCTTCCTCTGCACTGCCCTGTGCGATAGAGCTGTAGCCTGACACTTCTCCGCCTAGGGGGTGCCTTTACTTTCTTTCTGGGCCTGAGAGGGAGGCCATGGAGAAGTGTATTCATGATTCTCAGGTATTCTCACGGCCCTCCTCCTCTCCAGTTGGGGCAGGGTTCTTCTTTGTCGAGAAGAAAGATGGATCACTGCGTCTCTGTATAGATTATCAGGGCTTGAATGGGACGAATGGGAGACCGCCTTTAACGCCCCCACAGGGCATTTTGAACATTTGGTTATGCCTTTTGGGCTTTCAAACTCCCTGGCGGTCTTCCAGGCACTCGCCAATGACGTGCTCAGAGAAATGGTCGACCGGTTTGTATTTGTTTACCTCAACGACATCCTGATCTTCTCCCAGAACGAGCGCAACCATGTCAAGCATGTCAGAAGAGTGTTCCAGCGGCTGCTTGAGAATCGTTTATTCACCAAGGTAGAAAAGTGCAAGTTTCACACACGGTCGGTTCCGTTCCTGGGATTTATTCTTTCACCCAAGGGTCTCCGCCAATGTAAAAGCGGTTGCTGATTGGCCCATCCCAGATAGTTGTAGAGCTATCCAGCGATTTCTGAGGTTTGCCCATTTTTACAAGCGGTTCATTCAGAATTTTAGCCAGGTCACCCTTCCTCTAACTGATCTCACCTCCATTCGAAAACGCTTCTGTCGGTCGCTGCAGGCCCAGGCTGCGTTTACAAAATTAAAGAATCCCTGCGCCTTTTTACTCATAATTTAACCCCC
This sequence comes from Scardinius erythrophthalmus, assembly GCF_964197995.2. NCBI lineage: Eukaryota > Metazoa > Chordata > Actinopteri > Cypriniformes > Leuciscidae > Scardinius > Scardinius erythrophthalmus. Next base: position 24,400,550 of record NC_138244.1, on the reverse strand, counting down.
TAGGAGCAGAATTACTACATCGGGAATAGGGAGTTACTGGCTGTTAAGTTGGTGCTGGAGGAGTGGCACGGAGGTCCCTTTTCTCGTTTGGGCCGATCATAAAAATTGCATCCGCATAAAAAGTACATCCGCACCGCTTAACGGCTAAATTCTCGACAAGCTCAACTGTTTTTCGGTCAGTTCAATTTCAACATCTCCTCCCACCCGGGGTCCAAGAATGGTAAGCACAACACACTGGGCTCTGTGCAATGTAACAGATACGGATATATAGCATCCTGAGAGCCTGTTGTTTGTGCTCAAATCGGTCCGAACTAGCGTCCTACAGTGGGGCCACTGATCCGTACTAGCTCACCATCCAGTAACGACTTGCAGTTTAATCAAGCAGCGGTTTTGGTGGCCGTCCATGGCTCGGGACTCTCGTCAGTTCGTATCGGCCTGTACGGTTTGTGCTGTGAGCAAGAGCGCCAATCGACCCCAGGCAGGCCTACTCCAGCCACTGCCAGTCCCTTCGAGGCCATGGTCACAAATAGCTGTGGATTTCATCACAGGCCTACCCCTGTCTAGCGGCAACATGGTAGTCCTCACTGTGGTGAACAGGTTCTGGAAGGTGGCCCATTTTATTCCCCTCCCCAGATTGCCTTCAGCGAGGGAGACAGCGACTCTTGTCTTGGATCACATTTTGCATAATCACGGCCTCCCTGTGAACGTAGTCTCTGACAGGGGCCCTCAATTTGTATCTAAGTTTTGGGTAGATTTCTGTCAACAGCTGGGGCGACTGTGAGTCTTTCATCTGGGTATCACCCGCAGACTAACGGTCAGGCCAAGCTAACCAGTATCTGGAGAGGGTATTGCGCTGTGGTGTCTGCAGAACCATCATCTTGGAGTTCCAGATTAACCATGGTTGAGGACGCGCATAACTCCCTCCTGGTCTTGTCTACATGTTTGTCTCCCTTCCAGTGCTATTTAGGCTACCAGCCACCATTATTCCCCTCCCAAGAATCCAATGCGTTGTTCCGTCAGCGCGCTCTTTTTTTCAGAGAGGCCTCCATACGTGGAGGATCGCAAGAGAAGCCCTCACTCGGACTGTGACAGAGACAAGGTGTCGGCAGACCATCACAGTTTTCAGAAGGTCTGGTTATCTTCCCAGGACATTCCTCTTAAACTTCCTTCACATAAACTGGGTCCCAAATTTATTAGACTGTTTTCCATCACCAAGGTGCTCAGTCTAGTAAAGATCAAGATCTCTAAGATCAAGCCCGCCATTTGCTCCCCCCTTCAGCACCAGACCTCTCCAGGTTGCTTCTTCGGCTTCCCTGTTGTCTGTGTTGTCCTGTCATTTTCTGCAGCTCGTGACCTGGGCAATCAGTGCTGATTTTGCAATGCGGATGTGTGCAGATCACGAGCTGATTGCCCTCACCTGTCGCTTGTTCCCTTTTCCCTTATATTCTCTGCTGTGTCTGCCTCTTGTTGTCAGTAGATTTTTGTGTGCCTCGTCTCATGTGCTGTTGTATCTATGCTGTGTGGACGGCTCTGGAGCTGGAGCTCTCTCACACATCCCTTTTGTCTGTGTGTGTCACTACACTTTGGATGTTGTTTATTCCCAAAAGTGTCTAATAAACTGTTGCACGAACCCTCTGGTTTCGAGTCCTCCATTCACGCAGCCTGAAAACGTTTTCTTTCCCAACAGTTTACGTTCACTTAAGACATAACTGACTGTGTTTACTAGGATACTCACCAGGAGTTTTTTTTTTTTTTTTTTAATTGTGTAAATTTGTCTGTTTAAGTGCAAGAAGACATGAAAGAGAACTCAATTCAGTATTCCCGCGCTGTCTGAAGCCTGGTTTATATTCGCGTCCACATGAGCATGAAAAGTGTGTCATTGCAATGTGGGTGGTCGCGCACATTTGCGAGACCCCATTTCGTGTGGCGGTGTGCACAACATTTTTTGTAACTTTTGCAACACTTGCACAACTTCTAGGCAACTCTGAACGAGCAGGTACATCTGTACTGGCATATTACCAACATGCAGTTTGCACTTGTCTAAATTAATTGCTAACATTTACTAAATGAGCCTACAATGGCAGAAACAAGATTGTTTAAAAAAGGTCCATGTTTAATAAAAATGTTCTTGAAATCAAATGAAATTCCATTGCTCTCATGCCGGGTCAGGAAGCCCGCTCTGCGGCTCTCTTCTTGCGCATGTTATTGGCCACATCTAGTTCGGAGGAGCTAGATGTAGAGGGATTTGACACAGATATTATCAGTGAGACTGCCTCCTCCACTAGCCCTGCATGAACAGGAAGTTGCTCACGGCAGACAAGATGAGCGCTTTCAGCTGCGCAGAGCCAGAGATTTCACAGATTACAGATTCAACAGTGATTTGAGTCACAATGAGATTATGTGACCCACTGTCTCACACGCCGCGCTCTCTCTACAGCTTAAATAAAGGTAGTCGCAGTAAAATGATGTAACTCCTTTCTCTTTGGCTGCCCTCCCTCCAGAATAGCTGGAGGTGAGGATGCACTCATCGATGGACAGTGATCTACTCTGGGCATTATAGGCAATAAGCATTGCCCATTTGCTTTCACTGCCCACTTAACTAACAAGTAATATCATGGCTCCAGGACAGTACATTTAAAGGTCAATACATCTTTCTATTGTAACTGCATTGCTGCAGGTGACAACTTATGGCTAATAATAATCACAGGATTCTCCTTACCTTGTATTGTCTGTGAAAGAACAGCCCCAAGTCCAATTTCTGATGAGTCCGTCCGAAAGATGAAGGGTCTGTTGAAATTTTGAGGCATGTAGAACCGCCTCTATTTTTGCCTCTTTCAGAACCCGTCAACACCACTCTCTCGTCCTGTCACTTCTTTGTCAGGTCCTTTAGAGGGTAAGCTATTGAAAAGAAGTTAAGAATGAAACAAACAGTAGTATCTGGCCAACCTTGTCCAAGAAGTTGCCACTTATGCTTGGTAAGGATAACTTTATGAACTTCTTCACTTATAAGATTGATAATATCAGGGACAAAATTATAACTATGCAACCGTCTACTACAGTATCACATCAGGCAGTGCATTGTAGTCTCCCTGAAGAAAAATTTGATTCATTCGTTGCTATAGGAGAGGAAGAATTTACTAAACTCATTAAATCATCTAAATCTACAACATGTATGTTAGACCCTATACCGACTAAGCTACTGAAAGAAATACTTCCAGAGGTCATAGATCCTCTTCTTAATATCATTAATTCGTCTTTGTCTCTAGGATACGTACCAAAAAACTTTAAGCTGGCTATGATTAAACCGCTTGTTAAAAAAACGCAACTTGATCCTTCAGAATTAGTCAATTACAGGCCGATCTCGAATCTACCTTTTCTGTCAAAGATATTAGAAAAGGCAGTATCCTCACAACTGTGTTCCTTTCTTGAAAGAAATGATATCTGCGAGGATTTCCAGTCAGGATTTAGACCGTACCATAGTACCGAAACAGCTCTCGTTAGAGTCACAAATGATTTGCTCTTATCATCCGATCGTGGTTGTATCTCTCTATTAGTGTTACTCGATCTTAGTGCTGCATTTGACACCATCGACCACAACGTTCTTTTAAATAGATTAGAACATTATGTTGGCATTACGGGAAATGCACTAGCATGGTTTAAATCATACTTATCTGACCGTTATCAGTTTGTAGCAGTAAATGATGAGATGTCTCATCGATCACAAGTTCAGTATGGCGTACCACAAGGCTCAGTACTAGGACCGCTGCTGTTCACTCTGTACATGCTACCCTTAGGAGATATCATTAGGAAACATGGAATTAGCTTTCACTGTTATGCCGATGATACTCAGCTCTATATTTCTTCAAAACCTAACGAAACTTATCAATTCACAAAATTAACGGAATGCATAGCGGATATAAAAAATTGGATGACTTGTAATTTCCTACTTCTAAATTCTGAAAAAACAGAGTTTCTAATTATTGGACAAAAAACTTCCTCACGTAATAACCTAGAATACTGTCTAACACTTGATGGCTGCTCTGTTAAGTCTTCGTCGTCGGTTATGAACCTGGGTGTGCTCTTTGATACCAATCTTTCATTTGAAAGTCACGTGTCTAGTATCTGTAAAATTGCATTTTTCCATCTTAAAAATATATCTAAATTACGCCATATGCTCTCATTGACAAATGCGGAACAATTAGTTCATGCGTTCATGACCTCAAGGCTAGATTATTGTAATGCTCTACTGGGTGGTTGCCCTGCACGCTTAATAAACAAACTACAGCTGGTTCAAAACGCAGCAGCTCGAGTTCTTACTAGAACCAGGAAGTATGACCATATTAGCCCAGTTCTGTCAAAACTGCATTGGCTCCCTATTAAACATCGCATCAATTTTAAAATATTGCTGATTACTTACAAAGCACTAAATGGTTTAGCTCCGCAGTACTTGAGCGAGCTCTTAACGCATTATAGTCCGTCACGTCTATTACGATCGCAAAATTCCGGCCAGTTGATAATACCTAGAATATCAAAATCGACTGCTGGCGGTAGATCCTTTTCCTATTTAGCACCAAAACTCTGGAACAGTCTTCCTACCATTGTCTGGGAAGCAGACACACTCTGTCAGTTCAAAGCCAGATTAAAGACACATCTCTTTGACCTAGCTTTCACATAATACATTATAGACTTCTATAATTTAATGTTAGGCTGCATATAGTAGGTCAGCCGGAACCGGGAACACTTCCCAAAAATCCTGATGTATTCGTTACATCATGAGAAGAATGGCATCTACGCTAATTTTAGTGTCTGTGTTTATCCCGAGGTTTTCCTGCAGCCTGCCGGATCCAGGCCGTATCCAGATCTGACGAAGGACCTTCGCCTGGACCGATGACAACGCAGTGCTGAAGTGCCAACTAGTCTCTCCCTATGGAGGATCCCACTACCACTCTACAGATAAGGCGTTGTCGGGAAAATTCGTCTCGCGGTCCTACCCCAAAGCAACAAAAAAAATAAAATTCCTTATCAAAATTTATAAGGAAAGACAAGTATTTTGTTTAGGCTTGGCTTGTAGGGAATTCCAAACCTGCGTATATTCAAACGCACATAACTATAGAACCCATTCTAAATGCGCATGTGAACGCCATCAGCGTTTCTTACAGGTTCGCGTTTAAAGTCTGTGTAGAGGGAATGGTGTCGTCTTAGCGGCCCCTAATTTAATAACAAATGATCATTGCGACGGAAGCAAATCAATTAAAACTAACTTTAGATGGAAATAACTTAACTCTGCTGTAAAGCCGAAACAATCTCTGTTACCTTAAATTATACGCTTGTCTCTGTAAAGCTGCTTTGAGACAATCTACATTGTTAAAAGCGCTATATAAATGAAGATGACTTGACTTGACTAAGGCTGCAACATCCCCCATAAAACTGCCCCAGTACTGCCAATGGCCCCCAGGAAAACTGAGCACTGTCTTTTTCTTTTACTGAAGCAACTATAGGGCACTTTTTCTTTTAATTGAATCAACAGTTAACAGTTCTGGATTCTGGTTCTAAGTTCCTCTAAATGTTCTGGTTCATTAGGTTCCATTAAAGAAGTCATGACATAAGGCAGTGGTTCCCAAACCTGGTCCTGGGGCACCCCCAACACTGCACATTTTGGATGTTTCTCTTATCTGACACATCCATCTGAGGTCTTGGAGTCTTTACTAACGAGCTGATGGGTTGAGTAAGGTATTATTTATTAGGGAGACATCTAAACTGGGCAGTGCTGGGAGTACTCCAGGACCAGGACTGGGAACCGCTGACATAAGGAATCACTGAAGGAAGCCCAGTTCCAGAATCACATCACTAAAGGTGCTTCTGAAATTAGTGATGGTGCTCTAGTGAAGCACATGTGAATGCCACTCCTGAAACTTTGCAGTATGTAAGTGCCTGTTGGTCATCTCAGTTACAATAAAGACAAAACTTTTATTAAAAATCTAAATGAATTATATATAGAACGCACACAAACTTTGTTCCCTTTAGAATCACTAAAAAGCTGTCACTCACATCAATTCATTTTAATATTCAACAATATTATTGATACTGAGCTGGACGATGACATCACTGTTTTCTCCAGTGCTGCTGTATAGATGAATGAACTACATTAATCTGTCTATCTATTTTCTTACCTAGGTGTTTGATCAGTTTTAATTCTCTGATTTGTTTAATTTAATTGTCTGTGCAATTGAATACTTTGTCTGCTTTTTTGCTTATTGCGTTGCGTTGTTCAACCTGCAGAACCTAGATCAGACATGAGGTCTAGGGATGGAAATATTTTTAAGAGTTAAAATCTTTTTAAATTCTTTTAAACAGATTTCAACAGTTCTGTGTTTGGTTGTAATTTATCTTAATGTTTCTGGTTCCTTAATTGTTCCATTAAGAAGTCATGATGTAAGGAATAAAAAATATATATTTTGACATAGGCCTATAGGACGTCGTTGTATTCTTATAAGTAAGTTTTAGAACTCATAAATTCCTCCTTACTGCAAAAAAGAAAAGAAAAAAATCTTCTTTCTACACATTGTGACATCACACTATGATAGACATTTAATTTGAACGGCCCTCCACAACTGCACTTACTTTGCCATATTACTTCCGTAGCTCACCTAGCAGTAGTTAGAAGTGAGGTGCCAAGGAGAGAGCAGCAGATTAGTCAAGCGTTAGTACTCAGGTCACATCAGGCACTTTAAGACACCTAAAGTTTACTGCAACTTTTGTACTAGATTGCAACAAGATTATTAGAGGCAATATTGCCAAACATTAAGCTGTTTGTGGATATGGAAATCCTGACATCTACTGACATCCTATCGTCACTGGATGAGAGTGTCACGTCAAAAGCAACAATAGACTTATGGTCCGGTCTTTCGTGCCCTGTCACAACCGGTCATGCTCCATGCCCTGCCACAGTCTCTTGGTCCTATTCTTTCACAGCCTTGCAATTACTCTATGGTCTTTTTTTCGCATTGGCCTAAAAGGCCTTGATCCAGGTCTGCCACTGCACAAAGGCTACTGCTCCCCGATTCAGGATTGGGTCCACCACAACTCCAAGACTGAAGGCCAGATCCACCACTGCTCAAATGCCCATGTCCCAATGCCCACTGTGCACCACCACCAACTCTTAAAAGCACTAGATGAAAAATTCTGAATTGCTGATCACCAGCATAAGGTATGTTTTGCATGCTGGCACCAACATGGTTTCCTGGTTTCTGGTTCCCAGCATGGGGATTGGAAGTACTGGTGAACCAGATACAGCAGCTTAGTTTCGTTTAAGAACAGCTTGACACTAGCTATGTTTCCATCCACCTATTTTTGGACACATTTTGGAATATCGCATACAAACTGCTGGATGGAAATTCCAAGATGGTCATAAATTCTATAAACGTGCATAAAAAATGTATGTACTTGTTTGAGTCTGATAAAAATTTGATCCAATAAGAAAACATGAGCATAGAACTGTCTTTTATGACTGCACAGAAGTTCAATTTGCAACTTTTAGATGGAAATGCAATGGATAGTGCAAGCTCTAACCAGCCTGGAAAAAATATGGAATTCATACTGGTTTATTCTGGATTCTCTCTCTCTCTGTGTACACGAGTTCAAGAAGAGCTCATCAGTGCTGAAGGCATCTTTGCTCTTTTGCATTATTGTGCTTTGGTGTTAATGTGTGTGGGCTCAGAGCATCACTGCATTAGTGTGGTGGATGGGTGTTGGTGGGCGAGAGTGTGTGTGGGTGCTTGCGAATTGGCTGGTACAACAATGTGCTGTGTGGGCGAAAGAGAGAACTCTTTGAAAAAATGGAGTGAAAGGGGTGAAATGAGGCAGTGAATATGGAGGAGGATCAAAGAAAACACATTAATGGAAAAGAGAATATATATCTGTTTCATAGACCACTAATGAAAATAAAGGGTTTGTTTGTGATACCATCTGCATTTTCACCAGAGATTCAGTTCTATTACAAATCAACACATGAATGATAAACAACGAATGCGTTATCAGTTTAATGGTAAAGATTAAATTCAACACTTTTAATTTTCACATTTCATCATGCAGTACTCTTAATACTGCATATGAGAGCTTTAAAAGTGGTGAATTGACAGGATTTACCTTTACCTGTCCACTTAATAAAGTGTACTTTTGGTTGCGCTTCTTCACTTAATGGATCAGTTCTGTTATGAATATTGGTGACCAAACCTTGCTAGAATTCAGTATAAGCACATTTTCATTTTGTGTATTTTCATCACACCATCAAAATGGCAAACTACTTCTTGTTCATCTCAGCTCTAGATCCAGCTAATTCATTCAACTGGCAAAATCTCAATGATTTACATAAATGAGAATTTTTACTAGCAACAAATATAAATGTTTGTGATATATAAAACTTTATCTGTATTTTCACCTTATCTTCCAGTACAACTAATGAAACATCTTTGAAAAAAGATACATTTACTTCAGCAAAATTGTTTACTTACATTCTACTAATACTCGTAATACTGTAAAAAAAAAAAAATGCAATTGGGTTCCTTTATTAGTTTTATGTAACTGTTAATGAAAAATATTTGACATTGGGTAAAAAAACAAAACAAAAAAAAAACAGAACAAACTACTGACAGAACAACAAAATCAGAATTCAGACTAAAAAAAGACAGTGCAATTAAATCATCCACACACCACAACATTCAGCAGAAGCTGCAGTATAACCTTCTACACAATCTACACAGAGGAACAGATTCTTTACCTGCTGATATGATGATTCCATGTCCATGATAACCGCAGAAAAAGAGCACACGGAAAGAAGAGAGAAACATTGACACACTCTTGCCCTCGCTCCCTTGCTCCCTCCCTCTCACTCTCTCTTTCTCTCTCACCAACAAATTATGTAAGGGATAACGTACACTCCGCCAGTCATAACCACCAAATAAACCGACAGGTCAATCAGGACGCCTACGCCAAGCGGATCCAATTATTACACAGCTACTCATCAAATAAATTAATAAATGGACATTAAATATTGATATAAATTTAATTATTTACTATGTGAGAAGAAAAAGATCACAGTGTTACAAGAGACATGAAACCGGTAGAGAAAGAAATCTGTTGCCTGGGTGAACAGTCAATTATGGCCTGGTTTCACAGACAAGGCTTAGATTAAGCCGATTAGGCCTTAGTTCAATTAGGACATTTAAGTAGCTTTTATAAACATTCCTTAGAAGGAAAAAAACATTACTGATGTGCATCTTGAGACAAAACAATGGAACTGACATATTTTAAGATATCTCAGTGCAAGTTGCTTTCAGTTAAAACAGCTCAAACATGTATTTTAGTCTGGGAGATTTACACCTCGTCTGTGAAACCGGGGGTTTCTTAATGAATATTTTCCCACAGAATGCCACAGTTAACCAATAAGAATAAAATAATCCAGAGAGCCATGTAATATATTTAAATAATGTTCTATATTTTAGACATTTTAATTTTTACAGACTAAGGGCCAGATTTACTAAACAGAGCAAATTCCAAAAAAGCGCTGATGGGAGTGTAAAGTTCTGCACTTGATCTACTGACGACACACACATTAAAGAACACAGAAGCATCCGGATCATTTCCATAAAGACCAACACAATCTACTCTCCTTCAATAAATTCTGCATCTGTGCCCACTCCTCTTCAGTGTGAATTTTTCACTGCGTGTCTTTAGTAAATCCTGAAAGTAGTTTTTTAACGCCAAAAGAGGGTTTGCGCTGGTGCAAGCTGTTAGTAAACCTAGCCCTAAAGCCTCTGTATAGGGATCAACATGCTAGTGATGAGGGCTTGTAAACAAACCATCCACTGCTTTTATGTGATGTGTGTGGGTGGGTAGAACTGGACTGGGGACACACATAAACACATCACACAAACATACATGTCTTGTGGGAATATAAAATGCTTCAGGACACTGATCTTCTGTTCCAGTGTGGGAGTGCATTTGGAAGATACTAGAAAAATATCATGGGGCATTGTGAATTGCTTTAAAAAAAAATAACTTACAATTTTTCATTTGACCAAAATAAAAAAGTCATCATTTACGAAACATTATGTCACTTCACGTCACAAATCCAAAAGATCCAAATCCCATTGAACTGGTAACCTGCGATCAGAGCAGTCAGTTGAATTCAAGAACCTTTTTTTTTTTTTTTAAGTGAATCAGCTGACCAATTTAACAAAATACAGATGCGGTTCTCATGTTCAACTGCAATGACTTGATACGCTTGTAGCGGTTAAGAGCTCACAATTTTGAGCTAAGTTTTTGAAATGCTACTCACATAAAGTGGTAGTATATGGTCTCAGAAGAATATTGTGTAAGTTGTGTTCTCTTACACTGGATGTTTAATGAAATCAGGCAGTAGACAATGAGTAATTAACAGTTGTGTACATTTTACTTAGAAACTTGCCAGGTGACCAACAATGTACATTAGATATGGCGCTACTGGAATAACATTGACTCTTTAAGTGCAACAGTGTCGCAAATATTTAGTGTCTATAAGTGAATATAATATATGAAGCCTGCACTGGGTTTGTTGAAACTGTGTTTGGAGAAATGCATACTGCATTTACTTTTGCTCTACTGTAAGAGTGAATTTGAGCAATTTAGCAGTGAAAGCTGGAGTGTTTAAAATATACAACACACTATAAGCTTCAGAAACTGTATGTGTACTTCAGCAGAGACATGTCTATTTTTTATGTAAATATGCACAATGTGCTATATAGCAAATATTCTGAGGAAACTTTCTCCAATTTTAGTGCTTAGTGTAGTCTGTGTGGATTGCAGTGGATGTGTACATTTGATGCAGTGCTATACCACTAAAGATTTTTTTTTTTTTATCTAAATATTTTTCAGTGTCATAAACAGACATGAGCTATTTGACTTGGGAAGTTAACCTTATAATATTATAAATTTAATTTGTATATATTTTATTCCCTTTTTAAAGTGAAGCAGGAATTCCTATCATCAGACTTTCCACTAGCAGTGCATTGTTGCTAAGCAACTAAATGAAAAGCGTACAATAGAAATAGGAGAGTTTGAGATTATAACACAGACAGGAAAGAGCACATACCACGGGTGATGAGTACGACAGTTAAAACCAAAGAAAAACTATTTACTCACTGTATCATTACCTAGCACACTGCTCAGTTTTTCTATCATTTTAAAATGAAACCCTTTATGTGCCATATGAGAAGGTCGTAGAAGGATTTCCAGTAAATGATGTCACCAATTTACAAACAAAAAAAATATCTAAAGCAAACAACCACATTCATAAAGACCACCTCTCTTCTCTATAACCCATGTGTCATCTCTCTGTTAGTTGTCATGCCAACAAATAATGAAATGCAAAAAGCTATGACCAACATAGTTTGCCCTACATTTTATATAATAGCACTATGACACTCATAAGTTTATCAGTACTGAAGATTCCTGAGTGGCATAATGGTACTTGGAATGAATAAATAAATATATTAGCAGTCCTCATAAATTGAGAGTATTTGGCAATGGTTTTGTGACAGTCAGTGGATCAGTTATGGATCTGCGCAGCTTTGCTGTTATTAAACGGTCCCTGAGAGAGGTAAATGTGATGTGCTGCTGGTTAATGCGTCTGTAGCTTAGTGCGTAAGCTACAGGTGATGATTGCTCAAACTCTGTCCACTTTTAGGAGTCCTTGAATATCCATCCTTCTCATTGAAGACCTTTCAACGGGATCCATGTATTTTTCCATAATAATTTTTTTTTGTAACATGTATTAAAAACGTCGGATTCCTTTTACAGCTCAGGGCCGGGTTTCCCGATTACGATGTACAGTATCTTAGCTCTTAAGAGTGCTCCCTACATGCAAGGTTCCGAAACGCTTGCCGCGATTCCACGTGCTTTTCCCAAAAATGCACTTTACATTAAGCATCCACATAATTAAAGGTGCTGTATGTAACTTTTTCACTCTACTAAAGCATAAAAATACCAAAATATGTTTGCATATATTGAGGAAACATGCTAAGTTCACATACTCGTTTCTCTGAAAAACACTTCTACAGCCAGTTATTTTACTTTGAAATGTGATTTTCCAAGCTTTAATGTTTGTTATTGTTTTGGTCTGTGATACTGCACGTTGCCAATTTTCATTGTCTATTGAGCTTGTTCCTGTTGTGTGTGCTCAAACTGGCAACCCTTGTGAGCGCCGTCCAGTCTGAGGAGCAGGTGGCGGGAGAAACCACGATCTCCGATGTTTTAAATTCGACTGCAGTACCTATTTTGACCACTAATTGTCATTCTTATGGCACCTTTAACGCGAGAGCGCATTCTACGTGTTACTTAAGAGTTGCTGTCCATTGGCGAAGTGTTGAAATATAACCTTATAAGGAATCATATCCTGAACGTTTAACCTAATAATTGTCACTGAATGTGGATTAGCAATAAAGACCATTCAAAATCAAGACAACAAGACAAAAAATCTATGTAAAGGACCTACCTGCAGGCGGAGGCACTGACAAAATGGCTGAACAAAAAAACAAACAAGAAAAGATACCTTTCAAAAAGATTACATTAATGTCCTTCTAGAGGAGATAGAGCGAAACAAAGATGTTATTTTCAACAGATGTAAAGGACACCATACAACTAAGGAAAAACAAAACATCTGGGAGGGCTGACCAGGGGTGTTCAAAGATCAGGGAAGAAGGTCTGCAAGAAGTGGCAGGATTTTGCAAGCCTGGCAAAAAGGAAGAGGACACTGCAGAGGACTGCAATAAATAAAATAAAAAAACAGGTGGTGGGACCAATGAGTCTCCCCTTCTCACAGCAGAGGAAGAAAAGGCCTTGGCAATACTTGGAACAAGTGCTTCAGATTTGTGGTGATATTGACATCAATGGAGGAGTAGGGGTAACTCAACCTGAGCCGGGTCCTTCATGCTCAGAGGAACTATCAGTTTAAGCCTTTCAGCCTCCATCTTCGGTTGTCCAGACTGCAGCCACAACACATCAGCAGTTTGAGAATGTTTATAGTTGTAGTCAGGACACAGTGCAGCTGGAAGGAAGAAACAATATGTCTTGGAAGACATAAAGACATTAGGCAATGCCAAAGGCTTGCACAAGAGGAGATGAGTTTTGCCAGGCCCTCAATTTCTGTGCCAATTATCTTGCCAGAAGACTCAGGTAATATTATTTTTGTTCAATGGGGATTCATTAAGTTTCTGTAATTTCTTGTGCAATGTGAAATGTTTTCTATATGTTGTTATGACTCATCCCACTGTATAATGTCTTTTGCAGGTCCTGAACTAAATAAACCAAATTAATAAAACTAGATGCAATGTTTTTGATTAATAAAACTAGATGCAATGTTTTTGATTAATACAACTTGATGCAGTGTTTTTTATGTCCATGTGTTTGTTGAACCACACAAGGCCTAAGTCCCTATGAAATACTATAATAATTGTCATGAGTTCTTGCAATTGATTCTGAAGTAATTGGCTAATGGTTGATGATTATGTTGATTATGATTATGACATAAGCATGTAAGTTTCTTGGAACAGGGGAGCCCCTCCTCTTTAATGCATCAGCGTCAATGTAGGCAAAGGTCTAACGGAAATAAAATCAGCATAAATCGTCATGAATGCAATTTTCTAGTTTTTTTTGGTTCGTTACAATGGTCAGACATGTATTTATCATCGAGTCCAGAGAAAATTTAAGGTTTTGATATTAAGATATCTTTGATATTTAAAGGGGACATATCATGCTAAATGCACTTTTTTAGCCCTTAAATGCATTTTGTTGTATATTTGGAGTGTTTAGAAGTACAGAAAATATGAAATTATTCTCTTCAGGTGCTTCGTTGATATCTTTATATTCTGTTTTGGTCATATTGTTCAACCTGTTCCGATTTTTCTGTTATCTATGACGTTTTGTGAACTATCACGTAACAGTATTTGCAGCGGAACTGCCAAATAAGGACATTGACTTCCAGCCCAACACTTCGAGCGATCCGCCATTATTATTTCTCGCTGCAATTTTGTAGTCCAAGCTAAAGGATGCAGAAGTTACGAGAGGGTAAGTTAAAATGTTCGGTTGTTGGATGTAGTAACCCACACGCTTCATTACACCGTCTATTGTAGATGAACTGCCGCGCTTGTGGCGCATGTTTAACTGAAAGAACGAGCAGAGAAAGACTGACTCGGTCTCGCGCGCGCTCGCACTCTCTCTCGGAGCCCGGCGAAAGTGTGAACAAGACACCGTCTCCAAACTAGATGCTGTCTAGCTCTCTCTCCCTTGCACATATTAATCAAAATAAATCGACACGGTGGTAAAATGTCGGAAGACCAAAGTTTCATGTGTAAATACAGTAACACACCATTGCAATACATCCAATATGAAGACGTTGTTCTGCAGGTTCGTCGTCTTCATTTTCATCTCGATCCGGCTCCAACTCTGGCTCGAACATGTAAGGCTGGCTGGACAAGTCTTCCGTTGTTGACATTTTGTTAATAACGTGTGAATAAAAAGTTTCTGTGCCGCTAGATAATCCTATCTCTGATATCAGACTACAAAAATGGCCGAACGGGGTGGAGTTGAACCTCTGCAACCTGGAGAGGGGGCGGGGTATGAAGTGTCTCAAATGTATTTAAAGAGACCGCACCAAAACGAGTTGCTGTCAGAAGCACCTCAGAAAAGGGATAAAAAAGGGGCCCGTGGAGCTATAATAATGAGGAATTCAGACCCAAGCATTGCAGTTCCGCTTTATATAGACCACAAATGTATGATGTATATGTAAAAAGGAACAATTTAAAAGCATGATATGTCTCCTTTAAATCTTCTTTTTCAAAATATAATGCATAGTGCTATAGGCCTAAGTTTATTAGTCACATTCTTCCACTTGAGTAAACTTAGAATGAACTATCGCTACTTTATATATATATATATATGTATATATATATATATAGCCTATATATAAATGAGCAAAACTTGACCACTAAATATTTAATATACAATTATTTTAATGATCACGATTAAAGTTTTAATTTTATTAAATTGAACAAGCGCAACATTCAGCATTCAATCAAACATTCTAAAAGATGTATTATTAATAATAATGTTATTTCAACATAATATCTCATTATTTCGACATAATATGTGTGCGTGCAACAAGCAAGATGTGCATTTGTAAATCCGGTGCTCGTGCTTTGATTTTTATTAATAAACTTCTGACAGTGTCGACTCGGCCAAAGATGAAATTGGCGATCGCCATATTCGTAGTGAACGCGCCTATAGAGAGAAATGCACATAATGGATTACATAATCAGAGAGTAGCCTTTTTCTTTTCGTTTTGAATTATTTCGTTCAAAGACATTTCAAGCTTTGTGTATTTGATGTATTTCTCATTTCTGTGTGAGGCATACACTGAGTTTCGTTAAGTTAGGATGAGATGCGCTCCAGTTCACGTGCAATGCCAGTGACCGCGCAGGCGCCTCCATGATTATTGTCTGTTTTGCTTCTTATTTATTAAATCCAGGCAATTGGTTGATGAAAAAAATATTAAAATTCAGATACAATTTATACACAGGGACGGGTCTACGTCGATTGGCCACCCCAGGTGCCCCCCCCTACAAGATGTCTTGTGATTGTTTCATTTTACAGCCAATCAGTTTATAGACTACTGAAGTTCGTGATTCAAAGAAGTGCAGCGCCAGAGAAACAACGGTCGCAAGTTGTGAGCGCAGCTTCTCTGCACTTAAGCTCATAAAAACACATTTACGCACTACCATGACTCATGACAGACTCAGTAATCTTGGAGTCACGGTGCGTGTCCACTACAGCGGCAAAAGTCCGCTCAGTGCCGCTGGCAACGCTGTAACGTCTCCGCTTAGGGGTGTGTCTGTTGCGAGTTTAATCTAAGGTTTTTTCAACACACGGACAGTATAATCATCAGCAATGCACGCGATTACATTTAGAAATAGACAAGCTTTGTCGAGAACTGCCCAACCTTTTGACGCTCTCGGTCGCTCTCAACGCTTTCTACGGTCCGCTGTCAATCCCAAAATGCAACTGCGCGAGAGTGAAGCTCGACTTCCATAGGAATGAATTGAAAACGTTCGCTCCGCTCCACTTGCACGGTGCCAGTGGACACGCACCGTAAGCATTGAGGTGAGGAGAGCCAAATGTCTTGACTTAGATGATTTTGTTAGACGGTTTGCCAGTCACCACCGAAACAGAAAAATCCAGCTGTTTTAGTTGAGGTCTGCCTTCTTTCTTTTTTGACTGTTTTCCTCTCTTTCTGCTACTGTTTTATTGTTTCTAAACTAAAGACTGTTCTTTAATATATTAGCAGTCAGCAGAGCACAATGTAATGGTTCCATATTTTATTTTTAAACTGTGGTGTTTTTATTTGAACTGTTACAGTGCTAAAACTTTAACTCTGTGTTACTCAGCTTTTTTGTAAATTAACCTGAAAGAAATGTTGAATGAAACAATATGATGTTTTGGCCAAACCATTTGAATTATTACAGTGGGGGGATTTATTTATTTATTATTATTTGAAAGAGATTGTGAATAAAACTACTGTATATTGTAATGGCCAAACTAATTAAAAGAAAATAGTTGACATCGTTTCTGCTTCTGGGTTTTTAAAATGGCTCATTATTAAAATTGCTTTTATTTTATAAACTTGTTAGTTTTATGAAAACACTAAAAATAATAAACACTGGCTCTCAAATTTAACTTAATGGATATATACAGGGATGACAAAAAACAAAATTAATCAAAAATGTGCTTTATTACTACATTTGTTTACAAGTAACTTATAAGTAAGTAATCAAGTTAAAAAAATTATAAAATCAATAGGATTTACGTAATATACTGTAGAATTTAGCTTTTTTTTTTTGGTCACTGGCGGCCACCCCGTTTGAAGGCAGTGCCCCAGCATGGCCCCCCCACTGAAAATGCTCTAGACATGCCCTGTTTATACAAAACGAAATTCACTTTAAAGAAAGGCTTTAAACAGTTGACATTTTCACAAATTCCAGTGTCCTTCTACACCTCTATCCCCAGTTTGCAAGGAAGAAACAAGCCCTTGAGCCCACTGTATCCTTGTGCAAAACGTACATATACATAGGATTTGTGGAATTCTATGTATAATAATCATGGATGTACTGTTTGAAGATTGACAGGGAGAGGACAAGCATACTATTAGGGCTGTACTACTTACAGGTTACAAGCGCCACACTGTTGTTGTTTTTTCCATTAAAAGGTTTGAGTACAATCGAAAAAAAAAAAAAAAAATCAAAAGTTAGGAACAACACAGCACAACACAGCTAAAAGTGGGTATTGAGGATCAACTCCTGCATATTGTACATTTTAAACACAAGGGTTATTTCAAATAATATCTAAAGAGTAGAGCACATTCACAGTTAATTTTCTGTGTGAGAATCACAGTTCATTTTCTTCCTTCAAGCAGAGAAATGTACACTTAACTTATAAAAAAAAAAACTTGACTACTACCATTCACAGAGTAAATGTAATCCCTTGCTGTCTGGTTCAGATTTCGTTCGTGTGAACATCCATACGCAGCACAAAAGTCCGGCATCATCCATGAATTCGAAGTACAGGCGGAGAAAGCAGTGTTACCTAGCTACTTCCTATGACAAGACCCCTGTTCAAAGATGGCGGCGGTTTTGACCAGACCGTTCTCATCCTAGGGCGTCATATATTGACGCTCTTGACATTTCGTAGACATCGAACGCACATGGCACCCTTTAGCGTCAATATGAGACGCAGATAGAAATGGGCCAGAAGGCGCCTCCTAGCGGTCTAACCCTAACCCTACCCCAGACCTAAACCTACCCATAACCGAACAAAGCTCTGTGCGTCTCATATTGACGCTAAAGGGTGCCATGTGCGTTCGATGCAGACGAAATGTCAAAAGCGTCAGTATTATGACGCCCAAGGATGAGAATGCGTTGTTTTGACGCATGCTTAGAACCCCAAGGCGACATCTAGTGTATATATCTATGGTACTTGGTGATGAACTGCCTGTTCGTCGATGGATTGCTCCTGTTTGCCTCGTTTGCTGCTGCTGCTGTTGCTGCTGCGTTGGTTTGCGTCTGAAAGCTTCGTATATCTTTCTGTTTTGAATCATTATTTACTATCATTCCTTGTTGTTTATACTGCTAAATATAGCTTACTCAACATCACACATTAACCTGACATCGCTAGCTTCAATCTAAATCGTTATTGCTAGCACAACACACTAGTATTTCGTTAGCCTGTATTCGTGCGCTCTTTATTTTTTTTTTTTTTTTTTTTTCTCTCGCACCTTTTACGAGTCCATCAAACAACTTAGGTGAGTAGATCAGTCAACAAACACGGTGAGTCATGTCATCTTCTCCTCTTATTGTCACTTGCACTTCATGTAACATGTATAGCATAGCCTTCTCTGTCAGCACAGGATTTACATATGATAAATGCAGGGAGATAGTCAGGCTGGCGGAGAAGATTTGAGAACTAGAGACACGCATCCAAACTTTAATCGAGGTTAATTGTAAGAGTGCAAGGGCTTTAGATACTGCTTTGGATACGACTAGCTTAGTGAACTCTGTACATTGTTCGGTTCCGGCTGTAGGCCGTGCAGCAGGGCAACTGGGTGACGGTGAGATGCTGTAGTCGCGGGACAAAACACTGCTCTTCCGTTCCGATTACCATAACAAACAGGTTCTCTCCTCTCAGTGAAACACCCACTGTGAATCCTATTGAGTGTGCCCTAGTTATTGGCGATTCTATTACACAGAACGTGAAACCAGCCACCATAGTCACATGTTTGCCGGGAGCCAGAGCGCCTGACATCAAAGCAAATTTAAAAGTGCTGGCTAATGTTAATCGTAAATTCTCTAAGATTATTATTCAAGTCGGCACTAATGATGTTCGACTCCGCCAGATCACCAAAATTAACGTTAAAGAGGTGTGTGAACTAGTACGATGTCAGGCACTGTAATTTGCTCTGGCCCCCTTCCTGTTCGCCGGAGTGATGAGATACTTAGTAGATTGTCCTCACTCAATGGCTGGATGTCTAAGTGGTGTCCAAAAAATAATATAGAATTCATAGACAATTGGAAAAGTTTTTGGGGCAGACCTGACCTGTTGAAAAGAGATGGTATTCATCCTCCTGGGATGGTGCTGCTCTTCTCTCTAGTAATATGGCACATAGTCTTAGAGCTCAAACATGACTTGGAGCGCAGGTCAGGAAGCAGACAGACTGGCTAAACCGACCATCTGCTAGCTGTGCAGGCCACCAGGGCACCATACAGACTTTATCAAAGAATTTGCTGACTTTCTATCAGAGTTAGTACTGGCTGCAGATAAAGTCCTAATTGTTGGTGATTTTAATATACATGTGGATAATGAAAAAGATGCATTGGGATTGGCATTTAAAGACATTCTGAACTCTATTGGAGTTAGACAACACGTGTCAGGACCTACTCATTGTCATAATCCTACTCTAGATCTAATATTATCATACGGAATAAATGTTGATGCCGTTGAGCAGCAGAGCGATGACTAGGGTTGGGTATTGGTTGGGTTTTATCCGATACCAGTACCTACTCTGTATTTTTTAAACGGTTCCGGTGCTTAAACGGTTCTTGAACCGATACTTAAGAAAATAAAACCGCACACACTACGCAAAAAATAATACCCTTTTATTTACAGGGCCAAACTGGACACAATATTAATTTAAATCTTTAAACAATATAAATAAAAGTAACATATGGTAATACTAAATAAACCAATATAAAATAAAAAAAATATTTTCACAATTTTATAATATAAAATAAAACAATATTGTATCAAACAATATAATACTGGAGATTTATAGAGATTACTACCAGGGTAATCTAATCTCCATGTTCTCCTCCTAATGACCTGAACTGAACAGTGAAACACCTTAAATATTAAAATAGAAACAAATATAAAATACAAATATAGAACAAGATATTACACAACAGTATTGCACATTTAAAGAAACTTTTGTGACTGGTGGTGAGGACACTTTACAGTTAACAATTCTTCTGCAGGAATATCACCATATTGGCCTTCTCTGGCAATATACGGCATCTTTCCTGGCTTATAGCATGCCCAGCACAGGAGAAAACCCTCTCAGAGGGGGTTGATGAGGCCTGCACACACAAGTACACCTCTGACAGGACAGACAAATTAGGGAGGGTATCCCTCTAACCCCCCCACCAGGCCACAGGGTCTTGTCCAGATGGGATGGGTGGCAGGCCTTTGTAGATCTCTATCTCTTTCTGGACCTGCTCTGTGATGGAGAGGGCACTGCTTGTGGTCTGAGTTGTATGAAGTTCTCGGTCTTCATCCTCAAACAGCTGCTCCAAGGCTGACATCTTGTACATACAAACAAGTTCAGTATAGCACAAAAAACAACTATTCATTGTACACTAGATAGATAGTATATGGTTGAACTTACACATCTGCCTGCTTGGTCCTCCTCCTCACCTGCCTCAGTCTGATGATGAGGGTCCTCCTCTATTGGAAGCTGTAGACACAAACAGAGTGCCCATAAAAAAGCAATACTTAATTACGGAAACTGTAATGGGCATGGATGGACACAGTGCATATGAAAAAAGTTGAGCAATCAGTACACTGTCTCTGACAAACATGCAGTAAAATACCTGAGCTGTCATGGCACTGTCAATCGCTGCTTTCTCAATCCTATCCCAAGCTTCTGCAACACCAACTTCCAGCCTGCCTTTAAAGCGAGGGTCCATCAATGTGGCCTCCTGAAGGAAGTTCTGAATGTCTTGATCCTGTAATGAAAACATGGTTTAGTGTCTAGTGAAAATGGTGTAGTTTGATGGATTGTACCTGGTATCATTTTTCGAGATCTCCCCAGACCTTCTCTTTTATAGCAGCCACAAAGACATCATCGGAGGTTGAATAGTGTGCCTCCAGCTTTGTGAGGATCGGGATGATTTGGCTGCATTGTCACTTGACACGCAGAGGGTTGAGGTGTACAAGACTTTCATGCATTTCATGAATTCCTCTGCCTTCTCGAAATCACTCTCTGTAAGCCTTTCTAGTCTGTGGAAAATAAACAATAATGTTAAGAACAAAAGGTAAATTACAATAAACAATTGCTTATATTTAAAAGTATTGATTTTCAAGATGTATTTATAATATATATGCTATTTACTGAGGAGTCGCTTCTTCTCTCTCAGGACAGTTTTGCTCATGGTGGAGAGCTTCAGCCACACCACCACTGCGCGAATCTTTGCACACCACCTAGTCACAGCTTGGATGCCGTACACCTTCTGTGCTGCCAGGTTGAGTGTGTGTGCAAAGCACCCAACTTTTAGAAATTTTAAGTTTCTCAGGGCAACATCCATGTTGTATGCGTTGTCTACTGTGGCAGCTATGACTTTTCCAGTCAACTTGAACTCCTCAAGAATGTTGTGGATTTCCTGTGCCACCACTGGCCCTGTCTGGGACTCATAAACGGCTTCAGTGCTCAGCACTTTCTGCTGGATGCTGCCTTTGTAAATGTAATGGACAGTCACTGTTAAATAGTGATACTGTGCCACGCTGGTCCATCCATCACAAGTAATTGCAATTTTGCTGACCTGCGCCAGCTCCTGGATGATATTATGTTTTATAACAGAATACCACACGGGTATGTACGTGTTGGACATGTCATCCCTGGATGGTGGTTGGTATCTATGATTGAGGGCAGTGCTCATCTCTTTTTATTTTTTATAAAAAAAAACAAATATGATATATATTAGTCTTGTACACAGAATGTCTTCATGGCACAGAGGTGGCATTCACATGCATCAAGGAAATTCTATTTTGATATATATAGCCCACATTTTCACCTGAAAGATGGCGATTCCACCGTGGAAAATGGATGAAGCCCCATCACCACAAATTTGGTGACTGCCCTGTGGATTTCCTGCACCTTCTCTTTGGTTAGTGCAGCCTTCTTAGCCATGATGAAAGGAGTCACTGTTGTAACTTGAAAGCCAGAAATAAAAATATTACTATCAAAGTAATCATTATTTAACAACATACACCTAACTCTTCAGATTACTACCACTTAGTAGCCTATTCTGCAGCTCATAACAATTCTCCCTGCCTCTCTCAATAAATAGGAGTTGCCTCGGATTAAGTAGGCTGTAGCCTCGAACAACAATTGTCCCACCACCCTCTCCATACAGCCTCAAAACACATGTAACGTTATACCTTGCAAACCAACCTACGTTTCTGATTAAATGAAATATTGCGCCGTTTAATACTGATGTAAAACACTTAAGATCAACATTTTGTCTTCACATATTATGACTTTTACTTTAAGCAGAGAAATACCTGACACTGAGCAGAAATATTTAACACACACAGTATAGCCTCGTATAAAGAAGTGTTAGAACTTTGTTAAAACATTTTGCACACGCTGTCACACATGCTGTTGAATGGCAACGGTGTTTGCTAGCCTACTTGATATGCAAGATTTGCAGTTAGCATTAAATTACTAGACTTACCCGAAGACGAACGGCTGCTGTTATCATCATCTGTGGTGTCCACCACCACACTGGCAGGGCTGGGACTCTCTTCAATTTGTCCGGCAGCGAGGCCAACACTAGCTGCTGCTGCTGTTGTTGACGTGCTTGGCTCTGCGTCTCGTAGGTTGTCAAACACGGTGCATTGTTTGGCTTTTAAAGGAGAACTCCGGTCAATTTTAACATTGAGCTCATTTTTTTGTACATTTGGAGTGCTGTCAATACAGAGAACAACGACAAAAATCGGTGTTGCCTACACCGAGTTATTCTATTTTTAAAATTTGCACCCTGTTGACTTCAATAGGGCAAGTACTAAACCTGCTTTTAGGCTCTTAACATCCTTGATGTGTCATTACAAGTGCACAGAAAATTTGAGTGATTCCTTCTGAGTGAACACGAGTGAATCTGATTGCAGTAGATGTGCACGATATGTATAAAAATGATGTTATTTAAGCCAGCGCAAATACCTGTTTACATCCTGTTTTTCGGTTGAAGTCCAAAGTAGTCGATTGCCGAGTTCACGCGCATAGGTTTAGTTACCTATGATCACGCGCGTGAACTCGGCAATCGACTACTTTGGACTTCAACCGAAAAACAGGATGTAAACAGGTATTTGCGCTGGCTTAAATAACATCATTTTTATACATATCTTTCACATCTACTGCAATCAGATTCACTCGTGTTCACTCAGAAGGAATCACTCACATTTTCTGTGCACTTGTAATGACACATCAAGGATGTTAAGAGCCTAAAAGCAGGTTTAGTACTTGCCCTATTGAAGTCAACAGGGTGCAAATTTTAAAAATAGAATAACACGGTGTAGGCAACACCGATTTTTGTCGTTGTTCTTTGTATTGACAGCACTCCAAATGTACAAAAAAATGAGCTCAATGTTAAAATTGACCGGAGTTCTCCTTTAAGTACATTCCATGTCTCGTCAGATGTTTCATTAAATTTGAAGTGTTACCTCCCTTGAATGATATTGCTTTAAAGCATTTGTTGCATGTCGCAGAGTCTAACTCTGCATTATTACACGTGAAATGTGAAATGTAAACCTTGGAGCGTTTTGCCTTCGGCATCTTCATTAATCCTCTCGCTAAGTAGCTATCAGTTAAACAAGTGTGCCGAGTAGCGGAACTGACAAAGGTTCAAGTTGACACCGGAACACCAGGGGGCGGTAAAAAAATTTCAGGCACCGAAAGTTTTGTTTTTATTCGGTCTCGTTACTACCGTTTACGTCGGAACCGGTTCCCTATTGGAACCGAGTTTCGGTACCCAACCCTAGCGATGACATCTCAGATCATTATCTAGTCTCGTGTAAACTTAATTTAGCCAAGGCTGCAAAACCGATTCTGTGTTACAAATATGTTAGATCACTTCTGCCACTAAAGATTGCTTTATTAATAATCTTCCTGATCAGTTTCATCATCGCAGCATTCCAGATAGCTTATAAGAACTCGATATTGCGACAGAAACTTTTAATTCTCTCTTTTCCAGCACTTTAGACATAGTTACTCCATTGCGCTTAAAGCTTATGCGCCTTAAAAGCTGCTAGATCTGCTTATTTTTCAACCCTATTAGAAGAAAATAAACAAAATCCTAGGTATTTATTTGAAACAGTGGCTAAACTAACAAAAAATAAAGCTTCAACCCCAGGCGTTTCTAAGCAGCACAGCAGTAATGACTTTATGAACTTCTTCACTAATATCAGGGAGAAAATACAGTAAACTGACAACATGTATGTTAGACCCTATACCGACTAAGCTACTGAAAAAGATGCTTCCAGAGGTCATAGATCCTCTTCTTAATATCTTTGTCATTAGGATACGTATCAAAAACTTTTAAGCTGGCTATGATTAAACCGCTTGTTAAAAAAACACAACTTGATCCTACAGAATTAGTCAATTACAGGCCAATCTCGAATCTTCACAACTATGTTCCTTTTAAGAAAGAAATGGTATCTGCGAGGATTTTCAATCAGGATTTAGACTGTATCATAGTACTGAGACAGCTCTCATTAGAGTCAAAAATTATTTGCTCTTATCATCCGACCGTGGTTGTATCTCTATTAGTGTTACTCGATCTAAGTGCTGCATTTGACACTATCGACCACAACATTCTTTTAAATAGACTCGAAAATTATGTTGGCATTATTGGAATAGCATTAGCATGGTTTAAATCATACTTATCTGACCGTTATCAGTTTGTAGCAGTAAATGAAGAGATTTCTTATCGATCACAAGTTCAGTATGGGGTACCACAAGGCTCAGTACTAGGACTGTTGCTGTTCACTCTGTACATGCTACCCTTAGGAGATATCATTAGGAAGCATGGCATAACAGTGAAAACTAATGCCATGCTTCCTAATGATATCTCCTAAGGGTAGCATGTACAGAGTGAACAGCAACAGTCCTAGTACTGAGCCTTGTGGTACCCCATACTGAACTTGTGATCGATAAGAAATCTCTTCATTTACTGCTACAAACTGATAACGGTCAGATAAGTATGATTTAAACCATGCTAATGCTATTCCAATAATGCCAACATAATTTTCGAGTCTATTTAAAAGAATGTTGTGGTCGATAGTGTCAAATGCAGCACTTAGATCGAGTAACACTAATAGAGATACAACCACGGTCGGATGATAAGAGCAAATAATTTTTGACTCTAATGAGAGCTGTCTCAGTACTATGATACAGTCTAAATCCTGATTGAAAATCCTCGCAGATACCATTTCTTTCTTAAAAGGAACATAGTTTCTTATTGAAACTATGAGTCTGCTAGAGTCTGCTAACTTAGAGTCTGCTAACTTATTAGTTAGCAGACTCTAATAACAAAACAGCATTTAAATTATTAAGTACACTTTGGGCTATATATTTATATAAACGGACCAATTGCGCACCAGAAAATCACAGGAACGGCTACTGGAGGTAGTGGATATTCACTGAAGAACACAGGAGCCAATAATGCAATAAGTACTTTACTTTGAATAATTTCCCCAAATAAAAGTAGGCCTTTTCAAAAGAAAACAATTAAATCAACAATAGGAAAATAAAAACAACAAATAAATCACATTTTGTCAATGTAAAATAAACAAAAATAAACTCTTCAAATATAGCCAGTTATCACTGGTTTACAGTCACCTGTTACCGTCACAGTGAATTAACCCTAGTAATACCAGATTCACTGTGTATAAGATAACCCTCTTCTCAAGGGAAACTCCTTGAAAGCAAATCACAGTTCAGTTCAATCAGTCACTGATATCAGATTTCGTTTAGTCACTTATCTCAAATCCAACGATGCATCTGTTAATTCACAGTTCCATTCAGAAAAAAGAAAAACATCCTTCCTGAAGAAAAGAATGAAAAACAAACTATGTCTCTGTTGTCCTCTTTCTTCTCCTAGCGTTCGATTGGGTGGCTCACCATCAACGGAACTTTTCGATGAATTAAAAAAACCTGACCCAGTGTTTCCCCTAGAAATTTTTCCAGCAGCGGTGCTGTTACATGCCGGAGGTTGTTATCAAGCCGGTCGCGGGGGGTCCGGGGGTGCAAGATTTTTTTTTTTTTTTATATAACCCCTTAAAACCATGACTTCTGGCAAGTTTTGTGGATAGAAATGGACATTTTGAGACATACAAATTTGACATACAGTCAACAGAAGGCATGATTATTGCAGCACGTACCTTGAACTGGTCATAAACAGGATTAGGACAGGATTATTCATGTTTTTCTTTTGTGTTAATTTTCAGCTGTAAGGTAGAAATTGATAGTGGAAAAATGAAACTCTTTCCTCCCTCACCTGCACTACTGATCTTTTTTTCTGTAACACACTTGTTGTAAAGTTTTCTTTCTTCAAAGCAGAGACCAGTGAGACAGTCGGGATCGCATTCAACGGAAGTTATTCTTTATTGAGAACTCCTCTGTACGCGGCTGTAGAAACTTCCAACATGATCTGTCTAAAACATTATACATTGTAGCTATATACATTCCAAGGGGGAGGGATTACATTGAGGTGGAGACTCTGAACAAAGCATGCAAATGAAGTAGGAACACACCCTACTCTGAGTCCAATTGAATCAGCATAACTATTCACATGCTGATACTGGCCAGGAACTCCAATTCCAAGAGCCATCCCAGTTCCATTAAAGACAAAAGGTGAAAGTCAATCAACCTAACGATTCAACGTCTGGGCTCCGAAAGGTGAGAATCAAGTGATCTGATTCATTTAAAACACAATAGAGAAAACAGGTCTGGCAGGAAAAGAGATTCTTTGCTGGAGACTCCATAATCACCTGAAATCAGTCTACTAAACTTTATCAGTTTATATACTATTGCAGTGGAAAAACTAAATTAAACATTTAATAAAATATGTAATCCAACACTTCCCCCTTTGAGAGTTCTAATAACTCTCACAAAAATACAAATTTATACACTTAAAAGTTAATTCTTGTAACTTGTGTAAGTTACAGGCACGTATAACTTATTCTGTGTTGTGTCCTTGATTTACATGAGTGTCATAGTTTTTCTCAAAACCATAACTGTTGACACCTGCGACGCAGGGTGTAAAATGTCATATAAACTACATGTTTACACAGAAAACCATGTAGCATAAGAGTGGAAGTCTTGAAAGTCCATGGCGCCTGAATAGCTGTGAAGTTTCCTGTAGAGTCCATTTATCACGTAGAGTCGCTCTGATGACTCGTCCCTCATGAGGTTTGTTCATGGAAATCTGAGGTGATGTTTTATACCAGGATGCTGCCTGTGAAGACATCATGGCATACACACATACCTGTAACACAATAAAACAAAGAAACGGCAGACCAGCAGTATTCATGCATGGACTTCATTCTTCCATAAGTCGCACATGTTCTGTGTTGATTTTCTGGAATTGCATGTTGACACAGAAACGAACATGCGATTAGGGTCCGTGAATTCTCTGCGTTGAGTATTTTTCATTTTCTCTTGTGATAGTTCGTTCAGCAGTGGGTCTGGTTGTCTTCTTGAGGTTGGGGCTTCATACGCAGATGAGACGGTCATTGCATATGGATCTCGAAAAAGCCATCAAGTTTTATCTGCACACTGTAAGACAGAAAACAGAAAAACAGAGAGCAGTATTTCTTCAAAACACTACAGTTGTAGCAGTTTAAACACTATGGTTCTATCGTTTTCATAGTCTACTGTTGTCGTTTCATTCTTTCCCTATTTCTTCATTTATTTGACACCTATGGACCAGTGAGGTAAGGATGGACTAAATGGGGAAAGGCCTATGAGGTAGTGTCTTCACCCTGGGTTCACCCCCGAACGCCTGTTGCGTCAGTTCTTCCCAGGGCACCTCACTTGTCCGTGTCCTATTCTGTCCCTGTGTTGTGTACACACTGTACAGTGTGTAAGAAAATTGGCACATTTCCATTCTCCAGTGAAACATCAGTCCTACTAGACATCATTAACAGAGGATGGTTGTCTGACTGCAATATTCTATGGCATAACATTTAAGGCTGTGAGTTTTCTAAATGTCCCCCAAACAAAGGCTGTGACAGTCACTTTCCTTTTGTTCTATTAAAGGGGTGGTTTACTGCCTTTTTTCTTTGCTTGATTGTGTTTATGGGCTGCAATATAACATGTCTTCGTGTTTCGTTTGTTAAAAAACGCCTTATTTTTCATAAATTTCACCTTTATTGTAAGCCGCTTCCTCCTCTGTCATTTGAACGACCGGTTGACTTCCTGAGTCTATGAAACCACTCCCTCAGAAAGAGGCAATGAGCTCAGATTGGTTAGTTCGGCCGGTGTGTTGTAATTGGCTAAACTGCGTCCGGAATCTTCACGCCCATTACCTTTACGGGCGACAGTTGCATGTGCTCCGGACCCGGTCAAATGTAATGGTGTCAATATTGCCTCATCAGTTTGAGCCAGAATCAGACCCAGAGAGCGGTGATGAAGAGAGTCAAGCAGAACCTCCGCAAACACGGCTCTTACTAAACGTTTCTGAATGGTAATTTATTTTATTTTATTATTATTCTCTCAAAGAATTTCCATACGCTGTTACTTGAAAATGCTACTGCTGTTTGTTAGCTTTTGAGATACGCTTTCCCCCTGATTAAACATTTAATATAACTGAATACATGACTGAGTAATACCGTTTTTTAAAGATATTGTTTTATTGATAGAATGAACAACCGTTTAACTATTCACAAAGCTTAGTTTACTCAGTTTGTCGTTTTCTTTAGGTGTACATGTGATAACAGCAGCTGAAGTTTGCTGTTGCGATAATTTTTTGAAGTTTGTACACGTTTGTCTTATACACACAAAATAGCATCGAACTAACTAGCTACTATAAACAAACAGCTTTGGCATTGGTTTGCGTTCTTGATCAAATCAAAAAATTACGTCATAAAGTATACATGGAAAATACGTTTACAAAATTTGTACATATTACAAATTCGGGTCCAAAATGTTTGTACGCGTTTGTCATATACTAAAGCCAGCGCTGGCATTTTTTTACATCCTTGATAAAACTAAAACATTACGTCTTAAATTATACAGGCAAATACATTTAAAATGATTAAACCTTACTTGCAGGTTGTGGCCTCTGGTTTTAAAGCTGTAACTGCTTCATGTTGTAGTAATAGTTTCTTGTTGAATCCGGCATTGAACTCGTGTAGATTCTGGAAGCTGTCTTCCGTAAAATGTGCAGCACAGAGAGCTAAACTACGATTGTAATTGTCAGGAACATAACCAAACTTAAATTTTAACCATTGTTGACGAACTACAGCGTCTGTAGGAAGCCTGAACACAGAAGACCTGACAGCTACAGCTCTCCACCATAACTCCTCCTCTTCGACAGCAGAACATGTTCCGGAGGGAGGGTGGATGTAAATGTATGGGTTAGTTACGTATAAAACCCGGGAAGTATCTCGTTGTAGTCCCATTCGAGACGTTTTTGTAGGCATTAAACTTCCTGATTTTTAAAAGACAATATCTCCGCTTATGTTGAACTTTAAGCGCAGCAACTTTGCAGATACTGTTCATGCACCAACAGCAACATTACACAGTATTTAAAATGAAAAAAGTGAAATAGCAATCAACCACCCCTTTAAACAAAAAAAATAAGTCTTTCATCTTTGTTGTAAGTTACTGGGGAGATTAAGCAATCACAGCCTAAATGGTTAACACCATATCAAGTTGCCCCACGAGTTTAACGAGGAGGGGAGGGGCTGCTTCAGAATATCAAGCAGGCTAATCAGAAGCTGGTTAACCTTGTTAACTTGTCTTAAGTTATTTTTGTTTTTTTCTACATTATTTTCCAAAATGTCCGTGCTTGCCACAGTAAGAACAACTGGCTTCTCTAGGACTTTTGCATTTCCTTGGCTTCTCTGAGTTGACCTTAACAGAAACTGCTGAAATTTTTACTCTCTCTGTGACCTCAGAATCTCTTTCCCAAATAGCTAAACTTTCTAGGTTACTTCTGAGAGTTATTTTAGCCCACGTAATATCTAGGAATGGCAAGGCTGTTCTGTACTCAGCTACAAGACCATCTGCCCAAATTCGGATTAGAGGTCCTTTGTCAGTTAACACACTTTCGGAATCATCCACTATTCCACTGTACGTTACAGCTACCTGACAGAACCTCTCAGTATATTCACTCACAGTTTCTTCTTTCTCTTATACACAGCTAGTAACTCTCGACCAATCGATTTTGTGTCCTAAGATATTCTTTAGGATTTTCAAAACACCTTCTCTCAAATCGCCTTTACTGACATGTTGCAGTTCGGAAGTAACAGCAGACTCAAAATTGTTGAATTCAGATTCAGTTAGAATTTGTGACATCAGCTGTGTGACTTCTGGCAACGACATGTCGTAAAGATGCATTTTACTGAACAATGCTCTTCTAAATTCAGAAAAATTTGTGCGTGCTGAGGGTAAACTCTGGGAGAGTCTATCTATATCCTTAGGACCTAAAGATGTTTTGGCAACCGTTTGTATTTGGACAACAGAAGAGTTCGGAGTAACACTTTCAGTTCCCTGAGATCTTCTCCTAGCCCCACAAACCTGCACTGAATCTACAGGCTGATCAGTTACTGATTGGATGGCTACATTTGTTTCAACGAAAGCTTTTAAGTCAGGATAATTGTTATCAGGCTGACTAACTTCTTCCACATCAGTTTTTTCTGCATCTTTGTTGCGGTTTACTTTCTTAGTCAACGAAGATATTCTAGCACGGAGCTCTTTGATCTGTTTCTCTAGCTCAGAGTTGCGCTTAGACTGTTCTGTAGCTAGGGTTAAACCGAATTCTTTGTGACAACAGATAAAACTTTTCACACTGTTCTTGCGAATACTTTCTCCTAGTGCCTTCTTACAATCT
Organism: Scardinius erythrophthalmus; assembly: GCF_964197995.2. NCBI lineage: Eukaryota > Metazoa > Chordata > Actinopteri > Cypriniformes > Leuciscidae > Scardinius > Scardinius erythrophthalmus. The sequence goes on along the minus strand of NC_138244.1, from coordinate 24,369,582 downwards.
TCGATTGACCAAACTTTGCTTGGATCAATGCCAAATTTCTTTGTTAAATTCAATCTGACTTCCTCAGTCACGATTGAGTCCATGTGCTCTGATAACAAAGACTTGAATTCACTATCTGTCCAAAAAGGTGTAATCTGTCTAGTACTTTTCCTAAACATTTTGTGATTTTTTTTGTTACCACAAACAAACACAAAAAAAAAACTTCTCTCTACTGTCTTGCAAACAGAGGGTACAATCTTATTAGCACATGAGGCTGAATCTAATTCTAAAGCTAATTCTCTAGCTTACAGATAGGTCTTCTCTAGCAAGAGCATACACACAATATTAACATGTGACTGTTAATCTTCCCTGTCAACAACAGAGGATCAATTTCATCTCTAAAAGAAAACTTTTTAGAGGGTTATCTTTAGTTAACCAAACTCTACAGCTGTTTGTTAACTACTTCTCTGAACGGCGCAGAGGAAAACAATTGTACTGGTCTGCAGTGGTTCTTTTAATGGAGTGAAACTCACCGAGTCTTTCATTTGTAGAGAAAGATTCCGTCTGGAAAAATTCAGTCTTTGAGATCTTTTTGGAGCTTGAAGTTTTCAATCTGGATTCAGAAGATTCAGTCTGGAACTCAGTCAGCTTTGTTGAGATCTTTGAGCTTGAAGTTTCAAGATTCAGTCTGGAACTCAGTCAGGCATTGAGATCTTTTTGGAGCTTGAAGTTTTCAATCTGGAGGAAGCTGGAAAGATTCAGTCTGGCAATCTTTGTCAGATCTTTTGTTGAGCTTGAATTTTCAAGATTCAGTTCTTTGAGCTTAAAATTCTTTGAGTTTCCTTTGTCTCCATCCGGGTCACGGCACCATCTGTTGTAAAGTTTTCTTTCTTCAAAGCAGAGACCAGTGAGACAGTCGGGATCGCATTCAACGGAAGTTATTCTTTATTGAGAACTCCTCTGTACGCGGCTGTAGAAACTTCCAACATGATCTGTCTAAAACATTATTCATTGTAGCAATATACATTCCAAGGGGGAGGGATTACATTGAGGTGGAGACTCTGAACAAAGCATGCAAATGAAGTAGGAACACACCCTACTCTGAGTCCAATTGAATCAGCATAACTATTCACATGCTGATACTGGCCAGGAACTCCAATTCCAAGAGCCATCCCAGTGCCATTAAAGACAAAAGGTGAAAGTCAATCAACCTAACGATTCAACGTCTGGGCTCCGAAAGGTGAGAATCAAGTGATCTGATTCATTTAAAACACAATAGAGAAAACAGGTCTGGCAGGAAAAGAGATTCTTGCTGGAGACTCCATAATCACCTGAAATCAGTCTACTAAACTTTATCAGTTTATATACTATTGCAGTGGAAAAACTAAATTAAACATTTAATAAAATATGTAATCCAACACACTTTAGCACTTAGATACATCATCATGTAACCATTACTTTCATTTATTTTATCCTGTAGACATTTTGAACATTAAAATCCAAATGAAACTTTTCATTAGTTTAAAAGGTGACTAGCTTGCATAGCCTATTTTACTTCACTAACCTCCAGGGACGTGCAAAGAGTTCATCAGGGGCAGGGGCTCAAATGTAATGCTGTGATTAATCGCATTTCCCCCAAACTTGTAATCATCAATATTTAAATGTAGAATCACTAATTAAATTAAACACACAAAAAAGGAAAAAAAAGAGAAAAATGTCCACACAAATTGGACAGAAAATAGCCCTATATTAAAATATAAAACATCAATATATTATTCTTCATTCAGTTCTATGCAACATACTCAGATTTAACAGATTTATTTTTTGACTAATTATCAAAATAAAGTATAGTCATACAAAGCTCTTATTACCAGAGCATGTGACCAGAGCAGGCAATTTTACCATTGTTGCCCAGCATGGCTATTCCAGCTCAGTAGGGCTATTGCAAACAGAAGTCTACTACTGAGAAATTTCACGTTATTTGAGCGGACTTTGCTTTTCCAGTGCATGATCGGCGTTTGGGCCGTTAAGAAGCAGAACGCGCAGCGCAAACACGGAGAGGAACATTGAGCAGAGAGCGCAATGCGCCGACACACGTAACGGAGAGCGCGGCGCAAACACCGAGCGGAAAAGACCCGCACGTGAAGTTACGAAACAAGCTGCGCGAAAATGAAACCTGATCGCCGAACACGGAGGGGCGGGACGGCATATTTTCCATAGACAGTAAAAAAATAGACACAGCGACCCCATAGACTTCAACGGAGAAAAGTTCGTACCGCTTTCTCCTTTCCACAAGCGCTTGCTCGCTCTCCCGTGGCGTCTGTCGGCGCGTCGCTTCTATTATGAGTGCGCTTTCCGCGCGCCCACATTTGAAATATTTGCATGTGAACGACTCCTTATGACAACGTGTGTACGTGAATGTCGTGATATTACTGATGATGTGAAGATTTTGCAGCGGCGCTGAAAATCCAGCGGCGGCGCTGCGCCGCTGCTTAATACATTGTAGGGGAAACACTGTGACCTATTAAAAAGTCAGAGGTCGCAACACAATATATATATTTATCTGCACTGTAAAACCAAACAGTAAAACTTCCATAAATAAAATGGGTAGTAATTACTCAAAAAAATAAAAACGTTCATTCGCCTTTAATTTTCTGTGCAATTAGAACGAAAGTGAAATTTTAAGTTTACAGCACTCAAATTCTTTAATTTTTTTTTGTCAGTGCACTCAAATAGTTTTACTATAAATTCGTCTGACGTCACTTAAGTCCGTACGTGCTCCTCCTTCAACTGCTAGCAGTTGCAAGTTTGTGAAAACACGCCATGTTTTTTTTTGCTCGCCTGACCCGCCTCAGATGAAAATTTGTCCAGCTAAGTTTTCAACACGTGAAAAACTCGATCATATTTTATAAAAAATAGCGTAGGAGGAGATATTTTTCGATCGGGAATTTGCTGTGGCGTTGTATGTGAGGACCTTTGGTGAGAAACGAGGCATGCAATTTTCGGAACCTGCTGGTGACAAGATTTTCTTCGTTGTGCTGCCCGCCATTATATTCTTCTTCTCTTTGGGCACACTAATCTGGTAAGTTCCCTGTTTTATTTTCTGCAAATATCTTTAGTGTCGTAGCAGTTAATGTATTCTATGCATTTGCAAAGCGAATGAGGATTTGATCAATTGTATCCTGCCTCACTAAAGGTAAAAATGGATTGAATTGTTGAAGCAAATGTATTTAAATTATAAAAAAAAAAAAAAAAATCAAAGTTTTTTTGCATCGATTGTGCACACATTAAAACGTTTTCGGGCAACAACTTTTAATGACCTCAAAATGGCGGGCTGTGACTCATTTTATTTGGCACGCATGAATTAAGTAACGTTAGCTGCTAACGTTAGTAACTTAGTTTTCATAGAGGTTTTTAAGAAGCCTAATAAGAAGCACGTTGTTCCACGTGTTGTACATTTTTTGTAAGGACAGGTATTTATAAATTGTATTTAAATAGTTTGCTCAAGCCATACCAGTAAGCTTGTGTTATTTAGCCGAGTCATTTTTGTTCTTGCTTAAAATTGAACATTTCAAAAAGAAATTGTGCAGTATAAATAATATTTAAATGTTTAAGGTTTGTTTTATGTGATCAGACTGAGAAAGAATTAGGTCACTTTCAAAAAAATTAACCAATGTCTGTCTTAAACCATCTCTGAGATGTGCCACGTCATCACGTTGGAAAGGTCACGATAAAATAAAAAATAATAAATTAAAACAAAGATGGAGGACGATTTTGAAGTCGGAGGAGAAAATGAGAGGGAGTTTTTCGCCCTTTCCTACCTTTTTGAACCGGAGTACACAGACAAATAACTTAGATAGATGATGTGATGCATGACCTTTCCAACAAAATGACGCAATGCGTGGCACATCTCAGAGATGGTACACGACGCGCATTTGTGGTTTTTGGCAAGTATATATATATATAATAATAATATAATATGTAAAAATTATTATATATATATTTTTTTTTTAAATGACCGATTGTTCGCTAGATAACACCCTTATTTCTCAACTGGGATTAATGTCGAGACTTTGAAGCCTCACTGAGACAGACATTTGAACCTTCCGATCGTTGGTTGCCATTGAAGTCCATTATATGGTGAAAAATCCTTGACCGTTTTCTTTAAAAACCTTCATTTCATTTCGACTGAAGACAGACAGACATGGAAATCTTGGATGACATCGGGGTGAGTAAATTATCAGCAAAAAAATTTTTTGAAAGTGAACTTATCATTTAAGTTACATAACTGATTAGCATCATGTGTATTCACATATATTTTTTCTAGTATTTTGGCAAATATTACAACCTGACTAACTTCTCAATCTCTCTTTTTTCAGGCTAAAAGTGAAGCAGCTGGCAGTTCAGTTTGGTATGTTTATGTCCAATTATTAATACACATTCATTGCATAAATATACTAAAATGTGAATGAATATTGAGTACACAACACAAATCGAAAAGGAAAAAAAAAATCAATGGCGTGGAAGTGCAAACTTTGTGCTGCTATCTTTGATAAAAGGTTACAGGTGCTTGAACACTATCGTTTGCATCATGGCAATGTTTCCTCAGTCAGCCCATTGCCATGTCTCTATGAAGACTGTATCTGCACATTTCAATCAATAAATGCGTTGAAAATTCACTTAACACGTTTGCACACTCAGACAGCTGTGCATAGTGTAAATCATATGGAATGTGTATCATTCATCTGTCCTGTATGTGGACTGAAGCAGCCGTTTAGCGATAAAACCCTTCTCAGTCATTTAAGGACACATTTAAAACAACATGAGACAGTGGACTGTCCATTCAGAAATTGTCAGTACTCTACCAATGTCTATTCTTCCTTCAATGCCCACAAAAGTAGAAATCATCCAGATGGTGATGTCTCAGATTTTAAGGACGAGATCATCTGGGCAGTAACTGACAGCCCCTCAATGCAAAGTCAAGTTGAATCTAATGAGCCTGATTCCTCTCAGGATTCTCTTGAGCTAGAGACTACTGACTTTAATCCTCTTGAGGTAAGATATGACACAGATGAGTTGCAAGCTCAATTAAGGAACAACTTGGCTTCTTTGTTCTTGAAAATGCACAGTGTTCTTCATGTATCAGATATGGCTATACAAGACATAGTTGAAAGTTTGGTACAGATATTCTCACTGTCCAAACCTCTTGTGAGAGACTCAATCATCATGGTTCTGCGAGAGCATGATCAGACTCTCAATGAAGTTCTTCTTAATGAATTAGTGGAAGCTGTTGTGAAAAGTAACATCTTTGTCAGCTCTACTGCAGAAGGTGCGGAGCTGTCCACTGCTAAGCGAAGAAAAAGATTTGTGGAGAGTAACTATCCTCTGGTATTGCCAGTTCAATATACAGTAGATTCCAATGGACACACAGCCGTGTATGTTCCGATACTTCAAATGCTTCAAACAATGTTTAAAAATACTGATCTTCTTGAGAAAATTCAAGAAGCCAAACCATCGCCACCTGGAATGTACATTTCTCATGAAGACGGAATGTATTTCAAACAAAATTAGGTATTGTCTGAGGCAGGAGAGTTGAAATTGTCACTGATTCTGTATGTGGATGACCTTGAATTAGCAAATCCTTTAGGCACAGCTAGAAAGATCCACAAGCTTTGTGCAGTGTATTGGTTACTTGCCAATTTGCCCAGCAAGTATAGATCCAGCCTACATGTCATACAAGTAGCTCTGCTATGCAAAGTATCAGATGTGCAGAAGTGTGGTTATGAAAGTGTTCTGTCACCTTTGTTGAAAGACTTGCAAACTCTTGAGCAGGATGGTGTTTTTATTGAAAGTCTCGGTCAGTGCATCAGGGGTACGGTGTTGTTTGTGGCAGCTGATAATTTGGCTGCTCATGGTCTTGCAGGATTTGTGCAGTCTTTCCAAGGACATTATTTCTGTAGATTTTGTTGCTGTACTGCAGATCAAAGACAGACCAGTGAAGTTTCTGAAGGAGATTTTAGAATGAGAACGAAGGACTGCCATGATCTTCATGTGCAAAATGTTGTGCAAGGAGAAAATGTAACCCATTTTGGTGTTACAAGTGAGTGTGCTCTCAGCAAGGCACTGCAGCATTTTCATCCCATTACTGGATTCCCACCTGATATTCTGCATGATTTGTTTGAGGGTATTGTGCCTGTTGAGTTGGCCTTGTGCATCAGTGAAATGATTCGAAAGAAGTATTTCACCCTTGAAGATCTAAACAAAAAAATTCGCACATTTCCATATCAGCACACTGATAGGCTTGATAAACCTCAGCAAATCCCCCAAAATTTTGTTGCCAAACGAAACATTGGTGGGAACGGGCATGAAAATTCCACTCTGCTGAGGTTATTACCACTTATGGTAGGAAGTAAAGTCCCTGAAGGAGATGAAGCATGGGCCATATTGATGGACCTTAAAGAAATTGTGCAGCTAGTGTTGTCTCCATCTTTCACAGAAGAATCCATCCAGTACATGCAAACTAAAATAAGTGATCACAGACAGGTTCTTAAAGCAGTGTTTCCAGACTTTAAACTCAGACCCAAGCATCATTATATCGAACACTACCCAGAACTGACCAAGTGTTTTGGGCCTCTGGTTCATCTGTGGACCATGAGATTTGAGGGAAAACACCGCTTTTTCAAAAAGGTGATACATGACACACACAATTTCAAGAATGTCTTGAAAACCCTGGCTACCAGGCATCAGCACATGATGGCGTATCACCTCAATGCACCATTTTTTTTAGACCCCACATACAGGTCTCAAGTGTTACTACTGTCCAAGTCACTACTCTGCCTCAAGTGGCAAGAGACTTCATAGAGACCAAGACAGACAGCCAAAACATATATAGTACATCAAAAGTCTCTATTGATGGCACAGAGTATGCAAATGGAATGTTTGTTTCCGTAGGACAGGCAGGAGGACTTTCAAAATTCAGCAGGATTGAAAATATACTGCTTGTGAACAACTCTGCTTCCTTTCTTTGCAGGAACTACGAGTCCTGGTACAGAGAACATTTAAGATCATTTGAGCTGACATCATTGGACATATTCTCTGTGCATCAACTTTCGGAACTAAATGACACAGTAAGTCTCACGGCATACACTATCGATGGACATTTGCTGTTAACACAGAAACGATCTATTTTGATCAGAGATTTGGAGGTTTAAACCCATTTAGAAATAGGAAAAAAATAGTCACCTAGAATAGTTTGTCGTCAGAATAGTGTTAAAGGGATATCAACAATTAAAATTCTTTTTTACATACCTCATGCCATCCCATATGTATATGACTTTATTTCTTCAACTGAACAAAACGGATGATTTTTAGAAAAATATACCATATCGGTGAGTCCATATAACACATGAATGAGTTCCCAAAAGTTGAAAGTTCAAAAAGCACATATAGCAATAATGACAGTAATCCATAAACCTCAGTGGATGAATCAATGTCTTCTGGAGCAAAACAATAGGTGTGTGTCAGGAACATTTTAATATATATATATATATATGTATATATATATATATATATATATATATATATATATATATTTCAATCTATAATCATGTGTTCATGAGAGCGTCAAGTTCATGCTTTTTATCTAAATTTAAGCATGATACAAACATGCGTATTATGGTTGAGTGAAAGCGATTCTTTAAAGTGTAAAAAAAAAAAAAAAAAAAATTATAACAATTCTTACACCCATAATTTTACTCCAAAAGACGTTGATTCATATACTGTAATTGTACAGATAGCATCATTATTGCTGTATGTGCTGTTTGAAGTGTTAACTTTTCAAAACCCATTCACTTGTATTATATGGACTCACTGAAATGCATTATTTTTCTAAAAATCTTCATTTGTCTTTGTAAAGAAAGGAGGACAGTCATACACATCTAGTATGTAATGAGAGTTTTCATATTTTTGGTGAACATTCCCTTTAAACTCATTAATGCATTCTTTATTTTCTTTTAAACAGTAAGAATGGCAGCTCAGAACTTCCTGCTTCATGTCCATATCTCATCAGACATTGTGCGGAAGATGACTCTGTCTTCACGTCCAGAATCTGTGAATGAGTTAAAAACAATGATAAAAGAAAAGTTTAAGCTGGACTTTGACTTTAACCTATCTTACGAAGATCCAGATTTTGATGGGCAATTATGTTCCCTTGTCGACATAGAGGAACTTCCACAAAAGGCTGTGGTAAAAGCTGTACGATGTGAGATTGATGCAAGTTCAGTAGCATCAGATGACACAATAACATTGCCCCATGCTGTGACTCCAGACAGGACTGAGAGATGGCAGTATGTTTTTCCAGTGCCCACTTTTTCTTACGAGGTAGAACTTATACTTGGTGAGGGAAATGCTACATGTGAGAAAACAGGGAAGACTCTCAAGTTATCCAGGGGACAAAAGCATGACATTCTTGAGACCCTTGCAGCCAAAATGCATAGTTTCAAAGCATACCCGAATGATAAAGAGGTTTCAAAGGTAGCAGAAGCACTTGTCACCAAGCATCCTTGTCTAAAAGAGCCAGGATCTCAGACAGGGTGGTATGGTTGGAAAAACAGTCTGAAGTTTAAGATGGGGAATTACCGCACTAAATTGAGTCAAGCAGGATTTCACGAGGTTGCTGTAAATTGTGGGAAGAGGAGCAGAAACAATCCGGACAAGCAAGCTCCTCACACAAACATCAAACGCCCCAAGGGGGCAGAAGTGAATTTCCTCCCTAACTTCCCAATAGGCGAAGACATGGCAAGCCTGGAACAACTTAGACTACAAATTGTAGAAGAAGTTAAGAAGAGTGACAAAAATCTGGTCCTGATTACGAAGTTAATGCAGACGACCTTTGCCCTGAGACGCAAAGAGGTCATCACTGAAAACCTACCTGTTGGTGATATCCTGGAACGCTGGCCTGCCTTTAAAATGGAGTCACAGGTAAAAATATTTTCCTTTGTACACTTGAAAATGTGTTATATTTAAAGGAATAGTTGACCCAGAAATTAACATTTGCTGTTAATTTTACTTTCTCTCTGACCATGCAAGATGTAGGTGACGTTCTTTCTTCAGTATAACAATAAAGATGATTTTTAGCTTAACTCTTGGTCCTCATAAAATGCAGGTCAACGGGTGTCGTCACTTTGCGAGTCAAAAAACATAAACAAGCAACACAAAATTAATACCTGTGACACAGAAATCTTGAGCTCCAGACTCTCGTTTTCCTGGTAATAATGCTATAATGTGTTGTCTATATCTGCTTTTTGACTCACAAAGTGGTGGCACCTGTTGACTTGCATTTTATGAATCACCAAAGACCACAGTTTCAGCTTAAAATAATTTGTAGAGTTCTACTGAAGTAAGTAACTTGCATCTTGGATGGCTGAAGGGTGAGTAAACTGACAGTAAATATTTATTTGTGGTTCTTTTTCAGTATGTCAGGTTTACACTTGTAGTTGACAGTCGAAGTTCAAAATGTTATTTTGCAGCAGTTTTTTTTTTTTGGGGGGGGGGGCGGGGGGGAGTAGTATCACGAATGTACACTGTACATATACCTTGGCTTAATCACTTATTAATTGTTGCAGATCTGTTCCGAGTTTCATAAAATTACAAACGTCAACCTGAAGAACCACTTTTATGGTGTGTTGGACCAGCATGCTCCCCGTCTTCAGAGCTTGTTCAGAAAGAAAGCTGCTCGCACAGGGAAAGTGTCTGAAGTACTGAGTCAGCTCTTCATGATATATGACCTCCAGGTCAGTTGGTTACACTTCTTGATGCCTGATAAAGAAACTGCAGTGGATTTTTAAATATTTTGGTTGTATTTACAGACATTTTAGAGGTAGATGCATAGTATTTTGTGGCAAGATTCTCATACTCAAGTCTCTAATTCTCACACTGAAGGAAAACGTGGACATCCATGTACGACGAGCTTCCATCCTCCGTGCTCTCCCCACCTATCTGCAAGAGGATGACTCCAACTCTCAAGACATGGGATGTAAGTGTTGCACTGTTTGGTTACCAACAATTTCACTTGCCATTAAGATGTCATCCTGGTTTCTAGTTCTATGTTTTTAATATATTAATTAAAGTTGTAATTACTGTATGGTATAGAATGGTTTGAAATAGATGTAAACATGTCATTTATTAGCAGTCATCATTTGGAAGTTTAGAGTAACAGTTCTCTCTTCTTTTATTCAGGTTGAGCAATCTGATGAACCAGACATTGATGACGTACCACTGGGTCTCCTCTCCATTAGTGGCAATTCAACAGATGCCACGTTCTTCTGCCCAGAGAAGATTGCAGTTGTTCTTGAGGGTAACATGGTTATCGATTTTCCCACATTGGCTGATGCATTTGTCATGCTTTTCGGACTAACTTACGCCTTGGATCTAAGTTACCCAAAAGAGTTGGCCAACACATTTGACTTTACCCAGAAAGTCTTGATGGGTCTGGAGGATGGGAAGCTGAGGCCCAGAGTGTTGAGTCTTAAAAATGAGCTTTTTGCACTGGAGTAACCTCAGTGTTTGAACAAAGCTTACGAAGGTACTCTTTCATTTGACATTTCATTTTCAAATTTCACTTCTGTCACTTTTAGTGCACACAGTAGAGCAAGGAATTAGTTTTTTGATAACAGCTTACAGATGTTTTAAGGAATGATTGTTCAACATACCGTTTAAATGTGTTGCTGTTCAAGTTGGCATGTTTGCACTGTTTCGATGTCATACAGTACAACAGACAATGCAGTGCATTGCAGTTTACACTGTAGTAATCATATCTTTGATTTCTGTATCCTAATGCGGTCATTATGTGCAGTTTAGTAAATCGTTACATGTAAAAATAACTACCACGGTATAAGTTCCATACACCACTCATAGAGATGACAGTTTAAAAACATTTTGTTTTTTTATCTTCCTCTTATATTGTATTCTAGTATAACTTTTATATTTCTAAGGTTACTGGGTGAATTTTGAATAGATTTCCACTGTTCCTACTTGACGGAAATGTTTACAGCTGGGTGATATCCAGATATCCATATTGTCCACTTCTAAAAGTGATTGTTATCTCAGCCCATTTCTCAAGGGCCTTGCACTCTATTGAAGTATTTCCATTTGACAAACAATTTATTGTTAATGTTTTGTGATTACTTAATAAAAGAGTAACAGAGTATTTAGAGTGCTTTAATAAAAGAGTATTTAGAAATTTATATTTCTATGGTTGCTGCGTGAATTTTGAATAGTGTTCCACTGTCCCTACTTGACGGAAATGTTTACAGCTGGGTGATATCCAGATATCCATATTGTCCACTTCTAAAAGTGATAGTTATCTCAGCCCATTTCTCAAGGGCCTTGCACTCTTTTGGAGTATTTGCATTTGACAAACAATTTATTGTTGATGTTTTGTGGTTACTTAATAAAAGAGTAACTTGCATTTAAATTGTCTGTGTTGACCTGTTTATTTTTTTCAGTTAGCAATTTAGTTGATGACGTAAATCTAAAAGCTTACAAAAATGAATAAAGTGAGTAATTTGTTACTGAGAAATTAAAACTGTTTTTTTTTTATGAAGGTAAAATAAACTGTATATTGTAACAAAAAATGTAAGCTATCTTTGGGTTATGTGAACCCAAAAACTCCTTGTAAAATTACTTGATCAATATTGTTACAGTAACTTGTGATATTAAGTTAGTATCAGTCAAAATTACCTAGTACCATTTACTTAAAAAAGTATGTTTCTTTAACTTATAAAATTTAGTTTGTATCAGTTAAAATTACCTAGTACCATTTACTTAAAAAAAGTATGTTTCTTTAACTTATAAAATGTAGTTAGTATCACTTAAAATTTTCGATGTAATCAGTTTCAACTATTTTTTTGAGTTATATTAACTTGTCCGGTTTTACAGTGTGTGTTCAATATCCATTAGGTAAGTAATTTCCTTATATTACAATCACTATTCTCATAATACAATATTTACAATAATTTTGCATTAACTTCTTTCTCTTTTCAGGCTCACATGTATCACGTCAAAGCCACGTGAACTACAGCTCCGTGTGAGACTAATTAACTAAACGATTAAACTTTTACATTGCAAAATCACATACAAATAACACAAACATCTTACAGTTTCAATAAACATTTGTAATCACAATTGTCTTGTGCTAATTTCAAAATAAACAGCAATCGAACAATAACTCACCACATCCAGTATTTCCAGACGATAATACTTCAAGATTGACATCCACACGAACAACTGGATTCTTTCAACACAACTGTCTCTTCATGAAATCCAAACCATTTTTAGACAAAATCAACAGTTTACACCAATTTCCTTATTTTTTAGAAAATACTTGCTCTAGCTTATTGCTCCTCTCGACGTTAGCTCGCGCTGCTTCTACTGACTCAGCAGGGCAGGGCGGAGTTTTTCAATCTTCTCTCATTGGTCAATTCTATAATACATCTTATTCGAATTATTCCTCTTCCACATTTTTTTCCCTCTTACATTATGTTTCAGTTAACAATCTATGGCTGCATAATAATGTCAATAATCGCGAGAGGGAATGAGATCCTCGCGAGGGGAAATGAGATCCACGCGCGCACATTACTTTTGCGCACAGAATTTCTCTGCTCGCGCGAGCAGGATTGTAAACCCGCGAGGAGAAAACTGTGCCAGAGAATGTCTAATAGGAAGAGAATAGGCTCTATGCACGAACGCTGCTGACGTATTTCTGGTAGGATCTCAGCCAGCGTCTTTACTTCCGCATAGCGCGTTCTATAGCGAAGTGTTTAGCGGAAAAACTTTAATAAAATTCATTTTCTCAGAAACGGAGACAACGATTTTAGAAACTGATTCGCTAGTCGGATTTCGCGCGATATGAGAGAATACTCACCCTCAAAGTTGTTGATGTAGCTCGAAATTTATAATTTAAAGAACTTCCCTTTCTTACTCATATGTGTGACAGTTAACTGCCTCACAATATTGTTAACATCATTCACGTTAACCGCTGGAAGTTCTTGTAAACAGCAAGTGTGATTTGCCATTATCTCCACCTAATGCAAAAACGGCTTCTGACGCAGCACCGGATGTAACTGGGCGGGCTGAGACAAAACGCGGAAGCGATCGTGCATAGAGCCTATTGGCACTCTCTGCTTACTTCCGGTTTCTGGACTGGCTGCAGTAACACGTCTCTGTCCATGCGGGGGCGCTCGCAGGTGAGTGCAGAATGAATGGAGGTCTATGGCGAAAAACCCTCAAAATCCACTTTTCTCAGGATATAATTTTTTGTCTAGTAATTTGAATGTTGTATTCGAAAGGAGATAGGAGAAGAAATTACACATTGCTGGGTGTTAGATTTTTTAGAGTCACTAATTTGGTTTAAAAAGTCTTTTAAACTGTCAATGACATCAGAATGCTGACGTCATTAGCAGAATGCTAGCGTGTTATGGGCAACAACAACTCAACCTGTAAGAAATCGAAAAGAAATAAGTACTCGTTCATTCAACTTTCGACCTATAACCCATGTTGAGCTTGCAAAACTTACAATAAAATCTGAGATTTCTCAACGGGAATCGGGTGAAAGAGACACATTTAGCCGTCTAGCCCCATAGACTCCCATTCAGTCTGCACTCGCCCGCGATCACCTCTAGTGGAATTCTAATGGAACTGCAACCAAGATCGATACAATGGGGCTAATAGGAAGTGCCAAGGCTCTCCGTAGACGGGCTCTGACTGTGCTTTGAGCGCGTGCAGAATCTACACATGATTGGTTACAGTTCCTGTCCTCTGTGATTGGCTGTACCATTTCGCTGTGTGCCAACCGGCAATAAAATCCCACGAAGAGAGATTAAAGGCTCTTCCCATGTTGATATTTCTGTATTAGCCTATAGAGCTGGTAAGTCCCACCCATCCGTAAAACCACCAGTGGACCTCTAGGTTGAAAAATCGTCAATGCAAGTGAATGGGAGAAAATAATTATTTTCTGGTCCCGTTTGAATTGTGCCATGAATGTGAACATATGTTGTCTGTGAATTTTTTATATAACTTTTCATGTTACGAGTTTGACAGTATATGGTATGATTCTTCGGCTAGCAGTTGTGGAAAAGACATAACGAGAAAGACTACATGTCGCCTATGTGACGTCACCCCATAAAGTTGACTTACCCGTGGTTTTCGCCAACCTCAACGATTTTGTCCTCTCCCTGAAAGAAGGCGGTGAAGTGCACCAAAGACACAGCCATGTTTAGCGGGATCCGTGAGCTAGTGTCCGTGTGCTAGTGGTGTTGACGTTTCAAACACGTCGAAAGCAGCGAAGAGTTGTAGTCCACAAAGTGCTCTCACACAAAGTCTAAACATATCAAACTTCTACCCGCTAAATTGTAGCATTCTTTACACGAAAAGTTATATAAAAAATTCACAGACAACATATGTTCACATTCATGGCAAAATTCAAACGGGACCAGAAAATAATTATTTTCTCCCATTCACTTGCATTGACGATTTTTCAACCTAGAGGTCCAGGGGGATTAGCGGAAGGGGCGGGACTTACCAGCTCTATACATTCTTTATTCTAATATTCTTAGATATAGAGTTTTGATTTCCATGCTCTGTAATCATTGGCAGAACTATTCAGATAATTAAGTAAAAGTAATATCACACTGTAAAATTAAAAAACATGAATGCAAGTATTGAGTATTAAGTAGAAATAGATGTGTAAAAACTCTTTGTACAGTAAAATGTTCCCTGTCAGTCACTAGTCAAGTTGTGTAATGTGAAACCATTATATCTGATGATTCTGGTTTAAGAAGACTGCTGCATTGATGTGTATGTTGCATTTTACTGCTGTAGATGTTTGAGCTCATACTGTTGGGTAGTTTAATCTACAGCAATGCATCATATTGAAAAAGATCTTGTTCTTAATATCACTGTCCTTTGAGAACCATGTATCTCTACAAAGCCAACTTTTCATGAACTTGGGGAACATGTTGTTTATCTGAGAGTGCGTAATATTTTTTAAGTAGTAGTAAGAATTTTCTCAAACCATAAAGGGAACACTTCATCCTTCAGTCACAAACATTCAAAATCAACATCTGAAGATATGTTGTGTATACATGATTATTATAAGATGCAGTGGAGTGTATTGATATAATTGCATAAAAGGGAAAAGATCTTTTTCAATATGATGAACCATTACAGCCTTTCTTCTGGCATAATGCTTGGCCATCGACAGCTATGTAAATCCCACTATACATGAATAATCCTTAAAGGTCCCATGACATGAAATTTTCACTTTCTGAGGTTTTTTAACATTAATATGAGTTACCCTAGCCTGTATATGGTCCCAAAGTTTCTAGAAATTTCAGTCGGTGTAAATCGAGCTTTTGCTATCTTTCTCTGCCTTTGAGAAAATGGAGGCTCATACGCGCTGATCTTGAATCTCCTCTTTATGACGTCATAAGGAGGAAATGTTACCTCCCCTCTCTGCTTTGCCCGCCCAGAGAATATTTTCCGCCCATGAGAAAATGCGAGAGGAAGTAGGAACGCGCACGCGTGATTTTATTTTGTCCACGAGAGATATCATGGCTTTTGAGCGAGAGAAGCATAACAATTGCTCAATAATTGGATGTACAAATGAACACCGAAGGGTCAATACAGAGCTGGGCTTGCTGAACGTCTGAAACTAAAGTCTGGATCACTCTCTTTGGCTCAGCTACACACCTCGGACAAGTAAGTCAACTAATGATATATAAGTGTGTTGCTTTACTGTTTATGGTTACCTAGATTGTTACACGTAGAATGTGGCTGTAACATTAGCTATGCAGCTATGCAGTTTATGTGTGTGAATACACACACTGTAACGCGAGTGTTGTACACTTCTTTGTTATTTGGATAACCGTTTTCCTGTTGGTTATATGGCGCGCGCGATATCCGCATTTCAAGATCGCAGAGCTTGATGTAATTGTAATAAGATAAATACAGACGTTACAGATCTCTCATGAAAAGGCAACAGTAGGTTAGCGTTAGCTACATGATAATAACTGTAAACCATCCGAATAAAGTACCTATCCAGACATAATATTTTAAACTAACCATTCGGAAACGTCCTGCTGGAGCCACTGAGTTGCAACTTCTTCATCCGTTGCTTCTCCATCCAGATCAGATTCTGAGTCAAACTGAAATGCTTTAAAGACTGCATGTCTTCGTGCCATTCCAACGTAAACATGCACGCCACGGTACCGTTGCGCAAGATGGTCAAGGCCACACCCACCCTCCACCTTGCGCCGCCTTTCTCCTCCTCATTAGTATTTAAAGCTACAGACACTGAAACGGCCTGTCTGAAGAAAGCTCATTCTGGGACTGGCTTGTAGTGGCTATAATTCTGCACCGAGGCTGAATTTTTGGAAAGAGATTTCAGATACAGTACTAGGGACCACTAAGGCCTATTTTAAAGCCTACAAAAAGTAGCATGTCATGGGACCTTTAAGTCTTGTTAGAAAACAAACAATAAAAAAATATTATTGGAACTTTTAAATGCGAATTATTTTTAAAAAATGATTGTATGGAATAGAAAGCTCCTGCAGCAGGTGCATTAGCACAACAGGTAGCCTCAAGCTACATGACACAATTTAATTTATTAATATTACACTTTTATTTAAAGCTCATTTTAAAACACCATCGAGTATTTGTATCATATTCCGGTCGCGGTTTAAAATTGTTTCAAGTCATAAAAAGATTTTGAAATATGTTATATTTAGCATTTTAGATGAAGCTATGGGCTATCATTAGCATATGCGTTCTGTAAACATTCTTTATTCATATGAAAACCCCAAATCGCACGAAAATCACCCACAAAACACAAAAACTTCGTATCGTGCATTTATTAGCTACTTGTTTCAGGTGAATAGATGTCACTTTCGCTTTTGTTATCACGGATGTCTAGAATGAGGAAGTGTAAACATACGCGTCATACAGAAGAGATCACGTTGAATCACGTGACAGCTGGTACAGCGAATAATAAATGTCTGAGGTCAAATCTGACGCAAATCAGGAAGAGGAGAAACACATCTTGCTCTGTGCGCTGTTTGAGCTCTTCAGATCGCATAATTCAGTGGAAAATGAATAGAATTTTTATTCTGTATGACCAAAATATTTTACTAACATGTGATAATTAATAATTTTTCTCCAAATATGCGCACTATTGGACTAATAACCCTGGTGGATGCTGTTTATTATATGTATTTGACCACAAATAAACCGGAGAAGACGAGAATGAATGTTTTGTGAGTGATAATTTCTATTCAAAATAACGATCGTTACAGATTAATTATTTTGCACTCCTGGCATAAATTAAGAAATGAATGTCACTGCAAACCACTTAAATCATAAACAGTGGTCAAATATCGAAGCTGGAGTCTAGAGAGAGGAACGAGTACTGCGTAGAATACGCTAGGGGAAAATCCTTTTCCACGAGAATACTGAAGCCAAAAAATTATCCTTTAATTTTGTATTAATGTAAAACGCGTTGCGGCAGCATACAGACATAGGCGAGGCAGCTCGCGCGCCTATTGGCTGGTCTGCTGGCAACTGCTTAAGCCTATCGAGCGAGACGTAGAGTGACGTCAGACCCAATGAGGGCGCTTCGCGCCCTCTGCGTCACGTCCCGCCGAAACGGGCGTGGCTTAGGTCTATAAATACCGCTCGCAGGCATTATTTCTCTGGTTTTTCATAGTCGAAGCAACCAGAGCGCGTGCAGGCACGGCAGGATACGCAGTACTCGTTCCTCTCTCTAGAGAGAACCGAGGTTACGTTAGTAACCGAGTACGTTCTCTTACGAGAGATACTCTCGTACTGCGTAGAATACGCTAGGGGAACCTACTGTAAAACGCCGTGCGTGCTGGGATCTGATACCATAGACTCAAGGGCGACAGCCCGGAGTTCATACAGTACATAATCACCCAGGGGACTCACAGGGAATCCTGGAAGAGAGGGGGGGGGGGGGTAGCCACTATCTCCCTTATAGCAGCATAGAGCAAGGATTGCAATACTCAATAGCTGCATAACTGACAGCGCCAGTTATGAGATTTTGGCCATACTAGACCGACAGTAGTCTGGCCTGTAGTGCGGGAATCTCTAGGTTGTAAAACCTTATAAATGTAGATGGAGAGGCCCAGCCTGCCGCCATACAAATATCTTGCAAGGCAATCCCACTTGACCATGCCCACGATGAAGCCATGCTTCTCGTGGAGTGCGCTTTGACACCCAGCGGGCACTGCATGCCCTTGGTTGTGTAAGCTAGCGCTATCGCGTCCACTACCCATCTGGATAGGGTTTGTTTCGAAGCGGCTTGTCCCTTAGAACGTCCGCTGAACGAAACAAAGAGCTGCTCCGTCTGTCTGAAAACAGACGAGCGAGACACGTAAGCTCTTAACGCCCTGACTGGGCAAAGGGAGCTTTCGTCCATATTTCCTTCAGTGACCGGCAGGGCAGACAGGGAAATGACCTGTGCTCTGAACGGTGTATTGAGGGATTTAGGAACATAACCGTGCTTAGGTTTGAGTATAACTCTAGAGTCATTCGGCCCAAATTCCATGCACGTCGCGCTTACTGAGAGCGCGTGTAAGTCCCCTATGCGCTTCACTGAAGCGAGAGCCAGAAGAAACGCCGTCTTGAAAGACAGGTGTTTAAGATCAATCTCCTGCAAGGGCTCAAATGGATGACCTTTCATGGCTTCCAGTACCGTAGAAAGGTCCCATATAGGGACTGTGGGAGGTCTGGGAGGATTCAGTCTCTTAGCTCCTCGAAGGAAGCGAATAACTAAATCATTCCTTCCAATAGACTGGCCGAGCGTGGTCGAAGAGAACACTGCTATGGCCGCTACATAGACTTTGAGCGTGGAAGGGGACCTGCCCTTATTCAACAGCTCCTGTAGGAAGGAAAGAACCTCCGTCACACCGCAATACAGGGGTGACACACCACGAGCTGTGCACCAGCTAGAGAACACTGACCATTTTGAGGCATAGAGACGTCGTGTAGACGGAGCTCTGGCCTGTGTGATAGTGTTTAGCACTCCCTGTGGGAGGTCAGCGGGTACCCGTTGATGGCCCACACATGGAGGGACCACAGCTCTGGGTGAGGATGCCAAATCGAGCCGTTGGCTTGAGAGAGGAGATCCCTCCTCAGAGGCACTGGCCACGGGGCGGTGCTTGCTAACTGCATCACAATTGGGAACCAAGGTTGGCTCATCCAAAGTGGGGCTACAAGCAGCACTGAGCATCCTTCTTCCCTGACCCGTTCTACCACCTGAGTCAGGAGGGAGACGGGGGGAAAAGCGTAGAGAGGACGGCGAGGCCACTCGTGGGTCAGCGCGTCCTTGCTCTTCGAGAAAAATTCTGGACAGTGAGCGTTTTCCTGAGACGCGAACAGGTCTACTTCTGCTCTGCCGAATTTCTTCCACAGCAGCTGGACTGTCTGTGGGTGCAAAGACCATTCTCCTGTCGGAACTTGGTTCCTGGACAGTCTGTCTGGTCCTATGTTTAGGAGCCCTGGCACGTGCGCTGCTCTCAGCGAGAGCAGGTTGCTGCGGGCCCATATCAGGAGGCGCCTGGTTAGCCTGTACAGAATCAGGGACCTGAGGCCGCCCTGGCGATTTATGTAGGACACCACTGAGACGTTGTCTGAACGTATTAGCACGTGGTGCCCCTGTATGAGGGGACAAAAGCGCATGAGCGCTTTGCTCACTGCCAACATTTCGAGACAGTTGATATGTAAGAGCTTCTCCCGCTTTGACCATAGGCCAAAAAGCGGTCTGCCCTCGAGCAGCGCTCCCCATCCCGAGGTGGATGCGTCCGTGGACACCACCATCACTCTCGAGGAAGTCCCCAGGCTTACACCTGATTGGTACCAGTCTTTTGCCTCCCAAGGTTTCAAAGCTGCAATGCATGCCTGATTGACCTTGACGCGAAGCTGACCGGAGGCCCACGCTGAGCGTGGTACTCTCTTTCTGAGCCAGAACTGCAGTGGGCGCATGCGCAGAAGGCCCAACTGGAGAACTGAAGATGCTGAGGCCATCAGACCGAGCATCCTTTGAAAAGCTTTGAGAGGGACTATCGCGCCGCAGCGGAACGAGCCGGCTGCGTGACGAATGTCCAGTGTGCGCTGAGATGACAGGCGTGCTGTCATTAGCAGCGAGTTCAGCTCTATTCCCAGAAAAGATATAATCTGTCTGGGGAAAAGTGAGCTCTTTTCCCAATTCACTGCGAGACCGAGATTCTCGAGGTGATCGAGTAAAATGGTCCTGTGCTCTACGAGCTCTGAGTGAGATTGGGCTAGAATCAGCCAGTCGTCCAGATAGTTCAGCACTCGTATGCCCCGTAATCTGAGGGGTGCGAGCGCTGCATCCATGCACTTCGTAAATGTACGGGGTGCCAGGGACAAGCCGAAAGGCAGGACTGTGTACTGATATGCCTGGCCCTCGAAGGCGAATCTCAAAAATCGCCTGTGACGTGACGCTATCTGTATTTGAAAATACGCGGCTTTTAGATCTATTGACACAAACCAGTCCCCCTGGCGGACGTGCGCGAGGATTTTTCTGGTTGTGAGCATCCTGAACTGGCGCTTCATAAGCGCTCTGTTCAACTGCCGCAGATCTAGTATGGGTCTGAGACCCCCGTCTTTTTTGGGCACCAGGAAGTATCTGCTGTAAAGCCCCCCCTCGCTTTGAGCTTGAGATAGGGGTTCTATATAGCCCCTTTGCTCAACAGTTTCAAAATCTCGGCTCGAAGTAGATGGGCTACTTTTGATTCTACCGTGGTCTCGACGCGCGCCATAAAGCGGCGAGGGCGTCGGCGAAACTGCAGCGAATAGCCTCCTTTTATGATGTTCAGCACCCATCTCGAAACCCCGGGAAGCTTTTCCCACGCAGGTGCGCGAGTAGCTAGGGGCCGGATGCGAAGCGCGCTCTGAAAGGTTTGCGATACAGCGGCTTTTGTGTGCTGTGACATAAGCGTCGCGCTTATGACATCTGAGGCAGGGGGCGCGCTGATAACAGCGGGCAGAATGCCCGCGCTCGACTCCTCCGCAGTGTTTAGCTGAGAGGAGGAGGGCTGGGCTAGTTTCATGTCTGTGTGTGGGCGTGGGCGCGGAGCGGCGGGCACGTACACCACCTTTACAGCATTGCTCGCGTGAGCAGAGCATATGCATATGGGTCCTGTATTTACAGGGACCGTGAGACATGTGGGAAGTAGCGTTAGTGGGCACTGGGTAGTGGGCACTTTTGCTACATTTGAAGCGCAATCGATCTGAGTCGATTTTATGTGCGCGCGCCCTGTGTGAAGGGCTGTGCTTGTGTGTAGGAATGGGCGCTGAGTAGCGGGCATTTTTTCTACACGTGAAACACCGTCGGCCGTGGCCGGGACACCAGAAAATACACTCTTTAAGGGATTTATCTGGGTAGCCGTAAAAACGGCTTTTGTGTGCAGGCAAGCGGGTAATGGAACCGGCTTGTTGGCTGCTAAATACGCTGGACCAGTCACATTTCCTGGAACTGGACGAGCGGCAAGCTTTGGTGGAAGTCCGGCCGCAGCGGGACTTGGACACCGTCGCTTTCCTAGGCGTGCTAGGATGATTTCGGGGCCTCTGGCTTCAACACAACCTTCTGCCGCGGGCCACGCGGGGCGGGGCGGCGGCCGGATGAGCGAGAGCGCGGTCTCGAGCTCTGGGCTTGGCGGCGTTGAGAAGAGGAGGCGGCGGGCGGAGGCTTAGGCAGTGAGCTCTGAGCAGACGGTTTCGCACGGCCTGCTGCAGAACTGGAGCGCTTCGGGAGGAAGTGCTTCATGGCCTGGGTCGCTTTCTGCACCTCAGCGAACCTATCGGCGAAATCTTTGACCGAGGTTCCGAAGAGGCCGGCAGGGGAAAGCGGCGCGTCGAGGAACGCGGTGCGCTCCGACTCAGTCATGTCAGAGAGCGTAAGCCACAGATGTCTCTCAGACACGGTGAGCGAGGCCATGCTCCGCCCAATGGCCTGTGCTGCTGACTTGGTGGCGCGAAGTGCGAGGTTTGTAGCGCTCCTCAAGTCCGGCACACAGATTGCGTCAGGCCCTCTCTCGTCCAGCTGGCGGAGGAGATCGGCCTGGTATATCTGAAGCGTGGCCATGGTGTGCAACGCTGACGCGGCCTGCCCGGCGGCGGAGAAAGCGCGGCGGAGCAGGGTTGACGTCGTGCGGCAGGCTTTTGAGGGCAGCGCCATCTTAGCACGCCGTCCAGCGGAGGGCGGGCATAAGTGCGCTGCGATAGCCTCTTCAACCAGCGGCAGGGAGTGGTAGCCTCTGTTCTTTGCGTCGTCAACAGCGGAGAACGCCAAAGAGACAGAGGACCGTGTCCTGGCCGAAAAATCAGCGTCATCGACAGAAGCGGCGGCAGACCGCGGCCGCTGTCCGTCCGTGAGCGAAGCTGATGAAACCGGAGAAGCAGGCGGGCGCACCGGCGAGCTTTGACGGCTGAGAGAGGGCTCCGGGATCCGCTGAGCGCGGCGCTTCTTACGGCGCGGCACAACAGCAGGTGTGGGCGCAGTCTCGGTGAACAGTGCCAAGCGAGTCCTCAGAGTCGCTAAAGGCAACAGCTCGCAGTGATGGCAGCCGCCATCAGCGAGCGCGAGAGCTGCGTGTTCTTGACCCAGGCAGGAAGCGCAGATGACATGGCGGTCCCCGTCGCTGAGTGCGGCTCTGCACGAGCCACAAGCAGGCATCTTGAAAAAGACGCAGCTCTTTTAGATAGTGTGAGTCGCGCCGGCGAACACACACACACAGTGCAATGAAAGGATATAGGCGCTGGATAGCGCAGCAGGAAGGCGATGAAGGCGGCGCGGCCAGCAGCTTCTTCGACTCGTCCCGCTGAGGTGCTCCTTCAACAGCGCGGCTTCTTCTCGGATCCAGCGATGTGAGTTGCTTCGCTGAAGGATGAAAAATCAGAGAAATAATGCCTGCGAGCGGTATTTATAGACCTAAGCCACGCCCGTTTCGGCGGGACGTGACGCAGAGGGCGCAAAGCGCCCTCATTGGGTCTGACGTCACTCTAGGTCTCGCTCGATAGGCTTAAGCAGTTGCCAGCAGACCAGCCAATAGGCGCGCGAGCTGCCTCGCCTATGTCTGTATGCTGCCGCAACGCGTTTTACATTAATACAAAATTAAAGGATAATTTTTTGGCTTCAGTATTCTCGTGGAAAAGGATTTTCCCCTAGCGTATTCTACGCAGTACGAGAGTATCTCTCGTAAGAGAACCTTCCTTATGATGCTGAGTTTGTCCAGATCAAGTAGAGTGTGATGATTTGACGAGTAATGAATTTTGAACAACAAAAATCCGGGATCACCAGTGATACATATCTTCAGATGTTGATTTTGAATGTTTGTGACTGAAGGATGAAGTGTTCCCTTTATGGTTTGAGAAAATTCTTACTCCTACTTAAAAAAAAAAATACGCACTCTCAGATAAACAACATGTTCCCCAAGCTCATGAAAAGTTGGCTTTGTAGAGATACATGGTTCTCAAAGGACAGTGATATTAAGAACAAGATCTTTTTCAATATGATGCATTGCTGTAGATCAGGGCTGGACTGGTAATCTGGCATACCGGGCAAATGCCCGTTGGGCCGACGTGCTTTTTGGGCCGATACATCTCATAGTTTTTTTTTTTTTTTAACGGCCCATAAAACTCGTACATCGGCGGCCCATTCGTTTTGTTTTGTTTAATAGGCGGCGCTGGGTTTGTGCCGGTGTAATGCATTGGTCAAAAAAAGTAAGCGTTATTTTTTTTTCCACTGACAGACCGGCCCATGAAACGCGTAGTTCAGCGGCCCATTGGATGTTTTCTTGATTGACACTGGGCTGGCCCAATCACAGCTTTAAAAACCTCCCCCTTTGGGCTTTGAATGAGCGTGCAGTGTCAAGTGTGTATCTGTCAAAAAAAATAGTCTGAGAGAAACGCAAGGAATGTGCAGAGAAATAGTGTGTAATAGAAATAGCAGACGCTGTAAAATGTGTCAAAATATAAATGTTTTCTGCAGCAGCAGGACCTTCATCAGCTCTAGTGGCTGATGAGGAGGATAGTGAGGAGGATCAGGAGAGAGAGATGAGAAAGTGTAGAGCCTGCGGTAAGCAGAACTACTTTGAAAACACTTAGGCTATGTCATGAGTGTAGGAACCCATAACCCAGTTACGCATTATTTCCACATCTGCATAGTTGACGATTACAGAAATTTACTAGATGTTTAATGAGACGCGTTTTTATCCATGATTTCCGCCAAAATAAAAGCTTGATGCAGTTTCCATCAAAATAAAAGATCATGTGCTGATCTCTTTCAAGTATAGAAATTAGTACAAAACTAAATATAAAGTTTTCTTTATTTTTCAGTGCATTTGTTTTACAATATATGGCTATTAGGCTACTGTCATGAGATTAATATTATAACTATTATTAT
Source organism: Scardinius erythrophthalmus (assembly GCF_964197995.2). Classification (NCBI taxonomy): domain Eukaryota; kingdom Metazoa; phylum Chordata; class Actinopteri; order Cypriniformes; family Leuciscidae; genus Scardinius; species Scardinius erythrophthalmus. The sequence goes on along the minus strand of NC_138244.1, from coordinate 24,345,104 downwards.
GTAGTAATATAGACAGACACTTACTAAAAGCGGTTTGAATTTTTTTTTTTTTTTATATTTGCACACTGAACATGGGTTGGAGCTTTTAATTTTGAACCCTCAAACTGCACCAGATTGATGAATTTAACATTAAAATGCACACAATTTTCTAAGGGGGGGGCATGCCCCCAAACCCCCCTAGAAAGACTGAGGTCCGCCACCACAGTTTTACCAAATTCCTGTGAGAAACACTGGTATTGCTATGCCAATGCAGCTTATATCTTGTTCTTTGGATGCATCACTGTGTAGTATAGTTCAATTGTATTAATAAATTACAATTTTGTACTTATTTCATCTGTTAACTCTCACTCGTTTATACTCACTCATTACATGGCATTAGTGGTTTTAATGAATAGGAGTTGAACAAAAACATATTCAAGGGCATGCAAAGATGGGTGGTGTTTATGATCATATGTAGTGGGCCAGTCTGGGCCAAAATGCCAGGGCCGATTTTCTGTCCCAGTCCAGCCCTGCTGTAGATTAAACTACCCAACAGTATGAGCTCAAACATCTACAGCAGTAAAATGCAACATACACATCAATGCAGCAGGCTTCTTAAACCAGAATCATCAGATATAATGGTTTCACATTACACAACTTGACTAGTGACTGACAGGGAACATTTTACTGTACAAAGAGTTTTTACACATCTATTTCTACTTAATACTCAATACTTGCATTCATGTTTTTTAATTTTACAGTGTGATATTACTTTTACTTAATTATCTGAATAGTTCTGCCAATGATTACAGCTAATGGAAATCAAAACTCTATATCTCAGAATATTAGAATAAAGAATGTATAGGCTAATACAGAAATATCAACAAGGGAAGAGCCTTTAATCTCTCTTCATGGGATTTTATTGGCGGTTGGCACACAGCGAAATGGTACAGCCAATCACAGAGGACAGGAACTGTAACCAATCAGGTGTAGTGAAATGATGGCGACTGGATCCGCCCACCTACTGCCAAAAAGATTAACCGCGAGCGAGCGAGCAGGTTAAAGTTTCGTGAGCAGCAGAGATGGATGATGGGATGAGATGTACATGGGATTCTGCGCGCGCTCAAAGCACAGTTTTCTCCTCGCGGGTTACAATCCTGCTCGCGCGAGCAGAGAAATTCTGCGCGCAAAAGTAATGTGCGCGCGTGCGGCTTTCGCTTGTGCGCGCGCGGATCTCATTTCCCCTCGCGAGGATCTCATTCCCTCTCGCGATTACTGACATTATTATGCCGCCATAACAATCATATAACTATACGTTATAATTGATTTAAACTATACACAATTCTTATTATTAATCCTGAAATTAAGTCAGGGTTACACCGATGATACGCAGCTCTATATTTCTTCACAAACTGACCAAACCAATTCTAGGGCTGTACGATTAATCGCAATAAAACCGCACGCGATTTGGCAAAGGCTGTGATTATTTTATGCGCAGCTTGTCAGTGGAGTGCGGCTGATTGGTAGTAGATACTACCAATAGGTAGGTAGTTTGCGATTTGCCATCTCGACTTAAGTGCGATTACATGTAAATTGTGATTAATCGTTCAGCCCTAACCAATTCACAAAATTAACGGAATGCATAGCTGATATAAAAAACTGGATGACTAGCAACATCCTACTACTTAAAGGCACAATATGTAGCTTTTTTGTTTAAAAATAGCAAAAATCACTATATCTATGTTATATATTTTTTTTTTTGTGTACTTACATTATCCCGACTGTTTCCAACAACTTTCAAACCAGGAGAAATTTGTAATTTAATTCGAGAAACGTCCCGTTTCTTTATTTCCGTTTTGTCTCCGCCAATGCCGTCATATCCGCGTTGTCCCTGGTTTCCGCTCGTGCTGCCATGGCAACCAGAGCTATGAACCAGAACCCTCTGATAGTAACCAAAGCGACTGACGCGGACAAATTCGCAATGTCTATTTGCACGCTGTTGTTGTTTCGTTCAAACATTATGGACCATGGCCAGCAGACTTTGGATATAAAAGGAGAACTAAAACGAGCAGCACGCAGACCTAGAGCAGGCTTACTAACGTGCCCATTGGCTGCCCTGCGGCAACTGCAGCAACCTATCGCTGAGCCTTGGACGTGACGTCACGTCACGTCCAATGAGCGCGCTAGGCGCGCTTCATGCGTCACAGCCCGCGAAAGAGGGAGTGTGGCTAGCGTATATAAGCAAGGCTAAGAGGCTGCTTCACTGATTTCTGTCTCTTCAGCGAAGCTCTCCGCATTGCTGGACTCTGAGGAAGCCGCCGCCGTCGAATCAAGCGACCTGCACGCCGAGGATAAGCCTGAGGAAGCCGGCCATCTTCGCCGCCTTCAGCCATCCCTGCCTGCTTCGCTATCCGGAGATCATATCCTTTATTGCTCTGTATTGATGTGTTTGTGTGCTCGCCCCGCGACACACTTTGTCTAAAAGTGCGCGAGGCGTTTGTTGCAAAATGCCTCGCAATTCCTCCGCGCAGCCCTCGCCCTCGGGCGGCTGCGAGCTCTGCGAAGAACTGCCGATGCCGACCCTGCGGGCTCGACTCGCCACGTTCGACGCTTCCACTGTCTCTCCGTCCGCCTCCACCGGGCCGCGTAAGAAGAAACGCCCGAGGCCACCGGAGCCGGATGCAGCAGCTGAGCGCTCGCCGGAGCCCCTCCCGCGAGCCTTGCTATCTCCTTCTCCCCCCCTTTCCCGACGCGCAGCGGCCGGCTTTCGCCCGCACTGCCGTCGCCTCAGGGGATGAAGCAGACGACACTGCTATCATAGACAGCTGCTTACCCCCCTCTGTCAAGCCGCGCAAACGGCGCCGCTCACAAGGGATGTCAGAAACGGACGGTTAAGGGCTATAATTCCTTTACGTTACAAGAAAGCTACCCCCCCCCCCGTCACTGGCGAAAGGAGAGAAGAGTGTTTAGCCCTACCCAGGTCGGACTAACCGGAAGGTTGTCTCGACAGATGCTTCCAACCAAGGTTGGGGAGCGCTCTTCGAAGGCAGACCGGTCTATGGCCGCTGGTCAGACCAGGAGAATCTCCTTCACATAAACTGTCTAGAGATGCTCGCGGTCGAGAAAGCGCTCAGGCACTTCCTCCCATTCCTCCAAGGTCACCATGTTCTAGTCCGTACGGACAATACATCAGTAGTGGCCTACGTGAACCGCCTCCTCGTGTGGGCTCAGCTCACCTAAACGAGGGTCCCGACAGACTGTCCAGGGACAATGTTCCCCCTGGGGAGTGGTCCTTGCATCCTCAAACAGTCCAGTCACTGTGGCGCCGTTTTGAAAAAAAAGCGAAAGTCGACCTCTTTGCGTCAAAAGACAACGCTCACTGCCCAAAGTTCTTTACGAAGAACGAGGACGCGCTGGCCCAGACCTGGCCCAGCGGCCCACTGTATGCCTTCCCTCCGGTCTCTCTGTTGCCACAAGTCATCAGGAGAATCAGGGAAGCGCGCCACACGGTGCTCCTCATAGCCCCGTACTGGGAGAACCAGGCTTGGTTCCCGGAGCTAGTACAGCTGGCAGACACAGTCCCCTGGCCGATACCGGCGAGAAGAGACCTTCTCTCTCAAGCCCGCGGCTCGATCTGGCATCCCCATCCAGAGCGCTGGTCTCTGCACGCATGGAGACTCAACGGATACCCGTTGACCTGCCAGAAGGGGTTGTGAACACGATCACACAGTCTAGAGCCCCCTCTACGAGGCGGCTCTACACGTCAAAATGGTCTGTGTTTAATTAGTGGTGCACTGCCAAAGGGCTGGATCCACAAGCATGTGGGGTATCGCAGGTTCTTGTTTTCCTTCAAGAGCTGCTGGACACGGGCAGGTCCCCTTCCACGCTCCAAAGTTTATGTTGCGGCCATCTCAGCTTTTGCCGATTCGGCGCTGGGCCGCGCATTAGGAAGGAACGAGTTCGTCACCCGCTTCCTTAGGGGAGCCAGGAGGATGAACCCCCCGCGACCCCCCTCGGTTCCTATTTGGGATCTTTCACTGGTCCTGGAGGCCCTGAAAGCGCATCCCTTTGAACCCATGGAAACTGTGGATATGAAATACCTCACGCTCAAAACCGTTTTTCTGATAGCTCTGTCTTCAGTCAAACGTGTGGGAGACATTCATGCGTTATCCGTTAACGCCGCGTGCCTCGAGTTCGGACCTAATGACTCGAAAGTCATTCTCAAACCGAGGCATGGTTATGTCCCCAAAATATTGGGCACTCCCTTCAGAGCACAGGTCATTTCTCTCTCAGCCCTGCCGCCTTCCGGCAGCGAGGTCGATAGTAATCTCCTCTGCCCGGTCAGAGCGCTGAGAAATTACATCACACGCTCCGCCGCTATCAGGCGCTCGGAGCAGCTTTTCGTTTCGTTTGGTGGGCGCACCAAAGGTCACGCCGCCTCGAAACACAGCCTGTCCAGATGGATAGTGGACGCTATCGCAGCTGCTTATGCGTCTAAAAACCTGCAGTGCCCTCTGGGCATCAGGGCTCACTCCACCAGAGGCATGGCCTCTTCGTGGGCTTGGTCCAGCGGAATTTCCATTCATGACATTTGTGCGGCGGGCTGGGCCTCCCCCTCGACATTTGTTAGGTTTTACAACCTGGAAGTTCCCGCCTTGCAGGCGAAAGTTTTATCAGTCTAAGTCACGCGTAGGCCGGCCCACTATCTGTGCGTGCGCTATGCTGCTGCCTACTAGATCTACCGTTAGGTGGCGCGTGCACGTTTTTCTGCGCGTGATCAAGTCTACACAGAAGCATCGCTCAGATGCTACTCAGAAGTACTCAACGGACTCTCCTGTGATCAGGTATGTTTATCCATTTCAAACACACAATTTTCAGGCCAGTATGTATTTATTTTGTTTTGTGTACTTATTTTTTTATTGAAAAATATTATTTTGTAAGAAAAACGTTTTCTGAGAAATGTTTTCGATAAACGGATGACAGAAATTGGCGCCGGAGGATTAACGTTAACAGTTACGTGTTTTTAGACTTGGTTAGTTGTTATTAACTGACTGGTATATGTTCTCGTATTAAATATTTTCAGTGAGTTATTTTAGACATGAGGGGAACTCGTTTTTCTCTTTCAGAGGAGAATCGTTCGGTAAACAGCCAGGTTAAACTAATAAACGGTCATAAAATTGACAGACTTTTTTCCACACGAAAATGACATCTGTCCTTTTATAATATTAACCCCTTACACTCTGAAGGCATTTTTAATGATTTTGTCTAAGTGACATGCTTAAAATTAAAGGCAGCTCTTTTTTTGTGCATTTCTATGGTAACGTTAAAAGTAGACCTGTCAAGAGCTCAGTTTAGTACCAGTACAAGCACGCAGACAGTCAGACAAAGTAACGTTAGTGGTTATGAAGTAGTAAAGTGATAGTAAGTGAAGTAAGTGTTTTTTTGGACACACACCTATTCATAAAATAGACCTGCCCAACAAAATTCCACTGAGGTTGACGTAGAGATGACCGTGAGAAACTGGCTGCGGCTGAGCAGGGACAGGAATGGGGGAAGGCAAAGGCGGGGTGTGCAAGCATCTTAAGTGAAATAATTGATTGGACTGATTTTTCTTTTTATTATTTTATTTACTATTTTGGAGGGATTTTCTTATTTTTGTTGTAGTTTTCTATGTGTGATGTGTGGAGTGTTAAAATAAATGATACTGCTTTTGCAAAAACAAAGTAAAAAATAAATTGTCAAGGTCCATCTCCCGGTGCCCTCCTGTTTTGTTATTTCTCCCGGAAAACTCCTGTAACTTAATTTTAAAATCACTGATCCATTCTTTTTTTCTGTTAGACTGACATTTCCCAGGTTGTCAGATTGTGTATGAAATACACCCTACACATAAACAATCGCTTACTTTAAATTTAAACTTAAATTTAAACTGCCTACTTCTCAACTAGCTCTTGTCAAATTGTTAGGGAAGAAATTTTATGATTAACACATCACATAAACTGTTATTGAGTGTTGTTGATACACAATAGAAAACTTGTGTCCTTGGAACACAACCTGACAGCAGTTAACCTAAACAAATCAATAAGACCTAATATAACAGTGGGATCCTACTAGAGCTGCGAAAAGCATTCTGTCGCCTCGCTCCCTTTGACTTAACACTGGAACGTTTCAGCGATGCAGCTGAAAATCAGCTGTTCCAGTGTTAAGGGAGCGAGGCGTCTGAATAGCTGTCTCTTAGCAATCCCGAACTGCTTCATATCACAGTCATGATAAAAACATTTATGTATTTACTCATCCATAAACATTATTAGATCGGTCAGCTTGACGTTGACGACAAGATCCATAATTCTTAGCAAATGTTGCGTCATCAATCTACGCCTTTGTTATTGTAAATAGGTTAGCAACCCCTAGTGGCGAAAAATGCCATACTGTACGTTTAATTCTGAAAAAACAGATTCTAATTATTAGACAAAAAACTTACTCACGTAATAACCTAGAATACTGTCTAACACTTGATGGCTGCTCTGTCAAGTCTTCGTCGTCGGTTTGGAACCTGGGTGTGCTCTTTGATACCAATCTTTCATTTGAAAGTGTCTAGCATCTGTAAAACCGCATTTTTTCATCTTAAAAATATATCTAAATTACGTCATATGCTCTCAATGAAAAATGCAGAACAATTAGTTCATGCATTCATGACATCAAGGCTAGATTATTGTAATGCTATTATGGGTGGTTGCCCTGCACGCTCAAAAAATAAACAACAGCTGGTCCAAAACGCAGCCGCTAGAGTTCCAGAACCAGGAAGTATGACCATATTAGCCCTTTTCTGTCAACACTGCACTGGCTCCCTATTAAACATTGTATACATTTTTAAATATTGCTGCACTAACAAAGCTTACAAAGCTCACTTACAAAGCACTAAATGCTTTAGCTCCCCAGTACTTGAGCGAGCTCTTAACGCATTACAGTCCTTCACGTCTATTGCGATCTCAAAATTACGGCCAGTTGATAATACCTAGAATATCAAAATCGACTGCTGGCGGTAGATCCTTTTTTTATTTAGCACCAAAACTCTGGAACAATCTTCCTAACATTGTCCGGGGAGCAGACACATTCTGTCAGTTCAAATCTAGACTAAAAACACATCTCTTTGGCCTAGCATAACACATTATAGACTTCTATAATTCAATGTTAGGCTGCATAGTTTAGGTCAGCCGGAACCGGAAACACTCCCCTTAAATCCTTATGTACTTGTTACATCATAAGAAGGATGGCATCTATGCTAATATTAGGGTGTACTCACACTAGGCACGGTTGCCATGAACCGGGCCCGAGTACGATTGTCTCCCCTCCCCACTCTCCCTCAGGCCTGCACTCACATAGGGTTTCAGCATTCGTGCCGGAGCACGCTTACGTCATTATGGTGCGACGGTTTCGGGATAAACAGAAAGAGCGGCGCTCTCACTGAACACAATGGAGTCCATCGCTCTGTTTACTTTGTGGATAATTTTGAGTCGTTTGGTCCACAGTGGTCCACAGCCCTCTCACAGCCTGTTGTTAAACAGATCTATCGCCTTTGTGGCACGAAAATTTTCACGGAATCGTGCTGCTCGTATGAGGAGGTTTGCAAGCGTCGCAAAACCGTGACGTCACGCGTCCTGTTCCGTGCTCCAGCACGGTTAGCGCTCACACTGCATGCGAACCGCGCCCGAGTCCAACTGAACCGTGCTCTGGCCCACCTCTTCCAAGCGGGCCAGGGCCGGCTAATCGAGCCGCGCCCGGGCACGGTTCGGAGCACTCACACTAGTCAAACGAACCGCGCTTTGGTGGTCAAACGCACTCGGGCACGGTTCAAACTGGCTAGTGTGAGTACACCCTTATGCCTCGTTTCCACTGAGCGGTGCGGTACGGTACGGAACGGTACGCATTTATTTGCGTTTCCACTATCAAAAGTTGTGAATGGTACCAAAATGCCGAACCGTACCGTACCACTTTTTAGGTACCCTTCCATTGGGGTACCTAGCACAGTGGAACGGTACTAAAAGGTGGAGCTAGACTCACTGCAGGACGTTGATTGGTTGACAGAGAATCGTCACTTGCGCGTGCTACAAGAGGAATGACAACATAAGAAGCGCCATTTTTTAATATACAGTTTAATATAATACTACTGTTACTGTATCACGAAATGTAATTTTAAGAGTTTTTCAGGCGAGAATGTAGTTGTTTAAAGCTCAAATCTGTGGTTTATTTATAAAGATGATTTTTTTTTCCCCGGTTGTGAGATCCATGCGTTCAGCGGGCGCTCGGCGCTCATGTTTCCCGGCTGGATGAGCCTTGCCTCGGCGTTCGTCGCGGACTCCGACGGTAGTGGTTAAACATAAGATATAATTCGTTTTGTGTAGACCTAACGGGCGATTTTTGGTCTCGTGAATATATAATGAGTTCCCTGTCAATCGTTTTGGCTGAGGGCTAAGTTTAGTTTTATATTAACGTTATTTGTGTTTAACTACTTGTAATGTTAGAGCGCTGCATTTGGATATTTGACTGAATTGTTTGCTTTATTTCTTATTGTATAGCTTCTTGTACTTTACTTAAACTTTTATATAGGCTATTATTGATAAAACTGAAATTTTACAAAAAGAAATATGGTTTCTTGTCATTTTTTATTACAAGATTATCACTGATGTTTATTGCAACATTTGTACAAATGCATATATTGCCTGGAATATGTTTATTTTATTTATTTTTTTAAACGAAAAGAGGTAACGTTAGGGTTGTGTTTTAAATTTCGTTTCGTTATAAATAGAATAACGTATAACGTGCAGTGAATAATCAATATGCGTTGCGCATGAACCACATTTGTGTCCCTATAATGTTTAATTTATTTAAATGAAAACGAAAAGAGGCAGAGTGGTGTTTTATAACATATTTCGTTTTATTGTTGCTTAAAATGTACAGACAGAGTAACCAAGATAACCGGTGTATCAGCGACGCTTTTAAGAACGCGCTGTACCATTTGCATGTAGGAGTCGCACATGGCAAGTACAAACTTTGCGTACTTGATATTGAGAAAAGTCGGCGCTTGTCTTCTTGTGACAAACATGTCGAGGAGCAAGAATAAGATCTGCTGCATGTCATCCATTGTAGTTTACTATGTTCTTCTTCGCACGAAAATGACGTCGATCGAAACACCACGCCTATCAAGTAAGGGTACTGTTGGCAGTGGAAACGCTAGTCAGATCATGGTTAACAGACCCGAACCGTACCGTACTGTCCCGTACCGTACCGTACTGCTCAGTGGAAACGAGGCATTAGTCTCTCTGTTTATCCGAGGTTTACCGCAGTCCGCCGGATCCAGGCCATATCCAGATCAGATGAAGGACCTGTGCCTGGACACGATGACAACGCAGTCCTGAAGTGTCAACCTTTCCCTCCCCTGTTTATTTAAGTCAGTCCTGGCCGTATCCAGATCAGATGGTAGACCTGTACCTGGACCCATCCACAATGCATCCCTAAAGTGCCAGCCTCATCAGCCCTGTGAAGGCCTCATCGACACGACAGCCATCGGCACTGATCCTCATCAAACTCGTCTCCATACCGGCGTGATGACTCTGACTTCCAACCAGATGGAACTGGATAAATATTCTTAATGTTCTGATCCAATCTGACTTCTGACCTGTAATGCTGCCTGGATCATAATCATACACTGTTCGCTCGTTGGCCAGAGGAGAACTGGCCCCCGACTGAGTCTGGGTTCCCCCAAGGTTTTTTTCTCCATTCTGTCTCCTGATGGAGTTTTGGTTCCTTGCCACTGTTGCCTTGGCTTTTGGCTTGCTTAGTTGGGGACATTTAATATTCAGCAATATTATTGATCTGCCTTGGCGCATGACGCAATGTTCTTCTAGAAACAAACTTTGTTGTATTATTTTCATGTTATCACTGTGAAGCTGCTTTGATACAGTCTGCATTGTAAAAAGCGCTATATAAATAAAAGTGACTTGACTTGATGGGCTTGGACTAAGTAAGGCAAAAGTGTCAAGAGCTGTTCAAGGGGTCACCAATGCATTACTTCCACTTGCTGCGGAACACAATAAGTTTCCAGTATCAAGAAAGGACATCACAGAAATACAATACAATACATCATCACATCCCACAGGTCATCAGAGTGATCGATGGTACCTTGATCCCGATCCTTATGCCATCTGTGGATGGCCATGTATATATATGCCGCAAAGGCTATGCAGCTATCAACTGCCAGGTGATCTGTGACCATAAGGGTTTGATCACAGACATTGTGGCAAGGTTGCCCAGAAGCACACATGACTCCTTCATGTTCACCAATTCATCTGTGGGTCAGGAGGCACAAAACTCACAGGGACAGTGGATGCTGCTTGGGGACAGTGGTTACCCACTGAGGCCTTATCTATTCACCCCTGTGGCTAATCCTATGAATAACAGGGAGATAGATTTCAACGAGGCACACCGTGTTGCACATATTGTGGAACGCACAATAGGGAGGTGGAAGCTGTGCTTTCGGGCTATTAACCAGTCCAGCTGTGGTCTTTTGTTTGCTCCACAAAAAAGCTGTGCAGTAATAACAGTAACATCTATTCTACACAACATTGCGGTGCATATGAGAGCGCCCTTACTTAACAGGGAGGAAGATGAAGAGGTGGAGGAGGACGACGATGAAGATGGCATGGGGCCAAATGATGACCAAATAAGAAATTCCCAATATATGGATGGTTTTCGTGCACGTTATCAAGTCATTGACGGATTCTTGAGTTAATCCCTATTTTTCAATATTAACAAACTGCAGAACCGCAGAACCATACGTCATAGCAGTGTGAGGATGACAGCGCCAGCCTAACAGTCTGATGCCGGAAGTGGGCAGGGTAAAAGCATCTAAGGGGTGGAGATGGGTAGGTTTAGGGGTGGGTTTAGGGGTCAGGGGGTGGAGATGGCTAGGTTTAGGGGTCAGGGGGTGGAGATGGGTAGGTTTAGGTATGGTATATGTGAGGTGGATATGTATGGTATGCGGTTCCGGCATCAGACTGTTAGGCTGGCGCTGTCGTCCTCACACTGCTATGACGTATGGTTCTGCGGTTCTGCAATCAGACCTATCTCCTATTTTTCAGTCTTTGAAGCATATTTCCCACATTACATCTTTAATTTATTTTTTTGTTCATTCATTTAATTTTGATTAAAATGATCAGATTATTTTATTTATTTTTTCTGCCCTTTTTAATTATTTCATTTATAAATTAATTTAAACAAAAAACGAGTAATAAAGTGTACAATAAAGTACAATCAAAACCTTATAGTATAATCACATTGCACTTGAATAAAGCTAAAGGTGTAATCTGCCAGTTGTCCTGCAGGTGACCTCATAACTCTTTCTTCTTACAATGCACTTGGGGATTTACGATTACTCCAGAGCACTTGTAGATCTGCAATGATTTTCAAGTGCTACTTAAGTTACGATGCTTTTGGGAAACAGACCATAATATTAAGATCAGTCACATGATTGTTTTTACGAACTTCTTAGGCTTACGATGCTTTTGGGAAACGCAGCCCAGGTTAGTCATAGGGAAGGGCTTGTGTGTTCTTGCAGTGCCATCTGCTAATATTAATCACATTGTAATTGGCCCATGATGAGGAACCATGTGCACGAATGGCTGATTTCGAATTGTGTCCTGTCTGTGCCAGCTGAACAAGTTGAGATGAATGAAATTTCCAACGTATTGCTTTCTCACACCTCATTGGGCAGAAATAGGCCTTTTCAAACTAGAAACATGATAACAGTCAATGTTTAGGAGAGGGGGCTTTCTGGTGGTGAGGAGGTGGTACCAAAGACTCGGATGTGACAGAATCCCCCCTCCGATGAATACTTCCTGGTGCTTATATGTTTCTGGGCCTATCTTTAATAAGCTCGGGGGTTGGGTAAGTTCAGTGGAAATCTATGAGTTTACCTCAGGAGCAACCAAACAATACTTAAGGCCTTAAGGCTGTAACACACCAAGCCATCATCACAGAACTAGAGGCGACAGAACCTGACTGTGTTGTCGTCTCACCTGTGAGCAGTGGCGTCACTAGGACTTATCATTCAGGGCTCAAACATCTAGTCCTAGATGTTTTTGGCCTGGAACAGGCCCTTGAGTTTAGGGGAAATATGATACGAATTAAGTAATTGGTGGTTTAATCTTAGTTTGGAGCTGTCGCTGACTGGTGATTGTTGAAATCTGTCTCTCCCTCCCCCCTACACACAAACACAGACACGCACCACGTGATCAGGCCCGTCGCTACAAGGCAGGCAAACCAAGCAATTGCTTGGGGCCCCGAGCTGGCCTGGGGCCCCAAGACAACGACTGGTTAAGAATAAAATGCAACGACAAACTGTGTGAGCGCCCCTTTGATAGTCAATGCAGTAAAGTGCAATGACACTGTTATCGGGATCCCCCTCAAGGGGGCCCCCCTCAGTAGTCGCTGACAGCAGCCAGCCAATCACGTGATCTCTGCTGCTGGCAAAATACAAAAACTCCTCGGCAGTCATCATGAAGCGGAATTATGCTTCAGGAGGAAGCCAGAAAAGAATGAAGAGAAAGGAAGAGGAGGATAAGAAAAAACAAGATAGTGGTAAGTAGGGGTGTAACGATACACGTATTCGTATTGAACCGTTCGGTACGTACGAGGCTTTCGGTTCGGTGTTCGATACGCATTTTCAAACCGAACGGTTCGTTGGATAATTTTTCCTGCCGACCAAAATTTCGTTATTTCCATAGACTGGTTATTTCAAATGTAGGTGCGTTGCGCGCCGCAAGCGCGCTCATAATGTAGAGACGCCGGCGCGACCACAACATTGCCCAACATCAAATGGCAAACGTAATTTAAGCGGAACGAAACTGAGCTACTCGTTATTGTGTGGTTGACGGACCGTTATTTATCAGTTTAGACCAGTTCAGCGCCGATCGTGATCATGCGACACTGTTACTACACAGCGCTAGTAAGAGATTCAGTAGGCTAAAGAAAGCATTTGAATTCGCCACAGAAGTAATAACATCGCTGCGAGATCTAGTGAGAAACATTCACATAGTTTGGCAGGAATAGTAGGCTATAAGGCCTTCAAGTAACATTACATCGGTTTTATTTTGAAATTATGAATACAATGCCCTCAAATGTCAATCTTAACTAAAATAAACATTTGTTTATAACTACTACAATATTACATTTAATTTTTTCCAAGGAGCTGTTTTGTTTTATATGCTCCTAAGAAGAGTCAATTATAGCTCCAGAATTGCTCAAAGTAAAAAGAAATAATATTTTATGATGCTAGTTTTAATTAAAAAAGAAGAAAAATAAATAGCCTAAATTAAGGAAATTTCTCTGGCATTTCTTTCTTTTTGCTGTATCGAAAACGTAGCAAACCGTAACACAAGTGTATCGTATTGAACTGAACCGTGAATTTTGTTACAGCCCTAGTGGTAAGTGATAAATTACACTGGATAAAATAGCTCCACTTGTCTTGTACAAATGGTGTAATTTTGCAGCAGGTATAGGCTAGAAAAAAATGTTTATGTTAGCTACCTGCCTGACGGCAAATGCTGCTTGTAACAAGTCACCATTAAATCTGGGGGGGGGGGGGCCTCCATGTCCATGTCCATGTCCATTTTGCTTGGGGCCCCCAAAACTCTTCAAACGGCCCTGCACGTGATTGATTTGAATCTATCCTAGAAAAAAAAATATCTCAGTCAGCGCCGCACAGTCCTGACAATGGCAAATAACAACCAAACAAGACTTCTTTATTTTTGGCAGAACACGAAGAAAGATAAATTTTAGTTGTTCTGAAACTGTTAGGTGAAAACTACGGGAGTAAAACTAACTTTTACCTGCTTAAATGAAATACCAGAAGATATCTGAGTGCAATCTGAGTCTCATTTCGAAGCCTGCATCCTCCGGAGGTTGACCACACAGGCATCGACCTCTGGGAGCTAGACGGTTCGGATGATTGATGTGGAAGTCCGCCAGTAAGGATGAGTCTATAGGATGTCATTACGGCTCACCCACAATCTTTCCTCAGGGCCATATCCTAACCATTCCACCAGGTACTTGAGAAGGCCCCCCATTGTCGGGAGTCCAGGATGGTTTCCACACGATAGATGTTGTCCTCCTCGATAATCTCAGGTGGAGGAAGAGGTGCGTCATTTACACCAGACCCTGTGGAAGAAGGAACCAGAGGATTATAGAAGGGTTTAAGGAGTGTCACGTGAAATGTGGGTGAGATGCGATACTCAGCAGGTAGTGCAAGATGGTAGTTGACTTCGTTAATCTCCCTCTCGATGGTGAATGGATGTATGTAGCGGGGAGCTTTCACAAGGCAGACGAAGATGGATGTTCTTAGTTGAGAGCCAGACCTTTTGTCCCGGAAGGTAAATGAGAGTGGCAGATCATTGTGCATTGGCCTGGCTCTTGTGTCTCCGTACTGCTCGCTGGAGATGGTTGTGAACTGAGTCCCATTCCCTCTTGCTCTCCTGAAATCAGTATTTGACAGCTGGGATGTCTGATGGCTCCCCTGACCAGGGAAACGGGGGAGGCTGGTGCAGAGTATGCACTGAAAGGGTGGTGGATTGACGGAGAGAGTTCTGTGCATACTCATGCACAGACCGCAGGTATCTCCCAATCTCCTGGATCTTACGTTCAGTCTGACCGTTGGTCTGTGGGGAATATCCCAATGAGATGCTAATGGAAGTACCCAGTAGTTGGAGGAAGGAACGCCAGACTCGGGATACTGGGGCTCACGGTCTGAGACGATATCTTCTGGTAGTCCGAAGTGGCAGAAGACATGATGGAACAGTGATTCTGCAGTCTCTAATGCTGTGGGTAACCCCTTCAAGGGAATAAGCTTGCAGGCTTTAGAGAATTTGTCGACAACTACCAAAATGCAAGTGTATAATTCCAATAGAAGGAAGATCAGTGGCAAGTCAATGCCAAGATAAGACCGTGGACAGTTGGCTACTAGTGGAACCAGTTTACCAGCAGGAAAATGACAAGGAGTTTGTGAGATGGCACAAACTGAACAGGCATTGACGTATCGGGAGACATCCTGAGTCATTTCAGACTAGCAAGACTTGTATGCCCACTGACAGAGCAGCGAGACAGCGGTTGTGGCCAGTGGTGGAGTGCACCAGAAAAGCTGGAAAGATGCCGTTCTTTCTTGGAGCGAAGGCTTATGTGGATGGGATGCAGATTTGAATACAAGATGACAAATGGAGAACTAATGAATTTGCTGTTTTAGAGGACAAAGCGCCAGAAGAGAAAAAAAAGAAATGAAGGCAGATTTCTCCCTTGAAGTTCGACAGTTGATGTGATGTATTCATGAAATTTATGTGTTCTGGTAAAAGAAAAAGAAAAAACTGAAAACTCTAGGTTGTGCTGGACAGTTAAAACAGGGTCGTGGACAGTTATTGTCCCAGCGTTTCATTTTTATATTCTTATTCTCTCGTTTTTATTTTCTCAATACAAACTAGATGTACCGCATGGCGGTACAAAATATGACCGCCGCTCAGGCCTGCACTGGCTTTCCACAAAAAGAAATGACGTGGAGCAATTTGGCTGTATTGCGTGTTTATGTATATACCTAAAAAAAGTAGTAGTATGTGCATGTCTGTGTGTGTGTGTGTGTGTGTGTGTGTGTGTGTGTGTGTGTGTGTGTGTGTGTGTGTGTCTGTGCGTGTATGTATGCGTGCGTACATGTGTGTGCGCGTGTGTGTTTGTGTGTGTGTCTGTGCATGTGGATTTGTATGTGTGTGTGTATGGGTGTGTGTCTGTGCGTGTGGATGTCAGTGTGTGTGCATGCTTGCGTTTGTTTGTATTCCTGCATGTGTGTGTGTGACAGTTAGGGTTGCCAACTTCAGAAAAGGAAAATGCGAGACAATCGTGGTTATTTATAGGAAAATGAGGGACACTCAAAATATTTGTACTGTATATCACACAGTGTACGTCATTTCAGTGTCTGCAGTTAAGTTTGTGTTTAAAAGGTTATCAGACATAAACACATTTGTATTGCTTAACCTATTTATGTATTTAATTGTAAAAATAATTTTAAGTCATACATGAAAAAAGTCACATTACAAACAAACCATAGTTCAAAATAACAGCATTTATCTAAAATAGAAAGCTTTTTTAACATTATACACTAGGCTTACAGTTCAAAAGTTTGGGGTTAGTAAGATTATTTTTTGGGAAAAAAAAATAAAGAAAGTAATTGCCTACTTTTATTCAGCAAGGATGCATTACATTAATCAAAAGTGACAGTTAAGATAATGTTACAAAAGCTTTCTATGTACTTTCTAAAAGCTTTAAAACATTAATAATAATCAGAAATGTTTTTTGAGCATATTATTCCCTCAGGTAGATTACATGTTTTCTTGCGTGGCTGGATGTTAGACTCATTAACAATAATCACGTTGTTTGCATTCGCCAAAATTGATTAGCCGAAATCAAAACGTGGACAGTGAAAGGAAATTACCGTTAGCGCGAGACGAGTCCGGCTTGAAGCGGAAGCGACCAGACGGCAGAGGATGTTCGCAAATCAAACAATGATTTGTCTCAAAACAGTGATTAAAAAAAGCTGTGCTTGGATGATGACAGGTGTCCGTGATCTCAAGTGTCGTGGTCAGCACTGCTGCTGTTGCTGTTGTATCAGTCAGTGGTTTATCAGCTTGTCAAAAAACGGGACACGGGAGGTCAAGCAAGGGACAAATAAATTAGGCCCAAAATGCGGGACGTCCCGCCTAATTCGGGACAGTTGGCAACCTTAGTGACAGTATCATCCTAAACCAGCAACCCTTCGCTCAACACCACCATCTACAGGCCGATGAGTGTACAGTCACTAAATGTGCACATAAATGAATTTATTTTATACCCCCCCATGGATGAAATTCTACGAAACTTAGCATACCCCCAGAGGATGTCAAGTTGATCATACACATGAAATATGGTGCAGTTCTGAACATCTCCACTGAAGATAGGGGCGATTAAAGCAGAATAATATTGCTTTTTCACTTTTTATGGGAGGGGCGCAAATCACAAATGAGTGATTATGGGCTAGGTTGATGTGGGCCCTTAAGAGCAACATACCATAAAATTTTCTTCATCCTCGGTGACACGGTTCAGGTAGTTATTTAGGAAAAACTGCATTTTTGGGGTTTGGGGGGGGCCAGCGCGGGGGGGGGGGGGGGGGGGGAGTGGCCCCCGGGGACCAAACGAAAATTTTCCGTAAAAGTCCAGTGGGGCTACATGCCCACCAAATTTCATGTTCCCCGGTGTTTCGGTGTCCCTGGTATCGTTGACGAAAAATTCAGTAGATGACGAAAAAAAAAAAAAAAAAACTTTGACAATCCCTATATGACCGCTTTCGCTAGCTACGCTAGCGGCGGTCATAATTAGGCTGTATAGAATGTTTTATTTTTTAATTAAACAGAAGGGTTGACCGGGAGTTGGTGTTCTTATAATCCAAGGTATGGTAATTGTTTAAATTATTTCTAATCCTGAATTTTTCATTAGTTTCTCTTGGGGCCTCCGCAAATAAAATAAATGCTTTTTTTCTTGAAAGATAAAATGGCTCATTTTTATTAGCATAATTCAAGGGCTGATCACAATTTTTCAAAGAGCCAGTGGTGTCAGGACAGTTATGGTACAAATAGATCAGCAGAGGTCGCTATTCTAAAAGGAAATTTCAGGTGGGAAATTGTTCACAATGAGAGTGATAATAATGGAAGGTGGCTAATACTCATAGAGGACTCATACATGCAATATATTATAGCTAATATTTATGGTACTAATTGCAAATATTCAAATATGTTGTTACTTTATGAATTAGAAAAACAAATTGCAGACATATCAACTATGAATGGCAAATTTATACTTGGGGGTGTTTTTAACGTGGTCCCAGAAAATAACTTGAATAGTTGGCCTCCCAGAGGAGCAAAATATGTTGTTATTATTATTATTAGGGTTAGGTTGGGGTTAGGGTTAGGTACTTCTTGATGTCTGGCGAAAAATTAACCCCCCAAAATGTATGTATATACATGACAAAATAGTGATTTATCATTGCAATCTTGTATAGATTTATGGTTAATATCAGAGGAGTTGACACCCTTTAGACAACGTTACTATTGATCCTACAGTTTTTATGGACCATAAATCTATTCACATTTTTATCACCATTAATGAAGTAGAATACTGGATTTGAAACACTTACTGTATTTATTATTAAATGATGATTTTAAGTGTGAAGTCTTAAGAATAATTGGAAAATATTACTGACTAATACTAGTAATTAAACAGGTTAATTACAAACCAATATAGGCTGCATTGGGATCTTATGAAATATAAAGTGAGGAGTTTAGCCATTAAAATGAGTAAAAACGATTGGCAAAAATAAACAAGTCAAAGATGCAAGCTATCTTCCAAGAGTTTGGTGTCTTTTGTGATAAAAACACATTTAAAGGGATAGTTCACCCAAAAATTAAAATTCTGTTATTTATTACTCACCCTCGCTTTCTGTCCCTCTATGTAACTGCTTTGCAGGAGCACTTTAGGGTGAAAGAAACATATTAAAGCGTATATATCACTGTATAATGTTATTAAAATGGTAGTATGTGACATTTTACTGCAGTGGGGATGTTGCTATGATTATGAATGAACATAAACTGAAGTTTTATCTGAGTTTGGAATCTGACACCAACACTTTTTACAGATATTTTGGTAACACTACAATAAGGTTTTCATTCGTTAATATAAGTTTAACAACATTAGTTAACACGGACTAAGTATGCACAATACTTAAGCATTTTATTAATCTTAGTTCATTTTCATTTTGACATTTACAAATACATTATTAAAATCAAAAGTTGTATTTGTTAACATTAGTTAATGCACTGTGAACTAACAAGAACAAACATTGAAAAGTTGTATTTTTATTAACTAATGTTAACAAAGATGAATAAATACTGTAACAAATATATTGCTCATTGTTAATGTTATTTAACACATTAACTAGCCTAATTTTAACAAATGAGACCTGTAAAGTGTTACCGATATTTTAAACTGCTGCGTGAACTCTGGCAACAACATTTGTCAAACCTATGTGCTTGAAAAACTAATGCTTAAGATTTAATATTGACCTCACAATATCTATTCCTTTATATAAAAGATGCAGTTCAGTGAAACACTCACTTCTATAATTCACATCCGTTAAAGGATTGTTAGGTTGCATAAATTAGGTCAACCAGAACCGTAAACACTTCCCATAACACCGAATGTACTTGTTACATCATAAGAAGAATGGCATCTATGCTAATGTTAGTCTCTCTGTCTCATTCTTATCCCAAGGTCACTGTAGTCAGCCAGATCTAGTCCATATCCAGACCAGATGGTGGACCTGCACCCTCAGATGACCACAACAGCCCTGAATGCCAGACGAGAACATCACAACTAGACAAGACCTAGAAACAAATGCAGTGAAGACCTCATTGACACAACAGTTCTCGGCACAGTCATCGGATCAGATCCACGAGAACCAGACCAGTCCTCCACACAGACCCAACGGCCAGCTTCAACTCCCCTCCCACCAACGCCAGCATGATCTTATGAAGGTAAAAGAGTAGCAAAACTCCAGAGCATGTAGATGTGAAATTGAGAACTTGTACAATACATATTTGTACTTGAAAACCTGTTGAATGTTGAGATTTTCACTCAAAGACAATAGTCACAAACCTGTATTCTGAATTTGAAACTGCAGGCAAGAAGTCACAAATGTGTAAAATACCATTCACAGAAATACAATGACAGAAGCAAACTTGTATTCTTTCATTCGCAGTACGCTCTGCAACTTCTCAAATCTGCCATTGCTATTTCAAATCTCCACGCATTGACTTTGCAACTATTTTCGTGATATATTAGATGTGTAACTAACTTGTGCACTTGCAAACTGAGTGGCGGTGAGAGTGAAAGGCGGGGCAATTAAAAAAATTGCAATGGCAGATTTGAGAAGTTGCAAATGCCTAATTGAGGTTTTCACATTGGAGGTTTTCACATTGGAGCTATGAGTGTAAATTTTATTGTACAAGTACAAATATGTATTGTACAAGTTCTCAAATTCACATCTACGTGCTCTTGAGTTTTGCTACTCTTTTACCTTGATGTAATCTTTTCCAATCTTCAAGCAAAAGGAGCTGAATAAAATACTCTGAATGATATCAATCCACAATCTGACTTGTGAAGCGGCCTGAATCCTAACACACACGTTGTTTGGCCAGAGGAGAACTGCCCCCCTGACTGAACCTGTTCATCTTTCTTCATTCTGTCACCTGATGGAGTTTGGGTTCTTGCCACTGTCGCCTCTGGTTTGCTTAGTTGGGGACACTTATTCTTAACATTATTGATCTGCCTGCATTGACACCATTATATGAGAACTGAACTGAGCTGGACGATGACATCACTGTTTTCTGCAGAGCTGCTTAATAATGATGAAAATTAACTATTTTTATAATTGATATACTTTATAAAGTTATTGAACAGAACTGAATCAACACTGAACTGAATTCAGCTGAACAATGACACTATTTTCTTTTTAGAGCAGCTTTGCAGCCAAATTGAACTCTGTTTGCATCATTGATCATTTTCCTGTTCATCCCCGTAAAGCTGCTTTGAAACAGTCATTACTATATAAAGCGTTATAGATTTAATGGTGACTTGACATTTGCAAAAGGAATTTATTTAGTGTTAAAGAGAGTGAAAGAGAGTTTGTGTGTGAAAGAGAAGGATGTTTTTCTTTTAATCATATACAGTAAATATAATTTACTTGTTATTTTGTGGTTTAAAAATTGTGTTGTTAATAAATGTTAATATAGTGTATTTGTTCTTTGTTAATACGTTTATATTAAAGTGTATTTGTTAATTTTATAATAAAAACCCTTAATCTTTTTAAATGGTAGAATTTGTGTTTTACTGCCAGTTTCTGAGCCACATCTGGCCCGGGGACCCAGCCGACTCTCAGCCAGTTCTGTCTTACAGTGCCTGGGCCAGACCTGGGCCATATCAATAAATAAGAGTCATTTTACAGGGTGTGGGTCACATCTGGGCAAGAGGAAGTTGTTTGAGTCCGTTTTCAGTGTGTTGGGCCAGTTTTGGGCCGGGGACCCAGCCAGAACTGGGCCAGAATTGAAGCAAGGATGAGGCAAAATTTTGCTATCTGGGACATATGATATGCTTTCCGTGAAACAGGCACAAGCATAAATGAATCGCATCGCAATTCAGTCCATTAGTATTTGTTGCATTCAGTGTGAAATGCCTGTGTGTTTAAATTATAGGTTCAGCATTTCTCATTTAAAATGTAATGGTGGAAATGTGTTATCACAAATTAAAAAAGTTTACACAAATGACTTTCATGGTATTTTTAAATGTGGCATAAATCCAACATTTTGATTCAGTCTTTACTACAAAAACACAAATAAACTAACTTATCTAAAAAAAAAAAAAGTTCACGGTTAAACATAAATAGTGAGAGATTTGTTTCTGATTCACTAAAAAGAACCGAGTCATTTGAGTGGTTCATTTTGGTAATCGTACAACAGTAGTTGCTCTGCATGTTTAATTCGTTAAAAAAGAACCTGCTCGAGGCATCGGATTAAACTGCTCGGGGAGTCTCTGCTCGGGGTGTGTGTTTAGCGGTGTTGTGTGGTGGTGCAGCTGAAGAAGTAATGCGTCTGCAGGAGACTGTCAGTGTATTTAAGAGGAAGAATGCCGGTGCGAGAAATGCCAAAGTAGGAGAAAGAAATATTCACAAACAGAATTATTACAGAGAGAATCATTCCGTTGCGTGATGGGGAATGGGCTCTGCACCAAGAAAGCAGGTTCTCCCAGGTAAAACGACCATTTTATCGGCTTTATGTTTCAAAAACGAGACGTAGCCTAGTTTAAAATATCCATTTAGACATTAATTTGAATTAACTTAATTTTTAACTAGCCTACTGTATGCAATATTGTTTGTCCTGCTGTGTCAGATTAGGTTAATCTATAATGTTTTTCTTCTGACGTAAATTTCCCAGTAATCCAATTTAGTGTGCACTTGTGTGATTAGAGAAATAAACAAACACACTAAAATATGACATTATGATAATGTAATGGTAAATATAGCCTACTGTAAAATATTGTATATTATGGTGAATCCATTTTCGATCAATAGGCTACTCATTGTAATAGCTAAGCAATTAAATTCAAACTTTCAATATAGTGATAAGGCTTATATTAATTAATGGGTGGTTGCACGTCACTGTTAATAATTTGTAAAATGCTTATAAAGAAAGATAAAACTGTACTGTTTTCTTTCTCACAGTAGAGGAGTCTCTCAGCAGTGATTCATCGGCATTATCATCTTCACCACCACCTTCATCATTTAATAATTCTGCTGTACCTGTGATCATCATCACAACTCCATCTCGAGAAAACCTTTTGGAAAGGCCAGTGAGTCTGAAAATAGAGGAAGCTAATAAAGAGCCCCGGCCCATGGGAAGTCCTGTGGTTGTTGGTCGAGGTCGTTTTGTCAAAGGCACAGTCTGATTTAATGAGGTATGAAATTAAAAAAAAATGTTAGTTAACGTATTCTAGTCATGGTAGTAAATGTTACCGAGCTAATGACTTGTTTCCATATAAAGTTATATTTCCTTCAGAGGGTCAGACAGTTTCAGCAAGCAGAATTCTCCACTGAGAGACATTCAAATCGCAGGACTGTTTTATTTTGTACTCAAAACAGTTCTGTATTCATTTCAAGGACTGGTCCAAATACAAAGCCAATACAAGCTTGGCCATCCACTAATGTAAAAAGTAGGCTACGTGACAGCGTTGTCTTGAGTGCTTTTTTAGAAAGCTGAATTGTGTCTAAACCAGAATAATAAAATAAAAATAATTTAGACACATAGCCTGCCGTCTGCTACCCTCCGTCCATTTTATACACCTTACTTAAATTACCATCAATCCCTTGTTATTCAAACAACAAAAAGGTATACCTTGAAAGGAAGTTATTTTTATAGGCCTTTCTCATTATAATGAGAAAGGCCTATAAAAATAACTTCCTTTCAATAAACAAATAAATCAATTACAAATACTCTGTCTTGAAGTCGCTTTTTTATTCAGTATCTGATTGTGCTAATGTACTGCCTGATCTCCTGTATCAGCGTCTTATGTTTATTTTCAGTTATCATATTTACATTTGTGTTGTGCGAGAACATAAACTCACTAAACGCTGACGGTTGTCCATGTGGACGTTCAAATGAGCGACTGTAAGCTTTCACGGAGTTACCCTTCCGCTTGTTACTTGAGCTGTACGAAGTTAGATTTGCTCTGTCTTTACCTATTTTTTACAGTCTATGGTCTTTACGTGAATACTTACAGTAATGAAACGTTAAAGTGTCATATTAATCATTAATCCGGACGAATCTGGAGTGATTGGAGATGGAAAGCACAGCAGAAACAGATCTAGAGCCTTTAAAGCTGAAATCTTTAAAAACAAACAAGACGTTTGTAATACCCCACAGTGAACGGGTAAGACCTGCTGTCTTTTAAATATAAGCTGTATTTGTATTATAAAACAAGAGTAACATAAACATTTATTGCAGTAATTGTGCGTGATGTGTGTGTGTAGTTGGGGAAATGCAGGAGTGTGAAGGAGTACGAGAAGATGAATCGGATTGGAGAGGGAACATATGGAATCGTGTGTGAGTCTCACAGGCAGGACTAAGTTAATAATGCTATCAATGAAAATATAATGCATCATTATGTTTGTGATGTGGCATACAGAAATATAATAATTTCTTGATTGAGTGATTGATGTGGTTTTACAGACCGAGCACGTGATACAAGGACAAATGAAATTGTTGCGCTGAAGAAAGTGCGAATGGATAAAGAGAAAGATGGTCAGTTTGATACTTTAAAGGAAAATAGTTAATCCAAAAAAATAAAAATATTTTGTCAGAATTTATTCACTCTCATGTCGTTTCAAACCTGTATGGTTTTCGTTTTCCATGAAACACAAAAGAAGATCGTGAAATGTTTTCTTAGGCATTCAATGAAAGTGGACCATATAGCATTAATCTGAAAGCAATTTTGTCCACATAGGGAAAAGAAGAAACTGCAATGGTTCTTGCACGTATACAAGTAAATTTATTCACAATACACAGCTACATGATATCTATCCTTACTGTGATAGAAAATTACTAATTTTGTGGTCAAGTCACCTTCATTTATAGAACGTTAGCGCTTTTAACAATACATATTGTCTCAAAGCAGCTTTACAGTGATAATAGGAAAGTACAGTAACATAGATTGTTTTGGCTTTACAGCAGCTCTAGAAAAAAGTTATTGTCCAGCTAAAGTAAGTTTTTGATTGATTCACTTCCATTGTAAAAAATCATTAGCCTAGTTATTAACTTAGGGACCGTTTTACAACAACACCACTTACACAACACCGTTTTAACTGAAAACAGAAAACTTTTAATGTGTTCTGGCCATTCATTTGAACGACAGCAGTGTTTTG
The DNA here is from genome assembly GCF_964197995.2 of Scardinius erythrophthalmus. NCBI lineage: Eukaryota > Metazoa > Chordata > Actinopteri > Cypriniformes > Leuciscidae > Scardinius > Scardinius erythrophthalmus. Next base: position 24,320,536 of record NC_138244.1, on the reverse strand, counting down.
TGCTCTAGAATGCAAACTTTGAAATAGGGTACAAGGTACAAGTTTTGAAAAATTTTCAAAACGTTATCATCTCTGTGTAAACTTCAAAAGCTTGAACCTGGTATAAAATTAGAGGTTGAAGCATTCTTATCAGGGAGCTACGGTAGTATTTCAGTCTTTTAATTCCCCAATTTTAAATTGATATTGTGATATTTATCTTTACCAACACCAACACCGAACATCATCTTCTCCAAAGTGAATCGCATTTTTGAGGGCCTATTAAACATGTTCGAAAACTCACAAAACTTTGCACAGGCATCAGAATTGGTGAAAATGTACATCTGATACGATCTGATACGTTTCAGAATTGGGTGGGGCAAAATGGCTTGTTTATGTTTATTATTTATATTTCTTGGATCTAGTAAGCACTTTAGCAGCTGCACCAAATGGAGCTTATTTATTGAGCTTGCAGAACAGCAACCCAATAAAGCATTGCAATAATCTTGAAGTTAATAAGAAGACATTGATAAGTGGTTCTACAATGTGAATATCAAAAGCAAATTGCTATCAAGCACAACATATTTACATTCTTAGCTGTAGAAGATGATGTAATGAAACAGCCATCAAGTGACAAATTCTATTCTAGCATTTTATGTTTACATGTGATTATGTGGTGAAAATCTTTCCCAGGGAAGCAGATACTGTGAAATACTGATCCCTGTGGCACTCAGTTGTGCTTGATCAGGATCTAAAACGGGTGCAAAACTCAGTTCCTGGAGGCCACAGCCCTGCAGAGTTTAGCTTCAACCCTAATTAAACACACTTGATCCAGCTTATCATGTCTTTCACCCTTAAATGGCACTTTTGGAAGGGGACACCATTTATAGTGGTGTTCCAAAGAAAGTGAACAACCAAATCCCTTCCTCAATTCCGTTAGCAAAGGGAACATGTGTTGGTCACTCACTTCAAGGAAGTTATTTAATCGTTTGTGGTCTTGTGACCCAGGAGGGTGAATCATCACGATTCATTTTAAATCTAGATTATTGTGGGAGAGTTGGAGTTAATGTATAAACAGAATAATTTAAGTTGTGTTGTTTTGGTGTGATGTATTACACACATTGTAGTCATGCATTTCATATTAAGTTTTAAAAGGTTTCATAGGTACAGTAAGAAATGTGTTTAATGCTTTATGTAAAGTGCTTAAAGGGGTCATCGGATGCCCATTTTCTACAAGTTGGTATTATTCTTTAGGGTCTTCATGTAAAGTTTGTAACATACTTTGGTTTAAATTCCTCAAATGTTGTGTAAAACAACACCCTTTTTACCTCCCCAAAAACAGCTCTGTTCACAGCTACTTGTCTCTTTAAATGAAAATGAGCAACTGGAACACTTTTTGTGTGACCGGCTGTGAATAGTGTGTGTATTGTAACAGGCCAATGCAATTGGCCTTGAACTTGAACCTCTGACGATGACGTCACTGGAACACACGCTTGTCAGAGGCTACAGTTGTGTCTACAGTGTAAAAAGGAAAATGAGCGTCACTCAAGGTTTCTCTGTGTTCACTGCCCATGCCTGAATAAGACACACACCAGTTTTGCTTTGCGTGTTTGGGGGAAGAGCATGCTGCTCTTGCGTTGGAGCACGGAGATTGTGATAACTGTGAACTGTTCAGTTAGCCTAGAAATCTAGACGCACCCTAGCGGAAGCAAAATGTATTTCGCAGCCAGGGGGGTCTAGCAACTCTCAATAGACCTTCTAGCTGCAAAAACCTAAATTGGGTCAGGCCAATCACGTCGTGTCTGGAGTAGGCGGGGGCGGGCTTAACATATCACGACAGAGTTGCGACGGTTACCTGCTGCTACTTGAAAACAAAGAATGGCGGCTGCTGCTGGAGAACAACGGTCTTTCGAATCAGCTTTGGCTGCGACTCTGGAGGACTTGGAGTTAAGTTTTTCTTTGAGAAAAGAGCAAAGAACGGCACTTAAGTCATTATTAAAAAAAGGAAGATGTGTTCGTCGTTTTGCCGGCCAGATATGGCAAAAGTTAAATCTATCAACTAAGCTCTGCTGTTGGGAAAACGCTCTGGTTGGTTGAAGCGGTGTCCTATTGCGTGCAGAGGGAATTTGAAAGACAGCCATTTATCCCGCCCCTCGGATTGAGCCGTGTCCATGGTGAGTTTCCAGACCTAACATCTTTATGTAGGTCTGGCTTGCCAGGCTACTGTTCAGTTCTTCACGCTCGCAAGTCGATCTGGCTGAGTACGCCCCGGCGCCTCTTCGATTCGGGCAGAGGACAGTGCATCTCTTGTTTCTGCCGAGATGGGTTATGAGTCCGATTACACTGGCCCCAGAAATGAGAGACCCCCTTGATGAGTTAACTTGTTCATAAAAAGAGGCATTTCACAGCGAGTCAGACTGGTACAAACTTGCAGTGCACACCATGGATGTGTTACAGGCATACCAGGCTGATCTAATGAAAGATTTAAGCACAGCCTTTCATCCAGACTGTGTTTACCTGTCTGATTGATATTTGGCTGCATTTAATGCTGAGGAATTAAATGATGAATACGAAAGTAGCTCAAGCTAGGGTTGTCAGGTCTGCAGTTTTTCGAGTATCGGCTGGTAACGATCCGATATCAGTGCAGTGATTTAAAAAAAGAAGGGAAAAAAAGTAGAATTTCTGTACATCTGTGTGTTGAACTGACAATTACTCTTTTGTGTGTTAAACATCATTATAAAGAAAAACAACACATGAAAAAATTATATACTCACCATATATTACAAAATACGATTATAAACTAGATTAGTGGGAAATTCAGCAGCAAATGTTACTGTAGAAAAATCATGAGTGAACAATAATTGTATTACATCTAAACATTTAGTGGAGATGAACAAATAAAAGTTAATAAGTGTAGCACTAAATCTGTTAAAATGTTTGTATTGTTGTAAAATACATTTACGAAAAACAAGTAAATATATTTCTATATAATATATAGCCCTACTATAAAATTAAAAGACATTTCTTTTAAATGTATAGCGCAGCTGTTTAATGAGGCAGAAACATATTATAGATAGGACAGAAGAAAGGCTGATGCGCTTGAAGCAACATGGAATCGCAGCGGTTCGCATTGAAAAGTTTAAAGCCAAAAGGGAAGAGCTATTGATGCGTAGTGTATTATATCAGTGCAATAGTTTATGTAGCCTTTTCTTTTAACAGATTTAAATTTCAGTTACTGTGTGCGTGAAGAACAATTCATAGTGTTCTCTACTCCAGTGCTTTGATCTAAAAGATACCTGGGAGAAAGTTACATGAACAGCAATAAACTCCAGCAAGATAAAGTCATTTTATATCATAGACTTTTCGCTTTTGGGGGTGAAGCTTACCAATACCAGGTTCTTCCATTCAACCTAGCCTCCCCGCACATACACAAAATGCATGGATGCACCTCTGGCTCTGCTGTGACTCCAGGGCCATCCACATTTTGAATTGTGTAGACGATTGGCTGATACTGGTCCAGTCTCAAGAGCTTGTGCTTCAACACCGAGATCGATCTTCGCTCATCTGGTCTCTCTGGGGTTGAGACGCAATGCCAAGAAAAGTGTTCTCTCTCTCGCCCAGAGGCCAAAGTAATTAGGGTTTAAATGGTCAGACACCATGCGGGCACAACGGTCTCCCGCTCGTGTCGAGACCATTTTTAAACATCCTAAGCAACATCCTGCTACGTCAGGACATTACTGTTCATCAGTCCTAGCAGCCCATGGCAACTGCATCAAAGGTGATCCCTGGATCCCTGACGCATGAGACTGCTTCAGCTGTGGCTCAAAGCCAGGGGATTTCATCTAAGGGCCAAATAAGGGCAAGGGCATGCACTGAGTGCTTTGTGCCCTTTCTAAAATCCATGTTTATGGACATTCACATGCTGAACGCTTCTTGCACTTTATAAAATTCATGTTTATGGTAAGGGTTATGCGCTGCAACATCGTTCCCTTTCTATGCGGCTCAGACCCCGGTTCCTCACCTTGGGTCCCACTCTAGGTGCGTGTTGTCGTCGCAAGATGCTAACGACAGACACTTCCCATATGGGCGGGGGAGCGGTCTTAGGTGGCCGTCCAGCCCGGGGATCTGGTGAGGTCATCATCTCGATTGGCACATGAGTTGCCTCGAATTGATGGCTGTATTTCTGGCCCTGAAGTACTTCGCACCAGTAAAGGGACTACCATGTCCTAGTGTGGGTGGACAACACTACGGAAGTCACCTACATAAACCTCTGGGCGATACTGAACAGGAGGGACCTTCTTTCTCAAGTTCAGGGGACCTTCATGGCAACTGAGGGACTCTGGGCTTTCAGCTGATGTCATAGAGACCACTCTCAGTGCTAGGACCCCCTCCACGAGAAGAATCTATGCCACTAAATGGGGTGTCTTTGAAAGGTGGTGTACTGCATGTCATGCAGACCCAATTAACTGCCAGGTTGCTTCAGTACTGGAGTTTCTGCTGGAGAAGTTATCATCCCCTATTGAGGGGTTGGTTGAGACCACATTCGAACCTCTAGAGTCAGCACCTGACAGGCTTTTGACACTAAAAATGATTTTTCTGATGGCAATTACTTCACTGTAGAGAACTGGGGACTTGCAGACTCTGTCGACTTCACCATCCTGCTTAGACTTTGCCCAGGGAATGGTGAAAGCTATTCTACATGATCACCCTGACTACTCGACTGTACATCCAATCACTCTTGAAGCTTTCTGTCTGGAGCAGGGGAAACTTCACTGACTGAGTCCAGTCCGTGCTCTTCAGACTTACGTCCACCGCACTAGCCAGTGGCGGGAGGCAGAGCTTTTCATTTGCTAAGGGGGTCGTAACCGGTGAGCGGCTGCCACCAAGCAAACAATGTCACACTGGGTGAGAGATGCCATTGCTCTAGCCTATGAGGGCCCATTCTACCAGGGTAGAATGCTTTGGCAAGGGGCGCCCCCTTTTAACAAGTACAGTATGTGATACGACAGGCTGGTCCTCTCCGCATACATTTATAAGATTTTATAGTTTGGATGTTCATGCTACTAGGGGCTCACAAGTCCTTGAGTCAACATCCCAAGCTCATGTCTGAGACCTTTTGCGTGCTTGTGAGCACACAACCATGAGGGGTCCAGAAACAATCGATTTTGGGCTGTCCCATACAAAAGATGACCAATCGTGGCAATTTTTGTGGTCGTTGCAACTAAATGATGGTCCTACGTTGTACATTGAGAGAGGTTCAAAGACGGCTGTTGTCACGATCCTGCGAGCAAAGATAGCCTGCGATCATTTCCTGACAATGTCAGAAATTTAGCATGATCATCTCACAGTGTGTTGCTGCCACAATCTACGACAAAATGCAAAAATGAAATGGCGTATTGATCAACGCGACATGACGCTTAAACTTAAAACTACTTACCTAAAGCTCTATTTACAAAATTGGCATTCCACGTTGGCATCTTTTCCCTAGTCAATACCGCATCCATTTATTTAATTTATAATTTATTTAAATTTTCATAATTTATCATTTTATTATCAGTCGTAGCCAGTAGGTGTAGGTGTCAGTAGGTGTCATCACGGTACAATCTACATACATGTTGCACCCAAGTTTATTAGATCCATATCGTATGGTGTGATTTGTAATGATCTTAAAGGATTACTGAAATCTGTCTGTAGTTTATAGCAGGCATCAGATAAGAGAGACATATAAAATGTGCAGAGTGATGGGTCCCCAGGACCAGCATTAAAAACCACTGATCTAAATTGATGCTGTTTCTAAGCAAAACAAATTAACAGTTTTTAAGTTTTAATTTGTAATACTTCTACTTTTTTGTAATAATTTTTATAAAAATGGGAGGTTTTAGATTGGCCTATAATTAACTAATTCTCCAGGATCAAGCTGTGGTTTCTTGGTAAGGGGTTTTATTACTGCCAGCTTGAAAGTTTTTGGTGTGTGTCATAAAAGATAATGAAGAGGTCATATTAGAAGAGGATTTAATGTGAAAGTGAGAATGGAAGTTTGAGAGTCAGGACTAAAGGCAAGATTTGTAAATTTGTGTCCACACACAATGCTAACCCTAACTTCAGAAAATTTGGAGTATAGCACACACGCCATATGGATTTCTTTTATGGTGCTTTTTGTCCTTGTTGGTGTCTGATAGCCCCATTGTCCATTTATTGTATGAAAAAGAGCAGCTTGGGCATTTTGCTAAATTTCACCTTGTGTGTTTCATGGAAAAAGTACAGGTTTGAAATTAGTATATAAGGTTGAGTAAATGATACATATTAAAGGGTTAGTTCACCCAAAAATTAAAATTCTGTCATTTACTCACCCTCATGACGTTTCAAACCCGTAAGACTTTTCGTTCATCTTCAGAACACAAATGAAGATCTTTTTGATGAAATCTGAGCACTTTCTGTCCCTCCATTGACAGCTACACAACAACCACTTTACACTTCAAAAAGTTCATAAAGAGATTGTAAAACTAATCCATATTAATTGAGCGGTTTAGTCCAAATTTTCTGAAGATATGATAAACGGACTTAATTTAGGCTTTTATTCAGAAACATTGATCAGCAAACATTAACAGAAGCTCAACCGAACCTGCTTGACGTGCAAGAACAAACTTCTTGCAGAAGCTCAAATGTGCTGAATGAACCTGAATGGTTGTTGCACGTCAAGTGAACATGCTTAAGCTTCCGTTTATCACAACAGATGAATGTTTATAAGTAAATAAAAGCCTAAATTCAATCTGTGCATCATGTAAAGCGATCAAATCTCTTCAGTTAACTGCTCAATTCAGACGGATTCATTTTACGATCACTTTATGAACTTTTTAAAAGTGTAAAGTGGTTGTTGTGTAGCTGTCAATGGAGGGACAGAAAGCTCTCAGATTTTATCAAAAAGATCTTCATTTGAGTTCCGAACATGAACGGAAGTCTTGCAGGTTTGGAACGACGTGAGGGTGAGTAATGAACTATCCCTTTAAGTGTAACATGAACCAATTATTTTTATAATAATAAAAAATACAAATATAGTTAATAAACAATACAATGCAAGAAACAGAAACCTTGTATGGTGTTTATTTTGTTTATGTATGTTTAGGGATTCCCATCAGCAGTTTGAGGGAAATTAACTTGCTGATCAGACTGAGACACCCAAACATTGTAGAGCTGAAAGAGGTGGTGGTGGGAACCCATTTAGAGAGGTGACTAAAGAAAATATAAACTGTTCATTCACAGATATAAACAGAGTTGTATGAAATGTATTTGTAATTAAGTTGACACTTGTTATACCTTGTCTTATTTCATAACGCCTTATTTTTAACATCAGCCTCTTTCTGGTGATGAGTTACTGTGAGCAAGATCTCGCCAGTCTGCTAGAGAACATGCAGTCACCTTTCTCTGAAGCTCAGGTGCGTTTGATGAATTACCTTATCTTCATACACTGAAATGCTCTGCCATAAGTCTGAAATCAGAATATGTTTTTAAAGACATGTTAAGAATTCTCTATGAGAAATTTGACTTTGACTTGAAAAGTTAAATGCATACAGGTATAAAGAAAGAAGCAACAGTCTGCGGCATGTGTATGGTTTTATCAATATGAATGTGCAATACAGTTAAGGATTATCAAATTAGTCAAATGCATACTATGGTTTCAACTTGTGCCAAACCAGAATTTCTGTCATTTAGAATTTTTGAAATAGACGTGCTTTTTTGAGCTCTTTCCTCTGGCTAGAGCATTAGCAGTTTTCGAAAAGTCCTTAACTGCATCCCTCTTAATAAATTGCAGTTCATCTTTAATTCAAGTGAACAAGCGCTTCGACTCCATCTACAGAACGGGCAGAATACACAATTTCGCTTTATAGTTCATAAGGAGTATGGCGCTCATCATCATGGGTGTAAATACGCTAGGCATGGCCCAGTTTCTGGCCAACGTGTGTATAAATTCACACACAAGAAAATTCATAAACATTAAGAATTCATTTCAGTGATGTAATTATCACAAAGCAGTTAATGTTGCTCACGTGTGCATACAATAATATTAGTGCATATTGGACATGATTCTCTATTTATCTTTACATTTTAGTAAATTATGTTAGATATAATAAATTATGTCAGGTATATAAGCACAGAAAGTTTGTATGCATGCTCTTCTGCTGGCATACGCATAAGAACATTTTCACATCGGTTTTAAAATCCCATTTTGTTCCTCACTTTTGATGCAGGATGGAAGCCATGGAATTTAGGATCAAATCTGATTGTATGCGTGTTTATAAAGGAGCTGTATTGATCTTTTGTTTGCTTTTCACAGGTGAAGTGTATAGTTCTTCAGCTGCTTAAAGGACTGGAGTATTTACATCACAACTTCATTCTTCACAGGTCAGAGCGTACTAATATTAATTAAAGCTTGTTCTGTTCAGTAAAGACATTTCAGGTCTATTGCTTCAACTGCACAGTGAACACTGAGTGAAAAATAATTTTCTTTTCTTCTTTTAAGAGCCCCTGCTACTGAGTGTTACTGTACCTGTCAAAGGATTCACCAAGGCTGCATTTATTTAATCAAAAATACAGTAAAAAGAGTAATATTGTGAAATGATTACAATTTAAAATTATTGTTTTCTGATTGAATACATTTAAAATGTAATGTATTACTGTGATGAATAATTTACATGATGACTCCAGTCTTCAGCGAATTGGCGAATTGAAGAATGCTTACCCTGATGGATTGTTTATTGTCGCTGGAGATTTCAATCATGCGAATCTCAAGTCAGTGCTTCCTAAATTCCATCAGTATGTTGACTTTGCAACGAGAGGGGCGAACATGCTTGATCTTGTTTACACAAACATCCCAGGCGCGTACCAGGCGGAGCCCCGCCCCCAACTCAGCTATTCAGACCACATCTCTGTTTTTCTTATTCCAGCATACAGGCCGATCGTCAGGCGCACAAAACCACTTCAAAAACAGGTGAAAATTTGGCCAGCAGGAGCCATCTATGCCCTCCAGGACTGTTTTGAGTCTACTGACTGGCATATATTTAAAGTAGCTGCAACATATGACAACTCTACCAACTTGGAAGAATATACATTATCAGTGACCAGCTACATTAGTAAGTGCATTGATGATGTTACCTTCTCCAAGACCATCACCACACGCTCTAACCAGAAGCCGTGGATGACTGCGGAGGTGCGTTCCCTGCTGAACACACGTGACTCCGCCTTCAGAGTAGGTGATAAAGCGGCCCTTAGTACTGCAAGGGCCAAACTGTTCCGGGCCATCAGAGAGGCAAAGCGCATGCACGGTCGGAGAATTCTAACTCATTTCCAGGACAGCGGCGACACGCAGCGTATGTGGCAGTGAATCCTGGCCGTGACCAACTACAAGACACCATCAGTTGCCTGTGACAGGGATATTTCCCTCCCAGATGCGCTGAATAACTTCTATGCTCGGTTTGAGGCACAGAACGACGTGGTGGCGAGGAAGACCACCCTTGCTCCCAATGATCAGGTGCTCTGTCTCAACTCGGTCGATGTGAGGAAAACCTTATACAGAGTCAACCCGCGGAAGGCTGCGGGACCAGATAATATTCCGGGCAGGGTGCTCAGAGGATGTGCAGACCAGTTGGCGGATGTTCTTACCGACATCTTTAATATCTCTCTGAGCAGCGCCGTCGTTCCAACATGCTTCAAGGCAACCACCATCGTCCCCATAGCTAGGAAGTCTTCAGTGTCTTGCCTCAACGACTACCGTCCCGTTGCACTCACATCGTGTATTCGAAAAGTGCTTCGAGAGGCTCGTCATGGGCCACATTAAGATCCAGCTGCCTGCCACACTAGACCCACTGCAGTTTGCGTATCGTCCTAACCGCTCAACCGATGACGCCATCGCCACCACTCTTCATCTGGCCCTCACTCACCTAGAAAAAAAGGACTAATATGTCCGATTGCTGTTCGTTGATTATAGTTCAGCATTCAATACAATCATTCCTCAGCATTTGATCGGGAAGCTGAAAGTACTGGGCCTGGATACCTCCCTCTGTAACTGGATCCTTGATTTCCTGACTGGGAGACCTCAGTCAGTCCGGATTGGGAACAACATCTCCACCACCACCATACTGAGCACTGGGGCCCCACAGGGCTGTGTACTCAGCCCACTGTTGTTCACTTTGCTGACTCATGACTGTGCAGCAAAGCACAGCTCGAACCATCTTATCAAGTTCGCTGATGATACGACCGTGGTGGGTCTCATCAGCCAGAACGACGAGTCAGCGTACAGAGAGGAGGTGCAGCGTTTAACGGACTGGTGTAAAGTCAACAACCTGTTGCTGAATGTGGACAAAACTAAGGAGATGGTTGTTGACTTTAGGAAAGTACAGAGTGACCACTCCCCACTGAACATCGATGGCTCCCTTGTGGAGATTGTCAGAGGTATCAAATTCCTTGGTGTTCACTTAACGGAGAATCTAACCTGGTCCATTAACACCAGCTCAATTACCAAGAAAGCTCAACAACGTCTCTACTTTCTGCGAAGGCTGAGAAAAGCACACCTCCCACCGCCCATACTAACAATTTTCTATAGAGGGACTATTGAGAGTATCCTGAGTGGCTGTATCACTGCCTGGTTTGGGACTTGCACCACTGCGGATCAAAAGTCCCTACAGAGGATAGTTAGAACAGCTGAAAAAATCATCGGGGTCTCTCTTCCATCTATCAAAGACATTTACACACAACGCTGCATCCGCAGAGCAACCAGCATTGTGGGAAACCCCACTCACCCCTCATATAGTTTCTTCAATCTCTTGCCATCTGGCAGGAGGTACCGGAGCATTCGGGCCCGCACTACCAGACTGGGTAACAGCTTCTACCCTGAAGCAGTTAGACTTTTAAATACCCAAGAACTGATCAAATAAACACACATTCTGTGTGTTTACTATGTGGTATTGAACTTTTTGCACATGCCCGGAATTGCACTTAAGAGAACTTTGTCTATTAATTTTAATTCAGAGAGTGGTATGTTTACATTTTACACTTTAGCAAGCACAACAACACCTTGGCACTACCATGAACTGTTCGGCGCTGCTTTGTCTTTTTATTGTGCCTTTTGTCTTGTCTTTTAGTAAATTATTATATTGCACGTTTTTATGTGCAATTTTTATCTAGTCTGTGTAGCTTATTGTGATTTGTGATTGTTTTTATTGTTTTCTTAATATAGCACTAAGGTCCTGGAGAAACGTCATCTCGTTTTGTAGTATACTGTAATTGTATATGAATGAACGACAATAAAACAACTTGAACTTGAACTTCAGTGTCACATGATCCTTCTGAAATCATTCTATGCTGATTTGCTGCTCAAGAAACATTTCTTATTATTATCCATGTTGAAAACAGTTTTTGCTGCTTAACATTTTTGTGGAAACAATAAAACCATTCAAAAATATGTGGTAAGAATAAAAAAAGAGAGAATTTACATTTAATGTAATGTATTTAGAAATGTATAAATACTATTATCTAAAGTGACAATAAAGACATTTGTAATGTTACATAAGATTTCTATTTAATAAAGGCAAATAAATGCTTTTAATATTAAGCAGCACAGGTGTTTTCAACATTGATAATAATCAGAAATGTTTATTGAGCAGCAAATCAGCATATTGGAATGATTTCTGAAGGATCATGTGACACTTTTTTCTTTCTTTTTTTCTTTTTTTTCCTTCTTGAAACAAACTTTGTTGTATTATTTTCATGTTATCAATGTGAAGCTGCTTTGGTACAATCTGTATTGTAAAAAGCGCTATATAAATAAAGGTGACTTGACTGAAGGCTGGAGTAATGATGCTGAAAATTCAGCTTTGATCACTGGAATAAATTACATTTTAAAAAGCATTCAAATAGAAAACAGTTATTTTAAATTGTAGTAATATTTTGCAATATTACTCACTGTTTTCACTGTATATTTGATTAAATAAATGCAGCCTTGGTGAGCAGAACTTTGTCAAAACCATTCAAAATTGTAATGTTTCCAAACATTTGACAGACACTGTTGATTATCCAGTGTGAATAATGTGTAACTTAAATGATGAATTTCGTTATTTCTCATGTTGATGCTTATTTTTATTAAAGGGATTTGAAGGTGTCCAATCTACTGATGACAGACAAGGGCTGTGTTAAGATAGGTGAGTGTTTTTTTTTTATAAATAAAATTTAGAGAATAGTGAGAATTTGAGTGGGAAATGTGATTTAATTGGCATGAATAATGTGAAAATGCTCTTGCAAGTAGGCTTGATTATCTTCATGCATAGGCGGAAATCGCAGGGGGATCGGGACCTCCGATTCGGGTTTAAGCCCCCCCCCCCTGAAATTATCATAAAAAATCATGCTGTGAATTTTAAATAATACAATTATATATATTTAAAATAATTTAGTAGGTAGTACAGGGCAAAAAGAAACATTTTGAGTCCTCCCTCCCTTGCCTTACAGTGCTTTGGTCCGCTGTAGCCGTGTTGCCAAGTCTGTGGTTTTCCCGCAGAATTTGGCTACTTTTACACTGTTGCCCTAGGTTGTTTTTGAAGTCCGCGGGTTGAATCGACACCAATAACGCGATATACCAGGGGAACCCCGCCAATAAACCCTCCAGATTTTACCCTCCAGAATGCTAGTTTCAGAGGTGGACAAAGTACACAACTTCCCTACTTGAGTGAAAGTACAGATACTGCTGGTCAAATATTACTCCGTTACAAGTAAAAGTTGTAAAGACCGATTTTTACTTAAGTAAAAGTACAAAAGTACTTGTTTGTAAAAGTACTTAAGTATCAAAAGTAAATGTCAATGCATTGTTTTATTATTGTTGCATTGTTGTATGTAATACTTACAGTACCTTATGCCTCTGAATCTATGCCTGCGCTTAGGGCTGGGCGGTATGACGGTATATATCGTTACCGCAGTAGAAAATGTCAACCGTAACAGATTTTTTTATTCCGTGATACCGCGACATGTAAATAAGTGGGCGTGGTTAACTCGCGTGCAGCGTGCAAGAGACTGAGACGCTGAGATTTGTCAAAGAAACATGGATAAAGCAGATCAAGAGGATCCACAAAGGAATTACGTTTTCTAAAAGGTTGTTGTTAACGTGATATTTTCGGGGGAAAGGTGCAGCAGATGATGTATAGTTATCTGCATCTTTCTGTCTCTTATGTATAGTTACTTTTTAAACACAAAAGCATTCAGTATGACACGCGAGCGGTTGCCGTGGTAATTAACAACCTGCTTGTTAAGGCGAATGTATAATCCTGTATCTGAGGCAAAATGACTAAATATTCAGCGCGAGTCCCCCATCAGTTGGGGGAAGTTCATCTAAAAGTTGATGAGAGTGTTTGTTTACTATATTTAGATATTAAAAATAGTTTACCAAAGAAATAATTTACCAAATTCAAACAAAGTGAAGTACTTTTCATTTCTAAAGTAGCCTATTTGGGTTTATTTATTATACAAAGCCCTTTTTGTTGATTTTTCAAGAATAACTACAGATATAACTATAGATATAAATAACTATGTCGTGAAATATATCGTTACCATGAAATAAAATTAGTCATACCGTGAAACAGAATTTTGATCATACCGCCCACCCCTACCTGCGCTCATATCAATATCACATTTACTCTAGAACACTGTTCCAGTAGTGGGATTGAATGTGAGATTGAATAAGTGCACTCAGTAAAACATCCACAATGGTTTCGGACACCCAAATGGCTGTTCCCTCAAAGAGTGCCCTATTTAAAGTTTTTTTTTTTTAGTATGAATATGTTAGCCTTACTGTTATCCATAAGCTAGTGCTCCAAAACAATTACATAATTTGAATTTAGAAGACCAAACCCAACGTTGAAAATGAAAATCAGGTTGATGTCAGAATCCAACATCAGACTGACATTAAACTCCAGTGTTGGACAGACGTTCCAACCAAAATCCAACATCGGATGCTGACGTCAATCCAACGTCGAGTTCAGATGTCAAACCGACTTTCATTTCCAACCAAAATGCAACCTAATGTTACTACTTTCTACTCAAGGACCTTGACAGAAATGTAGTGGAGTAAAAAGTATGATATTTATCTTTCAAATGTAGTGAAGTTAAAGTAACAAGTTTCCAGAAAAAATAATACTCAAGTAAAGTTCAGATACTCAAAAAGTGTACTTAAGTACAGTACTCAAGTAAATGTACTTTGTTACTGTCCACCTCTGGCTAGTTTTGGGATAGTTTTGAGTAGTGTAGGAAACTCAGGAAGACCAGGAGACTTGGTTGTAGGCAGTTTATATACATTTAGAGGGCAGTGCTTAGAAATGGAGACAAAGCACCTGGGTGACGGCCTTAAACAAAGCATGCAAATGAAGTATACAGCTATAGGAACCCGCCCCAGACTCTAGAGTGTTACCAATCCTAATCCAATCAGCATAACTATTCAAAGACTGGGACAGGGGCTCCAAGAGCCATTAAAGACAAAGGGTGAGAGTCTCAGTAATCTGACTCATTTAACTGACAATAGAGCGAACAGGACTGACAGGAATCTCTTGCTTGAAACTTTGCTTAACAGCTGATAACATCATCATAACCTTAAATGCTAAATTAAATGGTCTCTACCTTAGTTTTTCATGTTATATTATGTTATGTTATAGGATTTTTTCCAGCTGTGGTGGCAGGCCCATTTCCCCAGGGGTTTGGGGCGTCGCCCATGAGTGAAATTCCCATGGGCCACGCCCCCCTACCCCAGGTGTTTAAACCTCCCCTAAGTATTATAATATGAAAGACTCCAATTTAGAGCGGCAAAGCGATTATGCGCATCCCGTGCGCAGAATGATGCACTTGAAGCAATGCGAAGTCACAGCGTGCAGCGCTTCGCATTGAAGAGTTCAAAGCACAAAGCGAAGAGATATTTGATGCTTAGTGTATTATATCTATGCAACAGTTATTGAGCCTTTTCTTTTAACAGTTTTAAATTTCAGTTACAGTGCGCATGACTTTAGAAGTCTTGGAATATAGTGCACGAAAACTTTATGGTGCTTTACAATGTTTTTTATGCCTTTAGTGGGGCTTAACAATAACACAATAGTATGCACAATATCGGACCTCACTGAGAAGCTGCAGCCGTGGCGAGATGATTTTTGGTGTGGCGGACCACCACGGCAGAATGAATGTAGTGGAAACACTGTGTTATGTAAGGACATAAGATCAGCAGATCTTAAACAGATTCTTAAATTTGTAATCCCACAGTTGCAATTGGGAGGGTTTTTTTGTGAACCTGGCAACCTTTACTTCACCTACACACAAAAGTCCAGTGGGAGAGTTCTCAGTAGTTGTGGAACTACTAGGCTCATTTTATTCACTTTAAACATTGGATGAAGTGATTATTTTTTATTTAATACAGATGATGCTGAGTCATCAATAAATAAATAAATAAATAGAATAAAATAATGATGATATCCAATGTATTTTTCTATGAGTCCGCTATATTGGCGATTAAAACATTACCCAGCTTGTTTGGTAGCTTGTTTAATACCGTAGCTTGTTGGATAGTAAGTCACCCACTACAACTAACATGGCGATAAGCCAATGTGTGAGCTGGTATTAGGCTAATATTGTAGATCTACCGTTGTGTTGGGCTTTGCTCAATATAATGTTAAGTGGCAGATCAGTGGACTTACTACAGTTGAATTTCTAAGTAAGAGACGTCCTCTGTCCCAGAAGTAACCTAAAATACTATGTGGAGGACGCAAGATAATTTAATTATCATAATATGACCACATGGTGAACCTAACTCAAACAACTATCGCTTTGTGTTGTTGTTCACTGTAAACAACTATCGCTTTGTATTGTTGTTCACTGTACACATATCCTTACAAGTACAATTTTGGCTGTATTATTATTTTTGTCCCTTTCAAAAATTGCTCTTGGGAAATTTTATGTTTATTGTCCCCCCCAATTGTTAGATGTTAGATGAACTATGACCTAGACAATGTTCTTCGCAGGTTTTATGAGATATTCTGAATCAGGAACTCAATGAGCTACTCTGTATGTGGACTTCTGTTTTCTGTCAGTAATGGATGTCTGATGGTTTTTTCCTCAGCTGACTTTGGTCTGGCGCGTGTTTATGGTATCCCTTTACAGCCCATGACTCCTCGAGTAGTCACTCTGTGGTAAGCAGATAAACTTCGGGCTGATTAGTTTCTCTATCATCCCGTTAATCCATCAAATCCCTCTTTCCATTACTGACAATGTTTTCTTCACAGGTATCGTGCACCAGAGCTCCTCCTAGGGACCAAAACTCAGACGACTGCCCTGGACATGTGGTGAGAACTGGACAAACTGTGCCAGAGCAAAGTCTTGAGTAATCAGATTACCCTTTTAGATATTAGTCAAGACAGAGTGGAAAGAAGCAGAAGGAACGGAAAGTCTGTAAAGACATAAGCTTTTTGGTTGTGTGTCTCGAGCCAGTATTTCAGATAGGCAGCCGTCAATGGAAATGATACCATTGGTCACGGAGTACAAAATGGAAACAAATAAGCCAGTAAAAATTGGTATAAGAAAAAAATGTGAAAGTGTGATCAATATTTTTTATATATTTAAGTCACGAACTGTACCTAGCACCCCTTTTTTTTTACATCAGCTTTGATATTATTACTCTTACTGCTATTATTATTTATAAGAACGTCTAGGTCAATGTAACCCCCGTTCCCTAAAGGAGGGAATGGAGACGTTACGTCGGAACTGAACTGACGAATTGGGATCTCGCCTGACAGCCCAATCAACCTTGGAGTGTAAACTAAACAAGCCAATGGACATTGGCGTGCGAGATTTGACTTAAAAATAATAATAATTAATCACTGTTATGTCAAATTTGATATTGTGGCTTTATACTGTATGTGATCATATACTCGCAGTGTCATTATTGACACTACCAAAATCAAGCTCAAATTAAGCTGAATCTCAGGCAGTCAGTCCATCACATCACGTTTTCATCAGCTTAAAGGTTATGAAGATTATTGTAGCTATGTGGGCGCTCGTTTTTTTCTGTTTTTCTCTGTCATTTGGCCAAAATCTCACATTATAATGAAGCGTTACGCACAGGCTATTTTGGCTGACTCAACGACAAATGTAAGACGCTATTCTCCGCTCCTCAAATACATAAAAGATTAACCTTTATATATAAAGTGTTTCTTAAGTAAAGAAAACACTGTACTTATTCAGAGAGCCAGTTCTTTATTTACCCTTTTATCGTAAATAAGCAGAGACTCTCCAAACTGCTTGTGGCACTTCAAATGCGTAAAGGGTGAAAAGTAGTTATGATTTATGTTAAAAATTATATTTTAAATTGTATTAATTTATAAAGTAATTGTCTTACACAGTGTTAGCATTAGAGTGAAATAATAATAATTAAAAAATATTATTTCTCCCCATTGTATTTGGGCCCCTCCTGGACGTGCGAGAACAGGCACGTGCCTAGAATGCCTATGCATAAATCTGGCCCTGCTTGCAGGTTCACCACCTTGTCCCTAAAAGGAGTGGTGGGAACCTTTGGCACGTATCAGGCCGGGATTACGTGAGAGTTGGCTGGTTCGAATTCCAGGCACTGTTTGTCGACTGAAGATGTCTGCAGGTCCCCCACCCTCTTAACAGAAGCCAGTACAGTCAGGAGCATTGTCTTAAGAGACAGGTTTTTAAGCTCTACTGACTGCAGTGGTTTGAAGGACGCTCTCTGTGAGGCTGCTGGGAGTGGGAGTGTTTCCCCCAGTAACTTTTGTCGAAAGTCCAGCGGCTCTGTAAGCCTTGACCGTAAGCATGGATGAGAACTTACAGGCCTTGGATGGGAGATGCCGATTACCCCGCCAGGCGGCAGCACTTTGTGGACACAATTGCATCACAACTGCACGCTCCACCGGGATGATCTCCATGTTCCCCTTGGCCACCCCAACACTGAGGGTAGTGAGGGGGGAGGAGGCACCAACTCGTTTCAGGCAGAAAAAGGTGCCTTCTACCTGGTAACCTCTTCATGCACTTCCGGAAAGAAAGGCACTGGGGCAGGACGTCTCCACTTGAGTCCGAGTCTCTCAGCCGCCTGGGAAAGCATGACCGTCAGCTAAGGGAGCAACGCAGCCGAGTCTTCATCCCCGGAGGACTCTAGCCCACCCTCCGATGCAGCGATCGACATCTGATCCTCCGCCGGAGCCCTGAATTTAACACTCGATCCCTCATAAGAAGGACAAGCAATCTCAGCCGGAAGCTCCACAGCTTGTGATGCACTAGAGGAGTGGGGGACCCATGGAGATGTACTCAGCGGTAGAGCCCCCACTGTGATCCTCGGGTCACCCCGTGTATTCACTGAAGTAGCCCTGTGCTGGGCAGAGGAACTAGATCGGGGCATAGGTGAGGTGACTCACCTCGTTTGAGGTATTTGAGCTTCGACCGCAGCACCGTGATGCTCATCTTCCCGCAGTGGGTACATGACTCCTCAGCGTGCTTTAAGCCCAGGCACGTGAGGCAGCAATCGTGACTGTCAGACAGGGCCAGGTGATGACTGCATCCAGAAACACACATCTTAAAAGGACATCTTAAAAAGACGCGGTGTCACACCCGTACTTGCTCTTTTTGGGAAATAGCTCTTTCGTAGTGCTGAAGCTCACAGCGGAACTATTTGCTGCACAGCGTGCAAGACTATCAGAAGCCTGTAGTGAGTACAGGAACTCTTTTAGCTCAATGAATGCAAAGAAATGCTGAGGTGCCGTCACACCAACACTCTCTGGAGCTTCTTCTGGGTTCGTCAACACTCGTAGATGATTGCAGAGCAGAATCTACGAAACGCTCGGCTCAGAAGCAAAAGCTTGAATATGCGAGTATTATTTATATAATGCGCTTCCTTATATACCCAGTTCGCAGGGAGGGGTGCACAATGCAAATCTCACACGCCAATGTCCATTGGCTCATTCAGTTTACACTCGAAGGTGATTTGACTATCAGGCGAGATTCCAATTCGTCAGTTCAGATTTGACATAATGCGAACATGACTTATCATTGTATTATATCACATCACTGTAATGAAGCACATTCAATATATATCACCAGACGGCATCTATTTTGCATTAAGGTGAGTGAAATCTCTTGTGTGGTGATTTGTAGGCTGTATGTCTGTATAATCAGATGGGTCATATTGCGTTAAAAAACATGAATGACCTGAGTGAGTTTTCGAAGCGAAGGTTTGTAGGCGATTTGTTTTGTTCATGATGTGAATGTCTTTCTGTGGTATGTACTGTGTAAGTGTGACCCTGGTGACGTATTGTGTTAAGATCTGTCTCAGATGATCTGATTGCAGGTGGTCAGCACTAAATAGATGATGTATGGAGATGTCAGAAACATGTGACCACCTGCCGCCTACTCACCTGTCAGTCAACAAGGGTGTGAAGTAACGAATTACAAATTGATAATGAACATTGAGTGAGTTATTGTTGCACATAAAATTTCAGTGTTCATTCATTAAAATTACTTTTTTCTTTTTTATACATTAATTAAAATGATGAGTATACTGAAAGTAACTTTTTCATCTTTTCGTTTCTGTAGTATTTCCGTTTTTTTTAGAGACAGTTTATTACTGATAAGTAATGTATTTTAAAAAGTCAAAATTAAACCTGTTAAATGATAGATATTCTTCATTCTTTCTGACAAAAAGAGAATGTGAATTTCAGTGATTACAGTGTTTATTAAAAGGGTGTAGAATCCACAGCTCAATACTCACATCTCGCTACTCATGAGTACTTTTAAATAAGCTATTCTCTTTTACTCAAGTAGTTTTTTGGACAAGTACTTTTACTCTTCTCACACTACAATTTTTGGAAAGTAATGGAATGGTACTTGTACTTGAGTATATTTTTTCAGTACTCTTTCCACCCTTGCAGTCAGCCGCTGCACTAAAAGGGTTTAAAATGGCTGGTTACATGAAAATAAACACCTAACTGCAACAAACAAACAAAAAAAAAGGACTTCACAAAACTTTAGTGTGCTACATCTGCTCTACAACAACTGAGAATTCTGATGTTTGTACTAAGATTAAAATTGATATGGGGGGAAAACATCCTTTTCTTTTTTTTCTTTTTTTTTTATCAACACACAGTGACATAGTAATGCCTATGCCTAGTAATGTATGCAATCAGAGACCCAAAATCTGATCAGAGACCCAAAATCTGATTAGAGAAAGTCACAGAAGACACATTTAGCATGTTAAAAGGTTTAAACAGTGATTTGTCTTGTCTGGCCAATTGTGATCGGATCACCCAAGAGAGATCAAAATACTGTGTGTGTGAGAGAGAGAAAAACACCCTTTCCTTCAAAACAAAATGTAATGTCATCAATTTTGTGGAGAGTGACAGTTAAAAGTTATCAGCGGTTACTCTACATATAATCAGAATCTGTCGCTTTAAAGTCTAGGTTGTAGATCTTTCTTAGCTCTTTCTCTCCCTTTCCTGATCTTGGACTCCCACAAACCAGAGCAGAATCTTTTCAGCGCTTCATTAACAGATGTCTATGTTCTCCTCTTGCAGGGCCGTTGGCTGCATCTTTGCTGAGCTTCTTGCCCATAAGCCTCTTCTGCCTGGAGCTTCAGAGATCCAGCAGGTGGATTTGATCGTACAGCTGTTGGGAACGCCCAACGAGAGCATCTGGCCGGTACTGAGTTTAGCTTCAAAATGAGATCCATAAATGTAGGAAGTGTGTTTTAGAAGTGAAAATATACTTAAATACTGTGATGAACGTTGATACTGCAAGCTAAATGCTTAAAGTCTCCCTATAGTCAATAATTGTATCCCTTAAAACTAATTTTTGACCACCTGTGAAAAAAAGTTCTTCATACCTTAAATTAGCTTGAATGTAATTGCTTCATTTAGTATACGCAGATTCATGAATATGCAAATGAGCCCCGTCTCCACTCAATCACACAAGCTCAGAGATCCACTCGGTCAAATTTACTATTGTAAACGTTGTACAATGGCAAGTGAAAATATTGGTTTAATTTAATCATATACTGTTTGTTTGAACCAGAAACTGATTCAGAAGAAGTGGAAAAGTGAATTATTCAGCCTCGTCTACTAGTCAATGTATTAGAATGGTAACGCATTTTATGTATCGCTCTCTACAACGTCAGACACATAACATATTCAAGCAAAAGGCTATTCATATTAATTACCGTTATCAAACAGCTAATAATGTGTTGCTAATGTTACACAAACCATGTTCCCGTTCACCATCTCCGAGTCGGACAGCGGCCTTCTAAAAAACAGCATCCTTAGAGACACTCAGAACATCAGTGGAAAAAGGCATATAGGTCATCATAACATCGTAATATAAATCATGTACATAATTCACCCGCTATATTGCTAAATGTACACGATTTTTCATATCAGCAGAAAAATACTCTCCACTGCTTCAGAGAATAGTAATGATATGCTAAAGCCCGCCGGCATGTTGACCTGATTGGTTACAAGGTAGTTTGTGACGTCAGAAACACCAGCGATTTCAAAGCGTGTTTTTGAGACTGTTTTTGGTTCACCGCAGTTTAAAAGAGAAAATACTCAGCAATGGTGTTGACTTATGAATTTACACATGCTTTGTCTTAAAGCATGTTGCACATTAAAAACACCACATAGACATATAAACAACATTAAAAACTTGATTTTCACCACAGGGGGACTTTAAATGTGGAGTTTCTTGTGAATTTTAGGGATTCTCGCGTCTACCTCTGGTTGGGCAGTACAGTCTGAGGAAGCAGCCCTACAACAACTTAAAGAACAAATTCACCTGGTTATCAGAAGCTGGTCTAAGACTGCTCAACCTTCTGTTCATGTACAACCCGCAGCGCAGGTACAATAAACACACATTTCATATATATATATATATATATATATATATATATATATATATATATATATATAGAGAGAGAGAGAGAGAGAGAGAGAGAGAGAGAGAGAGAGAGAGAGAGAGAGAGAGAGAGAGAGAGAGAGAGAGAGAGAGAGAGAGAGAGAGAGAGAGAGAGAGAGAGAGAGAGAGAGAGAGAGAGAGAGAGAGAGAGAGAGAGAGAGAGAGAGAGAGAGAGAGAGAGAGAGAGAGATTAGAGTGTGACAGACATGGACATCTGTATCTTTCATGAGACGTGGTGTCGTAGTAATGAGACCTTACATTGCCCAATAGGATACAAGGAAATTATGGTTCCTTCATCAAAAAATTCTAAAATTAAATGTGGCCGAGACTCAGGTGGAATACTTATATGGCACAAAGACGCTTTAAAACATTCGATTAAAGTTGCTAAAACTGGAAAATCATCCATTTGGCTTGAAGTGAAATCCGTCATATATCAGTCTAGTCTTTACCTCTGTGCAGTCTATATTCCACCTCATGACTCTCCCTATTACGAAGAGCAAAGCTTCCCAACATTACAGACTGACATCTTACACTTTCAGTCCAGAGGAAACATCCTCATCTGCGGAGACTTAAACGCCAGAACAGGGCGAGAAAATGATTATGTAAATATTGTAGATAATGACCACATCCCCAATGACACCACGTTTCATCCCTCGTCGAATATCACGCCGAGAAACAGCTATGATACCTCAGTGAACAATAGTGGAAAACACATGTTGAAACTCTGTAAAGGTTTAGGACTGTACATTATTAACGGCAGAACTCGTGGAGATACATTAGGTAGATTCACTTATTGCTCCAGATTAGGAACCAGTGTGGTTGATTATTCAATAACAGATATTGATCAAAGCTTTATTAATGCCTTCACAGTCAGACCTCAGCTCCCGATGTCCGATCACTGCCAAACTGTGCTTTATCTGAAAGCCCCATGTCAAATAACCAAAACTGCTCCACCTGAATCTGAAAAACTGTTTCCTATGAAACATAAACTCAAGTGGAATCAATCCAACTCAGAACAATTCAGAGAAAATATGAACAATCCTACTATATTAAAAATGCTAGATGACTTTATGTCCACTGATTTCACCTTAGATATCAATGGAATAAATTTAGCAACTAAAAACTTAAATTACATATTCATAACATTGATAACTCTGTCTAATATTAAACAGCAAACCAAACATAGAACCAGTCAACAGAGAAAGAGAAAGGATGTCTGGTTTGATGATGAATGTGCCGGTCTCAGAAAAAAACTCAGGAGACTTTCTAATCAAAAGCACAAAGATCCGTCCAGCCAGACATTACGGTTTTCTTACTCAGACTGTCTGCAAAAGTACAAAACACTGCTGTGGAAAAAAAGAGAAAAATATTTTCAAACTAAAATTGAAGAAATTGACGATTCAATAGATCAAAACACTTTCTGGAACTTATATAAAAAACTCGAAAAACCCAAATTAGAGATATCACTCCAGAATGGCACAATCTGGAAATCTTACTTCGAAAATCTGTATCAAAAAATTGAGCCGGCTGACCTCAACCAACCTCAGAGTAAAATAAAGAAAACACTAGAAGACATGGAAAAAAACTATTAAGAATTATCAAAATCCATTAGATAAATCAATAACAATATCTGAAATATTAGAACATATTAAAAATCTTAAATTAAAGAAAGCATGTGGACAAGATCACATTAATAACGAAATGCTTAAACTCAGCAGTCCCAGCATGATTCAAACAATAGCCAAATTATTTAATCTGGTGTTCTGGTCTGGACACTTCCCTGAGATCTGGTCTGAAGGACTCATCACCCCCATATTTAAGAGCGGTGATCGATTCGACCCCAATAACTACCGCGGGATCAGTGTGGGCAGTGTGTTGGGAAAACTGTTCTGCAGTATCATCAACACACGCATCGTCTCACACATCTCAGCACACAACATCTTAAATAAAGCTCAGATTGGCTTTTTACCAAAACACCGCACATCCGACCACATCTATTCCCTCCACACTCTAATCAACAAGAACATCAACGACAAACAAAGGAAAATATTCGTATGTTTTGTAGACTTTAAAAAAGCATTTGATTCAATTTGGCATGATGGTCTACTGTACAAAATCCTACAAATTGGCATCGGCGGAAAAACATTTGACATTATAAAATCTCTGTACACCAACAGCAAAAGTGCGGTGAAGATCGGTAACCACAGAACCGCGTTCTTCCAGCAGGGCCGTGGAGTGAGGCAGGGCTGCAGTCTGTGCCCGACTCTATTCAACATCTACATCAATGATCTGGCGTCAGCGCTGGAGAGCTCTACTGCGACCGGCCTCACTCTACAGGGGTCAGAGGTCAGATGTCTGCTGTACGCGGATGATCTGGTCCTGCTGTCCCGCACACCTGAGGGCCTTCAGCAGAGCCTGGCCCTGCTGGAACAATACTGTCACGACTGGGCCCTGACCGTCAATCTGGACAAAACCAGAGTCATGGTGTTCCAGAAGAAAGCCCGATCTCAGGGACACAAACACCAGTTCCTGTATAAAGGCCATGTCCTGCAGCACAGCTCTAGCTACAGCTATCTGGGCATCGACATCAGCGCTTCGGGACGCTTCGGTCTGGCTGTGAAAACACTCGGTGAAAAGGCTCGGAGGGCTTTCTATGCTATAAAGTCACGATGTGGACACTTAAAATTACCCATTAAAACCTGGATAAAATTATATAATTCAATAATAAAACCAATAATTTTATATGGATGTGAAATTTGGGGACCAGTACTAAATTGTAAAAATTGGGATAAAACGTCAGTAGAAAAATTACAATTGGAAATTGGCAAAAATATTCTCGGGGTTCACAGAAACACGTCCACTGCCGCCTGCAGGGCTGAGCTGGGCCTGTACCCGCTGAACATCGAGATCCAGAAGAGATGTGTTCAGTTCTGGCATCACCTCCATCAGTCTGACCCAGAGTCAGTGCAATATAAAGCCCTCCTCGCCAATGAAACCTCAGCAGAACCTCATCCTCTGAACACACTCGCTCTCCAACTCGTCCATCAGAATATACTCCCCATCAACCCCAAACCTATCATTAAAGAAATCCACAAACATCTAAAAGGCACTCATGATGAATCACTAAAAACACATTTTGCCCTCCAAAATAAACTCCAATGTTACTCGACCCTCAATAGAACCACTAAATTGGCCAGTTATCTATTTATTAAACATTTTAAAGAAAGACAAATCCTCTCCAAATACAGATTAAGTGACCATGATCTAGAGATAGAGAGAGGAAGACATAGACAAACATGGACAGAGAGAGAGCAGAGGATCTGTAGACACTGTGACCTACAGCACATCGAGGATGAGGAACACTTTCTGCTCTTCTGCTCTAAATACTCCAGTATAAGAGAAACCTTTCTGCCCAGATTTGAAATCTTGATTCCATCGTTCTTTGAACTGAGTGACACTGAAAAAATGTTCTTCTTACTGGGAGAAGATGATAGTACAGCTGCACTAGCGGCTAAATATGTGTTAGCTATTCACAACGCCAGAGTCAGCTAATTCTCTAGAGAGACCCACTGTATTTATTCATTTATTAGGATAGATTGTGTTTATTTATCTATTTATTTATATTTACTATGCTACATATGACATGATCTATACATATGTTATTTGTTTTATTATTTATATATAATATGTTGATGCTTTGGCAACATTGTGTTACACAGTCATGCTAATAAAGCTCATTTTGAATTGAATTGAATTGAATTGAATTGAATTGAGAGAGAGAGAGAGAGAGAGAGAGAGAGAGATTATTTGAACTATTTTTTGTGTTTTTTCTATTTAGATATGTATTTTAAATGTTACATTAGCTTGAATCTAAGTGACAAACAGTAGATGTTTATGGTCCTAAAAATATGTTTATGTGGGGAAAAAATGTCATGCTATTTAATATTGCACTGTTTCTTATAGAGCCACAGCTAAAGATTGTTTGGAAAGTTCCTACTTCAAGGAAAAGCCCTTGCGTAAGTACAGGCTTATTTAGTTTTACACATTTCTCTGTAACACTTTATGATAAGGTCTCATTAGTTAACATTAGTTAATGTATTAATTAACATTAACAAAGATGAATAAGTACTGTAACAAATGTATTGCTCATTGTTAATGTTCATACAAATTCAGCTGTTCATGTTAGTTCACAGTGAATTAACTAATGTTAACAAATACAACCTTTGATTACCATCATGTTAATTTAAACATTTATTAATAAATGAACTAATATAAAAAGAAATGCTTATGATGTGTTCCACATTTATCTGTATTGAGATGCTGTTTTAAGCAGATTTTGCTGATGTTTCTCCATGTTTCTCTGCAGCATGTGAACCAGAGCTGATGCCCACGTTTCCTCATCATAGAAACAAACGGGGTGGTTCTGTGAATGAAAGCCAGTCCAAAAGAAGCAAAGTATGATATTCTGCGGCCTGATGCGTGACGGCAGTCACATATATCGCAAAGGAATTTCACTTTCCTAATGGAAATTTGTGTTCTTATACTGTAAGATATTTTGCAAATTACATGTTTAAGTAATTCTTACAGACACAAGATACATTGTAAATAATACAAATATCCTTAAGCTAGTTATACTTAAATTATGCTGCTGCATTTTTTTTGTACAAATATAAAAAAAAAAAAACTGTTCTAAATACAATCTAATGTCACTTTTATGTGATTTATTTATATAAAAACGTAACCCTTTGCTGGGTTGATTGTGGGCTTGACCTGTTTTTTGTTAATGTATGAAACAGAAGAATTCATGGGAAATGTAGTTTTGATAAACCAATGGCCTAGAATGAGATTAAAAAAGTATGATTTGGAAAGTATGGTTAAGTGTACGAGACACGATGGGCCTTACGATGAGATAAATCTGTCCCGGCAGCATTATTCTCAGAATTAATTATATATATATATATATGCAATGCAATGTATTTCTCTGATAAAGCTTGGCAGAAAGTAATGAATTCCGCATGAATGCTTTCTAGTAAAACAAATATATATACATCTACACTTGAAATAACATTTCAGCACAATATCAGTATCAGTATGATTGCTGATTTTGTGGAGTATCCTAATTTTTTGCAACATAAAATGAATACCTGGATAGAAACGCCACGTTTAAAGGGACATTTAATCCCAAACTAAAAATGATATCATGTACTCAACCTCATCCAACTCAACCTCATTCCAAACACATAATATTTTCATTAATCTTAGGTTTCATTAAAAATATCTTGTTTTGCATTTCTGAGAAGATTCTGTCATTCCATTTCATGTCCAGGGAACCAAAACTTGAAAGATCCTGAAAGCTTATGGAGCTTAATTGTAAAATGTATACATATGAACATACAATCATATGTTGATGTTATGATGAACAGATATAATTTAATTTAAGCATTTATTAAGAATTTAAAAAAAAATGATTACCACACAAATGTGAAATGTGCTTGCCTCTTACACTAGAACAAACCTCATTGGTTTTCATTGCACACACAAGCTTCTTGTTTAATGTGCTCTGTTTGCGTGTGTATGTAAATAAGAATAAAAAGAGTAATGTTCGCACACTTGAGTTTACAGCTCCAAAAACATTTATTAATAAACAGCACAACATTTGATCATCAGGAATAAAAGCCTAAATTAAATATGGTCATCATATACATCAGTCATATCTCTTCACAAGACTTGGATTAAATCACTTGATTTATATGGATTCGTTTTATGACACCTTTATAAATGTTTAAGATCGTTCTAGTTTTGGTTACCTGCACTTTCATTAGAAGGGACGGAAATCTCTCAGGTTTCATGAAAAATGTCTTCATTTGTGTTTAGAAGATTAACCAAAGGCTTATGGGTTTAGAACATCATGAGGGAAAGAATTATAGCAGAATTTCAATTTTTGGGTGAACTAACCCTTTAATTCTTGTATATTCACTTCACAGCATTCTACATTTTTCCGAAACATTTTATGTTCCCTTTCTGAAAACATACACAGCATGTTCAGAGAAAATTATCCTTTGATTAAATCAAAATTGTTAATGTAACAACTATTGTTAGAAGACAAGTTTATCCATTTTAAGCAGATTGGATTGGTTAAAGTAAATACAGCTGCACACATTGTTTTAAAAGTCATGTTTTATCAGGTCAGGTCAGGTCAGCGTGGTTTTCTTCAGAATGAGTGACAGCTATCAATAACACAGTGAAATGCTGATGGTGAGGCTGTCAAACACATGGCCAGAGCAAATGTATTCACCCCAGAGACAAAAGGGGAAAAATCTGGAAAATTGATGTCACTTTTCATAAAGCAAATTTAAATTTCTATATGCAGAGATAAAAATCATCAGCATAAATAATACATTTCCTTACTTTTAATTCAGGGGTGAAAGTGACCCAGGCATTGTCTCGGTGAGATTAACCCAGACTGCGTTCATAAATTAAAGTGCTGCAATACTGAGCTGGACAAAATAGATACTGATAAAGCTCAAAACAATCCAAAGTATTGAGAATAAATTAAAATAAATACTCAGCAGTGAGAGCTGAAATGTTAAAGCCCGCTCGAAATAAAGGGCAGACAGGCAAAACAACTTCATTAAATGAACGCTTCAACAAATTTGATCATATCAATGTAAACATAAAACAATTTACAGCAAGCTTCATGCTTCTGGATTAACATTAAACTGATGAATGTAGTGTTGGGCGATTAGAGATGTTAGATCACATGCTCCTGCTGTTCAGTTTGCAGTGGTGGTCCTGCTCGAGTTGGGACAGCTACATATGAATCGATGTTTGAACTGAAAGCATGTGGTGGTTCAGCCCTCCTGTCCAAAATCCTCTGTGAACTTCTTCACCTTCAGCAGGTCTTCTTTGTTGACGGTGGGGCGTGTGGTGGCCAAAGAGCGCAGCATGTCAGACTACAAACACACACACACACACACACACACACACACAAACTGCGTTACACAACAGCACATGCACATGTACAATATATAAATTAGCCATGTATTTGCCACCTGATTTCCAGGGGCTTATAAAGGCCACTTTTTGCAAACTTTATTAGATGTATCATCTTTTATGTCAAATTCTTACATTTAATCTACAAGTTCTTTGTACATTTTACTTTACACAAGTATTTTCACATTGCAGAAGTGGCACAGATGATGAATATAAGGCTTTTAGATGTATTTACACTTCCTTTACAATTGCATAAATAATGCTATGAGATTAAAGTTTTAAACAAAACTTTGAATATTAAAATACACCTATTATGTTTTTTTGGATGTTACCTTATAGCTGTTTAATATGGTTGTGTGTGAATGTAAAAGGTCTTCAAAGATCAAAATGCAGATAAATGGAGTTAGACTGAACTGATTCTGACAACCGGAAACATCAGTGATTCTAACAGTCTTCAGTAACTTCCTGCACAAACCCAGGTTTGTACAAGATTTGCATAATGTCTGCCTATGGTCTTCACTGGCTGCCCGTGAACTACTTTGACAGTGTGAGAAGTTCACACTGTAGTTGTAGCTGAGGCCTGGAAAAGTTTGGTTCGTGTTTTCATCATGCCGAGAAAACGCAGTTTTTCTGCACTGTGAAAGCAAATCCACTTTGTATGCACTTCCAAAGAACAAGACTCAGATGCAATTCGATCCAGTTAAACCGACACCATCGTTACTGTTCGTATCGCCGTGTATCTAGTGCTGAGGAAGAGCAGAAGTTCAGATATGTAATCATCGTTTCGTTTCTGACACGTGCTGTAAGTGGTCGACCAATCACAACTGACTGGGCCATCTGACCAATTAGAGCAGAGCAGGCTCTCGGAAAGGAGGGGTTTAGAGAGACTTTAAGGTGTTTCAGGCACTGTGAGAAAAGAAATAATGCTGCAATGTATATTACAAGAAAATGAAAGGGTTTTTTGACCTTGGATGAATGTAAACCTATAGGAGATCTTCAAAACCAAATTAGGAACCTTTAAAATAGCATACCGGGCACTTTAAAACATGAAATTATTATTAGTATTTTTGAAATGATACATATACCCCCAGTTTCACACACAATTACAATACTACTGTAGACAATACATATCACACGCCTGTAGTCAGAGATCTTTCACAGTTCACAGTTGTTTAAATATATGTCACCCCTCAGTGTTCAGCGCTAGCGCTTACTAGCGTGGCGCTCCGCTCAATATTCTGCTCTATGCACATGCGCTCAGCCCAGTTGCTCACGGCCCGTGCGAAGCTCCACTCATGTGCCGCTCATGCTTATCAGAAAAGCAAAGTCTGCTCAAATAACATGCCAACATGACATTTCTATGTAGTAGTAGACTTGTTTCTGTTTGCAGTAGCCCTACTGTCTGTTTGTGTGTGTGTGTGTGTGCGCGTGCGTGCGTCCGTCCGTCCTTCCATGCTGGCCAACGCTGGTGAAATGAAATGTTGCTGTTTTTTCAAGTGTTGATAAAAAAGAATGCATGAAGCTAGAAAAAAATTGTTAGTTTAAAAAGAAAAGGTTCTGTTCTTCTTTCTTTTGATATATTGCATGTTCATGTATTCATACAACAAAATATTCTGTGGGCCATGAAATTTTTGTGAAAATGGCCAAAAACGCTGATGGTGGCTGGAAACTTTTTTTTTTAAACGCTGGCGGGGAAAGAGTTACTATATTTTCTGTCCAATTTTAGTGTGTTACATTTAACACACTGTACTTTTTTATTGGCTTGTACTTTTTAAATTCAGTATTATTAAAATTACATTTCAAGTCTAATATTAATACAATAAATACAACACAACAATACAACAAAAGAAGCATTCTCCTTTCAGTGCATCCTTAATTTCTATGGTGATATATGTGTGAAATAATTAGTACTTTTAATGTGCTATGTAGACCAGACTTGAGTTCAGAGACATGCTAAATGTGAAAAGAAGTAACTGATCTTACCATGCATACTATGGGCTCCAGTAGTTTGTCGCTTGGTACATCCATCCAGGTCATCTCTATGGCCTCAGGGTCACCGGGAGAACACGGGGTCAGGAGGTCATCCACCATCAGAGAGCTGTTACTGCGAGATGGCCCTCGCACCTGATGAGCAAAGACAGCAAAATAACCTAAAACTACAGTTCTAGAACATTTAGTTTGATGTTAAAGATTTAACATTTAATTTAAAAGCAATACACTAATTGTGTCTTTTAGTTAGTTATTTTCCCCTCTAATGCATGTAATGGACGCAGAGCACCGCATGAGTTATTAATTCATTAGCGGTCTCAAACCAGATATGCAATAGAAAGCTACTGTATCTCTGATGTACAATTCAATCATCCTTTTGCATCAGTTCTTCTCATTGTATCAGTTGAATTAATTTTGAACTGAATTGACACTTGTCTTCTGCAGAGCTCCCTTTGAAGTCGTTTTATAATGCAACATTATTAAAACAACATTGATTTGAATTGAGCAGAATAATAGAGCTGCTTATAGCTGGAACTAGTGGTGCAACTGATCACAAAACTCACAGTTGGGATAATTTACGGTTTTTGAGCCACGGATCAGAGCATTTTTCGGGTCAGCATAAATAAATAAATAAATAAATAAATAAATATTAGGGGTGACCCCGAATAGTCGAAGATTCGATGCTTCGATTGGAGGAGCCTGATTTGACTACCGATCTCACGGTCGAATATTCGCAGAGGTGTTATGAAACGAGGATCATGCCACTTTGGCTATATGAGGGCGCTCAATGTCTGATTTCACATAGAACTACCGGTTTTCTGTCAATACGTTAATATTCAGCCTATTATGATAATGCTGTATATAAAAATGTGCAAAGAAAGAAGCTTTTTAACGTGCGTGAATAAATCCAAACACCCCGTGACAGATTTAAGTTTCACTTTCAGCGTGACGGCACCCATGCAGAAGTGATGGTGTTAAGTACCTCTGGGGGTAAGTCACCTAGAACCAGAGATGGAGTTTCCAGAGGTCCGGACGCGGGTGCCATAGGGTGCCCTGTCTCTGAGTCAGAAGATCCTTCCTCAGAGGAATGGGAGGGACTGTCGCGAGGAGCATGATTTCTGAGAACCAGGTCCGGGTGGGCCAATAGGGGGCCACCAGAAGGACCTGCTCCTCGTCCTCCCTGATTTTGCACAGGGTCTGTGCAAGTAGGCTCACTGGGGGGAACGCATATTTGCAGAGGCCCCGGGGCCAGCTGTGTGCCAGTGCGTCTGTGACTAGTATTCCGCCGGACAGGGAGTAAAATAATTAGCAGTGGGAGGTCTCTGAGGAGGCAAACAGGTCTACCTGAGCCTCCCCGAACTCTCAGCTAATCAGCTGAGATCAGCTGAACTGCCTGGGGGTGGAGTCGCCATTCTCCCGGGAGCACAGCTCGTGATAGCTCGTCGGCCACACGATTGAGCACACCGGGGACATACATGGCTTGAAGTGACCTCAGATGGCGGGCAAGATGCGACATGAGACAGGAGCGGAGACCACCTTGTAGGTTGATGTACGCAACGGTTGCAGTGTTGTCCATACGGACCAGCACGTCTCTGCCCTGTACCGGCCTCTTTAAGCGGCTCAGAGCGAGACGTACTGCTAGCAACTCGAGACAGTTGATGTGCCAATGCAGTTGAGGGCCCATTCACACCCCTGACACTGCATGCCCGTTGTACGTGGCACCCCAGCCGGTGGCAGAGGCGTCTGTTAACACCACAAGGGGACACGTGTCTGCAGGAACAAGGGGTCTGACCACGGGCTGAAGGTCTGGCTGCACGTCGATGTGATTGTCAC
Organism: Scardinius erythrophthalmus; assembly: GCF_964197995.2. NCBI lineage: Eukaryota > Metazoa > Chordata > Actinopteri > Cypriniformes > Leuciscidae > Scardinius > Scardinius erythrophthalmus. Next base: position 24,287,779 of record NC_138244.1, on the reverse strand, counting down.
CTGGTGAGTGCCGAGATGCCACGCCCATCTCGGGACTCAGCCATGAAGCCAGTGCTGAAGCGGTCTCATATGGAGCAGCCAGAGCGGAGTTAACGCTGCTGCCGCTGCCATATGCCCCAGGAGCCTCTGAAAGAATTTCAGTGGGACCGCCGTCCTACCTTTGAAGGTGTTCAAGCAGTTCAGCACCGACTGAGCGCGTTTGCTCTGTGAGGCGTGCTGTCTGTGCGACCGAATCCAACTCCATACCGAGAAAAGGCTTGCATGGGGGCGAGTTTGCTCTTCTCCCAGTTGGCTGGAAGACGCAACTGGCTGAGGTGCCTGAGCACGAGGTCCCTGTGTTCGCATAACTGATCTCGAGAGTGTGCTAATATGACTGTAGTGCCCTGACCTCATATCGGCTGGAGGGACCGGCTCTATCACGTCCTAGTAGGACTGCGATCTCTGCTCGCAAGACATGGGCATCGGCTGCTCTCTCTGTAGTGGAGTGGATGGCCTGATCCATCTCCGGGTCGCCCCCGTCCTAGGGCTGCTTTACAGGCAGACTGAGGGGCTGCGGGCAATGGGGTGGAGGCAGCAGCTGACTGCCGCGGCAGGATGTGCTTGATGGTCTCAGTCTGCTTTTCAGCCAGTTTCTGCTGGACGAAGTTCTCGACCGCATCACAAAAGGGTCCGACGAGTACTTACAGGCCCAGGAAGGGAGACACGATTCTCCGTACCAAGTGGAGTTAGGGCACAGCTGCATAGCAATGGCCCGCTCCACTGGCGGAATACGGGTGTATCCCTTAGCCGCCCCGCCATCAAGGGTGGTGAGGGAGGAGGAGCCACTGGAACGGTTTCTGGCAGTAAAAGTTGCCATCACTCAATCCCAGTTAACGACCGCATTCACATAAACACACAGATAGTTCGTTACTGACAGATTGTTAGAGCTGAAGCACACAGGGGAGCGGTCACTGCGAACACAGACAGGAATGTGCTCCTGTCTGTGCGCTCTTCTCTCCTCACTGGTCTTACCAGCCGTGAAAACGGCTTTTGAGTGCTCTCAAGCGCACCTTACCAGCTGTGAGAACAGCTTTTGTTTGCTCAAGTCAAAACAAAAACAAAAAGAAAAGAAAGAGAGAGAAAAAAGACCGCTCGCGCTGCTGTGCTGTCACCCGCACCAGTGTGGAGAGGTCCGAAGAAGAAGCTCGCTCAGTCTCACAATCTCCTTGAAGGTATGTAGAACACATCGAAGTGCTTGGCTCCAAAGCAAAAAACTGAAATGCAATCACACCTCCTGCTTATTATATACCCGCACTGCGAGGCTGAACAGCTGATGCAAATGATTGCATGCCGATGTCTATTGGCTCTGTGTCAGGATACACCATGCAAAATTTTAGGGTTATATGGCCATTTATGTAGCTGCAGTACCTTAATATTCACAATTACATCATTCCGCCAAAAGCTTTTCCCAAAAAGGGTGTTTTTTGGCCCCTGAGACCAAACGGGGCCGAGTTGGAGGTGGTCGTTATCAACTTGTGATGGCCCAAGGTATAAGATAATAGGAAATAATAGTGAAAAAAAGGTAGCAAAAGACATCCTGAGGAGTGGACCTGGCTCCCGGCCTGATCCAGTTTCTTTCACAACTGTTCACTTATGACATAACCAAGAGATTACTTGCCGAGATGGCTATTTTTAGCGTGTGTGTCCGTTCAAGTGCAAGGAAACGCAAAAGAGGAATCGATTCAGTGTGAGCGCTTATCCGAAATGCAGCTCTCAATTAAATTCAATTCAAAAGTGCTTTATTGGCATGACTGTAAATAATACAATATTGCCAAAGCTTGGAATACATAGAATAATAAATAACTAAAAACATCAACATAATAGAAGAAAATATTGTAACAACTTAAATTTAAATAAACGTTGTAACAATCTCTCTCTCTCTCTGCATGGCTGTGTGCATAGATAACGCGCAAGTCCCGGTTTTTGCCTCTTCTTCCGCGTTTAAAATTGTTTGAATGTGTAAATTGGCAAGACAAAATGCGTCAAAATGATAAACTTTCACTCTATGATGGTTAAACTTAGCAGTTAATCTGCGAATCACATCACGGATCAACTGCGATCTATTGCACCCCTAGCTGAAACAAATTTATTTCATTACTGATGAACTTGATGAAACGGCTGATGACTGTGGTTACCTTTTTGAAGTGCGTGGCGGACTGCACTTTCCTGACCGGCTGCATGAGGGCATCTCGTACTATGACGCTTATATCAGCTCCAGAATATCCATCTGTTTTGCGGGCCAGCTGCCGCAGGTCTGCCTCGGTCAGACTGTGAGGAGTGTTGCCCAGATGCAAGCGGAACATGGCTGACCTCGCAGGCTCCTCGGGGAGGGGGATGTAGATGCGCTTCTCAAACCTGCACACAACACGGGAGTGCAGATTAAAGACTGGTGTAAAACATGATCTTTGTTTTTACATTCATTACACTGACCTCCTGCGAATAGCAGCGTCAAGGACCCAGGGAATGTTAGTTGCACCGAGAACTAATATCCCATCACTGCTATTACCAACACCTGCCAAAGAGAGACGCCAGCAAACCATTACACAACATCAAGACAGAAGAGTTTATGGCAAATTATGAGGAAATCCTGCAACATTCTGTATGTGGGTCAATATTCTTTTTTAATCATGTTTAAAATGTATTCGCTAAATACTTCACCCTCCTACTACAGGGTGGGCCATTTATATGGATACACCGTAATAACATGGGAATGGTTGGTGATATTAAAGTCCTGTTTGTGGCACATTAGTATATGTGAGGGGGCAAACTCCTCAAGATGGGTGGTGACCATGGTGGCCATTTAGAAGTCGGCCATCTTGGATACAACTTTTGTTTTTTCAATAGGAAGAGGGCCATGTGACACATCAAACTTATTGGTAATGTCACAAGAAAAACAATGGTGTGCTTGGTTTCAACGTAACTTTATTCGTTCATGAGTTATTTACAAGTTTCTGACCACTTATAAAATGTGTTCAATGTGCTGCCCATTGTGTTGGATTGTCAATGCAACCCTGTTCTCCCACTCTTCACACACTGATAGCAACACCGCAGGAGAAATGCCAGCACAGGCATCCAGTATCCGTAGTTTCAGGTGCTGCACATCTCGTATCTTCACACCATAGACAATTGCCTTCAGATGACCCCAAAGATAAAAGTCTAAGGGGGTCAGATCGGGAGACCTTGGGGGCCATTCAGTGTGTGAATAGTGGGAGAACAGGGTTGCATTGACAATCCAACACAATGGGCAGCACATTGAACACATTTTATAAGTGGTCAGAAACTTGTAAATAACTCATGAACGAATAAAGTTACGTTGAAACCAAGCACACCATTGTTTTTCTTGTGACATTACCAATAAGTTTGATGTGTCACATGGCCCTCTTCCTATTGAAAAAAACAAAAGTTGTATCCAAGATGGCCGACTTCTAAATGGCCACCATGGTCACCACCCATCTTGAGGAGTTTGCCCCCTCACATATACTAATGTGCCACAAACAGGACTTTAATATCACCAACCATTCAAATGTTATTACGGTGTATCCATATAAATGGCCCACCCTGTACATTAAAAACCTTTATACACCTGTCGTATTCCCGGTTCCAGTTTAATTCCACCCCCAGTTTCGACCCGGTGGAACGTGAGCTTATAAAACCGGTATAATTAAAAATATGTTCAACTAAAACTATATTGTATCTGATCAGTCTCTTCTTATTAATGAGTGAATGTACAAAAATGTCTAAGTTTTGAATGCTACCGTGGGTAATACTTTATTTTACAGTGTCCTTGTTATGTTACATGTTCTTACCATAGTAACAACAGTAAATTATGCATAATCACATGCAACTAAACCAAATCCTAATCCTACCCTAACCCTATAGTAAGTACATGTAGTTGCGTAATATTACTCAGACCTTCAATATAAAAGTACGCTTTAACAATGACACCTTAAAGTAAAGTGTAAACCTGTGTTTTACTATGTTATTACTACATTTAACCCATTTTTTTTATAAAAAGTAAAGTTTTTTATAAAAATTAAAAAAAACGAGAAGCCCTTTGAAATGTAAAAATTTTCAAGAACCCCTGTGATGCAAAAATATATATTTTATCATTTTCTTTACCATGGTATACATTTACCATATACTGTAGAATATATTAAGAATGCTAACACTTTATACATGATTTGACCGTTCTAAGGGTTCGGTGTCGATCTGCGGTGTCTGTTTTATGATGTATATGCTACAGCAACAGTAATATTGTAATTTGAGAGCTCACAAACTGCCATCGAGTGTTTCTCACCCTGCATCTGCACCAAGAACTCCGTCTTGATCCTCCGAGCGGCTTCACTTTCATTCTCATTTCTGGATCCACAGAGAGAATCCACCTCATCGATGAAGATGATGGAGGGCTTATGCTGGCGAGCCAGATCAAACAGATTCTTCACCAGTCTGGAAGACAAAATACATTATTCAGAGAGTCCTGCACCTCATGCAGACGGTCAGCAAAGAGAGCAGACTGAACCTCACTTCTCACTCTCGCCGAGCCACTTCGACATGAGATCAGATGAAGACACAGAGAAGAAGGTGGAGTTATTGGCCTCGGTGGCGACAGCTTTGGCCAGATAAGACTTCCCTGTGCCGGGCGGCCCAAACAGGAGAATGCCCCTCCACGGGGTGCGCTTGCCTGCATCACAATGTACACACAGGTTATAGTCTTTAAACTAATAAAAAAAACAGCATCTTGAATCATTAAAAGAATGAGCTTAAATATGACATAAGGACATCAAGGTAAAAAAAAAAAAAAAATACAATTTCATTTATAACACAGATTATTTATAAGAAACAAAGGATTTTTTCATGTTTTTGAAATTAAAAACTCTTATTCTTTTATGCTTATACAGTAAAAACAGTTTTTTTATTTAATATTTAATTTAGGCAAATGTTATTTATTCTTGTGATGGCAAAGTTGTATTTTCAACAGCCATTACTCCAGTGTTAATGATCCTTCAGAAATCATATTAATGCTGATCACACTTGAAAACATCTGTGCTGCTTAATATTTTTTGGGAAACGTTGTAAAAACACTTTTCAGGATTCTTTGATGAACAAATGTCACAAGAACAGCTTTTACAGGTCTTCACTGAAATTCTTCATCCTTGTTTATAATAATAATTTATTTATTTTCAAAAATCTCAAATGACCCCAAACATTTTAATGGTAGTGTACCAACAGAAACAGAACCATTTAAAGTCCCCCTGTGGTGAAAATCATGTTCTTAATGTTGTTTATATGTCTATGTGGTGTTTTAAATATGCAATATGCTTTAAGACAAACCAAATTCATAAGTCAACACCATTGCTGAGTACTTTCTCTTTTAAACTGCAGTGAACCAAAGACGGTGTCAAAAACACAGTTTGAAATCGCTGGTGTTTCTGACGTCACAAACTACCTTGTAAACCAATCAGGTCAACATGCCGGCAGGCTTTAGCATATCATTACTATTCTCTGAAGCAGTGAAGTCTCAAGAGAAGCAGTTTATCCCGGTGTATTTTTCTGTTGATATGAAACATCAGGTAGATTCAGTAATATAGCGGGTGTATGATGTATATTACAATGTTATGATGAACTATATGCCTTTCTCCACTGACATTGTTCAAAGCGTTTCTGATGATTGTTAGAAGGCAGACTGAGATTTTCACAGGATTTTTTATTTATTTTTTAAATGTCATTTTGGTGATCAAAGATGAGTTTTAAGGGATAAAACAGGGGGACTTTAAATATTTAAACCAAAACTTCTTCAACACTGCTCCTGGGGACCTGGGTCTGCATCTGAAATCACACACTGTATAGTAGGTACTACATTTGGTTTGAAACTTACTTTGCGACCGTTACAAATATATGTTCTACATAGTATGAATATGTGTATGAAAGAAATTCATTCACTACATCTACTACTCGACTCACATGCTGTTTTTCAGCAGTCATGGCTTAATGGTTAGAGAGTCAGACTGGTAATCGGAAGGTTGCAGGTTCGATTCTCAATATTGGCAGGAAGTGACTTGAGGCACCAAAACCCCAATCGCTCCCCGGGCGCCACAGCAAAGAATGGCTGCCCACTGCTCCGGGTGTGTGTGTCCAGGGTTTGCTGTGTGTCTGTTCACTACTCAAATTCAGGACAAATTCAGAGTATGGGTATGAGCATCAATACTTGGCCTTCACATGCCAGTTTCACTTTTACTATACAGTTTGGAAGGCGGCATATTCAGACACAGTGCCACTGTCCAGCACATCTCAGCTCCAACCCTATTGAAACACTCCTGAACTCACTAATCAAACTCTTCAGGATTGAAAAACCACAGACGGGTGTGCTGAAGCAGGAAATTAACTTTGCAGGACAGTGGGTCCCCAGGGGCATATTTGAAGACCTCTGATTTAAAATGAAAAATAATTTAATACAAGAAAGACAGCTGTGTGTTTATAATTGTCCTCAGTCTCTCCTGATAAAAAAACACTACATAATGCTAAGATTTCTAAGATTTTTCTTGATTTCTAAGACTGACCTGTGAACAGGTGTGGAAATTTGATGGGTAGAATGACAGCTTCCTTCAGGGCTTCTTTTGCCCCCTCCAGTCCGGCCACATCATTCCACCTCACATTGGGCTTCTCCATCACAATCGCACCTGAAAACATCAATAACATTTCATCATTATGATCATTAACCAAACAGCAGGGGTGTATTGTTTTGCATTAACAAAAATGAAACACACAAGGCATACAGACTCACCCATCAGATGCTCCTGGAGTTTCTTTTTCTCTGGATTTTCTCCCTCGCTGTCACTGTCACTTCTGCACACACACACACACACACAGTATCAGTGTGAGCGATGCAATATACTCAATTCATCAACAACATCCAGCAGAACAAATAATAAATGAAAGCGTACTTGTCATTGCTCTGTGTTTCCTTCACTGGTTTTTTGCCCTGTTTGTCCTTATTTTTCAAGTAGTCCTTGAGTTTCTCGGCTCGGTCCAGATACTGCATACACTTCCCACGTATGCTTTCCTTTGCCTTGTCACTGTGTGCTTCATCTGAGACACAAAAGGATCAAAGGTGCCTCATCTCTTAAAATCTTTCGTAAGAAATGCTACATTAACACGTTTAGAATCCTGAGAAAATGTAATTACAATTTGATCTAACTTTCATCAAAAAACTTAAACCCCCATAAATGCCTGAAAGGAAATAGTTTATGACTTAAGTAAACATGAAATGCCCCTGACAAGCCTTTTTGATATGAGTTTGCAGTGCATTTGCAGGAGTCTCGAAACAACACCGGCATCTGCTTTCCAAAGGGTAACACTTATTTTTCAAATCTCTCATTATCTGCTATTTAACATTACAGTAGCCCAAGAGGCCCAGGTGTTTCAGAAGCGAAGACTTTAAAAAAAAATATATATATATATATATTATATATATATATATATATATATATATATATATATATATATATATATATATATATATATATATATATTATGCACCGATTAAAGGTGCAGTAAGTGAAACGCTGTTGAAAACTTAAATCAAAACAGGACATTTGTAGAAAGACTGCAGAAAGAGAGATAACTGAGAAAAAGAGAAAAGGTCAGCTTTAGGACCCGCGTTAATATAAGAAAAGCTTACCAGCGCTGGAGAGACGTTAGAGAGCGGGAAAATAGACTCAGAGGTTACTTTTTTTCTTGTTCAAACGTGAGTAACATTGATTTTGCTATGTATGTTTCACAGAAACAAGATACGCTGTAGTTGTGATGTTAGCTATAGAAACAGTACAGCTTTGAGTGTCATTGTTTGTCTGGAGCTGCTGCTGGAGACTGTGTTGCATTGCATGTTGGTTATTTTGGGGGCAGAGCAAAGAAGTGAGGGGTGTGTTTGTTTGGATATTCAAATATCAACAGTGTTTCTCAGAAATTGCTTACTGCGCCTTTAACAGTGCAAAATAAGATCAGGAATGTGTATTAGAGAGTAAACAGGGTCAATTTTGATTTAATTTTGACTAACATTCTATCAGATGTAGTGCAGCAATAAGCTAGACTCACATTTGATGGCGTGCAGGAAATACTCCACGGCGTGCTGGTAGAGTCTCAGCGCCTCCTCATAGTTCTTGGCCTTGTCCTCCTCTGTGGCTTTAGTCACCAGCTCAATCGCTTTCTGAACAAGAAAAGACATTTAGAGTTACTGATTTAAATAGAGTTACTGAAGGCACGGTGAAATGACAGAACAAAATATTATTTATAATACAAATTATATAAAATATTTTCTAAGAAATGTATTATTTCTTGAAGGGTGTTCAAAATTAAAAATTTCAGTTAATATTTGAAGCAAGAGTCAGGTTCTAAAAAAAAAAAACTGTAAACAATAATTTGGCTGTAAACAAAGATTATAAGTTTATTAAAGGAAAACTGGTGTGCCTATACCTCCAGAAACAACTTTCATATTAGTATATTAATATTTAAGGCCAGGCCTAGATAGCTAAATCTCAAAGATTTTAGGCTCTTTGTGAGGCTACATGTGAGAGGTGGTAAATTTTCAACATTTTTATTGGTTATAAGACCAGATAGTATTTGCACTGTTCTTTTCCAACAAAAAAAACTCTGGCTTGCTTATCTTTACAGTACAAATTCTGTTGAAACTAGAAATGTAACAATTTATGTACATAAACAATAAATAAAAGTTCAAAAATACACTTTTCAAATTTCAAAAAAAAAAAAAAAAAAATTATCCTGTGGGTCAATTTTTTGGGTCTAATATACAATTTTATAATTATGAAATTGTTTTGATTGAGAGAAATTAGGCAACCGCCTAGTGTAAACATCATTTGTTTATCAGACGTTCCTCTTTGCAGACAAATATAATCAGGTTTTGGATACAAAAATGGTCAAATGAAACATTTTATTCCTGGAGCCATACTGAAAGACCCATTTGTAAAGAAGTATTCTCACTTATCACACCGTGTTCGTTCGTTGGCCAGAGGAGATCTGGTTTCTGAGCCTGGTTTCTCCCAAGGTTTTTTCTCCATTCTGTCACCTGATAGACACTTAATATTCAACAATATTATTGATCTGACTGTACTGATGCTGTTGTATGAGAACTGAACTGACATTTTTTGCAGAGCTGCTTTATAAATGAAATTAACTAGTTTAAAATTGATGATCTTTTAAAACGGAACTGAACCAACACTGAACTGACTTCAGCCGAAATGCATAACTTTCCTGTTTATCACTGTGAAGCTGCTATAGAAATAAAGGTGACCTGACTTGACTTGACACTTAAAAGTCTATTATAAGCCAGAAACATTAAAGATATTCAGGTATTTTAAATCCATTGGAAGCAATACTCACCCAACTTTTTGTCTTAGTCCATATTTTGTCTTAAATCAATTTGTTGGGAAGAGACATCAAAGTGTCAGTTAAAATAATAATAATAATAATAATAATAGCCTTGCAAATTATGCTCAATTTCTTTTTTCAAAATGTTTTGGGAGGATTTCTGTGTATATTGAGTTTCAGAAATTCTGTGTATATCTATTTTAAACTATATTACCTTTATATTTGGCCCTTTTCCAAATAGACAAGAGTGTGTCAGAACCCTTCCGACAGCTTTGTAGAATGGTATTAAACATGTTCTTTATTCTTATTTTCTCGGAGTGAAAATATTGTGTACAGAAAATTGAAAATATGTGTGATTGCTTATTTAATTTCAGCAATTGCATGTACTGTGTACATTTGATTTGCTGTCATTAAATTGTAGACCGATAGATTGACAGATAGAAAGGCCTAACGTTACTGGTAATATATCTACGTTACATCAGCCATTCAAAAAGTAAAATCATTAAGGCATTGCACATTTACAAATACATTTCGCTTGATAGCGCTGCAAAATGCAGTTCAGTCTTAAATTCAATATGTTATAAATTAATATGAATCTAAAATGTTGTTTATATGGTTGCTTGTTATGTCCCTTAAATATCTCCGCCGATTTCTGATATCACGTTTACAACTGTTCAAAGCCCCTGATGTGTGTGAATTATGAACGACCAATAACTACAGATTATTTGTTCAGCCAGTGTTCAGTAAATAATATTTACTGAAATATTGATGATGATATGCTAAAGCTAAAGCTAATGTAAACTCACCTGCAGTGTTGACGTTGTCATTTCATCTCACGCGCCTGCGGTTTCACTGCAGTGTCCTATTATTACTATTTATAATATATTTAAATTGCTCGTTAAATAACGACAACAGTAAAATAATGTAAAATAGTATAATGAAGGTTCATATTATGTGGTATAAGTCATGGTATAAGTAAGCATAGAAAAGGAAGTTAATTGCTACCATCCAGTGTTCACTACAGGACTGTCCTCCGGAAACAAAAGCTGTACACATTTGTTCCATAGCTTAATAATATAAAATAATATAAAATAATATATAAGTAATGTCATGTAATGGAATTGAATATATCACTCATTTAATTAGGATGTTTTATTTATATATGAAATCTGCATACAGACATAATGCATAGCTTCTGGTTACAGGCTTTGAGTTATCATACACGCACAAACAAATTTGCTTTTTTGCATTTGATTGTGTACTACAAGCTGCCACAAGTGAACTTTGGTTTAAACAATTCCTCAAAATAAAGAAGAATCAATCTATTAACTCAAACCCCTACACAAATAATGAAATGAGGCATGTATCTATGGGTCTATAAAGTACATTCATTGTCATGTCAAATATTAGGCTGATGACAAGTCCAAACATATCACTTACACAAGTGCAATTTATTAACCTGGCCAAGTGTTTTTAACACAGTTTCATAGTTAAGACAATGCACAAAGCAATGGGTCTCAGTAAGAGGTCTGACATCATTACAATAATGAAAATAATGAGGCAGCACATAAGATGTCCAAAACTATGACGGATCACCAACCTCAGAGAGGGAAAAAAGAAATCAGTAATTACAGCCAAAAGTGTCATCTTTTATTTTAATAGACACTTTAGAAGAAACCAAGAAGGTCACCGTGTGAATAAGAATTCACTTGAATTTTCACAAATTCACTCCCTCTCATTTTCAAATATTTATTGTATTAGTACGTACAATAGACTATAAAAGTTGAAGGGCACTTAAACACATCACAGAGGTTGTATCTGTGGTCCTTTAAAAAAGAAAAGAAAAAGGACCTAACCATCTTGCTTGTGGGGTGACTCTTATGCTGAAATATTGCTTCTGTTAACCTTGTGCAACGGTTGTGAAGGAATGCGGTTCATACAATCATCTAAAAGACATTAATACTTCTATACATTGTCATATTGTTCATATTCTCTTCCTACAAAAACAAACTGCCTCCATTCTGCATGCTGTCTAATGCAATGAAGGTTTCGAAGGCATGTTTTCAGTACTGCCACAATATGGCGTCTGATTGCTTTTGCAAAGTCTAAAGGCTGAAAAGATTGGTTACTATAGGAGATAATGAGCTCTAACTCAGTTTGCATTACACGCATTACATAAAAAGCTAATATGTTAATAAAGAATATATACTGATGCTATAATTGATATTACTGATAAGACGAAGCGAATTTGCCAAAACAAACCACATATCAGTGCTAATAGCATGGTCGCCACACCTTTGGACCAATGAATTCCCACAACTTTTTCAGTCTTGCATGATAACCGGACGATTAAAAGTTGTTTTATAAAGATTGTACTCACAAAAGTCTAAATTGTTTAAGAGCTAAATATATCTAGAAAAAGAAATACAATTTACTATAGAAATAATTTCTCCATGATTTCTTTCATTTTAAAGTTCATTCATTTTCTTCACATTTCCAAACATGGAAATCAGAAAATTCGCTGATATTTGCAGATTTCTAGTGAGCTGGGAATCCCGTAATGAGGACTAATCACTTATCTAATGCGGATCAAGAAGCAGTACATTAATGTACTGTGGAAAAGGACAAAAATAATCAAGGCCTGGAGCTGGTTTGGTCATAAATGAGAAAAAAAAAAATTCATGAAATGTAAAGAACAGATATAAAACATTCCTATACTTTATATTGATTTCAAAATATTATTTGAACTCAATTAATCCAATTCAACACCTTATAGAGGAGAATTTTAACTTTAGGGAGGTTATTTTTGGTCAGTCATGAGAGAATGTATTTAAAGCTTCATTTCTGCATGGACAGCAGTCTATTACTGCCATATTCAATTGACATTCATTAAGATTATAACACATAGATGTAACAGTCTTTGCCATGCAATACATTTAAACATAAATACAAAAGAGTTACATGAAAAAACAACATATATAATACAAGAATAGTATTCATTTTGGTTATTTTGCCAAGCTTCACTGTGATCTTAAGCCTCAAAAAATATCTGTAAAAAAAAGCATGTTGACTCTAGATGAAAAGGCACGACTGGTGTTCCTGATCAGAGGAAAATAAGATTGTATTCTGCTTTAGAAAGCCACACACACACACACACACACACACACACACACACACACACACACACGCACACACGCACACACACACACACACACACACACACAACAACAACAACTGAACAAATGTGTCGGCTAGAGGACAAGTGAAACTATGAAAACACTGCTTGAGTAAAATAGTAGCTGTCAATAAAGCAAAGAAATAAATGAACCTCGATCATTTCCTGTAGATTTTATGTGAGCAGTCCCAAGCGAGCCAGTTTGGCGGAGAGAAAGGAATGAAGCACGAAGACCACAGGCTTCGGCCCCGAGTGAAGCTCAAACACCTACAAAAGAGAAAAAGAGAAAAAAGTCCTTACTTTAGTTTCCTTTCTACAAAACATTTTGGTTTGCGATCTGTACGGGAGGGCGTTCTCCCCCGATGCTCCTAGACTCTGGAATGCACTTCCTTCTCATATCAAAGATGGACAAAATCCAATCTAAAAACAATTTTTTTTAGGTTAGCTTTTTCTTGGTGGTTTTAATTATTGTATACTAGTGTGTTCTTGTTTTTTGTATGCTTTTTATTTCTATCTGGGGTTTTTCTCTCTCTCTCTCTTTTTGTATTTTTATTGTGTAAAGTGCCTTGAGAAACTGCTTTAAAGGCGCTATATAAAATAAAGTTTAATATTATTATTATTACATATTATAGAAATAAATGATCAAATGAAAAGGACCTCAAGATAAATGCTTCAGGTAAATAAAGCTTTGAGCTGCAAATTATATCTTCACATTTATTTGAAATTGTCACACACTCCGGCCGACGCTTGGCATTGAACTTGTTGATGTGTGGCTTTCATGCAGCTGCTCGACCATGGAAACCCATTCCACAAAGCTCCCGCCTCACAGTTTTTTTGTGCTGATATTAATGCCAATAAAAGTTTGGAAAGTTTGTTGACTTAAGCGCACCATGCGCCTCAGCACTCGATGACCCAGTTCTGTGACTTTACGTGGTCTTCTGCTTTGTGGCTGAGTTGCTGCTGTTACTACATGCTTCCACTGTCCAATAATATCACTCACAGTTGACCGTGGAATTTCTAGCAGGGATGAAATTTCACAAACTGACTTATTGCAAAGGTGGCATCTTATCACAGCACCATGGGCAATGGGTTTGATTGAAACAACTAAATTCAAAAATTAAGAGTCCCAATACTTTTGACCATATAGCGTAAATTATGTGCAGTATCAACATTAACCACTGCAAATTTGTAGTATCTAACTCAATCCCTCTAGCGCCACCAACTGTCCAAAGTAGCTCTCATGTTTATGCTAATAGGAGGATCTTTGTTGACATCTTTGTACGCATGCGCGAGTGGTTGTGTGGCAACAAATCAAACAGTATTGCGGGCTGTAAAGACACGACGAGCACTTTCAAGAGAGTTAGCGGGCAAAATCCACAATATATAAGCACTTTAACATCTGAAGACCGGAGGAGGTTTGGAGAGAAGCTCAAAATTTGTATTGGTGACAAAATCGAAGTTATTCAAAGCCCATATGAGATCTCCGCTGACTGTGCGTGCAACTCCCCAAACAGACGAGGCATTTATACTTGACTGAACACCAGACCATACAACTGATTTAGACGCGCAAACTGGGTGATGATGAGATGTACTAATATCCTTCTGCTCGGGCAGATTCGGCTCAAAGTCGTGCATCTGCGGATGCGGAGGCGCGCGCACTGTAAAGCCGAATCTGCCCGAGCAGGCGGATATTACTAACGTTAGTTTTTTTATTACCTTCGCGCTCATGCGGACGCGTCGAGTATAAACAAGGTTTTACAGCTCAGCCACTTGTTTTTTCATATTTTTTTGCAAGTGGAAGATCTTGGTTTACATTTGGACTTGGATGTGATCTTATAGGCTTGAAAAGGTTGGTGACCACTGCATAACGCAAACCCAGTCAAACTTTTGACAGCAGTATCTTCTATTCTATGTGCCTTAAAATCCGGTGCGCCCTATATATGAAAACAGTTATAAAAATGGCCATTCATTGAAGGTGTGCCTTATAATCCGGTGCGCCCTATATATGAAAACAGTTATAAAAATGGCCATTCATTGAAGGTGCGCCTCTGCTTATAGTGCGGAAAATACGGTAGTCTGGGTGCTGTGTGGATCGCGGTTTGGGACACCTGAATCAGAACGCGAAAACATATGACTCGGTTGATTTGACTCAGTTTTATTATTTTTTATTTTATTCAATCTTCTATAAATACATAGTCACTAAGACTTAGGCCTACCATGAACAAAATGAGCCTCACAAACTCGATCAGTAACGTTAGGAATCCAGGCTTCGGAGCGTCCAGGTTCAATCGCCTAATTGCACACAACCATTTCTTTCGTTTTTCACGATCCTATTCGGAGGGAATTCGAAAAAACTTTTTATCAGGCCCCCAACGAGCCGTACAATCGACCACACCGCAAGAGTGAACCATCCTCTTCTCTAAATCCTCCTCCAAACGTGCAAAACAATCAATTTACATGTATCTAGCGGTGTTTTCTGCCACACGATTCCCATGATGCAACGCGGCAAACATAAACAATGACGCCACAAAAGATCCGCCTATAACTTTTGAATCCTAAGGGCTAAAAAAAAAAATTTCCTCTCAAGATGATTTGATTTCAATTTTCCAAATAAATAAATAAATACGCTTTTCAAATTTATCCTAGATTCATATCCAGCTCATTAATTTTTCGGTATAATTGGCTCTGATCATATTCAGACCATGCTGGCAAAAAAATGTATCAAAAGCTTTTTTATAAAACAAACCGTTCTCAAATAACGCACACATTAATTTGACGAAAAGCATGTCAAAATGGATGCAAGACTATAGCTGTGTCCCAGTTTGGATTTGAGAGTGCATTCTTTAAAGGAAACAGACTTCGAAGGCCATGAAGGTCTCCATAAATGGGACATTCTGGCCTACGGAAGATTGTTCTTTTCGCCTCGCAACTGTGTCAGCTGCTGATGAGTGACTGTAACGTTTGTACTGGACTTTTTGAAAAAGTTATATTAAACTCTGAAAACAAAACAGAGGTTCACAAACTGTCTAAATATGTTCACCATGGTCCATCTCTGTATATAATAGAGTATAAACTATATATAATTGCATCTTAGTAAGATATAAGTCAACATTTGAACCGATTTAAAGGGTGTTTTTATTTTTACATTTGTATCATTAGATATTTAGATTAGATACAGATATAAGTTGAAACACAATACTTATGTTTAAACATGCAATTAGGCAATTTCTCTCAAAAAACATCCTGTCGTCATTGGTGCGCAATGAATTTTGGGATAGGCAAGGTCATGAAGGATCCATCTGTTGTTTCCTTCATTGCACAGGAAACTAAGGATGCATTTAGAGTAGCGCTGGACGGTACGGCCAAAATTTCTATCACGATATATTTCTTAATTTCGGTCGATACGGTACAATTCCGATATCGATATGAACAATATAAAAGCCTCAGAAAAACTGAGTTTTTACAACTTTTTTTTTTACAACAACAAACTGAGCCGTAAACAAGAAATGTGAAATCACTGTCAAATAAACATAAGACTCTAAACTTATTAATATTAATATCTTTAACTTTAAACTATAACATATGTTGATTATATTATTCTTATAGATTGAAACAAAAGTGCTTCAGCCAGGATAAAGAAAAGTGCTCAGTTGCTGCAGAAAACAGAAAAAAAAAAAAAAACATGAATTCATTCCCATTGATGAATCTGAATGTAGTGTTTCGGGGTCGAGGGCGAAGCAGAGGTCGTTCAAGAGTGCGGGCAACCAGGGTCCAAGGAAGTCGTTTTTGCCTTGTTTGCCTTCGCTGACTGAAAATGCAGGTGCTTTGAATTTTGAATGCTCTTTCTCTGCCATAATTTTACTCTTTGTAGGTTCCGCGCCTCTCTTGCACTCCTCAAATCAAACGAGTGCACGCGCATATGGGCAGATCTTGCAACAGGTGTGGTAGCCATGGTTGCGAGAGTGAGTGACAGTCGCCCAAACCAATCAATTGTTTCGTCCCGAATGGAAATAATGAGCTGTGTTTATTGCAGATTAAAAGGTCTACAGTCACTCGATTTTTATACTCTCTTTTTCAGAGCACTTACATTTTAATTATGTATTGGTATATAAAGACAGTTTAAACAAATTTGAAAAAAAGTTTTTTATAAAAATCCTACCTACCCTACCTTTAATGACATTAGGGACTTCAGAATTGTATGTCCATCTCATGACATCATCACAGGTAAATATGATATTTCATGTCATACCATTTCGCCCTCTGGAGCACCAAAGTCCAGGTAAAGATTCCTGACTCCATCATCTGCAGACATTTTGAGCCGCTCATAGGGGAAGTGAAACAGCACAGATTCACCAGATTCCCGTGTCACGGTGAAACCTCTGTCATAATGCAGGATCAGACAAACGTCCTGTTTGTTCAACACACAGCCTGAGGAGTGCAGACAAACATACACAGATATGAACCATGAGAGGGTGAATTAATGTGACTATATTTTATTGCCTGGCTGGAACTCAGGAAGGAAAACACTAAATATTTCCAACATTTCCTCCAGCCAGCTATTGTTCCACAACACAGGAAAATAAGAGGAAAATGCAGTAAGATCTCTCAATCCAGCTTTTTCCCACTCAGTTATCCCTGTGCAAAGCCTCATGGTTACTCAGACAAGTGTTACAGAACATCCCACAGGAATGAATTTGGACTGAATTTGGACAGAATTCTCAATAAAATGTACTTAAAATGTTGTACTCACTGAATGGATATTAATCTTACAAGAACCAGAATAAAGTGTGACTTACACTTTATTCTGGTTCTTGTAAGATTAATATCCATTCAGTGTATAACATTAAAAGTACATTTTAATTAATGTATTAATTAAAAGCATTTTATTTTTATTTTATATTTTTTATTTTTATCCTGTTAAATTACAAAAAAAAAATTGATTAAAAACTGCATCATTTCAGTGCAATTGGTATGATATGGTACAGTGAACATTTATTAACCATCATAACCACAATCAAAACTAAATAAATGTACCTATTAAATTACCTATAAAACATATTAATAAACATTAACCTATTAACATTTCAACCGAGGCTGTTGTTGATTGGATGTTAAGATGTGGGCGTTGCACTCAAAGCTTGAGGCAAATGAACAAGCTTGCAGGAGCGGGGTTTAAAGGACAAATCAAGTGAAAAATGAACCTGGGGTTAATTAACACATGGTTACCGAGTCGATCGTTCCCTGCGATGTGTTTTCATGAAAATCGAATGTAAAGAGTTTTATCTTTAAAAACAGATTAGCTCATAACAGTAGTATATTGGGCACAGAGTAAGTAAAAATAAATCGCTAGTTAATACCACTAACAAGGCTCAAAATAGCCTCACACTAACACGGTAACATAATGAGGGTCCTTACATACAAACCGAAGCATTGAGAACTTTGTAAGTGTACAGACAGTTTAATAAGAAGATACTTTATAAGGACCCTCATTATGTTACCGTGTTAGTGTGAGGCTATTTTGAGCCTTGTTAGTGGTATTAACTAGTGATTTATTTTTACTTACTCTGTGCCCCATATACTACTGTTATGAGCTAATCTGTTTTTAAAAATAAAACTCTTTACATTCGATTTTTTATGAAAACGCATCGCAGGGAACGATCGACTCGGTAACCATGTGTTAATTAACCCCAGGTTCATTTTTCACTTGATTTGTCCTTTAAGTGAACTAAATGATTGGAGAAGTCCTGCATATGTCACCAGAGAGAAGTGTGTCAGTTTCACCAGAAGATCGAGCTCGAGGTCAAAATAAAAAAGGAAACCTACATCAATCATTCACAATAACATCTATAACATGAATTTAGAAAATTGATAAGGTGAATTTTCATTTCATGCCGAAATGATTCAAACTCTCATACATCTATGGACTTACATAATGACAAAAACAATACAAATGTGTCTAATAATAATACAGGGATGGCCATGTTTGCTAAGGTAGGATTGGTCTGTCAAGTTTTTTAAGGCGGGTCTTGGCGAAGGGTAGATTCCTTTCTTATTATTGTATATTTACACACACACACACACACACACACACACACACACACACACACACACACACACACACACACACACACACACACACACACACACACACCTATGGAAACCTCTTTGATGAGTTCAGCAGCCGAATGTCCGCCCTGCACCAGTGCACGTGTCCATGTGGACAGATCCCAGTGTGTCTCCACACGAAACACATGAGACTCGATCCCTCGACCTGTGCCTGTACGTGTAGCAAACACCAAATCTCCACCCAGAGCCGGAGAACTGCGGACGCTGCCTGAGTGAACGAGCCTGTGGACAGAACCAAATACAAAACAGCCGAGGCAGAGCAGTGTGAGTTTATTCAGAGGCTAAACTTATTTATATTTTAATAAAAGGGCGGGAAGACAACTAAAAAAAAAAAGATGTTAAGCAGCCTGTTTTAATGGAGGGGTCACAGATAGGGTGGAAAAACTAAATTACGAATGCTAAAAACTTTGCTAAAGCTAGAGTTTTACCGTGTGGCGAGTAGTGGGTGTGTTAAGAGAGGAGAGGTCCAGCTCTCATACGTCCACGGCACTGACTGGAACAGCAAGATGTCTTTCTCTGTGAGCGCGATGACGACACGTCTGTGCTGATGCCGCCCACCATCCAGCTCAAGCTAAACACAAACACAACAATCAGCCACTGAATTCATAATCCATACAGTTTCCATATGCAAAGGAAAAAAATATCTCTCAACTAATGCTGTAAACTAGGCAACTGTCTTGCTTGGAACATTACTATATGCAAATATATTATCGCACAGCTTTAAATAAAAAAATGTGTATATACAAGTACGGTATATCCAACTTTACCGGCACACGCACCGGTGTTTCCCATTCATTAGCTAGACTCTGGTTTCAAAAGTTTCATAACGGACCGAAAATATTTTTAAACTCCTCATAATAACATAAAAGGTCTCTAATGTTGTTTTGTGTTACTGCTTTGGCAAAGCATGTCAAACAAACTAAAATTGAAAGCATGATTTGGCTAGGTGCCGTCATCAGATTGCAAAAGGCTGTGATTTAATTAAATAAATCTATAATCTGATGCGATGCGTGCTCAGCTTGTGATCAGATGGACTCAGAATATGAATTTAACGCGCAAAGTTTCATGCTTAGCGTTTCCCAGTGACATACTGACGAAACAGTTTGTTAGAGACCGTCTCTAAAGTTACATATGACACTGGCATACACGTTTCTAACCTCAATAGCATTTGAGAAGAATGACTTATAGTCATAAAACTAATTGTAAAGTGTTCATGTAGGTGTCAGGCATGATGCTACGGAGCTACGGAGATCATGCATTGACACTCTACTGCTTTTCCTGCAGTTCCCGGATGTGAAATGTTGAATTTTTCTGTCGAATTTGAACCACTGAATTTGTAGAAGTGAATTTGTAAAGTGAAATAAAATGGACCGAAAATTGCCTGTCGAATATTATAGGTTGTATTTCTAAACAGAATTAATATTTTGGAAGAGAAATCTGAAAGGCCAGTATGGATTATTGAATTTTTAATAATGAAAATGTGTGTGAAATGTTTTGAATTGAAATATTCACAGCTTAAACAATGTTGAATTTCAGCGCATAAAAATGCAAGCCCTAAAAATACAATGCATTAAAATGCAAGCACTTTATTGCAATGTATATTTTTGTCAATTAGTGCAATTCAACAAGCTTTTTTGTTTCAAAAACATTTGGCCTTATTTTACTTCCATTTTCATAATCCTGTATCTGAGGCAAAATAACTAAATATTGAGAATGCAACAGCGCGCATTATATTTTTCTAACTCCAATTGGCCACTGATTGGAACCAGCTGATAAAATCTTCCTTTGATTCGACACACCTCTCAACTTGACACTCAAATTAACCGATCGCATTTTAATGATGCAAAAGACACGCGTGCACACACACACAGAGGCGAATATGAAAGGCTTGAGCGGCGGTGTGTCAGTCTTCACAGAGTTAGAGTAAAATAATGATGCAGTGTGTATAATGTAAAGGTGTGTATAATTTAAACTACTTAGTCCAGACTAACAGAAGCTGCTGTTCAGTTTGCATTCAGCTCCTTCTAGTTAATTCTGAACTCTTCCCTCTCTTGGTGAAAGGTGAAAGGTTGCCAAAAAAAAAAAAAAGAGCAAAACAAGCCCCTTAAAAACGCAGTATAATAAGCAGAACTGTACCGGGGAACACATTTAAACAATATTACTAACATCCTACAAAACTAAAAGGAAGTAAATGTCATTTATTAAGATAAGAATAGACTAGTTTAATATAAAAATAATTAGATAATATAAACTGATTGATGAAGTAAAACAAGAACATGAGACTTAAAAATAATTCAGCAACACTTTATTTAAAGTTTAATTGCACCTACGAGTTGTATTTAATATCAATCAGTATTTATCAATATAGTTTACCAAATAAATAATTTTACAGAGTAAAAGAAAGATCAAACAAGGTGAAGTAATTTCATTTCTAAAGTATTTTAGATTATGTACTATATAAAGCCCTTTTTGTTGATTTTCCAGAATAACTACAAATATAAATGACTATACCTTGAAACAGAAATTTGATCATACCGCCCACCCCTACCGAGGAAGACGTTGAACCCACAAAGAGATGCACAACGGAGCAAGCTTTTGTTGATGGACTTGATCTACTCAATCTGTTTTCATCATCGTTCTGA
Organism: Scardinius erythrophthalmus; assembly: GCF_964197995.2. Classification (NCBI taxonomy): domain Eukaryota; kingdom Metazoa; phylum Chordata; class Actinopteri; order Cypriniformes; family Leuciscidae; genus Scardinius; species Scardinius erythrophthalmus. Next base: position 24,266,416 of record NC_138244.1, on the reverse strand, counting down.
ATCCGAACCAGGAGGAAGTCTTTGACAAAAACACGATTTTCTCAGCTTCGAAATGTAGTTTTGTTTTGCTTTTATATTAAACTAACCCACATTCAAGTGTAGATAAATAAATGAAAAAGAACAAATGAAGCTAGAAAAAAAGGTTCTATGCTGTTCTTTCTTTTGTTACATTGACTGTTTACATATTCATAAAACAAAATATTCTGGGGGCCATTGTGAATATGATGGGGAAAGAGTTAAAGAAGCCAAAGCAGCTTTACAGTGATAATAGGAAATTACTGTAACAGATTGTTTAGGCTTTACAACAGCTCTAGGATAAAGTTATTGTCCAGCTAAAGTACATTTTTTGATTGATTGGTTCACTTCCATTGTGAAGATCATTAGTTATTAACTTAGGGAGCGCTAACACAACACCGTTCTAACAGAAAAACCCTTCAAGGGTAACTCTCGTCAAATTGCAACCTAGGCTATTTTTGTTAATCTACCCGAGTCAAACATTTGTGTAAAAGCATAATTAGAATGAAACGCCACTTATAAGATTGACTGTATGTTCGTTTTCGGTCAAAATGCTTTTTGAATGGGAGTGCTTGGGCACTACTATTATAGCATCAAAATCGCTATTTTTAAAACACTAAGAAGGCTCGACACAACATGAAACTGTGCTTGAAGTATCACCAGGGGCTCTACACATGAACTTTCCATCTTTACTCTCCTCATGTTACGTTGCATTCGGAGATCGACTACTTTTGACTGACAAAATGCCGGCGGACGGAAACACTAACTGATAAAGTGAGTCGTACCAAACCTTTCTTTTTGGTAAACTTTGTGTACACAAACTAGGGCTGCTCGATTATGGAAAAAATCATAATCACGATTATTTTGTTCAGTATTGAAATCACAATTATGTAACACGATTATTTCACATTTAGACTTTGGGTACGTGTTGCATTTGTTAAAAAGACACGGATACACTTTACAATAATGTTAATTAGTTACAATTAGTTAATGTATTAACTAACATGAACTAACAATGAGAAATACATTTGTTACAGTATTTATTAATCTTTTTTAATGTTAGTTTATAAAAAACAGCTGTTCATTGTTTGTTCATGTTAGTTCACAGTGCATTAATTAATGTTAACAAATACAACCTTTCATTTTAATAACGTATTAGTAAATGGTGAAATGAATATTAACTAAGATTAATAAATGCTGTAGAAGTATTGTTCATTATTAGTTCATGTTAACTAAGGTAGTTAACTAATGCTAATTAATGAACCTTATTGTAAAGTGTTACCAAAGACACCTTTCAACAATTCTTAAAAAATCGAAATTTGAACATTTATTGCACAGCCCTAACACAAACAATGTTCTCAATGCTCGAGTTCATGTGTAGAGCCCCTGGTGATACTTTAAGCAAAGTTTCATGTTGTGTCGAGCCTTCTTAGTGTTTTAAAAATAGCGATTTTGATGCTATCATAGTAGTGCCCCTAGCACTCCCATTCAAAAGGCAATTTGACCGAAAATGAAAATACGGTCAATCTTAAAAATGGCGTTTCCATTCTAATTATGCTTTTACACAAATGTTTGACTAGGGTAGATTAGCAAAAATAGCCTAGGTTGCAATTTGGCGAGAGTTACCCTTTAATGTGTGTTTGTGAGATACCTGCTCTGCCAGCCAGCCGATGTGTTTGAGCGTGCAGTGTGTGTTGGCGCTAGGGTTGCTCAAGAAGGAGTTGATGTGGGCCAGCATCTGTGGCAAAAGGGCAGCAATGTTTGTGTGGATGGCCGTGAACCAGGAGTGAGCAGTGGCCCCATCTTTACACCGCAACACCACAGTGTGCTGGCCGTCCGGAGAGTGAAGCTCCAGCAACCTGTACATAACAAGGCATTACTGAAAACAGTTCTCATTTCAGTGCTGGGGTTACAAGTAATTGTATAATCAGTACTTCTTGAAAGTATCAATGTTTTTGAATGTACAAAATAATACCCTAGTTTCTATGTATTTATTTCACAATTTTTATTTATAATAAGCAAATACTGTCATTATTGTAATATCATGAATAATATTTGGTTGAACTAATAATTTACAGCAAGCTAGAGTTCATTTCGGTGTGAAACATAACCTGGATATGTTTTTATGAGATTCAAATCCAATTGACATAGTCAACCCCAGGAACAAAATGCTGCTTTTGGTTACTTTCGTAATCTTACACACACACACACACACACACACACACACACACACACACCTGTTTTCCAGGTCAGGCATGGTGAGGTTTCGGCTGATGAAGCTCATTTTAAGCGGGATGACCTTTCTGTCACGAGTTACACTGCTCTTGGGCGACTCGTCGCTGCCGCTGAGGTTTGGAGACTGAAGATGTCCATCCCAAGGCAGATCTGCACTCATTGAGGACTTCTTAAAGAGTGGAGACACCTCCCTGATGTACTTCACTGCACACAAAACATACAGCCTTAACTGACAATTCACTCTCAGGAACATCCAAAAGAAAAAGACTGCATTCACTGACAAGGCTCTCATTTCGTCACATATAGGTTGCACTGTACAGCCCTGGGCTAATAACACACACACACACACACACACACACACACACACACACACACACACACACAAATCCATTTCATACATACTGCATTATATAAACATATTGTAGCTGCTTTTTAAAGTTTATTGACACATTAAAACACTAAAGAAACATGCATGAATAAGGAAAAACAACACTAATAAGCTACGAAAAAGAATGATAGAGGGATGTTTGGAGAAAAAAATCCTCTAAACCAATAGAGAGCAGTTTGGTGAAACAACGTCAAATCATATTGTTAAACTTCAAATCTAGTTTTTGTTTTTATATCAAGCATATTCTGGAAGATTTAAAAATTGTTTTGGATGGATGTGGATGTTTATATTGAGGATGTTCAATAAAAATCGGTGTATTTCATGCATTTTTTATTTTAAACATATAAAAGAAATTAACAGAATAAAGATACTATACAGATTAATAATAAAGATATTAGGAATATATATATATAATATATATAAAGGAATATATAACTCACCTAAAGGATTATTAGGAACACCATACTAATACTGTGTTTGACCCCCTTTCGCCTTCAGAACTGCCTTACTTCTACATGGCATTGATTCAACAAGGTGCTGAAAGCATTCTTTAGAAATGTTGGCCCATATTGATAGGATAGCATCTTGCAGTTGATGGAGATTTGTGGGATGCACTAGCCTGGTTAAAACCAGACCATTCTCAGTAGTAACTGAGATATAGTCTGGCAAAGCTCCTTTAATAACTCATTTCCAAAGGGGCGTCACCAACGGACGTCGCTCAAATGCCTCTGGGCACAATTGGATAGACCTAAAACTCCTAAAACCAATCAGAGATCGTCATGTGTAAAGCCATATGCTGCGTCCCAATTCGCCTATTTTACACTATTTTTTTTAACAGTCTATGGTTACACTACGCCATATGTACTCTTTTTGTGAAGAAAATGTATTTACTTTTGAATGTGTAGCAAAAAAGTAGGCAACTTTGGGACATACTACTTCGTCATCTTTATCGGACGGATCTGTCGCGTGCATCCCGTCATGTAAACTGCCCTGTCAATCATCTTGTCACAGTTAAAATCCTCTATTAAATCTAATTTAATTTCCTACCGTTTCGGAGAGAAATGTAGTAGCACGTTCATCTGCCAGTGAGTCTTTCATGGAGACTGTCCTCATGTGTTTGCAATTTGAATATAATAATGCATTTAAAAGTTGATGCGCTTCACCAACGGACGTCGGAGTCGACGTCGCTCAAATGCCTTTGGATAGGCTAGACCTAAAACCAATCAGAGCGATCGTCATGTGTAAAGCCCGCCTCAACGTTTCTGATTGGTGCCTTGATTTCTCGGCATGGGGAAATGGACTTGAATGAGCTCTTTGCCAGACTTACTTGCAGAGCAAATCAAAATTTGCCGGAAGTTGTCTGGGTTTTCCCAGGCTAGGGATGCACATCCAGGACACAAAGCTCCCGTTCCACCACATCCCAAAGATGCTCTATTGGGTTGAGATCTGGTGACTGTGGGGGCCATTTTAGTACAGTGAACTCATTGTCATGTTCAAGAAACCAATTTGAAATGATTCAAGCTTTGTGACGGTGCATTATCCTGCTGGAAGTAGCCATCAGAGGATGGGTACATGGTGGTCATAAAGGGATGGACATGGTCAGAAACAATGCTCAGGTAGGCCGTGGCATTTAAACGATGCCCAATTGGCACTAAGGGGCCTAAAGTGTGCCAAGAAAACATCCCCCACACCATTACACCACCACCACCAGCCTGCACAGTGGTAACAAGGCATGATGGATCCATGTTCTCATTCTGTTTACGCCAAATTCTGACTCTACCATCTGAATGTCTCAACAGAAATCGAGACTCATCAGACCAGGCAACATTTTTCCAGTCTTCAACTGTCCAATTTTGGTGAGCTCGTGCAAATTGTAGCCTCTTTTTCCTATTTGTAGTGGAGATGAGTGGTACCTGGTGGGGTCTTCTGCTGTTGTAGCCCATCCGCCTCAAGGTTGTGCATGTTGTGGCTTCACAAATGCTTTGTTGCATACCTCGGTTGTAACGAGTGGTTATTTCAGTCAAAGTTGCTCTTCTATCAGCTTGAATCAGTTGGCCCATTCTCCTCTGACCTCTAGCATCAACAAGGCATTTTCGCCCACAGGACTGCCGCATACTGGATGTTTTTCCCTTTTCACACCATTCTTTGTAAACCCTAGAAATGGTTGTGCGTGAAAATCCCAGTAACTGAGCAGATTGTGAAATACTCAGGCCGGCCCGTCTGGCACCAACAACCATGCCACGCTCAAAATTGCTTAAATCACCTTTCTTTCCCATTCTGACATTCAGTTTGGAGTTCAGGAGATTCAGTCTTGACCAGGACCACACCCCTAAATGCATTGAAGCAACTGCCATGTGATTGGTTGATTAGATAATTGCATTAATGAGAAATTGAACAGGTGTTCCTAATAATCCTTTAGGTGAGTGTATATATATATATATATATATATATATTCAGTGTTGGGTAGGGGTGTAACGGTAAATCGTCCCGAACTGTCACGGTACGGATGTCAAGGTTCGGTGTATACAGTCAGACGACGAATAGTCACAGGCAATCCACTGATTATCTCTGATTATCTTCACTGTGTATAATAAAATAAAATGACACAACCCTGTATCTTTTTGTTAAATGTCAATTTTAATGATCAACATCCATTATTATTACACGGCTCTGTGGAATACTTGATTCTGATTGGTAAATCGCGCCATCCAGCGGTGTTATTCCCAGATAACAGCCACTGAAAACAGAAACGCAGGCTCATCCGGGTCACTGAAGTCAGCAGTGCTACGCCTGCTAGGAACGGTTTTTCTTCGTGGAAGTTTTGGATTTGGTGAGCTAATAAAATATTAAAACCCAGTCAAATCAATATTTTGTGTAAAGTTATTTAATTATGCCATCCAATATTGTGGACTCGCTCTCTCGTTTCATACAAATGCAGCTGCTGCCATTTTGTGACTATTGTTTTGTACACTCTTGGATTATAGGATAACAAACGATTTTAAAACAGTTTAATCTAAAAATCAATATCCCTTATCTCCATAATTATTTATGTGGGGAAATGCTGTGTGTTAAGTGGTAAGACTGTATATGTATCTCTTAAATGTCCGTCTAGTTTGAACTTGAACTCCGCTTCGCGTCGGGGTCCTCATCACCCTGTCGGGGGTTTATTCTGAGAGAACAACCGGCTGGATGTACATTATCCCTTACTTAAAGTATAATAAGCTATACAATAAGAAATAAAGACAAGCAAATAGTTTGTACAACTACCTCAGGGGGGACTAAATGCCGCTAGGTGGAACAAACTGTAATTTGCACTACTGTCTGTGCAAAATAAATGAAAAGAAACCTAGCATTGGGGATTTGTTGCTTTTTCCTGTTGTACCGAACTCGTATTGAACTGTGACTCCAAAACCAAGGTACGTACTAGAGATGCGTGGATGGGCTATTATTTCATCCGCAACTGCATCACAAAACTCATCATCCGTCCGCCATCCATCCGCACCAACGTTTTTGACCAATTTTCAAAACCGCACCCGCCCGCCATCCGCTGATTGTATGTATACATATATTTTTCATTTGATTAGTTCAACCGCCCGCCACCCGCCCGAATTTAATTAAAATATTATTTTTCGTCACGTCATCCGCCCGATCCGCGGTTTATCCGCGGAGTCCGCAGCTGTAACCGCCAACCGCGCATCACTAGTATGTACCGAACCATGACTTCTGTGTACTGTTACACCCCTAGTGTTGGGGTATGTTACTATTAAAGGGGTGGTATAATGCCCTTTTCACAAGATGTAAAATAAGTCTTTGATGTCCCCAGAGTGTGTATGTGAAGTTTTAGCTCAAAATACACCACAGATATTTTTATATAGCATGTTACAGTAAAACGCACCGTTTTTGTGTCTGTTCCTTTAAATGCAAATGAGCTGCTGCTGCTCCCGGCACAGAGGGCGGAGCTTCATCAGCTTGTGTCTTTTTACTTCACAGAGACATGCACTGGAAATTTCGTTTAGCTTTTTATGTTCAAAACAAAGTCAGAAAGATGGAGAGACTCAAGAAGAAGTGACAACATGTAGACAACATTTCTGAATGGTTAGTTGGTGAATTTATGTAGCTTATGTGTAGTTATCTTCTAATCATTGATTAGCATATTCTGTCTTGATAATCTATAACTCACGTTCCCGGGGGCGGGGTTTATGTAAATTTTAGGGTTAGTGATGTCACTAACTCGAGAGGAATGTCATGTAGTCCCTACCAGCCGTTTGTTGTAGTCCTTAAAAAGCACTTTCTTTAAAAGAAAATATCTCCCTTTGCTTTGAACTTTGAGCATTGTAACTTTGCAGATGTTGTGTATGCTCAAACAGCAACATTACACACTAACTCTAGTTAGAAAAGTGAAATCATATTAAACCACCCCTTTAAATTTAATGAGCACAATATTGCATTACTTTTTATGATGTAAAGTACGACTGTGTTTTTGCGTGTTTGCATGCATTGGAAAGCTTAACATTTACCAGGAAGATCCAAAAGTCACATTAAAATCCTAAGTTAAAGTTAATGAATTACATTAAAGTTAATGACCTACATAAAATACTTGAATTCTTACATTCTATTAAAATGTTTGGAAAGCTGATGCATTTAGCTAATTGTTACAGAAGTTTGGACATACAGGACTGTAAGAAGAAAAAACACAGACACACACACGAACGTAGTTTCTCAATGATACTTGAGCAGAAAAACACTTTGCTGAGCCAAAGACATTTGAGGAATTCAGTTTGGATAGATGAATGCGTGCAAGTATTTGCAGGACAAGAATAAGGCTGGCTGTATGTGCTTTTACAAACATCAACAGTCTGGTGTTTCATAGATGGAAACATTTTACCAAATTCTTCATTTGTGTTCTCCTTAAGTAAATGTGCATGACCGAGTAAATGATTTTCATGAATTTTGGGTAGACTATGATGTGCATTCATACTGACAGCAATTTGCACTGGCAAAGCCATTTACTTTTAATAATAATGACCAATTTCATTCTTTCAATTTCTGACTCAGTTACATTCCCTGAAAAATTATCATTTTTAAGCAGCAAGAAAGCTACTTCACAACTGTTTAAAAGAAAAAAATCATAGCTGAATTAATCACTCATTGCTGATTCACCTCAGTGTAATAATGTCGATGTTGTAAATGTACATCTTTTTCCGTTTTCCAGTGGAATATTCCAGTACTGGTATTGTGCAGCATCATGGGATCATTTCTAAGCCATTTTAAGATCTCATTAGATCCACCAGGACCATCAAATATAATTCTGATTTTAATTAGGCCAGTGCCACAGAGGATAATGTATGTGTGACTGTGAGCAGAGCCCATCTCATGCGGACCTGTTCCACATATTTCACCGTCAGTCTCCATATCTCTGTTGCACTTGTGGTGGTCTAGGCCTATTTGATTAGGAATGAGTTATGCATTTGCATATATAGTTTACAAAATTCTTTAAGAGACTAATGAAAAACTGACATGTGCTGTACCGTATATACATCCAAACAAATCAAAATGAAATCAAGAGCTGAAATTAAATCGATTTGTGATATCGGTGTGAATAGCCATGTTTCCATCAACAAACAACAACAATAAAAAGCATGAAGTAGGGTTGAAAAAAATTCATTTTGTCAATTGAGAATCGACTGGATTGTAGAAAGTGGGTGTTGCAAACTAAATTAATGTAATTGTTTTTGATTAAAGATAACAAGGGCACATTTATTACAAAATATATTAAATGTGTGCACGGAGAAATAATTTATAATAAATACTGCAGCATTCCATAAAAAAAATGTAAATGGAATTGTAAAGAACAAAATTAAATTTTGATTTTGTGGAGACATTAAAAATGATGATAATCGATAAACAGAAATATGTCTTCACAAAAAAGATCGGCTTGATAGCCAAGTAACTTACAAAGTAAGTTACAACGGCCAATCTCCCTCTCTCTATATCCCATTCCCACACATTCCCGCCGGATGTTTGGAGAAACATTAATAATTATCTGCTATTGGAGCAAGATATATGATCTGCTTATACATATTTATGTAGCCTACTTCTATAAGTTTCATAACTTCTCTAAGTGATTTTCAAATGTTAATGTAACTCGGGCCTCATATCGACCTGAATTATCTTTCTTTTAAAAGAATAATATTAACTACTGTTTACTAGTTGAAAACAGTTTGAACTCAAAATAATGCCTAAATTAATGATCAACTGTGTGTCATTCTCAGACGCTTCGTGCGGGCCTGCTGAATCCCCGCGGCTCGAGTGATCGTCTTACCCTCCAGCGTCACCTCCTTCCCGGCCTTCTTCAGCGCCTGCACCGCCGCGTCGTGCGTGGCGTCGCGGAGGTCGCTGCCGTTGACGGACAGGATCGCGTCGCCGACGCGCAGGGCTCGACTCTGATCCGCCGCTAAACCGGGGAAGATCTTTGATATGAGGATGGGCATGCGATTCTCCCGACCCCCTTTAATACTGATCCCCAGTCCGCCGGACTCCTGCTTGACTATCCGAACCCTCCGAACCCCCTCCGGCCCCGCCGGGTCACAGTAACCGCTGGACTCCGAGTCTGAGCCGGTCCCGTTGAACCGACCCGGGCTGTCGTATTGCCCGCGGCTCTGAAAAACATCTCGGTTCTGTTCGTTGCCATTGGAAACACCGTTTCTTAAATGCGAGTTGTGCTCCGAATATCCCGCGGGCCCGCCCGGTTCGCCCTCCGCCGTCAGTGTGAGAGTGTCCCGTGTGAGTTCCGCGGAGACCCGGACCCAGCGGTCACTCAGGAGCAGGTCCAGATGACCCTGTTTCTCCGCGCGGGTCCACACGGCCATGATCAAACTTTAACTCATCATAAAGTTTAAACTCTCTCGACACACCCACTCACACGCACATTTCCCTAGAGGAAGCGAGAGGATCCGATTTTATGTCTGTTAATAAGTTAAAACATCGCTATATCTCTGCACGCTTTCAATTTGTGATCACTGCACGAAGAAACTATAAAATTAAAAACATCCTTAGATCGGACGGCGGAGGTAACCATAAGATTTGTATCTAATTAATTATTCATGAGAGGGGCGGGGAATTAAAACTATGTCTCCTCCCTCCTCACTAAACAGTGACAACAATCCGCTGGAATTTGTGCTGAGCAGAGATTTAACAGGGGAAGGAGAAAACTGTGCAGACTGATTATGGTTAAATATTGTAACGCCGTAGTAATTGACTTATTGCTTTATTTACTATTCGCCTTTTTCTTTTGGTATGGGTGGTATAGTTTTTTTTTTTTTAATCCCCGCCTCTCTCATTGAAAATTAATTTATTCAAATCTAATAATTAATGAATTAATAATAATAATGCACCAAATAAATAATTTAATCTGTCAAGCAATATAATTCATTAGCCTAACACAGGTGTTGCTGTTGCCAAGAAATGTATTAGGCATTAGTAGACTGATACTGACTAGTCAAGTCAAGTCACCTTTATTTATATAGCGCTTTTTACATCAAAGCAGCTTTACAGAGATAACAGGAAAATAATGCAACAAAGTTTGTTTTTTAGAAGAAAAATAGCGTCACAGTCCAGCTTAAGTAAGTTCAGTGATGGTTCATTTTTGTTGTAAAAAGTTAAAAATTTAGTTAATTTATATATCTATCTCTGGAGAAAGCCATGATGACTATATTAGCTGTATAGACTATTACTGGTCTTTAATGGTGCCAGAACTCAATGTATAAACAAATAACATATTTTGGATGTACATACACACTGGTAAAATGACAGATATTATTTTTTTTTTTTGTATTTCAATTAAATGACTGTACAAAATCTCAGTTCGCTAATGATTTTTATTTAATATTTTGTATTTTTAAGGAAGTTTATGGTACTAAATTATATTTATGCAGTAGTTATAATCCAATATAATGCAACTGTCATAAATCTTGAATGCTTTGAAGCTCATTAAGTTTGGTCTCTTTTTAAAGAAGACACTTGGCAGATTATTGCTGAAGTGAAAAAAAGATTTAAAAAGTGAATTTAAATTATTATTTTTTTAAATGTACATTTATTGTTATGAAAACTGCACAATTTTTATATGACATATGTATTTTCCAAAACACATTTTACTCTAAAACTGTGAGAAATTCAAAGCCATAAATCTAAACAGGTTGATATCTCAAAAAATGAGCTTTCAGTAAGATTTTGTTTGGCCGATCATGATTTTTATCTGTGACTGAAGGAAACTAAGCGTTGTTGTGTTAAATTGAAGTTTAAATGTTCAAACTTGAAGTTAAAAATTCAAGTTAAATGTTTGGTAAATCTACTGGTCAATATAACACATATGTGTCAGCTCTAAATAATATTGACTCAGTAAAAGATGTTGACTGTTCTCATTTGCTTTAAAGTGTTATTCATACTCTAAATGGCTCGGCTCAGCTTTCATGTACAGATTGTTAATTTATTTACAGTTAATAAATGGTAAATCCTTTTCATCACTTGCATATGTGCAAAGAAGCCCACAAATTAATAAATCTTTTGTTTTTTGAGCAAAATATAAGTTAATGTAGTTTTTTTCTTTTGGTTTTGAGGTAAAATGTGGCTTGGAGATGTTCTTGACAGGTTTTGAGATGTTCATCCATAGTCTTTTTCAAAAACACATATAATAATATATAACGCAATAATCAGAAAATACACCCACATATGGCCCTTGTGTCTCCTCTGAAATAGGAAAAAAAGCACATTGGAGAGAGAGCAGCAGTTTTGTGGCACTGGTTTTATTGCAGACTTGCAGACCTTACAAAATAAGAGTGAGTTAAACATGAGCTCAAGCTGCGGATCAAAAGGCCACTTTATTCTATTGAGAATAAGATACTATTATCTGCTTCATTCTGACCTGCACTTTCACAAATCAGTCCCAAGGTAATTACATAACACTCTGGTGCTAAATAGATCGAGTCCCATAGCATAAAAATACATTTGCTATTAGAAATATGCATTTACTGATGTCCTGTATAAGGATGTCTGCTAAGCATGGACAGTCCTGGATCAGTTATAATAATTTTCAAGCTAAAAATCAAGCAAAAGGATTGTCTTTTTTTACCATCAGCCTTCAAAACTCAGAAAAAAGGTACAAAAGCTGTCACTGGTGCGCTACTCTTTCAAAAGGTACACCTTTGTACCTGAAGAGTGCATATTAGTACCTCAAAAGTACATCTTGGTACCAAAAGTGTTTAAAGGGTACCATCCCAGTGACAGCTTTTGTACCATTTTTTTCTAAAGTTGGTGAAGCATTGCCTCGCTTAATCTATACAGACAGTCTTGTGGATAGATGTACATAGTGCAGGAGGGGGTGATAAGGCAGAAATGATTCATATCGTCTAACACGGTGAATATTTCTGAGTCTGAGAAGAGGCTTCGATTCAGACATTTGTTGATAAATTCACACATAGTTGTGATGGGGTTGTGTATATGTCGAGGTTGTCCGTTTATTTCGTTTTGGTGTGTTGTTGATGAAGTCCAAGCTTCTGCGACTGGAGGAAATGACATCAGCCACAAACTTGGTGCAGTCCGAGCACACATCTCTCAGGTTGCAGCCTGCGGCGTACAGGTGCGGAAACTCCTCCTCGACTGAGTGTCTGGAGAGAGAACACAGAGACCTGCAGAGAAACACACACACACACACACACACACACACACACACACACACACACACACATTCTGTATAATGACAGATCTCCAGTCATGTCGCAAATAAAATGACTATGAATTCTGTTTAATACAAGTTAAGCTCAATCACAGTTCACATTTATTTATACAGTGCTTTATAAAATAGATTGTTTAAAAACAGCTTCACATTAAATAAAAGTAGGCTATGGTAACACTTTATTTTATTATAAGGTGTCCTTGTTATTGAAATTATACTTTTAAGTATTGAGTAATATTTATTAACTACATGTACTTGCAACAGGGTTTGCGTTGCGTTAGTTACATGCAACTATGCATCATTTATAGATATTACTAAAATAACTACATGTAACGTGTAACAAGGACACTATGAAAAGTATTATTAAGTGTTACCAAAAGTATTATTGTTGAAAAAGTCTTTAATTATAAAACAAATTCCATTGAACTATAAAAGTAGCTCAACAGAAGACAATGGTGTATTTATTCAGCTCAAGACAGTTCAGTGTTGATTCAGTTCAATAACAGTGAAAAGTTTAGTAATTATGAAACTAATTCAATTTTACGTCTGAATTTGTGGCATAAGGTTGATTAACACACAAAAAAGTTGACACCCTTTTGCTTTAAAGAAAAGCACAAATCTAGGTTACAGGGAGACACTTGGGACCAAATTTTTTGGATAAAGCTTAGAATTTTTTCTTTTTTTTAAAACGTACATTCATTCCTGTTAAAACGTGTGTATTATTCGAGCTGTGACGTTGTGTTATGGTCGTTTGAGGGTAATTAGGCATTACATTAATATTCAACAATATTATTGATCTGACTGTACTGACGCTGTTGTAACGAACTTGAACTCGACGAAGACATCATTTTGTGCAGAGCTGCTTTATGAAATGAACTAATTTAATAACTGATGATCTTTTACAACGGAACTGAATCAACACTGAACTGACTTCAGCTGAACAACAGCCGAAATGCATAATTTTCCTGTTTATCACTGAAAAAGCTGCTTTAAAACAATCTGACTTGACAAAAGTTGCAACACTATATCCAATTATATAAAATGTTACAATGAAGTTATAATATTTGATATAACTTAACATAAAAAAGGTTAGTAAGCCATTTTTTCACAATAAAATTAGTATTTAACACAACAGTATTTTTGTCACATTCACCGTCTGTCATCGTCCGTGTCTTCACTACACTTCCCAGAATCCTGTCATCATCACCTGCACCTGCTCCTCATCACCCTCATCACCATCATCACCGTCACCTGTTGTCTTTGTCATTATCTGTGTATTTAAGTTCCCCTCTCACTCCTTTTCATTGCTGGTTATTGTTTGTGCACTAGCACACTGTTCTGTTTGTTTGGGTATTTACTTGTTGGAATAAAACCTTTGTGTGGCGAGCAGGACGAGGTCGAGGGCCGTGGGAGGACGGCGCGAGGCCGGTGGCGTGATTATGATGAGCCACACCTGTGAGACGCACCGGTCTCGCATCTCTCACGGAGGAGCGGAGGCATAAAGGAGGAGCGACGACAGTGAAGAGCGAGAGAGGACAGGCCTGTGTTTAAGTTGATGTTTTGTTTTTGGTTTGTGTTGCCAGCAGTCGTCCGTGAGGGGCTGCTGGCTTTTACTTTTATTTTGTTTTTGTGTCATTTTATTTATTAAATATTGTTGAATGTTCGCCGGTTCCCGCCTCCTTCTTCCCATAACATCATACCTCGTTACACTTTGCTATTTTGTATCTTCGTCTACCTTCATCTTCTTCATCCACCCATTGACGTTACAATTTTAACATTTACCGATCAACTTCATTTATTTCTATTCTAATGCCTCACTACAGTTTTTTTTTTTTTTTTTTTTTACAAAAAAAAGGGACAGGACAAAATTATTTTTTGTAGTAGTTATCATTATGCCACAAGTGATGTTGACTGAGCTTGACTTATATTGAACCCACAATAATCCTTTGCCAATCAGGGCTGCTGCAAAATACTGGCACAGAGCCTTTTCATTCAGACAGTTTGCAGTTTTTTTTTTTTTTAATGCATCAATGTGCGTTGCAGTGATATCACAAAACGACACGTATTCAAATACACTCTCCTTCTCTTGATACACATACAGTACCTGTACACTAATACACAGACTAGATCAACCACTTTTTAAAAGTTAAATCCCATGTTAGTGAACCATATATTTTAAATATTTTTGTCTAGCAAAATTTTATTTCTTCACATTCACTGTAAAAAATTTGCTGTAATTTTGCAGCTGTTTGCCAGTACCTTACTGTAGATTTAAATTTATGTTATTTACTGGCAACAGTTTGTTCAAAGTTAAATGAACATTATACATTAACAAGTCTTTGTCTTTAAAGAATAAAATTATAAAATAACAATCTAATGCAAAGCATTCTGGGAACCAGAAATCTTCATCATCCTTTTTCTGTTTTTTTCCTTCAGATTTTGGTTCCCAGAATGCTTTGCATGAGGATGTTATTTTAGTTTTATTCTGTAAAGATAAAGACTTGTTAATGTTTAATGTTCATTTAATTTTAAACAAATTATTGCCAGTAAATAACATCAATTTAAATCTACAGTAAGTTACTGGCAAGTAGCTGCCAGTAATACTGTAATTTCTACAGATTTTTCTAACAGTGTTTCTTGACTAGTTGTCCACTTTACATCTAAATACATAACACTCTTGACCTCTAGATATAGCTTGGGTCCCTCCTTCAATTTATGGGATTTTTATGCCTTTTTATTATCCACTGCCATAAACTGTAAGTCTGATTTAGTTTAAAAAGTAATACCTTTCCTCAACACTAGATGTACAATTTGTCATATTATTCATGGTAGAACAAACAAATCCGAAGTTATTTAATAATTATGGTTAAGGGAATTTTACTTAGGGTTTGTATTGCTTTTACAACGCCTAAATAAAAGCAATAATCATGCTGAACACCACACTGAAAAACAAATGGTGTAGAAACAATTTTCACTCAGAAATTGCTAGGAAATTTGACAATTACAAAGAAACTGCAAGTAACACATTCAATTAAACATGAAACTTTGAAGTAGAAAGTCTGAAACTGTATTTTCTTGTAAAACATACCACAATAATCTTTGTTTTATTTACAACTTTGAAAAATCAAAAAAAATTTACAGAGCACTAATTAGTGAGTGTGATGAGAAGAGACAGGGTTGAGTCAGAATGCTGTCGACATAAGTAAAGTCTCCTACTTATGCAAAGTTGTGTCAATTTTACTTGTAAAAAAAAATATACTGGTAATCACCAGCGACTACAGGCTAATATGTATTGATTGTTAAACTGATTTTAACCCACATCAAATGCTTACTGGACAAGCCCTGACTACAGTAAAATATACTGGAAGTTTAGGCCTATTTGGTGTTTTAAACTGTGGGGCGAATAACAAACAAGCATAGTTAACATTTTTTTTAGGATGTGAGCACAGACTGTTCCCAGTGTGGAATGTGGCTTAGACATAGTATATATTTACTCACTTATAGACATCACTCTTGTGACTCTTCGCACTGCTGTGAAATCCCACAGTGTACACTGGAATGTGTGCCATCTTTTTGTAGGGAATCTTCATCTGTTAAAAGGACAAATTAAAGCAAAATCACTCATGGAGTTTGTGAGTTTGAAATAATGTGTTATTAGAATTAATTAAGAAAACAGAGTTTAGCAAACAATTTTAAACAAGAAGCTTGTGGTCCTCAAATGGAGGGAGAGCAGGCAGGTAATAATAGACATATAACAATTATGTTGTAACATAACATATAATACAATAATCATGCAAAAAGCAAGTTAGCAAAATAAATAAACATATTTGCTTTTGGAAGATATAATTTGTTGCTGACATTGAAGGCTGTGCATCCAATCAAACAATTATTATATTTTGGAGTAAATTCATCTATTACTGGCAGATGCCAACATTGTATGACATTGTCCCATCCTCAAAAACCATGATCAAAAATACACAGACTAAAACAAAATATGGGCCATACACATTAAATATGGGCTCACTTGCCATTATAATGCTATTGATACTTTGCACGTGACGTCAGTTGTACTGGCTGGCGGGCAAGAATGTCACTCTCTAGCAACGAAAACCAGTAAACTAATCAAGGATCTTGCCAGGACGTTGCCAGTTTTAATATACAAAAGTTGGTGTTTTGAGGTGTACACGACATGTCAGATAGTTGTTGTGCGATTGGATGCACTAATCGCGTTTGTTGCCTGCCAGATATCACGTGACTGCAAAGTATCAATGAAGCTATAACCTAGCTTCACTGGGTATAGAAAATGTTAAATAAATAAATAGATATAGATAACTAAATAAAAAAATAAAAAAAAACTTCAGGCCTCTAAATATGCTGATAAGAACTTTTTTTTTTTCAACAACTTTTATACAGTGTCCGTCAATTCTGTTTGCTGAAGAAAAAACAGTTGGACTAAGGGAACCAAGGATCATTTGGCGAGAACTACTCATGATATGTGGATGGCCAAGGTTGTAAAGTAACATCTTTGTTACATGGATGACACTAAACATTGAAACATATTGGGGTGTCAAACTCAGTTCCTGGAGGGCCACTGGGCAAATTCCAATGGGAAGTGAGCATCCCTGTGCCCTACTCACTCCGAAGTGCAGAGCCTTTGTGCAGAAGTGGGACTTTGGATACAGCAGGGCACTTGCGTGTCAATGTAGTTTGGAACGCACTTGGCGAAGGAAGCAACTAAAGACCACATCATTTCCTCATTAGCTTCACATGGAGTGTTGCCATGACAACGCAAGGCAGCGACAACAGGAATATCTTATTTTTGCTGTTAATTTGATACAGATAAATATACATTTATCATGAAGTTTTTAAAATATGCTTTTATGTGTGTGTGTTCCTGATCTGTCCTAACTCTGTAAGTTAAGCACTAAACATGAAGTATTAAACACATTTCTTACCTATGAAACTTTTTTTTAAACTTAATATGAAATGCATGACAAAAATGTGTGTAATTTATCACAACAAAACAAAACAAATTGAATTATTCTGTTTATACATTAACTCCAACTAGATTTAAAATGAATCACAAGGTCATCCTGGGTCACATGACCATAAATGATTAAATTACTTCTTTGTCATGTTCCCTTCACTAACGGACAAGTGGAAGGGCCCTTCGTGAAGGAACTTGTTTGTTCACTTTTGGAACGCCTCTATAAATGGCGCCCCTTACCGAAGTGCCCTTGAAGGGTGCAAAAATGCTGTTTGGGATTTGCCTACTGTCCTGCAGAGTTCAGCTCCAACCCTAATTAAACACCTGAACCAACTAATCAAGGTCTTTGAGATGAAACGTCCAGGCAGGTGTTTTGGAGCTGGTTGGAGTTACAGTCTGCAGGACAGCAGCGGAGTTTGACACATGTGCTACTATAGAGCTAAATGAGGTTTATATGAAATAAATATTTAGTACCTTTGCACTACAACAGTTGCAGACAGACCTAAAAGAGAAAGAACCACAACTGAATGTTCAAAACAGTGAATCAGACCATGTTAACATTTCTTGTTCCAGTTATTATCTATGATATATAATATCTATTTAAATATTTATGAAAATTAAACTGAGACCTTTTACACAGGAGGCACCTGGAAGGCCATGAAAACAGTGGAAACTTTACTCGACAACAGCAACATATCTAAGAAACAAGATGAACAAAACAAAGACAAACACAGTTTTCATTGGGCTGTTGGACTGATGTTACTCAAATTATCCATGAATCATACAGACATTCACACCTTGCCCTTCCTCAGATTATTAAAAAGCTCTTTGTTCTGCATGTATTTCTCCATCTCAGCCTTGACAAGTATCCGGCGCACGTTGATGACCTCATCCACTGTTAAGGCCAGACTGTCGACTGGATGACAGAATTCCTCCTGTGTGGGAGGGAGATAAAGAAGAAGACTCAGGTCCTTCAGTCTGTAACAACTTTACAATAATGTAGTCTACTTACAATAGATCACTATAGGGGAAATTATGTTAAATATGTTCGTTTAAAGAAACAAAGGCAAATAATTGTCTGTGGTAGTCGGCAGCATGTTACAGATGCTGTCCACTTAATTCCTTTAAGAACTGGGACAAAACACCAATACCACTGACCATCCACTGACGTCTCGAGAGCCCATGAGACGCTGCAGCACTTCCTGCACCTTCATTGCTTTTGTCATCTGAGCTAAAGGAGGGACAGGTGGACTGGGGCATCCTGTCAAACACAGGGAATGAGGCTGGAGAAAAAAAGAAAAAGAAAAAAGTGGAGAAGAGAGAAAGACAGTCAGGCATCTTTATATATACAGTATACCATCTATCTGCTAAATCTGCTTAAACATGCTATCAATGTGCTCAAACATGCTAAAATATTCTAGCTTAAAGGGATAGTTCAGCCAAAAATGAAAATTCTGTCATTAATTACCCGTAAGATCTTCGTTCATCTTCGGAACATAAATGAAGATATTTTTGATGAAATCCGATGGCTCAGGGGGGGCTCCATTGAAAGCTATTTAATTAACACTTTGAAGGCCCAGAAAGGTAGGAAAGACATCATTAAAATAGTCCATGTGACTACAGTGGTTCAACCTTAATTTTATGAAGCGACGAAAATGCTTTTTGTGCAGCAAAAAAACCCCGACGTTATTCAACAATTTCTTCTCTTACGTATCAGTCTCCGACATGCCTAACACCACGACGTATGCGTAACCTTGCATGCGTCTTCCTCTGCTTGTAGATCATATATCAGAACGCCAGCTCCTGCACGCATGCGTCGTGGTGTTCTCGTGAATGCGCGCCCCTGAGCCATCGGATTTCATCAAAAATATCTTAATTTGTGTTCCAAAGATGAACGAAGGTCTTACGGGTTTGAAACGACATGAGGGTGAGTAATTAATGACAGAATTTTCATTTTTGGGTGAACTATCCCTGTAAACATCTATTGGAGGCAACTGTAACGCTAAATCCAAAGGAAGATGAAGATGATGAGAATATAATACAAGGTTTATTTCAGTAACAGCCAACATGCAAGACAGCGTGTTTACAACAATACAGGACAATGAACAGAATAAAGGGAGGAATTTAAATACACAGTGATGATCAACTAAAAGACGAACAGCTGAGATGATTAGTGTTCGTGTCCATGGTAACAGATCAGTGGCCGGCAAACACAGACAAAGAAACATGTGATGAATGAAAACAAACTAGACGTCATGAAAGCAAACTAACTGAACATAAATGTGACATCACACCCCCCTCCGGCAAGGCGCGACCTCACACCATAATGAAAATATGGCAGAGGGAGGGATGGATGGGGTTTAAGAGGTGGATGAAGAGCTGGTGAAGGGATGGTGACAGTAGATGACAGAGGAGTGAAGTGATGATGACGATCCCTTGGCGGAAATGGTTGAGATAGTCCGCTAGAACAGGCCCAGAGCTTGCCAGTGCCGACAACCCACAGAGGGAGGGAGGAGCCACAGTGGTGTAGAGGCTGACGACAACTGGGGGATGGCCGAACGGAGACAAAGCCGATGGATCCACAGGCACAGACAGAGAGCCGATGGAAACGAGCGACATCGCTGGCACTGGAGACCAAGGTGATTCTGCAGCGCCAAACTTTGAAGGCGGAGCCAGAGTACACAAGGGCTGAGGTGGAGCTGGTGTGACGGAGGACAGAGGCGACGTTGAGGGGAAGGAGGAACCTGCTGCAGCCGTAGAGGTGGAGGCATGGAGCGCAGCGCAGATTGATCGCTGATCAGTTGCTCCTGTCTGCCTCGCTGCCTGCTGTGAGTGTGTTTGTTTGCTTCGGTGCTGTAAGCTCCGTCTTAGCCTTATATTTCTTTGTTGTGAACCATCATTTTACTACCATTTCTAGTTGTTTATACTACTACATTTTACCCAACATATCAGATTAACCTGACATCGCTAGCTTTTGTTATTAGTACTACTAGCACAAAACGCTAGTAATTCGCTAGCCTGCTAACGCGCCACCCGTGCGCTCAGCTATTTTTATTTATTTATTTTTCTCGCGCGCGTCCGCGCCTTTGATTTCATAAAAAGCTCAGGTGAGTAAGAATCAGTCAACAAACACGGTGAGTAATGTCTTGTCCTGTTATTGTCACCTGCACTTCATGTCACATGTTTAGCATAGCCTTCTCTGTCGACAATATAGGATTTATATGTGATAAATGTAAGGAGACAGTTAGGTTGACAGAGAAGATTTCAGAATTAGAAACACGCATCCAAACTTTAATTGAGGATAGTAAGAGTGCTAGAGCTTCAGATGTTTTGGATGCGCATAGTATAGTGAACACTTTACATGAGTCGGTTCTGGCTGAAGTAGAGCCTTTGCAGCCGGGCAAATGGGTGACAGTGAGGGATCGCTCTAGTCGCGGATCTAAAAACCACTCTTCCGTTCCGATTACCATAACAAATCGATTTGCCCCGCTCAGTGAAACACCCACTGAGAATGATTGTGCCCTAGTTATTGGCGATTCTATTACACGGAACGTGAAAATAGAGACACCAACCACCATAGTCACATGTTTGCCGGGAGCCAGAGCGCCTGACATCAAAGCAAATTTAAAAGTGCTGGCTAATGCTAATCGTAAATTCTCTAAGATCATTATTCATGTCGGCACTAATGATGTTCGACTCCGCCAGTCGGAGATCACCAAAATTAATATTAAAGAGGTGTGTGAACTTGCAAGTACGATGTCAAGGACTGTAATCTGCTCTGGCCCTCTTCCTGATGAGATAGTCAGTAGATTGTGTTCGCTTAACGGTTGGCTGTCGAAGTGGTGTCCGCTTAATAATATAGAATTTATAGACAATTGGAAAAGTTTTTGGGGCAAACCTGACCTGTTGAAAAGAGATGGTATTCATCCCTCCTGGGATGGTGCTGCTCTTCTCTCTAGTAATATGGCTCATAGTCTTAGAGCTCAAACATGACAATCTGGGGCTCAGGTCAGGAAGCAGACAGACTGGCTTAACCGACTGTCTGCTAGCGGCCTCGCGTCACCAAGGTCAGATAAATCCCATAACATAGAGCCTCTTTCACCTAGCTATCATCATATAGAGACTGTGTCTGTTCCCCGAATTTGGAAATCCAAAAAACGTTTTAACCCATCTAAGGTTAAAAATTTAATTGATGTTCAACAAATAAAAAACAGCTATAATACAGATGAGCAAATGCTAAAGCTTGGGTTGCTGAATATTCGATCGCTTACTTCAAAAGCACTCATTGTTAATGATATGATTTCAGATAATAACCTAGATGTGCTGTGTTTGACAGAAACCTGGCTAAAACCAAACGATTACATTACTTTAAATGAGTCCACCCCGCAAGATTACTGTTATAAACATGAGCCTCGTCTTATACGCAAAGGGGGTGGTGTTGCTGTAATTTATAGTAATAGTTTCAAAACCACTAAGAAATCAAGTTTTAAATATAATTCTTTTGAAGCATTGGTGCTTAATGTAAAATATAGTGTAAACGATAAATCACGTTTGAGATTTGTGCTGGCTACTGTATACAGGCCACCAGGGCACCATACAGACTTTATCAAAGAATTTGCGGACTTTCTATCAGAATTAATATTGACTGCAGATAAAGTACTAATTGTTGGTGATTTTAGTATACACATCGATAATGAAAAAGATGCATTGGGATTGGCATTTAAAGACATTATAAATTCAATTGGAGTTAGACAACACGTGTCAGGACCTACTCATCGTCGTAATCATACTCTAGATCTAATATTATCACACGGAATAAATGTTGATGCCGTTGAAATTCTGCAGCAGAGCGATGACATCTCAGATCATTATCTAGTCTTGTGTAATTTGCATTTAGCCAAGGCTGCAAAGCCGACTCCGTGTTACAAATATGTGAGACCTATCACTTCTGCTACTAAAGATTGCTTTAGTAATAATCTTCCTGATCAGTTTCATCATCTCAGCATCCCAGATAGCTTAGAAGAACTCGATATTACAACAGAAACGTTTAACTCTCTCTTTTCCAGCACTTTAGACACAGTTGCTCCTTTGCGCTTAAAGAAGATTAAAGAAAATAGTCCAACGCCGTGGTACAACGAGCACACTCGGGCCCTTAAGAGAGCAGCCAGAAAAATGGAGCGCAACTGGAAGAAAACAAAACTAGAGGTATTTCGCATTTCATGGAAGGAGAGCTCAATTACTCACAGAGAGGCTTTAAAAGCTGCTAGATCTGCTTATTTTTCAACCCTATTAGAAGAAAATAAACATAATCCTAGGTATTTATTTGAAACAGTGGCTAAACTAACGAAAAATAAAGCTTCAAGCCCAGAAGCTTCCAAGCAAAACAGCAGTAATGATTTTATGAACTTCTTCACTTATAAGATTGATAATTTCAGGGACAAAATTATAACTATGCAACCGTCTACTACAGCATCACATCAGGCAGTGCATTGTAGTCTTCCTGAGGAAAAATTTGATTCATTCGTTGCTATAGGAGAGGAAGAATTTACTAAACTTTTTAAATCATCTAAATCTGCAACATGTATGTTAGACCCTATACCGACTAAGCTACTGAAAGAGATGCTTCCAGAGGTCATAGATCCTCTTCTTAATATCATTAATTCGTCTTTGTCTCTAGGATACGTACCAAAAAACTTTAAGCTGGCTATGATTAAACCGCTTGTTAAAAAAACGCAACTTGATCCTTCAGAATTAGTCAATTACAGGCCGATCTCGAATCTACCTTTTATGTCAAAGATATTAGAAAAGGCAGTATCTTCACAACTGTGTTCCTTTCTGGAAAGAAATGATATCTGCGAGGATTTCCAGTCCGGATTTAGACCGTACCATAGTACCGAGACAGCTCTCGTTAGAGTCACAAATGATTTGCTCTTATCATCCGATCGTGGTTGTATCTCGCTATTAGTGTTACTCGATCTTAGTGCTGCATTTGACACCATTGACCACAATGTTCTTTTAAATAGATTAGAACATTATGTTGGCATTACGGGAAATGCACTAGCATGGTTTAAATCATACTTATCTGACCGTTATGTTTGTAGCAGTAAATGATGAGATGTCTCATCGATCACAAGTTCAGTATGGCGTACCACAAGGCTCAGTACTATGACCGCTGCTGTTGACTCTGTACATGCTACCATTAGGAGATATCATTAGGAAACATGGAATTAGCTTTCACTGTTATGCCGACGATACTCAGCTCTATATTTCTTCAAAACCTAACGAAACTTATCAATTCACTAAATTAACGGAATGCATAGCGGATATAAAAAATATAAATAATTTCCTACTTCTAAATTCTGAAAAAACAGAGTTTCTAATTATTGGACAAAAAACTTCCTCACGTAATAACCTAGAATACTGTCTAACACTCGATGGCTGCTCTGTTAAGTCTTCGGCGTCGGTTAGGAACCTGGGTGTGCTCTTTGATACCAATCTTTCATTTGAAAATCACGTGTCTAGTATCTGTAAAACTGCATTTTTCCATCTTAAAATATATCTAAATTACGCCATATGCTCTCATTGACAAATGCGGAACAATTAGTTCATGCGTTCATGACCTCAAGGCTAGATTATTGTAATGCTCTACTGGGTGGTTGCCCTGCACGCTTAATAAACAAACTACAGCTGGTCCAAAACGCAGCAGCTCGAGTTCTTACCAGAACCAGGAAGTATGACCATATTAGCCCAGTTCTGTCAAAACTGCACTGGCTCCCTATTAAACATGGCATAAATTTTAAAATATTGCTGATTATTTACAAAGCACTAAATGGTTTAGCTCCGCAGTACTTGAGCGAGCTCTTAACGCATTATAGTCCGTCACGTCTATTGCGATCTCAAAATTCCGGCCAGTTACTAATACCTAGAATATCAAAATCGACTGCTGGCGGTAGATCCTTTTCCTATTTAGCACCAAAACTCTGGAACAGTCTTCCTACCATTGTCCGGGAAGCAGACACACTCTGTCAGTTCAAAGCCAGATTAAAGACACATCTCTTTGACCTAGCATTCACATAATACATTATAGACTTCTATAATTCAGTGTTAGGCTGCATAGATTAGGTCAGCCGGAACCGGGAACACTTCCCATAAATCCTGATGTACTCGTTACATCATGAGAAGAATGGCATCTACGCTAATTTTAGTGTCTGTGTTTATCCCGAGGTTTTCCTGCAGCCTGCCGGATCCAGGCCGTATCCAGATCTGACGAAGGACCTTCGCCTGGACCGATGACAACGCAGTGCTGAAGTGCCAACTAGTCTCTCCCTATGGAGGATCCCACTACCACTATACAGATAAGGCGTTGTCGGGAAAATTTCGTTTCGCGTTCCTACCCCAAATCAACAAAATAAAATAAAATTCTTTATCAAAATTTATAAGAAACGACAAGTACTTGTTTAGGCTTGGCTTGTAGGGAATTCCAAACCTGCGTATTTTCAAACGCACATAACTATAGAACCCATTCTAAATGCGCATGTGAACGCCATCAGCGTTTCTCACAGGTTCGCGTTTAAAGCCTGTGTAGAGGGAATGGTGTCGTCTTAGCGGCCCCTAATTTAATAACAAATTATCGTTGCGACGGAAGCAAATCAATCAAAACTAACTTTAGATGGAAAATAACTTAACTCTGCTATAAAGCCAAAACAATATCTGTTACCTTAAATTATACGCTTATCTCTGTGAAGCTGCTTTGAAACAATCTACGTTGTTAAAAGCGCTATATAAATGAAGATGACTTGACTTGACTTGACTTGGTAGCGGATGGCCTGCAAGTCCGTGGTGGAAATAGAGTGGTGACTGACCAAGGGGGAGCCAGCAGGACGAGAGTCTCCGGTGGAGCCGAAGGTGGGAGGAGCCGAAGGTGGGAGGAGCCACAGCGAAGCCCATAGGTCATCAGGCCGAGATGGAGCGAAGAGATCAGAGGCCGGAGGCGGAGCCACAGGATCCTCTCGAACTGGTGCAGCAGGGGTATGCACGACCTGCGGCTCAACGTCACAGGGACTCCCCGGAGACGGCACAGGGCTGTAGACCGGCGGCAGCGGCGAGGCTGGAGGACTGGCTGAGCTTTGCGGTGCCACAAAACTTGACAGAACCACGGTAAGGATAACACAGTCCATGCAGATCGATGAAGTGAAGAGATCATAGTTCATTCAGTCCTTAGTGCTGTCCAGAAAAAGTGATAGGTGGTAGGGTGGGGGTCAATTCTTCCTTATTGAAGTCTATCAGCCAGTCTATCATTTTCCGCTGTCACTACTCCCTCGTCTGCTGATGTAGCGGGCTCACACCCCTGGTCAGACTCCCTGTGGAGCTCCACTTCCGGGGCGAGGGTCAGCGTTGTCCTCTTCTCCTCGGGCTCTGGCTAACGCGTCGTGGCGGGCGGTAGCTCTCCGTCTGCGGGGAGCTCACAAGATTCTTCCTCAGTAGAAGTTGGATCTGGCTGTGTCCTGGATCGAGGATGGACGCTCTCCAGACACCTGATGATAGCTTCTTGCCAGTTCAGTACAGAGGTGTCAACGGGGTGATGATAATTTGCCCCGATCCAGAACAGTGACTTCAGGGTCACATCATCAAAAGGGCAGGGGATAGCGAGACTGCAAAACTCCTCTGAAAAGATAAAACATTTGTGGCTCTTCTGAGCCACTGCAGCGGATTTCATGGAGTAATCCCAATTTAATTGGTTCGGTATTCTGTAACGCTCAATCCATTGGAAGATGAAGATGATGAGAATATAATACAAGGTTTATTTAAGTAAGGATAGACAGCCAACATGCGAGACAGCATGTTAACACGAACAATACTGGACAATGAACAGAACAAAGGTAGGAACTTAAATACACGGTGATGATTAACTAAAAGACGAACAGCTGTGATGATTAGTGTTAGTGTCCATGGTAACAGATCAGTAGTGGCAAACACAGACAAAGAAACACATGTGATGAATGAAAACAAACTAGACGTCATGACAGCAAACTGTTCGGCATCTTGTCTTACAGCTTCCAAAGTTTGTAACTCCTCGTCTGTGTATTCTGGCTCAAAACTTTGTGGTTCTGGATCTTGGTTTGATACCCAGTAAAATTCCTCTGACAATTCCTCAAAGTCAGCCATGATCACGAGTCACGTTCGCTACTAGCTAGTTAGTCACGTTTGTTTTGTTTACGGAACCATCAACAGGCCGTCTCGTGTGCTGCGCTAATCACTCCGCCCAAGTAGCTGTGCTCCTACGCCTAGTGAGAATATAGTTCCCAGTATTTATACGATTAAAAATGGTCTCTGTCTCATATAGCCTTGTTATTTGTACACGCTGTGACTATACAGATCACAACATGAAAATAGGAAAATGTTTGCATTATTTTGTCACTTATTGGGATTAGTATGCTACCTTATCCGTTTACATCCAGTCTTTGTGCTAAGCTAGGCTAGCGGTGGGTGCGTCAAATAACACTTACAGAACGCACATAAATGAAAAAGGTATGTATGGACTTATCTAACTCTGGGGGATACTGTGAATAAGCTAAATTCCCAAAAAGTCGGAGTGTTCCTTTAAATTTTAAAATTCTACAATCCAGATTTAAATGCAGCATGAAACATTTGTGATTGTTGTTTCTTCCCAATTGTGACTTATCCGAGTCGAGTGTAGAGGCTTCTCAAACAAGAAAGAATATAGGACAGGACCTCATTTTGTCCCCATTTTGACATGCAGCCAGGAATCGTGTTTCCTTTGCCCGAGAACACTTTATATAAATACAATATAGGTAGGTCTAAATCCATGTGATCACTTAAATATCAATGTTATATCATCATATCATCCAGCCCTAGAACTTGTATATTTTGGTCAGTGTTTATTTAAAAACATCCAATTATGCAGAATATGAGATGGTAAAAAATTGAATTGAAGAATTGTCAATACAATATAAAAAAATACAATATATAGGGTATGATTTTACCCCAAAATTCAACATATTGACACAAAATGATAACTGCAAAGCCACGTTTCGCAGCCTGGAGACTAGATGTTTCTGTGAATTGCGGCGATCCATGGTAACACTTTACAATACGGATGCACTAATATATGCATTAATTCATGCTTAACTAATAATCATGTGTTAATGTATGAGTCTGACTCATGAAGAACTAAACCATTAATTAATTATTACTGCATCAGCAACTAATAAAGATTCTATGGGCTCTATTTTAACGATCTGAAACGCAAGTATCAAACGCGAAACGCAAGTAACTTTGTGGGTGGATCTCGGACGCTGTTGCTATTATACCGGCGGGATAAATGACTCGACGCAAATCTAAAATGGTAGATTTAGGTAGATGAAGAGGGAGATGGTGGATTTCTCGCCGGAGGTGGTGAGGGAAGTCCTCTGCGTCTTGGTGTGCGTGGAGTGGCTCATGTGAGCCGGTGTCCCCGATTTGAGGACGGAGGCTCGATGATGTTGGTGGTTGGAGAAGGATTATAGTAATAATAAGAAGAAGAATCATCATCAGAAGGGAAGAGCTCTATCTCAGACATCAAAAGCGCAGAGCCAAATGCTATGGGACAGAGGTTGAGGGAAGGATATATTTATACCGGCTTCCTCTTGTGCTGATTGGTTGATTACCTGAACGTGCTCCTCCCGAACTTTGTTACATAAAACTTAATTTAATGAATGGTTTAGTTCTTCATGAGTCATGCACATGATTATCTGTGCATCAGTTAGGCATGAATTAAAGCATATTAGTGCACCTGTATTGTTTCACGAGTTCACACATACAATTAGAGGGGGTAAAGTTTATTGGGTGTATTTGGCGTGCTGTCCGGGGGGAGGGCAATCGTGTGTGATGACATTACCGGCGATTCGTCGCACGCACATACAGTATAGGCTACACATTAATATAACATTCAGTCACTGCATGGCGTGTGTGGTCGAGCAATGTGGCGAAAAGATCATTCTTAAATATTGGGTCAGAAAACAAGATGAGTAACACACGCAAACGAAGCAGCATTTGTAAGGTAAAACTATCATATTGAGCAGGGACTATAAAGAGTCGGAATTCCCATCATGAGGAAACATCGATTAGTCACGTGTTTTTAATGTTCACTACGTCAGAATTTATTAGGCAAATGCATTTCCATCTCCCATTATTCGCATAAACTCTTTTTCGCACAAATCAAAAACCACCTCAAGCGAACGTAAAACCTTTCATTCATAAAAAGGGATTTTTATTTGAAAATCCGTTTCCATCACTCATTTCTGATGCAATACTTCAAAATGTGCATAAAAACAGGGTCATGAAAACATATACACATCTGATACTCTCCCAACTATTTACGCTCAATTAAGACATAGCCGACTGTGTTCACATGAATTCTTGCCAAAACTGACATTTTGACATAATTTTGTGTGTATTTGTCCGTTCAAGCACGAAAAGACGCCTCAATTCAATATTCGTGCACTGTCTGAGAGGCGGCTTATGTGTGCGCAAAGAAAACCGAACCGAATTAAGGTCTCTTTTCACGCCGTCACGCTTTTTCAGATTTATCCATATTTCTGGTCTTCTGTTTTTCCCAGATGTTTATATTTTTTAATGTTTTATGAGACCAAGTGGCAACCTACCGGTCTCTCTCTTGAATCCAACACGGAAGTGACTTAAACTGCAGTTCATCGATTGGCCGATAGAGACAGGCTGCAAAAGAAAGTCAATCCCATAGACCCCCATGTTAAAATGCCCGACTTTACAGCAGAAAAGAGCAGCTTGGCGCAAAAAGTGGTTTTGGTCCATATAGCTAATTTTGACCTTCATGACAACTGTGAGGGGTGTGAATTTTTTTAAAAGTCATCGGTTTAAATTATATTAAGCCTTAAAGTTCTGCATAATTAAGGGCGTGGCCACTTAAGTGACAGGTGGATTGCCGCTGCTGTCACTAGCCGTTTGTCTGCTGTCTGTTAGCGTCACGTCACCTCAGCTAATCCCGCCTTTTTGTCTATTTTCGGTTATCCTGGAGTGGCGCACAGTGACGCGCTTCCAAGATGGCGATGGCCGGAACCTTCGGGTGACGTAACGGACACTACGTCCATTGTTTTATACAGTCTATGATGTCCCACTGGGCAGATCAGCACGCAACAATTCAAATGTGTGCATCTACCACGCAGGACATCAGTTCTGACTGGATCTCTTCCTAAATCATCCCTCCCTAACATTTTCATTTCGTTTTGTCTAGATTTAAATAGATTTTGGTCATATTTTTTGAGGAGTAACTAGCTACAGTATAGCAATAGAGTGTTGCAGGGATGACGTCAAAACCCTGAAGACTAATCTTCAAGATTTTCCTATAGGGTTTTATAATGAGGTTTTTCAGTTTATGAGTAAAATAAGGTATGTGGACAACATAACTTGACTGTACTTAGACGTTTTGTTCTACAGCGTTGTGGCAATGGGGGCGTGATTTAGCGAGGTCTGCAACGGGAGAAAGAGCCAGAGGACGAGTAAGTAGGTTAAGGTCAAATGATAAACATCTGTCTCTTGTTTCAGTAATTGGGGTGGAGAGACAGGATAAAAAAAACAACAGGAAATGAGGAACGGGAGAGACACAAACTGGGACTCGCAAGTACGACTGGAGCAGAGAGGAACTGCTGAGTTAAACCGACGAACAGTGAAAAGATTATTGATTTAATTTGATGTGGCTGCGCTGGGCGAGTTTTGTTTTGAAGAGTGCTAGAAGTAAAAATTAAAGTTTTTACGAGTCCCAGTAAGCCGACTCCTGTCTTCTTTCTTGCCTCACTCTGAACCTTACCACAAACGTAAACTGCACACACTCACACCCCAAACATTCTTATCTAGTTACTTATTTGAAACATACATTTATAAAATAAAGATTACAGCTTCTAAATTCGCCCTTTTCGGTAACACTTTATAATAATGTTCAGTTGTAAGTCATTAATAAGTCATTAATGAACTAATCATTTACAAAACATTCATAAATGATTAACAAGTGATACACTAACATTTTATGTATGTTTTGTAAATTTAGTTACAAGTCATTTACAAGTGATTAGTAAATGATTAACTAATTATTTATGAAACATGACTATGCGATCATAAATGATTAATAAGTGATATGTTCATTATTTTATGTATGTTTTGTAGATTTAGTTACAAGTCATTTACAATTGATTAGTTAATGATTAACTAATCATTTACAAAACACGACTATGCGTTTCATAAATGTTTAATAAATTGTTACATTTTTTTGTATGTTTTGCTCACATCAGGTGCACAGTAGTTAAAGACTCCATGTGTTTCAGAGAAGACAGCTGTCTATACCCTCACCAGTCAGCACTTACACTGCAGTACACACTACACTACACTACACTACACTACAGAAGACAGCTGTCTATACCCTCACCAGTCAGCACTTACACTGCAGTACACACTACACTACACTACACTACACTACAGAAGACAGCTGTCTATACCCTCACCAGTCAGCACTTACACTGCAGTAAACACTGCAGTGTTCAACACCTGTTATAGATGATGTGTAAATGCATGAATAAATAATTTACAACACTTTCTGCATCCCCTAATCTAAAGCGTAAACTATTCATCACTTGTAAATGTGTTACACTTACCTGTTACAAATGATCTGTACATGTATTCAAGGCATTTACAACACTTTCTGCACCCTCTAATTGCTACATTCATGCAAAAAAACATTATTTATTAAACATTTATGATATGCATATTCATGTTTTGTAAATGATTAGTCAATCATGATTAGTTAATCATTAACTAATCAATTGTAAATTACTTACAACTGAATCTACAAAACATACATACAATAATGAACATATCACTTATTAATCATTTGTGAATGCATAGTCATGTTTCGTAAATAATTAGTTAATCATTTACTAATCACTTGTAAATGACTTGTAACAGAATTTACAAAACATACATAAAATGTTAGTTATCACTTGCTAATCATTTATGAATGTTCTGTAAATGATTAGTTCATCATTAACTAACCACTTATAAATGACTTACAACTGAACGTTATTATAAAGTGTTACCGAATAATCTAAACAGCCAACATGCGAAACAGCATGCAGACACAAACAATACTTGTGAAGGAGTGAAGGTGAAGGAACAAAAACGAGCAAATTAATCATATACAGCTGACACATATGAACTAATGATAACGGTAACAAAGGAGACAAATGAGTGGTGGGATTCTGAACAAAGAAGACACATGACAAATGAATTGACAAACTGAATGTCCATGAAAATGAAACTAAACTGAACAGAATGGTGACAGGGTGTGTGTAATTTACACTGTAAAAAGCAAAAAGTATTGTCTGCGCAAACTTCAAAAACGCGAACCAGCGAGAACGCCGTATCACACATCAGTGTTCACAAAAGTACCAGCATGTCATTTATGGTAAATATATTGTTATTAAGTTAAAGTCCCCCTGTAGTCAATCATTTTATCACTTAAAATTCATTTTTGATCATCAAAATAGCATGTGTGAATTTTTTTTATTCTTGCCTTAAAGTCCCCGTGAACCGGAAGTTGCAAACGACTTTTCTCCAGTGTAATGACGTATTTCCCAGTGAAACGGAATATTGAACAGAGGGCAGGGTTTTACTCTAGCGCTCCTCCTCTCCATCTCTGCTCATAGCAGACTAACGGTTTGAGGGGAGTGGTTACGCGTTGCGGTCCGTGTACGTTTTGATAGTTTGTTTTCCAATTTGAAATGAAATAAGCAGAAACGAGAAAACGGCCCCTTTATTCGTTTTTTCGTTTTTTCAAAAAAAAAGAAAAAACAAGATTTCGGCTTGATTTTTCGTTTTTCAGTTCACAGGCAAAAAATTAATAAATGACTTCAAAATTCGTTTTCCACATGTGGGCGGCCTGACACGCCCCCTTCCGCCGATTGGTCAAGCAAATATGAGCATGTGACGTCATCAGTTGTCGCTCAGGTCAGGGTCTGTTCAACAAAATAATAGTCCTTTACTATGGCTACAGATTCTTAAACTGTATATAGGCTACAGGGCAGGTCCGGGCTTTCTTCTGTGCAACTTTACGCGTTTCACAAAAATCTTTACATCAGAAATATTAATTATTAGTCTGCCACCAGCCTGTTTTATTTAGCTGTGTGTGGTGAAGTTGCGCTTGACAGCGCCGAGCGGGAGAGGCTCACTGACCAATGTTCAGATCAGCAGTCAGAACTTTTCTTTTAGACGCTCCGTTTTGCCACGGGATGGGGATTGCAAATACTGTAATGCCAATCGGCTGAGGGTGGCTACCGATGATGATGGTGAAATACATTTTTACTGAAACTGTAATCATATCCGCGACCCGTGAGAATGAGACAGATGATTGACAGGACGATAGCGGAGGAAATTAAAGGCGCAAGATAACTTCTGTTAACAAAAACATAAATAAAAAAGTGTTTAATATAAGTGACTTTGTCTTTGTTTTATTGTTTTTGTTGTTTTTAATCAAATAATTGTGAACCACAAACTGAGCCTTCGTTTTAAAGGGCAATTTCCAAATATATTTATTTGTTATAATATTTTATAATACAGCATAAATAAAAACAAGCACACGTAATATGTATGCCTATAGGCTAAACACCACAGTTTTTTGGTTTTGTTTGTGTGAACTTTTATCCCCAACCATATTTCTTCATGGGCTCCACGCCAGGGGTCACGCTCAGCACCCCATGGTACTATCTGTAGCCTATAATTAACAGTATGCTGACCCAGTTTATATGTAAAATCTTTGGTAATCTATATGTAATATCTAAAAACACTTTACAGTGTGATGGAAATAAACTTTTCTTAAAGCGTCTTGTATATCACCACAGATTTATTGACACCCTTTATCTGTGTTGTATACTGTATACTGTAATAGACAATTGTCCTGCAGAATGAGCTGAAAACGTGCTGTCAATTTCCACCAAGAAGAGTTCCAAAATGCTTTGAAAATCTTAATTGATCCTGTTTGAGTTCATGCTTAATAGTTTGCCTTACTGTTCTCTGAATTAACACAAAGTAGTTATTAGTAAAAATGGGGGAAACTGGATCAAGTTCCTGTGGAATCAATGAATGTTCTTGATGGCATGCATTGTTTCTCGTTTTTATTGTTTGATTATACAGCCAGGACTGAACTTTCATTTGGGTTCCACCAGTAAATCTATATCCACCAGTATATATATATATATATATATATATATATATATATATATATATATATATATATATATATATATATATATATATATATATATATATATATATATATATATATATATATATATATATATATATATAAAATGTCATGGTATAATTAATCTGCTTATTGTGAGCCTAAATGAGTAAATTGTCAAGTCAAGTCAAGTCAAGTGTATTTGTATAGCGCTTTTCACAATACAGATTGTATCAAAGCAGCTTCACAGTTAACAAGGTTTGTTTCTAATGGAATTCATTGATTGATA
Organism: Scardinius erythrophthalmus; assembly: GCF_964197995.2. Lineage (NCBI taxonomy): Eukaryota > Metazoa > Chordata > Actinopteri > Cypriniformes > Leuciscidae > Scardinius > Scardinius erythrophthalmus. Next base: position 24,232,511 of record NC_138244.1, on the reverse strand, counting down.
AAATTAAAATTAAATATCCCCAAAATATCCCCAACTGAGCAAGCCAAAGGCAACAGTGGCAAGGAACCGAAAAACTGGTGACAGGTGACCTGATGGAGAAAAAAAAACCTTGGGAGAACCCAGGCTCAGTCGGGGGCCAGTTCTCCTCTGGCGTTTATGAACTAGAGGTCGGATTTAACTGTAAGATTAAAAGTATTATATGAATGCCTGGCTGAAGAGATGCGTCTTTAATCTAGTTTCAAACTGGGAGAGCGAGTCTGAGCAACGAACAGTATCAGGAAGGCTATTCCAGAGTTTTGGAGCTAAATGTGAAAATGCTCTCCCTCCTTTGGTGGATCTGGATCTCCTAGGTATGACCAAAAGCCTTCAATTTAGTGATCTTAAAGAGCGCGATGGATTATAGGGCGATAGAAGATCCGTTAAATAAACTGGAGCTAAGCCGTTTAGGGCTTTATAAGTCAGTAGCAATACAATACGGGACTTTATAGGTATATGTAGTGATATTAAAATCTGTGTTATATGATCATATTTTCTTGATCTAGCAAGAACTCTAGCGGCTGCATTTTGGACTAACTGTAGCTTGTTTATTGAGGATGCAGGACAACCAGCTAATAAACCATTACAGTAATCTAGTCTCGAGGTCATGAACGCATGAACTAACTTTTCTGCATCAGAAACTGAGTGATCTGATGGGGATAAAATTGGTATTTAATCATTATCAGGCTGACTTGCCACCAACTACTGGTGCTTTTTTATATTTTGAAAGTAGTGTTTCATGTTGTCACTTCACATTTAATAGCCTCTTAGAATGAAATCGCTATGCAAATTCACAGTGCCTCCTTTGAGTTGCATTAGACAGTGTGTAATGTAAATCTAAATGCAGGTTCTGTGTAATGTGTGTAATGTAGTGTAATGTAATGTAAATCTAAAGATGCTGCTTCTGTGCCACCTATACTGCAAAGCTGGGTGTTTGTTCATACAGAGTTAATCAGACAGCCTAAAGCCTCTTACGTTGTTAATTTAAATTTCAAAAAACAATTCGACATTTGCTTGCAATGTTTTTCTTACAAAAAACCTCATCATTCTGCAGGACAATTGTCTATTACAGTATACAACACAGATAGAAGGGTGTCAATAAATCTGTGGTGATATACTGTACAAGACACTTTTAAGAAAAGTTTATTTCCATCACACTGTAAAGTGTTTTTAGATATTACACATAGATTACATATAGCCTACCAAAGATTTTACATATAAACTGGGTCAGCATACTGTTAATTATAGGCTACAGATAGTACCATGGGGTGCTGAGCGTGACCCCTGGCGTGGAGCCCATGAAGAAATATGGTTGGGGATAAAAGTTCACAAACAAAACCAAAAAACTGTGGTGTTTAGCCTATAGGCATATACATATTACATGTGCTTGTTTTTATTTATGCTGTATTATAAAATACCCATATTATAACAAATAAATAAAATATATTTGGAAATTGCCCTTTAAAACGAAGGCTCAGTTTGTGGTTCACAATTATTTGACTAAAAACAACAAGAACAACAAAACAAAGACAAAGTCACTTATATTAAAACAGTTTTTTATTTATGTTTTTGTTAACAGAAGTTATCTTGCGCCTTTAATTTCCTCCGCTATCGTCCTGTCAATCATCTGTCTCATTCTCACGGGTCGCGGATATGATTACAGTTTCAGTAAAAATGTATTTCACCATCATCATCGGTAGCCACCCTCAGCCGATTGGCATTACAGTATTTGCAATCACCATCCCGTGGCAAAACGGAGCGTCTAAAAGAAAAGTTCTGACTGCTGACTGGACACTGGTCAGTGAGCCTCTCCCGCTCGGCGCTGTCAAGCGCAACTTCACCACACACAGCTAAATAAAACAGGCTGGTGGCAGACTAATAATTAATATTTCTGATGTAAAGATTTCTGTGAAACGCGTAAAGTTGCACAGAAGAAAGCCCGGACCTGCCCTGTAGCCTATATACAGTTTAAGAATCTGTAGCCATAGTAAAGGACTATTATTTTGTTGAACAGACCCTGACCTGAGCGACAACTGATGACGTCACATGCTCATATTTGCTTGACCAATCGGCGGAAGGGGGCGTGTCAGGCCGCCCACATGTGGAAAACGAATTTTGAAGTCATTTATTAATTTTTTGCATGGGAACTAAAAAACTAAAAATCAAGCCGAAATCTCGTTTTTTCGTTTTTTTTTGAAAAAACGAAAAAACGAATAAAGGGGCCGTTTTCTCGTTTCTGCTTATTTCATTTCAAATTGGAAAACAAACTATCAAAACGTACACGGACCCGTTGCCCAAACCAATTCCTCAAACCTACGTCATCGGAGAAGGTCCTCCAATGCAGAGGGGAGGGGCATTTTCAGATTTTGATTAAAGATTACCATGGTAAAAAAATTTGTTTTAAATATTTTCTTGCACGGATTAATTGTTCACCACAAGACTAGTAATATGCGCTAACAAAGTAAATAGGGTCAATTTTGATTTCATGGGGACTTTAAAATAACTTGAATGTAACTCGAAACCCTCGCTTTATCTAGTATATGTGGATCTGTGAATATGCAAATGAGCCCCGCCTCTCACTTATACAGGGTTGTCTACAAGTCGATGTAGCCTATCAGAATGGTAATGCATTTTATGTATTGCTCTCTACAATGTCGGACACATAACTGTAATTAATATGACAATTAATATTACACAAACCATGTTCGCATTCCTCAGCTCAGAGTCAGACAGCCGCCTTCTAAAAATCAACATGCTTAGAAACACTTTGAACTACTAAGAACATCAGTGGAGAAAGGCATATATTTCATCATAACATTGTAACATACATTATATACATAATTCACCTACTACGTTGACCTGATTGGTTACAAGGTCGTTTGTGACATAAGAAATACCAACGATTTCAAACCACGGTTTTGGAACTGTCTTTGGTTCACTGCTGTTTTAAAGGAGAAAATACTCAACAATGCAGTTGAGTTATGAATTTGCACATGGTTTGTTTTAAAACATATTAAAAACACAACATAGACATATAAACATTAAAAACTTGATTTTTACCACAGGGGGTCCTTAAATAAAATAAATACTGTGTTTTTTAAGCATTATTAATTGTAGTGTAAATGTACTGTATGTGTTCAAGTTTAATGTTGACACCATTTTTTTTTTTGACAGAAAAGTATAATTATATATTAGTTAAATTTGCTGAGCAACTTTTACGTCTTACAGATGTTTATCCAGGTCTGACCTTGATAGATGTGTGGTGGCCTGGCCCCCGTCAGCGTGTGTGATCGAGGTCTCTCTCCTCTCAGGGAACCAACGCCTGTGAGCTGAGGTGATTCTGAGCGGGATGACATCATTTCCCCTCTGAGCTCATCCAGGTCGTGTTCAGAGAAGGAGCGATCTCTCTTCAGAGGTGTAGGAGAGCTCTCCACCCGCCTCATATCCACACCATCTGGAGATTCTTCATCCTTCATAAAAAACATAGAGGCATTATTTAAATTAAAAATACAATTCAAACAAACTAAGTCAGGGAGATCTACCAGAGTTTTCCAACAAACTGGCTTCTGGAATTATCATGTGAATTATGCTGGTTAAAGTATGCAACTCTTCCTTAAAGTCTTAAAGTCTACATTTTCTCCTTGACCATTGTTGCCACAAAGGAAAGAGCAAGATCATAAAAGAAATGCTGACTGCACTGAAATATCTTACCTCAAATATATTCATCTCCTCCATTTCTGCCAGTGTTGGAGCTTTTAGAAGAACACGTATGCGGGACGGTGGCCGGTACCCTGCTCCTGCGACTGACAGGTCAATGCAGGAAGTGGATTTGATGTCACATTGGCAGGTGTGTGCCAGACATGGTAATGAGCCAAATGCTGAAGAGTGACAAAACATTGCTGTGAGTGGTCTACGTAACGCACAATTGAATAGAACTACAGAAGTCAAGGAGGACTGATAGTGTTAAGAATGCTGTTTCTAAAAACTTGTATTGTTCCGGTGTGATACAAGATTAACATACATCTCTTTGAATTGTGCGGCTCCACAGGTTTCAGTTTGTGATCCTGTCTGATCTCAGCCAGGACTCGATCATGGAGCGACTGCGGTCGCTGAGGGGCAGGAGGCAAGCAGCGTTCAGACACCTGCGGACGTCAGGAAAGTCTTCAAACAAAACCATACATACATTTTGCTGATGTTTTAACCACTCTTTCTTTCTCTTCTTCAGAGAGAGCTGTGAATGCAATACTGGCTATGATAATTAATATAAATCGACTTTTCAAGGAAAGGCAGACTGCTACAGTATGTTTGAGAAAGATGACATTTTCACAATCAAACACAACAGATCCTAAACACAATTAGGAACTTGCTAAGTTTTACACCGTGTCCAAACCTGGAACAATGTGCTACATTTCCATTGACAAGTAGTTTGTCTTGTCGTAACTAAAAGCAAAAATGCTTTAAATTTTGTTGTTATATTTAAGTGTCTCTACCTACTATGTACTTACATTAAAAAAAAGCATTTTATGCAAATTACTTATAAATACATGTTGTTACATTGTACTTACATTTAAAAGTAGCTACCTGCATTTAATCACATTTTTAATACATAAATAGTAGTTAAAGACACCTATAAAACGGGACCAAATTAACATTTAAAATTCAGAGTTAAAAACAGAACTACCCATAATCATGAAGAGAGATCAATCATATAAGTCGCAGTTACCATGAAAACGGAAATCACAGCACAAGAATGTCTCACTCCTGTCAAGAAATGCAAATAACATAAAGTCGTCTTATAATATCTCTTCACTACTTCTACATTTATATTATGTGAATATGTTGCACCTGCCATACTGACATATTGTCAATCGTTTAGTCATGTACTTTTGTACTTACGTTTTTGATTTGATTACATTCATTTGCTCATTGCAGCTCATCAAGTACAAGTAAATCTTATAAATTACTAAAAAAAATCTCGAAGCTGGTTGGTTTGGTACATGAAATAGAATTCTTTATAGAAGTTTTTTTTTTAAAATGCCAATGGAGAAACTTAAAGGGACTATGTGTAGCTTTTTAGGTATTTTATTATCTAAAATCAATATTTTTATTCATAAATATGCCCTCAATGGGGTATAAATACCTATGCCAATGATCAGACTAATCCTCGTAAATGAAGAATTTATTATCTTTATATACATGGGACGGGTAAGTCCACGGAGGCTTCCATGTAGTTCCGCCATCTTGAAAAACTATAATAGCAGAGAGGGACAAAAAGTACTAGACCAACGCGTTTCCACAACGCGTTTCGTTCAGAGCCAGCGTCACGTGACTGAAGCCAGCAGAAGCGGAGGAGCAGAGAGAGGCGCTTGTCACTGCCGCGGTAAGTTTAAAAGGATGCACTGCACGGTTATTTATACACCGTTCGTTCATTCATACATATGAGTCACAGGATAAGGACTCCTCGTCGTCGAAAAAGTCCAAAATAGACCATAAAAGGAAACGTGACCGGAGATTAATGCAGGAGAAAGCTTTCAAAGAGACCCTGAAGTTGCCTGCTTTCTTCTCGACAGGTAAGTCAATGTTACGGTCTTAATTACAAGCTTTTTTTTCATTGATTGGTAGTGTACTTTATTATATAGACAGTAGAACATTTATAGTTAAAAGTTAAACAGGCTCTTTGATGAATAGCAGCTACTGAGTAAAGTAACGTTAGAGAAGGCTCTGATGATGATGATATCTAACAATGCACGTACTTCAAAAAATATAACGAGTAAAGAAGGCATTACTACTAATTACCATAGTAATGTTTTTCACAGTCAGTAATTCATACTGTAACATTCTTTTTTTCGTTGTTTCAAGTTTCCGTTTGTTTTAAATAACAAACCTGTTCACCGAAGAAAAACTCGAAGTGCTATTATAAGACATCCTGTCATAGCTTTTTGGTACATAACGGCTACCGTAGATGCAACGCGCATTTGAAAAAGTGAGGCGCTGGAGAGCATTATTCGTTTGAATGCAAAATACAGTTTCACCACTAGATGGGAGTAATTCCTACACATAGTCCCTTTAATGTGAAAAATACTTCTTAAACAACGGCTGCTGAAAAAGTGGGTGGTCACTGTTCGAATAAACAGTTATATGGAGAGGAACGATGGATGTTACCCTGCGCAAGACTGCAAAAATAGAAACCAGCTGACAAAACAAAAGTATCCTGCTGCTTGTTGTGATTGTGACTAGTACACTGTAAATTATAATTAGTTAGACTTAAGCATGCAAACCGATTGCCATAAAAAAATAAGTGTAATAGGAATAGTTATGTTGACAAATGCTTAGTTAGTATAGTTCACTTACACAAAAGTTCTAAAAAGTTCTAAAAAGCACTTTAGAGAGTACTTGATAATTTACTTTAGATTTACTCTTGACCTACTATAGCTACTCAGAATTACTACCAGAGTGCATTACATACAATTAATAAAAATTGTATTCCCTTCCTTTGAAACCAAATAACTGTGATTTCTTGTTTCATCGCTGCATCAATAGGAAGAGAATTACAATAATATAAATGAAGTTCCAAGTGCCCATCCAAAGGGAACACTACAAACAAAAACATTTTAGGAAAATCAACATCAATTTATGAAGTCAGCTTATGTGGTTCCCACAAATTTTTCAGTTGTATTGACAATTCAATATTCAAGATGACTTTGGGAAATGAGTGAATGCAACTAAAGAAAGATATTGGCAGAAGTAGAGGAAATAAGTAAAAAGTCTATTAAGAATTGCCCCGCCTCAACATTTATTTATTTTTATTTATTTTTTGCTTGACAAAATGGCACTCAAACCAATCAATTATTCTGAACTTGGGTTTTCTGAGTAATCATGGAATAGTATGTGAATAGTACATATTACTATATAATTTAACAATTAAGTTAAGAAATTAAAGGAACACTCCGACTTTTTGGGACTTTAGCTTATTCACAGTATCCCCCAGAGTTAGATAAGTCCATACATACCTTTTTCATTTCTGTGCGTTCTGTAAGTGTTATTTGACGCACCCACCGCTAGCCTAGCTTAGCACAAAGACTGGATGTAAATGGATAGTGTTAGCATAGTAATCCCAATAAGTGACAAAATAATGCAAACATTTTCCTATTTACATGTTGTGATCTGTATAGTCACAGCGTGTACAAATAACAAGGCTATATGAGACAGAGACCATTTTTAATCGTATAAATACTGGGAACTATATTCTCACTAGGCGTAGGAGCACAGCTACTTGGGCGGAGTGATTAGCACAGCACACGAGACACCCTGTGGTGAGGAGCAGAGAGTTCGCTCAGAGTTGGAGTAATAGAGTCAGGAATTACTAGATAGTAAATTTATAGTTTACAATCATGGGTGTTCGCTGTATTGTAAAGAGCTGCGACAATAAACAAGGGAGACCAGGTAATACTATGATGTTTCATAGAATTCCAACCAAAAACGCTGACCTGATGAATCGATGGCTACTTATCCAAACACACCTGTAAACAGCATCAATAAGTATTTCGTTTGCTCTGAACATTTTACTATAGACGACTATTTTGAAAAAATGCAAGTTGCCACACGGACCATGAAACGTGTGCTAAAGGATACAGCCATCCCATCGATAATAAAGACAGGACAAATTGAATCACCTGTTGCTGCGGTAAGTGTTCCGTTATGTTTTGAGATGACTAACATTAGCCATACTGTAACAGTGCCATGCTAATGTAATGTAACCTTAGTAGTGACACTATTATGTGAATAGAGGCTCCGTGTATCCCCTTTATTGTTATTATCACTGTACTATGAATGACCATTATAACAAAATCACTTACTTGGTGGACAGCTGACCATTAGGTTCACTCGGCATGGGGCGTTTCTTCCAGTTGATCTTCCGTGGTAGTGACGCAAATATTTTGATTGTGTGCTTGATCATCACTCATCAAGCCTTGACATTGATGGCAATACCCGGTCCCATTCATTACAACAAAGGCACTCGGTTTCTGTCGGCATAGGTTGGCATGTTCCACATTTACACCACCAGTCCGTGTTCGTTCTGATTCTCCCTTCGACATCAATCTGTTCGGCATCTTGTCTTACAGCTTCCAAAGTTTGTAACTCCTCGTCTGTGTATTCTGGCTCAAAACTATGTGGTTCTGGATCTTGGTCTGATACACAGTAAAATTCCTCTGACAATTCCTCAAAGTCAGCCATGATCACGAGTCGCGTTCGCTACTAGCTAGTCTGTCACGTTTGTTTTGTTTACGGAACCATCAACAGTCAGGGCGTCTCGTGTGCTGCGCTAATCACTCCGCCCAAGTAGCTGTGCTCCTACGCCTAGTGAGAATATAGTTCCCAGTATTTATACGATTAAAAATGGTCTCTGTCTCATATAGCCTTGTTATTTGTACACGCTGTGACTATACAGATCACAACATGTAAATAGGAAAATGTTTGCATTATTTTGTCACTTATTGGGATTACTATGCTAACACTATCCATTTACATCCAGTCTTTGTGCTAAGCTAGGCTAGCGGTGGGTGCGTCAAATAACACTTACAGAACGCACAGAAATGAAAAAGGTATGTATGGACTTATCTAACTCTGGGGGATACTGTGAATAAGCTAAAGTCCCAAAAAGTCGGAGTGTTCCTTTAAGTAAAGTTAACTAAAAAGTGTTAGTTAGAATAACAGTGTAAGAAATTGTATTTGTATTGTGTCTGGTTAGGACATGGTGTTATTGCAAAGGAATGGTGTTATTACTGGTTTAAGAGGGGGTCTTGATCTGATAAAGTCCAAAATCATCTCATGAGCATTTCGTTTAACACATGTGGGAATATTTCCATCTACCTGCAAAAGAAAAAGAGGCAGATTTATGATATTATAGTTATTATCAAATATAAAAACAATGGTTAATCACTGTCATGCTGCATCAGCTGAAAAGTCTTTCCAAAGCCATAATCTCACGCATAATATAGTCGACTTACCGAGTTAGGATAAGATTAAATCAGGGATAAACCACTTAAAATGTGCTTACAACAGCAACCTCACTGCCCTCAGCATGAGTAAGCATAGTTAGAATGGACTCACTACAACTTTGCGAAGTTTATATTTGCGTGAACGAATATCTTGCATGAGCATCTCAAAGGGCGTAAGGCTGAACTCCGTGGGAAGAGGGTTAAACGGCTGTTCCTCCACCTTCTTGAGCTTCACACCCTGCCTCAACTCCTTCATTAGCTGCACCCACAGCCGAGTCTAAACGAACAAAAGACAAACACACACAGTTTCCATTATTACATGAACCATAGCTCATACACTGCTGGACATCACAAAGACAAATATGAGTAAATGAAACTACCATTTCATCTACTGTTCTAATAAGCACATCTTTTACCCAGTCAGTGTGTTGAAGAGCATCAAGCTCAGTGGTGGAATTTTCCTCCAGAGGTTCCTCTGTTCTGATCTTCTTCAGCATCTACAGAAAAATATCAGATACTTATCAGAACATAAGAGAGGAGGGTATAAAGCTTTGAATATTAAATTCTCACACAAACTATATAATGTGGTGTTTTATGTGACGTAAAAGCATGTTTTTATCCTCAAGCGAACAAACCCCGCCCACAGCTAATTCTAAAGTAATTTCAATCACAGGGGTGATTGGCTGCACACCACTGCAAATATTACCCCCTAAAAAAAACCTTAATCTTAGTACAGTGTTGGCAGAACATCCTGATAGATATTTGGTGCAAATGAATATCCATTCATGATATTTCTGATATTTGTACAAAATATTTCATATTTTGATAAATACCAATACTCCTGTAGTTCAAATAAATCATGCTGCTATGGGACCAGCAACAGTCCCTTGACTTTGCAGATCTGTTGCAGATCCCTGTCGGAGTGAAGACGCAGTGAAGCTGTGGTCTCCCTAGCAAGCTCTGCCCTGGGTCATTTTGACTGACTTATCGCTTGAGACTTACTGATATCAATATAATGACACTTTATTTTAAGTACTTCTTTATTGCACAAAGCACACTTCTTAATATTGAGATTTAAAATGTGTTTAATACCTCTATTAGTATAAGTATAGCAGAGATGTTCACAAGTCTTTCATCTGGAGTCCGAGTCAAGTCTGAAGTCTTTAAGCTGGAGTCCGAGTCAAGTCTGAAGTCTTTATCACTGGAATCCGAGTCAATTATCACTGGAGTCTGAGGCAAGTCTGCAATCTTTTGTCATGAGACCGAGTCGAGTCTTGAGTCATTTCATGCCTTGCAAAAAAAAAAAAAAAAAAATCTCAAACTCCAAAAACCCATTATTTGTATTATATAGACAAAATATATAATCTTTCTATTATCTGTTTTGTTTGTAATAAAGGTCCTAAGATATAAGGGATAATGCAAATCCAGCTTGTTACTTTAAAATCCATTACAATGTATAAAACAATCGTCCTGGCAACAAGACAAGTAGTTATTTTCGCTAAGTGGATGTCATTACTGACAGAATTTTCATTTTTGGGTGAACTAACCCTTTAAGAGAAACAGAAAAGTCCACAATTTCGTCGACAAGCAATGCATCATGCCTGCTATAAAGGCCAGGCGCAAACCTGGAGGTGTATGGACAGAAAGTCTTCATTCAGCAGGACTTTCCTTCTGCTGACAAAAAAAAACACGACAGAGTTTCAACAAATCCTGCGAAGATCTGATTCAGCACGGTATTCGTTTTACTATGTGATTCCCGGCCGTGCTCTGCGTCACACACGAGGCCGAGAATCATTAATTTCCCTGCCCACGAGAAGTGCAAGCTTTTTTGAAACATTTTGAACATTTGAAGGTAAGACGGGGATGGGTAGGTCAGGTTTTCAGTTTTTCCTTTAATTCTCACTGTAGGGGAGTTGCAATTTTATTTCATAAAAAAAAAAAAAACAGGTTTGAAGATATGATAAAAGATACAGAGGGACTTCACATTTTTATTTTAGGCCAGCTTTCTGGAGAGAGAGTCCTTATCGGAAGTGTGTATGCCCCTAACACATTTGAACCTACTTTTTTTCCTGAATTAATTGCCAATATATCATCATTTTCTGTTAATCACATTATTATTGGAGGAGAATATAATTGTGCGCTCGACCCCAGCTAAGACCTCAACCCACCTAAACATACAGCAGCTTCGAGACAGGCCGTTAAATTGAACCAGATTTTGGCCTGCTTGATGCATGGAGAATCATAAACCCTAAAGTTAGAGACTTTACATTTTATTCACACCCGCATAAGATGTCCTCTAGAATAGACTATGTGTTTGTGTCCAGACAGATCATGGATAGAGTGAACTGTAAAAAACTGTAAAAAACTGTGCTATAGACATATGTGCTATATCTGATCATAACTCAGTCTCTGCAGTTGCCTCTCCACCTTATCTTAACCCTGCATCTCGTCATTGCCGACTACAATCATCGCTGCTTAGTAACCTTTGTTAGTTTCTTGAAAAAGAATGGGTGTTCTTTATGGAAACCAACAAGCAGCCTGTTACAGAATCATCTCTCCTGTGGGAACCAGCGAAGGCTTATATTAGGGGGTCAATAATATCTTATTCTGCAGCATGGAAAAAGAGTCTTTCTCTCTTAGAACACCTTGTTAAGGATTTAGAATAGGTTTATTAAAAACCCCTCACGTGTTTTGCGGCAAGAATTAGATGCAGCTCGCTCAGCCTTAAATCAAATCTTAACTAGGAAGGTGGACACCTCAATGCTCTTTGCAAGGTAGAGACTTTACGAATATGGCAATGAGCCAGACCGTTTACTAGCACGATTGGCTAGAGGCAGGAATGAGGCAAGCATTATTTCATCACTCAAAGATGGCAAGGGCAGTTCAACTCATGATTCAAAACAAATGAACACTATTATGAGACAGTTTTATCAGAAGTTGTACTAAGTTGATTCATATAATTCCTTTTTAAACCGAATCTAGCTCCCTAGCCTATCTGAGGAGCAACAGCCAGACCTGAATAAGCCCATCTCAAAGGAAGAAATGCTAGAGGCAATTAAGTCTTTGAAAGGTGGTAGGGCTCTGATGGTTTTGACCAGGAGGAGTTCTACAAAAAAAACAAGTACATTTATTTTAGAACCTCTAACAGAGATGGACACTGATTAGTTTAAAAAGGGCTGTCTACCTGCTACGCTAAACATAGTATATATTTCATTGATTCAGAAAAAAATAAACCATCTGACTAATACGGCTCTTACAGACATGTGAGCCTGTAAAATGTAGACTGTAAGCTGCTCTCCAAGCTTTTAGCAAGAAGACTTGAATCATTCCTCCCTCAGCTAAAAACCAGACAGTCTTTATTCAACAAAGGCTGTCTTTCTCCAATGTCAGGAGACTTTTATAATATAAATTACGTTAAATCAGAGGTTATGCCCCTAGGGGGAGATTTGTAACTTTACTAGCTCACTGTCAAATTGTCCTTTTAAATTGTCCAGAACAGGCCTCAAATATCTTGGAATTTGTCTGTCACCTGATCTAACAGAGCTATGGAAACTTAACCCCTCTTATCAAAAGTCTAAAAGATGATTTGGAACGTTGGTTTAACCTTCCTTTATCTTGGATGGGAAGAATTAAAAATGAACATCCTTCCCAGAATATTATATATTATACAGAATTATATGCAAATGTTACCACTTTTCCCATGTTTCCCATGAAGAATATTTTTGATCTGGAAATACGTTTTTCATATTTCATTTGGCAAGGGAAAAAACCTAGAGTAAGAATGAAGATCTTACAACTGCCGGTAGATTGGGGGGGGGGGGGGTTAACTTAAGGTTTTACAATTGGGCTTGTCATACTCGCACAATTTGGAATTGGCTGCATTCTCATTTAGAATCCCTGCCGTGTGGATGAGTGGGCTGTGATGCCTTACTCATTGTTAAGTCTGCTTATAAGCAGTAAGGGTCTAAGGTTGTTGCCTGAAATTAAAAATAATCCTATTCTTTTCAACACTGTTAAAGTGTGGCAGGATATTATGAAATTTGCAGGGAGAAGGGGCTTTTTGTCAAGTCTGACACCATTAATTGGAAATAGAGATTTTCTCCCTGGCATTCAAAAATCTCTGTTTCATAGATGGCATGGGAAGGGGATAAGAGTGGTTGGAGATTTATATCTAAATAACACCTTAATGACATTTAACAAACTAAAGGACAAATTCGATCTTGAAAGCGGTAGTTTTTGGGCATACCTCCAGAGTCTGCATTTTTGAAATTCGGGTAACCTCAAGCCCCTTGGGGACATTATTGTTGTTGAAATTAACTGGTACGCCACACCTTATTTCAAAAGTTTATGTTCTTTTATTCAATGGATAACAGTGGGATTGATCATGTCTGGCGTACATGGGAGAAAGATCTCAGTAATGAATATATTGATGATGACTTGGTATATGCAGTTAGATCGATCGGAAAAAAATATTTACTTGCTATAGACTGGTTGAAACACAATACAAAATATTACTGAGACTCTATACTACCCCACGTATTCTGAATAAGATGAATAGTTATGTAATAAATGCCAGAGTGAAATTGGAACTTTCATGCATTATTTTTGGCATTGTCCAAGGCATTACAAGTTCAGGGATGGCACGGAAGATGGGTGATATTTTTAACCAAACTTTTGATAAGGACCCTGGGTTTTTCTTACTTGGTTTGTCAGCAAAAGACATAGCTTTATCTGCTAACCGGTTCTGTTAGAACTTTTACGTGCTTTTCTCAACTCAGTGAAGTGACGTCGGTGCCCGGGTTAGCAGTAGCATGAGCCGTCAGGCAAGTGTTATTTAAATAAACTCATGATGTACTTACAAACTTTCCAATGCCTCGTTTTATGAGTACAGAACCTATTTGTACTACTGTAGAAGTTTGGTACCATTCTGGACATTATTAGTCGGATAATTTACGAGATACAAATTTAGAGCCAATAGCACCTGCACTAAGCCATCCTGCTGATTTCTCTAAATAAGCTCTAACTTGTTCGACCAAGGGGAAAAAGGCTTCTGGGGTGTTTGGCTCGATGTTATGGTGCAAAGGACCCTAGGTTGATTTTACTCCGAACCATCCCTTTAAATAAGAGCTAAATAGTGAACAGTGAGATTTCAGAAATGGTATTTAAAATACATTTTAGTATATTTATGTTTCACTAGGGAAATCATTGGTTTCTAATTGTCTTTTTAAAGGTGCTCTAAGTGATGTCACGCATATTTTAGGCCGAAACATTTTTTTGTCACATACAGCAAACATCTCCTCACTATCCGCTGCCTGTCCCCTGAATACACAATATATAAATAACACGGTCTCTGTAGACAGCCCAGGCTCCACAAACGGCAACAAAAACAAACTGGCCCAGCCTGGACCACAAAACATAACAAACAGTGTTCCAGCCAATAACCGACAAGAATGATTTGGGGGTGGGGGGTTAGTGCGCGTGCACATGAAGGGGGGTGTAGAGAGTGGAGGAGAGAGAAGGATGAAGAGGGAAGTTAGCTAGAGGAGAGATGTCCTAGACAACGACAACGACTAATGTTAGAATTAGGCTATATTCTCTTGAATTTTGTGGCCGACACACGACCAAAAAGATGACGTTCCAATGAACAAATAACAAAGAAGACGGAAAAGGAGAAGGAATGTGCGAAGTCCCGAATTTATATCGGAAAAGCCTGTTTCAGGAAGCACGGAAGGGAGGGGGAGGGTACGGGATGAGGAGGAGGGAGGGTCAAGCTAGCCTCCGTTTTGTTTGACAATACTTCGAACATCAACAAGAAGTGACGTCACCCAACATCGCTTAGAGCACCTTTAATAAGATGTTTTCATGCTTTGACTAGCCAAAAATCTACTTCAAAAAACTGAATCTGTTCTCCTGTTCTCTATGTTACCCTCATTCCAAGTGAACTTGTATTTAAGGGTGTACTCACACTAGGCGATCTAAACCGTGCCAAAGCATGTTTGACCCCAAAATTTCAATTTGGTTTATTTTTCAAAATGGTTTATTTCAATAGTGTGATCGCTTCGTACCGTGCCCAGGTGGTTCCCTGGCCCACTTGGAAGAGGTTGGTTCAGTTGGGCTTGGGCGCGGTACGCATGAAGTGTGATCGCTAACCGCAACGGAGCACAGAACAGCTGCTAATCTTGTGTACACTACTGTAATCATTACGACAGCAAACATCTTCTATTACTACTTGGTAGTACACTTTTGAATTATTTCAATTAATTTTATTATATTTAGGTTGATAACAGGTCTGGTTCTCACCTTATTGACGAACAGGAATTGTGGTTTGCCAGTAAAGCTGCTAATTCATCCATCAATGTCAGCTGCCTTCGTAATCTTCTGATGCGTGCAGCACAATCAAGTGAAATCGCTGCGTGGCATAAATGATAAATCTTTTAGGCAGTCTATTAGCGAAAGCACTTTTCTTCCTGTTTTCTTCAAAACAAAAAGTTGTAAATGTAAATGACGTATCCGTGCTCCGGCCCTGAACATTAAGTGAAATGTGAGTGCAGGCCAGCAGGCGAGTGGGGAGGGGGGACAATCGCGTCAGGGCACGGTACAAGGCAACCATGCCTAGTGTGAGTACTCACTAAGTCTTAGCTGTTTTTTTTTTTTAACAGTCATGTTATGTTTAGTTTCATTATCATGTCTTGTTTAGTTTGTTTCATTGTCATGAGTTCTCATTCATTGAATTCTCCCTCAGTTAATGTCATTAATGTTCATTGTGTGTATTTTCTGTGTTGATTAAAGTCTCTTATCGGATATTCTGTGTCATGCGTCAGTCTTCAGATTTCAACTACACAACACCTGTGACAGAACACCGAACCATCATAACGAGTAATAAAAAAAGAAATTAAGAAAGAAAGAAAGAAAGAAAGAAAGAAAGAAAGAAAGAAAGAAAGAAAGAAAAGAGTCTGCCCGCTTCTCCTCATGAAGTGGAATCGCTCCCTCAAGGATCACACAAGAGACTTCATAGATCTGACATGTTTCACTCATTACTCCGACTGCTCATTCCGTGTATTCTTCAACACCAGCCTCAGCGAGCGGTCGAGGCTTTTGCTTGAAGATCGGATTCATCACGCCAGTATGGACATGAGGCTGGTCATAGGTCTGTGCAGAGCACTTGTCTGATTCTTGTGGTCTTTGCTGAGGGTCCTCTAATGTATTATTTGATGAGCTGGATGATATAATGTTGTATGGTCTACAGTCTCTGCTGGTCCCGTCCAGTCCCAAGTCGTCTTTGTCTCTGCTGGTTCAGCCCAGTCCCAAGTCATCTTTGTCTCTGCTCGTTCAGCCTAGTCCCAAGTTGTCTTCATCGCTATTGAATAAGATCAGCTCTAAGTCACCCTTGTCTCCATTGGCTTTGCGAAGCTCCAAGTCTCCTTTGTCACCATTGTCTCTGCCCAGCTCCTCTGCACGGCTCCTCTGTGCATCTGCCCTGCTGCTCAGATCCACCATGGGCTTGTTCTGAGGATCCCTCTGTGAGGCTTCACCGTGGTCTGTCTTCACTCAGGCTTCGCAGGTCCATCGTCTCCCTGATTTTGCTTTAGACTTCCAGATCTTCGGCTTTGCCTTGAATCTTCACCCTTCTGGCTCTGCCATGCTTCTCCTTCCCTCCATTTCCGCCATTGTCACCACTGGTTCAGCCTAGTCCCAAGCCGTTTTCGTCTCTGCTGGTTCAGCCCACTCCCAGGTCATCTTCATCACCACTGGTTCAGCCCAGTCCCAAGTCGTCTTCGTCTCTCCTGGTTCAGCCCAGTCCTTAGTCATCTTTGTCTCTGTCAGTTCAGCCGAGTCCCAAGTCATCTTCGTCACCATTGAATCAAAAATCTCCTTTGTTGCGGATGGTCCCACCCAGCTTCCCTTTCCCTCTCCTCTGCCAAAATCACCTAGTTCCTCTGCCTCAACTCTGCTTTCTCCCTTCAGCCCCTGGGCCCCTCCCTTGGTGCCTCTACCCTGCTGATTAGATCAGCCTTGGGCTTCCCAGTCATCTGCTCCGGCACCTCGGCCTTGCACGCCTGCAGCTCCACCTTGGCCCCCAGGCCTTTCGTGTCACCCTGGGTCTACGTCTCCTCAGCTCTGCTTGGGTCTCCACTAATCACATCGTCACCTCAGTTAGTAGGACTTTGGTTCTATCCGGGCTCCTCCCTCGATCAGATCTGCCATGGGCCTTCATCCCGTCTCTGCTCTGGGTCATCCTCTGGCTCCTCCCTCTATTGCCTCCTCCCTGGCTCCCCCCTCCATCATCTCCACCTTGGTGTTTTCATCTGTCAGCCCCTCTCGGTCACCTTTGTCTCTAGATCCTCGTCCTCCTCCGGAACCTCCTCCTTCCCATCTCTGTTGGTCTTTTGCTCTGCGAGGACACGCTTCCCGGGGGGTGGGTTATCATTTCATTTTCATGTCTTGTTTAGTTTAATAGTTTCATTATCATGTTCTGTATAGTTTACAAGTCATAGTTTTCTTTGTCACAGTCTTTGCCTGACATCTCATTCATTTGTTTCTAGGATTCTAATTAGTTCTCACATGTTCCTTGTTTGACCATTCTCTGTGTATGTAAACCCTTAGTTCCCACAGTTCAATGTTCAGTGTCAAAAACGTTTTGTGTATTCCCTGTATTGATTAAAGCCTCTTTGTATCAATCATGACACTTATACCTTACATAGTTTTGGTCATGATTTTCAAGAATGATAGCATGTAATGCTACCTGTACCTGCTAATAATTCTAATTTCATTAGAACTTTGATAACAAAATCAAAGACTTTCTCCTATTTTACTATACTTACTTAATTTTACTATTTTGACTATGCATATGTTTAGTTATATGTTTAGTTGTATTTTATAACTTTTATTTATAGTTTTTTCTCTACTGTACGATATCAGAAATTAATTATGTGTAAACAATTTTTGGTTTGCGACCAAGCAGTTCAGAACCACTGATCTAGGCTGAGTGTTTTCCCCCCCACAATTTCAATGTTACATATTTTATTAAAGGGATACTTCACCTCTGGAAAGATGAATGTGTATTTAAAATAGGTAATTTATGTAGAAGAAATGTGAAGAAATTTTTTTTAATTTGGAGCTTTCTAGACTGAGAAAAGCCAGAAAATGTATTTTTGGCTTATGTGGATGAAAGACAACAACTCCCAGGATGCACTTGCTTCGCTGCCCTAGGAGGCCACGCCTACCTGTTAGAGAGCGCAGTTGAAAACAACAAGGTTAGGCTACCAGTGAGTCTCCGTGACGAGTCTGCCTGGGATTTCGAGATCGCCCAAAATGTCCGGGATTCGGCTTTTGCGTTCTACAGTCGCCATTCATCATGTTTACTGTGGCGAGCAGGACGAGGCTGAGGGGTGCTGGAGAACGGCGCGACGCCGGTGGCGTCATTACTGAGACGCGCCGGTCTCGTATCTCTCACGGAGGTGCGGGAATTTTCTTAGCAATGTTAAAACGCACATCAACCGATTACTTGTTTAGCGTTCATGTAAACACTACATTCAGATTCACCAATCGGAAGGAATTCAGTTAGATTGAAGCAAGAGGTGTGCATGTAAACAATGAATGGCGACCGCAGAAAGCTGAATCCCGGACATTTTGAACGATCTCGCCCGCTGGACAAGTCCGGGAAAAAGAGGATGGTAACCCCTACTACTCAGCTTTCTCCTACTACTCAGCTTTCTTCACAGAACAAGAGCCTGCAAGCTTAGCTTCCAAAGAAAGACGGCTGACTGTGTGTACATTATGTGAGTGAGATCCCACCCTCTATGGGCGGGTTGAAAACATGCGGAACAGCCCCTACTACTGGCTGTAGTCTTTAGCCTCTGGCCAAAAAATCCTCCGATGACGCAAAATGACGATTTTTGCGTCATCTGAGGATTTTTTCCAGACAAAAAATACATAAATCTCTCCTCTCAGGGGGATATGAGGGTGGAAAGCAGGGTAATTCGAAAATACTACAGGTTTTCTACTAATACAAAGCTTAATGCTAAATCCTGAAGTATCTCTTTAAAGAAGCATGAAATTAAATATTCTTAACAAGAAATATGATCACAGACATGACCCATGTGAGCACCATGGTTCCATCAGTATGTCTTCTCACCTCTTTGGCATCTCTTATCCTGCTGAGGAAGGTCTGAAGCTCAAGGGTCTCCAGGAAAAGTGCCCGACACACGGCCTGGTAGTGCTCTGGTGCCAAAGCTGGATTTGCCAGTCGGCGGGAACAAAGTGTCATCACCTGATGAACAGTATGAATGCCATGCACTTTGCCTTCTTCTTCCTCTTCTTCATCCTCCTCTTGGCCACTGTAGCCTTCGTCTTTAGCTGCATTACTGCCACAATGTTTAGATTCGCTGCAGTCCTGACCACCGACCATAAACTCAATAAGCTGTTCAAGCTGAGGGCTCAATTCCCGTTCCTCACTGTCATCCAGTCCCCAGTCCAAAGCACCGTAGATCGCAGCACCCATGGACTGAACCAGCTGCACACATGTAGGGTGAAGAAATGAGGTTTGTTAGGGGATGGAGACCGCAAATATTACATAATTATATAAAGTGCCATTATAGTCTCACCTTTCCATCAGCAGCAGAAGCACAGTTAGCATTACTGTCATCTAGAAAAGAAAAAAAAGATTAGAGGAAGAAAACTGCCAATTGCATTTCTAGATGTTTTTGTAACTCGACTGATCTACTAACACTGTACTAGTGTCAGAACCATTATAAGTGAATAAAAATACAAGGAATGCTAAACATTTTAAAGGTTCATAATTGCTATGCCTATGTAAGCTAAAGATTTGTGCAAGCTAAGCATATAAACTTGTCTTCTCTCTTTGCTTACCTTTCAGATTAGCAAACCGTACCAAAACTTATATAACTTTTACACTTTTACTATTCTATTACTATTACTATATCTATTACTAATACTTTTCACTTTTACTAAATTTGGGTTAAATGTATAGCTAAATTTTAAATGTCTCAAAGCAGGAAATTATTTTCAATTTGAATCTCCCACATGCCAAGTCACGATTTGTCCAGTAAAACACTAAATTAAATGTAAAAAATTTGAAGTAGAAAGACTGAAACAGTATTTTCTTGTAAAACGTACTCCAATAAATACTTCGACAAATTTTATTTTTTTACAATTTTTTTTTTACGAATCATAAACATGTTTAGCATGTCAACATTCCAAAAATTTAAACCTGTGTACATATGACATTTTTTCTGAATGTTGCTGAAATCTTAGTTGTCCACATATTTTATTTGCAATACTCATCAGTTTAGTAAATCTCTGATATGTTATTTTATTTGTATGTCAAAAGGACTAGATCATACAACAAGTGCCATCTGAAGGGAAAATAATGGTATGGCAGAAGTGTCCCCACAAACACATCCAAGGTCTTCCTCAGGTCTAGACATGAATGGGTTGGTTTCTGTGGAAGATATAAGGTATTGTAGCGCTCCACTACGGGAAAAGAGGAAAACAGACACAAAATGCTGTGAAGCGTCTCCCCGGAGGGCGTCTTTATTTTTCCAAGCCGTGAAAAATTAGGTGCAATCAAACTCAGTCTCTGTGTTTCGTGCAGGTGAAGTGTTCCGTGGTGTGAAGTGTAGTTCCTCCTTGCCCAGCAAAGAGAGGGGAGCTTAGCCAACTAGCTGGGTGATCCACATTCACTTGGGTAAGTCAGTCACTCTCTAGGCAAAGAAAAGAGACACAGGGGTTTGTCATGCACCCAGTTAGAGTCCAAACTGCTCTCCCTTCTTCTTCCTTGCTGGAGCTTATATCTCCCTTTGGGTGATTGCCTCATCGTCGTCACCTAGGATAGGCAGGTGTTCCCCATGAATAGCATTGTCAGGGGTGATGAGGGGGGAGCAAGCAATATCTTGTCACATCCCACTACCCCCCCCCCCCCCCCACACACACACACACACACACACACACACCACCACCCCGCCACCTAAAGGTGCCATCAGGCTTAGGTAAAAGCCCAATCGGGCTGGGCCATGGGCTAAAGGAAGGTTCGATGACTCCTACCTGGAGCATTTTTTTCTACTTCCTCCTCAATGGCTTGCCAACGAGATTCTGGAATTTGATAGGGCCGCTGCCGAACTGTGACACCATGGGGAGTCTGGATGTCATGTGACAGGACGGAGGTGCATCCCAGACAGTTGTAAAACACATCACGGAAGCTTTGGACTAGGGCTTCCAGTTCTTTGTGTTGGTGTGGATTGAGCTGCGGATTCAGCTTCGTCTCCCAGGCTGGCGCAGCCTATAATTTATGGGTCCAACTCACAAACAGCGGTGTATGGGCCCTGCCAGGAGGACAGGAATATACAGGCCACACTGGGTACTAAGACCAGGACTTCGTCACCTGGTCACTTGGCCACCCTAAGCCTAACTGCACTGGCCAATCGTAGAGTCTCTGCTGGGTACGCTGGGATTCAATCAGGTGTTTCTTGACCAGAGCCATTTTCCATTCAATTGACCGTTCGCAAAACCCCGCCCTCGAACGGTCCTCGTCCAATCCTAGCTCAGCAACTGTAACTAAGGAGAAGGACCTCCGTCAAACATTGCGATTTCAGCACATGGTGAAACGATGCGCCTATGGCACCTGCAGGTCTGACACTAGGTACCCCAAAAGTTTAGAGGGAGGGGTCGTTTTTTTCGCCTTTCCAAAGCCCAAGACCCAAGCGGAAATATGTCAACAATGGATTAAGCAGTGTGGGAGACCTCACTCACAGCTAAATGCCTCGAAGATTAATAAGCATACATGTGTCAGCGTATATAATATATAAGCGTCAGTCACGCCCGTTTCACATATACTCGTAGTCCGTTTACAGTGCGTTTTTTTTTTCCGCACCCATGTTAACAGGTAAAGCTTCCACACTGCACGCGGATGCTGCAATCGTTTCTGCACCGAGTCTATTTTTGCTGTGCTGCACGCGCTGAATTAAAGTGACAGCGCATGGTTCTTGGTCAAAATGAACACAGATTGACATGAAAATATAATAATCTCACCATAAATGCATTTAATAAAATAAAATGTAGTAAATTCACCATAGCCTAAATGTATTTTTGTTTTTGACTTGTTTAAATACATTTATATTGTTAATAAATAACAATAAACTGTTGTTGTACCAGCAATATCTTCAAGTTTTGTTTTTCACTGTATTAATCTCAAATGTCATGATTTGCAATGCAAGAGAGTAACAGTTAGCCTACTGGCACCTTTTTTCCCCCACTTCAAGCACTGGCCTCGATTGTTGTATGTTGTAATATTCCCGTCTTTGCTTATTTTAACATTTTGAACATATCCCTCCACTGCATATTGCAGCCCTTTCTGTCGTGCCCTGGAGGATATGTCTGCTGCATTACTCCAAAACCAATCACTTATACCGGTATGGAGCTCAACCCAGCCATGTGTCTGTTTCTCAATTGTTTGACGGGCGTAGTAACAATAACTAGGGGGCGTGGCTTTTGCGAACGGTCAATTCTTCCTCTCATTTCTCCAACACCTCTCTCTGCTCAACCAGCGGAGGGGTGAGGGTTGTTGCTCCCAGGCCTCCTCAGCAATGTCTAGCAGCCCGCATGATTGACTTGACTTATGCTGACAGAAAAGTATATTTGGCCTATACCTACATGTACACAATCTTCAAGATACTTAAAAGTATAATTAAGTATTCTAAGTATACTTGGCTTGTAGTTGTGTTTAATTTTTATATATATATATATATATATATATATATATATATATATATATATATATATATATATATATATATATATATATATATAAATATATATATATAAATATATATATATATATATATATATATATATATATATATATATATATATATATATATATATATATATATATATAGAGTAAACTACAGGGCTCTGTGGAATACTTGATTCTGATTGGTCAATTTGCGCCATCCAGTGGTATGTTATTCCCAAATAACAACTAACTAACACAGCCAGTGTTGCCAACTTGGCAATTTTGTTGCTAGATTTAGCAACTTTTCAGACTACCCTAGCAGCTTTTTTTTCTCCAAAAAGCACCTAGCAACAAATGTAGCTATTTTTAAAATTTATTTGGCAAGTTTTAGCAACTTTTGAAAAGTCAGATCAATATTTCATGTCTAATTATTTACTTATATGGCAAGTAGCCGTGTAATAAAGGGGATAATGTGATCCAGTCTGTTGTTATCTCGGAATAAACCCCTTCAGGCTGATGCAAGACCCCGACGCACCCCTGTCGGGGTTTATTCTGCGATAACAACCTGCTGGATGTACATTATCCCTTACTTACAGCTGCAGTCTGTAACTTTAGGTGCTTTAGCGGTTAATAAACAGAACATGCGTCTTGCAGAAGAACATTATAGCCTGAGCTACTTCTCTCTGTTTATGTCTATGACGAGTCACGCAGGTACTGGGCAACTCCGCAGTGGTGGCGACCCGAACCATTCTAAAATAGTCTGAATATAAACACTTATTATACGTGTACCTTAGTGATTGAGGATAAACATGGTTTGGAAAATGGATTCATTATGTACTTATTATATAAATTTTGTAAATTCTGAAAACAAAAAAAGTTACGAACTGCTACTTTAAAGGGGTCATGAACTGAGAATTTAAATTTTCCTTGATCTTTTGAGTGTTAAGAGGTCGTTAAACTATAAAAATATCCTCTAAGTTTCAAAACTTTAAACTTCCTAATTATTCCAAAAACAGCTTTTATTGAAACCAAGGCCAGAAAATGACAGGATCTGTAAAGTGGGGATTTGTGATGTTATAGGGCAGCGAAAAAAACGGCTTTGCAGAAGAATATCAATGCCTACGTCTACATCACCTTGGCGCCGCCCACTGGCAAGTTAGTGAATAGTGACATGAGAATGAGAAAAGGTGGGGAGGTGGGGTCACCCCAGGAAACATAAGATAATAAAGTAATCCAGTTCATGACCCATTTAAAGAAAAATTACAAGTATGCTTGCTAAACGTACTTGGTTACTTACGTAACCTCGGTTCCCTTAGAGATAAGGGAACGAGTACTGCGTTGAAAACGCTGTGGGAAAACTCCTTTTCTCGAGAATATTGAAGCCTTTATTTTAAAACGCATTGCTGCAGCACATGCGAGAGCTAGAAGCTCGCGTGAGCGTGCTGATTGGCTTGTGCAAAGCAACTGCACGAACCAATGGCGGAACAGCAGAGGAGCGCGAGCCAATCGGGGCGCTTGGCACTCTGCCAGAGTCAAGCGCGCGAAACTGCACGTGACAGAAGAGTATAAATACACAGAGAATCCGCCATTTGACAGGTTTAAATCGACTGAAGCGAAAAGACACCTGCCATAAGAGACAATAGCACGGCAAGGCAACGCAGTACTCGTTCCCTTATCTCTAAGGGAAGTACGTTCCCTTACGAGAACGTTCTCTCGTACTGCATTGAAAACGCTGTGGGAACACTATTTAAAACGCCGTGCTTGTCGTCTTTGGCCAATCTGACTCACCGAGAGCTCCAGGAAGTACAGAATAGCCTAGGATAAAGAGACCGAATCTTCGGGCCCTTAGATATCCAAACAAATAAAGCTGGGCCAAGGGCCAGTCTTAAGAATCCCACAACACGAGATGACAACCAGTGTCTGAGTCAAAAACTAGTCTGGGTCCACAGAGCCAGCGTTAGATAGAGACTACTCATGCCTATAAGGCAGGTACCATAGAGGTCTAATATGTGGACGGAACGGACCCGCCGGCCGCCGCATAACGTCCTGCATAGACATTTTCATAACTAATCTGGATCCATAGAGCCAGGGCCTAGCTAGAGAGAATTCGTATCTGCGGAGCAGGGACTTTTGGGTTGTAATGTTTCACAAATGTGGACGAAACAGACTAGCCGGTCGTCGCACAAGTGTGACAGAAAGAATGTCAAAACCAGCCTGGATCCGCAGAGCCAGAGCTTAGATAGAGAGAACTCGTGCCTGCAGAGCAGGAACTTCCAGGTTGTAAAATCTCACAAATGTGGACGGGACGGACCATCCGGCCACCGCACAGATGTCTTCGATAGGAACACCACTTGACCAGGCCCACGACGAGGCGACGCCTCTCGTGGAGTGAGCTCTAACACCTATGGGACATGTAAGGCCCAGTGAGGTGTAGGCCAGAGCGATGGCATCCACTATCCACCTGGACAGCGTGAGCTTCGTGACAGGAAGACCTTTGGTTCGGCCCCCGAAGCAAACAAAAAGCTGTTCAGACTGTCTGAAAGAGGCTGAACGCTCTAAATAAATTCTCAAAGCTCTGACAGGGCAGAGTGTGAGAACATCACTGAACTCTTCTGAGGTGGGAAGAGCTGACAGAGAAATAACCTGGGCTCTGAACGGAGTTGAGAGCACCTTAGGAATATATCCATGTCTTGGCCTAAGGATGACCTTAGAGTCATTGGGGCCAAATTCCAGACAGGACGCGCTAGTAGAGAGCGCCTGTAAGTCACTTACTCTCTTGACTGACGCCAGTGCCAACAGCAGGGCGGTTTTCAGGGAGAGAGGTTTTAGGTCGGCTGACCGAAGTGGTTCAAAGGGAGGTCCCTTAAGAGCCCGCAGAACCAAAGAAAGGTCCCATGCTGGGACAGATGGCGGCCGAGGCGGGTTAAGCCTTCTGGCGCCCTTAAGGAAGCGAACTATAAGGTCGCATTTTCCTAAGGAGGCTCCTGCTTCCAAAACATGCTGTGTAGCAATGGCTGCTACGTATACCCTGAGAGTGGAGGGGGATCGACCCGCATCCAGCATCTCTTGGAGAAAAGATAGCACTCTTGGAATTTCACAAGTGTGTGGGTCGAGGTTTCGAGCTAAACACCAGCTGGAAAACACTGACCATTTATGGTGGTAGAGGCGTCTGGTAGACGGAGCTCTAGCTTCCCTGATCGTGTTCAGGACGCCCTCTGGGAGGTCCTGGGGTACCCGTTGAGTGGCCAAGCGTGGACGGGGATGCCATATAGTCCTGCTGGCCTGAGCCAGAAGGTCGCGCCTCACTGGGATTGGCCAAGGGTCTGTCACAGACAGCCGTATCAGCTCCGGAAACCAAGACTGAGTTCGCCATAGAGGAGCTATCAGGAGCACTGCGCATTTCGTGTCTCTGATCCGTTCGATGACCTGAGGGAGCATCGAGACCGGAGGAAAAGCATAGAGGGGAAGGCTGGGCCAGTCGTGGGCCAAAGCATCCCTGCTCTTTGAAAAGAAGATTGGGCAGTGACGATTGTCTTCTGAGGCGAAGAGATCTACTTCTGCCTTCCCGAAGACCTCCCAAAGCAGGAGAATCGTCTGAGGGTGGAGAGACCATTCCTCTGGGGGAACCCTGCCCCGAGAGAGCATGTCTGCTCCCGTGTTCAACGTGCCCGGCACGTGAGCTGCCCTGAGCGAGCGCAGATTGGTGTGAGCCCATAACAGTAGCTGGGTGGCTATGGCAAGCAGGTTGCGGGACCTGAGGCCGCCCTGGCGATTTATGTAAGATACCACTGACATGTAGTCCGTCCGGACCAATACGTGGTGTCCAGCCAGGTATGGGAGGAAGGTTTTCAGGGCCAGAAAAACTGCCCTCATTTCGAGGCAGTTGATGTGTAGGCGTTTCTCCGAGCTCGACCAGAGGCCGGAGGCAGGCCTGCCCTCGTACAGGGCTCCCCAACCTAAGTTGGAAGCGTCTGTTGAAATCATCCTCCTCTTGGAGACCACCCCCATACTCACGCCCTGCTGAAACCAGCTGGCGTTCGTCCAAGGGGCCAGGGCTTGAACACAGCGCTGATCCACCTTGATAGTCAATCGGCCTGAGTGCCAGGCGCGGGGTGGCACCCGAGGTGCTAGCCACAGCTGAAGAGGACGCATGCGCAGTAGGCCTAGTTGGAGTACTGATGATGCTGAGGCCATAAGGCCAAGGATCCTCTGAAACGTTCTGAGGGGTGCATGAGAGCCCTTCGTGAATGATGCGGCGAGCCGCTGAATCGATAGAGCACGGGCCGGGGAGGGCCATGCTCTCATAAGAAC
Source organism: Scardinius erythrophthalmus (assembly GCF_964197995.2). Taxonomy (NCBI): domain Eukaryota; kingdom Metazoa; phylum Chordata; class Actinopteri; order Cypriniformes; family Leuciscidae; genus Scardinius; species Scardinius erythrophthalmus. The sequence continues at coordinate 24,205,415 of NC_138244.1, read as the reverse complement.
GGAGTCGAATACTGTCCCCAGGAACATGATACGTTGGCTGGGTGACAGAATACTCTTTGAAAAATTCACCCTGAGCCCTAGACATTCTAGATGGCTGAGGAGCCAGGCTTTGTGAGATTCCGCCTCTGACTGAGTCAGAATGAGCCAGTCGTCGAGGTAGTTTAGAATGCGCATTCCCCGCTGTCTCAGGGGGGAGAGAGCTGCATCCATGCACTTCGTGAATGTACGAGGTGCCAGAGCCAGTCCAAACGGTAGAACCGTGTACTGGTATGTCTGCCCCTCGAAGGCGAATCTCAAGAATGGCCTGTGGTGGGGATTCACTTGAATGTGAAAGTAAGCGTCTTTCAGATCTACTGAGAAAAACCAGTCGCCTGGGCGAATTTGCGCCAGTATATGTCTGGTCGTGAGCATCCTGAACGGCCGTGACATGAGAGCCTTGTTCAGACGCCTGAGATCTAAAATGGGCCTCAGGCCGCCGTCTTTCTTTGGAACGAGAAAGTAACGGCTGTAAAAGCCTGACTCGCTTAGAGAGGGGGGAACCCTCTCGATAGCCCCTTTTGCTAGCAGACTTAATACTTCGGTGCGAAGGACATGACGTAATGTGCTGCTGACCGAGGTTTGAACCACAGCGCGAAAGCGCGGGGGTCTGCGTGCAAACTGAAGCGAGTAGCCGCGCTTTATGATGTTTATCACCCATTCTGAAACTCCTGGGATAGCCTGCCAAGCTAGAGCCCGAAGAGCCAGAGGCATCATTATATCTGGAACGCCTGGAGACGGGGGCTCGAACTGATATGAAGTCAGGGGAGAAATTTTGCTCGTTTTTTGCTCTGTGTGGGTCGCTGTTAAAACAGCGTTTGGGTGCAGGGGTGCGTAACACGTGACGGGCCCATTGTCTGCATACACAACTGCTCCAGCCGCCTGAACTGAAGAGGGAGCTGTGAGAAGCACTCGAGCGATCTTCGGGGCTGGTCCGGCCGCGGCGGGACATAGACCCCTTTTCCTGCCGGTTAGGACGGCTTCTTGGGCTCGAGGTCGAGCGTCAGCTTCGGTCGAGGGCCCTGGCGCCTGGGAAACGGGAATCGTTTTGCAGGCTTCAGGCGTCGAGTGGTGTCAGCCGCGGAGAGGGGCTGGGGAACCTGAGACGCGGGCTTTTCTGGTCGCGGCGTGCTCTTGGGGCGCCGTTGGACCGAGCTAGAGCGTTTGGGCAGGAAGTGCCTCATAGCACTTGAAGCTTTCTGAGCCTCCGTGAAGCGATCAGCGAAGCCATTAACAGAAGGGCCGAAGAGACCGGATGGAGAGACTGGAGAGTCGAGGAAGGCGGTTTTGTCAGCGTCCCTGATCTCCGTTAACGTGAGCCACAAGTGGCGCTCTAAGACAACCAGGCTAGACATGTTGCGGCCCAGTGCTTGCGCGGTGGTCTTTGTGGCCCTCAGCGCCAAATCTGTAGCACTCCTGAGGTCTTTGAAGGTGTCTGGGTCCGGGCCAGACTCGTCCATAGTGCGGAGGAGCTTAGCTTGAAACACCTGCAGGGTCGCCATAGCGTGGAGTGCAGAGGCGGCTTGGCCGGCGGCAGCATAAGCGCGGCTGGCGAGAGCCGAAGTGGTCCTGCACGGCTTAGAGGGGTGCACTGTTTTAGCCCTCCAACTCCCAGCAGTGGGAGGGCATAAGTGTGCAGCGACCGCTTCCTCTAAAGGAGGTAGAGAAACATACCCTTTCTCTTCAGCGCCGTCGACAGAGGAGAGCGTTGAAGAAGCTGAAGAGCGCGTTCGCGCTGAAAAGGGCGCGCGCCAGCTTTTAGTGAGCTCATCATGAACTTCGGGCATGAAGGGGGCGGCACGTTGACGAGGGGCCTGTTGGCGCCCCGGCAGGTACCATTCGTCGAGGCGGCTTTTGGTAGGCTCAGCTGGGGAAAGCCAGTCTAGTCCCAGTTCTTCGACAGCGCGAGACATGACACGGAAGAGTTCGGCGTCGATGCTCGCTCGAGTGTCAACAGGATCCAGCTGAGAGAGGGGGGCGGGGTCCGCGGAGCCCGACCATTCCTCACTTTCAGATGCCGCCATAGAAACAGCGTCGTCCAGTTCTTCGGACAAACCGAAAGAGACGAGACCTGCCGCTTCAGAAGAGGGGCGTTGGTCGCTCTGTGAGAACAGGACTGGAGATGAAGGCGCGGGCGAAGCGTGCGGGGAGAGACCCGGCGTGCATTCATCCAGATGAGCGCGTTCAGGAGGCCTCTGGTCGCGCCGCTTCTTCCTACGGGGCTCACGGGGCGCCGAAGATGGAAGGTGGGCGGGAACACTCAGCGAGGCGGCGGAAGATCTGGCACGGAGCGTGGCAACAGGCATTCCGTCACAGTGAAGGCAGCCGCCTTTAGTGAGCGCTGCCTCGGCGTGCTCAGGGCCGAGGCAGGCAACACACAGAGAGTGTGTGTCAGAGGCGTGCAGGGAGACCCCGCATGAGTCACACACGGTGAGCGGCATTTGCAACAACGCCACGCGCTGTGAAAACAGCGATTTGCTCTCTTAGAATGCTCTTTTTGAGTTAGAAAAAGGATACTCGTCGGATGCCACAGGGAAACGCTCAGCTTGGCAGACACCGGGATGCGAAGCAGTTCCGCTGGAAGGCTGTTCGACGACGAGCGGCTTCACTCGGAGAGAATCAGCGACGAGGTGAGTCGAAAGCTGAAGGAGATAAAATCTGTCAAATGGCGGATTCTCTGTGTATTTATACTCTTCTGTCACGTGCAGTTTCGCGCGCTTGACTCTGGCAGAGTGCCAAGCGCCCCGATTGGCTCGCGCTCCTCTGCTGTTCCGCCATTGGTTCGTGCAGTTGCTTTGCACAAGCCAATCAGCACGCTCACGCGAGCTTCTAGCTCTCGCATGTGCTGCAGCAATGCGTTTTAAAATAAAGGCTTCAATATTCTCGAGAAAAGGAGTTTTCCCACAGCGTTTTCAACGCAGTACGAGAGAACGTTCTCTTAAGGGAACTAGTAGTTTGTGTACTTAAAGGAACACTCCACCGTTTTTTTAAATAAGGCTTATTCACCGTCTTTCCTACATTTAGATAGGTGGGCAAACTCATTTTTGTCTCAGTGCATGCATTGTTTTAGTTTGGAAGCGCCACCGCTAACTTAGCTTAGCATAATGAATGGAATCCTTTGTTGCCAGCTAGCATGTCATGAGTAAAAGTGATAAAAAATAAAAAATAAAAAAAACGAATTACTTCTTGTGGCCTACGTATTCACAACAAGTTCAAATAGCAATGCAGATTAAGACTAATGCAGATTATTTCCTAGGCAGATATTGACTTGGGACTATATTGGGGTGAAGCACAGGCGAAGCACTGCTACTTGGTCGCAGAGATATCACACTCACCACCAGTTCATGTTGACTCTCATCCTCACGTCCTCAGGCTGTTGAGCGATCACAACCTCCTCCTCCTGTCGTTCTATTTCCAAAGCACGCAGCTCCTCTTCTGAAAACTCTGGCTCATAGAGGTATGGTTCTGGCTCTTGACTGTTTGAGAAGTCACCCTCCTTGTCTCTCACAAAATCCGCCATGTTCATCGCCATTCACTATGTCTACTGTAGGAAAAATAGCCGACTACTATTCACGCTGGTATGTTGACGGAAGTTGGGGGATTTCAGGTGTTGTGTGATATCTCTGCGCCCAAGTAGCAGTGCTTCGCCTGTGCTTCCCCCTAATATAGTCCCAAGTCAATATCTGCCTAGGAAATCGCCTAGTCTTAATCTGCATTGCTATTTGTACTCGTTGTGAATAGGCAGGCCACAATAAGTAATTCGTTTTTTTTAATTATTTTTTTATCACTTTTACTTATGATATGCTAGCTGGCAACCAAGGGGGTAATCTTTCAGAAAAAACTGAAGCTTCCCCAGGGGCCGCCATTGATTAGCAGACCATCACCTGCTGTTAGCATTCCATTGACTCCCATTAATTATGGTGTCACTTTGACAGCGAATAACTTTACATCTGAGGTGTTTAAAGACTCCATTTGTCTATTATTTATTTCTAAAGAAACACGAAAATGTATAAAAGGCTCCATTACCTTGTATCTTACGTTATGGTCCCGTAGAAGCAGTTTTTGTAAAAATAGGCTAACGATTGCGTCATAACCATGCGACTCTCTGTCGCACAGTAGAGAAATTACCGTATGGACAGGAGGAGAAGCTCGCGGGCTATCGGGTCAGCCATCAGGAAGTGAGTGCTTCTAATTGACTTCACTTTTCTCCGTTGAATCCAATGGGGTCGCTGTGTCCATTTCTTTTACTGTCTATGCTGCCAACAAAGGATTCCATTCATTATGCTAAGCTAGGGTATCGGCAGCGCTGCCAAACTAAAACAATGCATCTTTAGTATTTTGACTGGTAAACTATCAGTATACCTAAGTTCACTTAAAGTATAGTTGCAGTTCAAATGCAAAACTTAGTTGTAAACTAGTTGTGTACTCAAAGTTTACTGCTGTTACTCGTAAAGTATACTTAAAAGTATACTTTTATACACTAAAAAGTGGGCCAATTTAGTCCCAAATGGTATTAAAACAGTACACAAGTATACTTCTAGTACATTGATATTGTCAGGGTTCTGTCACTTCTGTCTAGTTCAGTTCTTGGTTTTGTGACAGAGCTCTGACACTCCTGGTTTTGTCTCGTCTTTGTCTGAGTGCGTGGTTATGAGCGTGCTCGAGCCGTGCAATCACTTGTCTACGTGCCTTGTTACATGTGCGGGGCATGGTCTTAGGATCCCGGCACGTCATTCTAGTTTGGTTCCGGTTCTGTGTCGGGATTCAGACATCCATGCACCATGTGTTTGTTTTCTGTTGTGAGCACACGGGATGAGCTTTTGCGTTCGCTCAGGCTGTACGCTCTTCCGTCTGCGTGTGTTGTTGTGTCCTGTGTAGCACGCGGTTTGTGTTTACATCGGCCATGTCCTCGCCTCACCTCCTCAACCCCAAACCGTGACAGATATTAGTATACTTACTACATAAAGTACACTTAAAAATATACTTAATAAAATTAACTGGAAGTATACTTTTTTTTCCCATAAGGGTATTACTCGGCTGTCACTGAATCAGGGCTCAACAATGAGGATGGCCTGCTGACTCAGGACAGTTTGAGAAAGTTGTAGGCCACTTGACAGAATCATCACTTGCCCTTTTGGGCCAGTGTTGCATTTACATTACATTCACATTTAATCATTTAACAGACACTTTTATCCAAAGTGAATTACAAAATCAAATCAACAATAGGTCAAATGTCCAATTTCTGACTAGGAAACGCATATTTACAATAATTCCAATAGCATGTGAAGGCAGCATTATAACAGAGAAGGATGATGTTTTTACTTTTTCAATAACATCCTGTATGTTATTATTCTCGTTTTAATCTGCATCTCTACAATCCCTAAATTCACTAGCTGCTAGGACTGGCAGAAGCAGAACTGGTTACGCTGGATGGGCCTGGTAACTTACCTTCTGTCCACCCATGACTGTTGTCCACCTGTGACCCGATGACTGTTGGATGAGCTTTACCAGTGGATATTTGACCCAAGTGCTTCTACTGAACTCCCTTACTTTGTGTGGGGAAGATTTTTAATTGATGATGAGGCAACCTGTGAGTCAGTACGTGTGTTCTCATCTGTCTGTGAATCATCTGACTGTACATTTTCTCCCATTAAGACTCAGCAATTCAGTGTTGTTGGGTATAGGCATAACGGATGGATACTCTCTTCTGTCTGCGATCTCCTCCCCTTAGCAAATGTGACTCAAATACAGAGATAAAGAACCCCAAACATAGTTTTTAAACAAGATTCCAAAAGCATGCAAGACAAGTTTTGAAAAAATTTAACAGGAGAACTCCGCAAAATCTGTTACATCAAACAATGTAGGACAAACACAGGGAGAACACAGGGGAGCTCATAAAAGTTGGCATTAATCTTCTTTCTATAGCACATTCACACATAAAAAGATATTTTGCACAGTGCTGAAATTTTTTTCAGGTTTCACAACCAATAGGGCAGGGGTATTCAATTAAAGTTCCAAGAGGTCCGGTCTCTATCTCCTTCCCAGTGGAGGTCTGGATAATACTTTTTTTGGAACAGATATACATTTCCATCGAGGCAGCCATAGTACACTCAAAATAGTCATCAAAGATGAGAATCCTGTGCCTAGAAAGCCAAAACTGTGATGTCTAAGAATTTTCACCAATATTTACCAAAGAAAAGTAAATATTTCTCCCAAATTGATATGAATATAAAAAGGTTACATCATATGTTTTAACAGGCTATTATTATTATTTTACATTTAGACATCTACGTGTATGGCACATAGAAGGTCTTGGGACTGAGAAACATACTGGAGGTTTATCTCTAAGAAACGTATGGACCATTTTTATATTTTGCTCAAAGTAATAAACTACTAAATACAAACAACGTGCATAATCTAATAATAAAAACTCTCATTATGAGCACAAAACAAAGTTAACTACTAATTTCAAAGTTTTTTGTCTTCCCTTGCCATCTCTAAATAATTTTCCAAATTACAACATTGTTTATTATGAAATGCTCTTAATATGCTGATTAATAATGCTAAATGTATGGGGGGGGGGCGTCACAAACCTGGTTTAGTTGAATGGTGAAAGATAAAAATAATTGTATTTGCTGCATTCTCGTTTTCTGCAGTATTTTAGAGAAAGTACCTATTTTGCTGCTCATCGTGTTTCTGCTACTGTTGTTAAAATAACTTTTACTTGGAAAGGACCTGAATGAAGTGTGTTCGGCTCTAGATTAAAATAGTAGAGGATAGAGCGTCAAATTATTTTTACTAGGGAACCCACATTCTTCCCCGAAGGAGTTATGTGGAGATATACGTACATACGTACATAACCCGAAGGTTGTACGGCATATGAATACTGGGTGACTTAGCCCAAGGGAAACACACATGCTTCAGTTTAGAAGCAGCCGTGGAAGAAATACACATATGGGATCCCTGCAGGTTCACATATATGGGAACCCATACCCGGTTCTCAATGATAAAGGCCTGACACTGGACGCTCCGCCACGTCCGAGCTGAGGGTGTTGGAGGACTCAAAAGGTTTTTCACTCTGGAGCAATAAGGGTGCACAGAAGGGTGCAGTAAGCCGACAGAGCCGGGCCTCTCAGTGCTTCTACCCGTTTAGGGTGAGAACACGGGAGGAGACCGGCTCTACACGTAGGCTATAATATCTAGAGAACGTGTTAGGTGTCGCCCAGCCTGCAGCTCTACAGATATCTGTTAGCGAGGAGCCACGTGCCAGCGCCCAGGAGGATGCAACCTGAGCGGGCAGGGCATGCCTTGTGCTTGGTAAGCCAAGGCGATGGCATCCACTACCCAGTGGGCCATCCTCTGCTTGGAGACAGCCTTTCCCTTCCGCCGGCCTCTGTAACAGATAAAGAGCTGGTCTGAGGTCCTGAGACTTTGAGTTCTGTCCATGTACAGATGCAGAGCGTGAATTTAGTCCTAATTTAGTCCTAATTTGTAAGTCGCTTTGGATAAAAGCGTCTGCTAAATGACTAAATGTAAATGTAATGAACGGGACAGAGCAAAGCCAGGGCTGGGTCTGCCTCCTCCAGGGGCAGTGCTTGCAGGTTCACCACCTGTTCCCTGAAGGGAGTGGTAGGAACCTTGGGCACATAGCCAGGCCCGGGTCTCAGTACAACATGGTTGTCACCCGGACTGAACTCTAGGCACAATTCGTCGAACGAAAATGCCTACCCTCTTGACAGAGGCCAGAGCAACCAGCAGCAAAGTCTTCATGGAGAGAAGCTTTAAGTCTGCTGATTGCAAAGGCTCAAAAGGAGCATCCTGGAGTGCTCGAAGCACCAGGGAAAGGTCCCAAGAGGGTATGGAAGGGGGTTGAGGAGGATTTAACCGTCTCGTCCCCCTAAGGAACCTGACGACCAGGTCGTGCTTTCCTACTGTTTTGCCATCTATGTGGTCGTGATATGTTGAAATAGCATGTACTTTGAGGGTGGAGGGAGACAGCCTTCACTTCAACCCTTGCTGCAAGAAGGAAAGCATGGACCCTATCGAACATCTTCGGGGGTCCTCTCGGCGAGAAGAACACCACTCGACGAACAGGTTCCACTTCAAGTCGTACGCACGTCTCGTAGACGGCGCCCACGCAGAAGTCATGTTTTTTAGTACCTCTGGGGGTAAGTCACTTAGAACCTCTGTGTCCCATCCAGGGACTACACATGGAGTTTCCAGAGGCCCGGGCGCGGGTGCTATAGGGTGCCACGTGTCTGAGTCAGAAGGTCCTTCCTCATAGGAATGGGCCAGGGAGGGACTGTCGCGAGGAGCATGAGTTCTGGGAACCAAGTCTGGGTGGGCCAATAGGGAGCCACCAGAAGGACCTGCTCCTCGTCCTCCCTGACTTTGCAAAGTGTCTGTGCAAGTAGACTCACTGGGGGAAACGCATATTTGTGAGGGCCCCAGGGCCAGCTGTGTGCCAGTGCGTCTGTGACTAGTATTCCGTCGGTCAGGGAGTAATACAGTTGGAAGTGGGAGGTCTCTGAAGAGGCATACAGGTCTACCTGAGCTTCCCCGAACTCTCTCCAGATCAGCTGAACCACCTGGGGGTGGAGTTGCCATTCTCCCGGGAGCACAGCTCGTGATAGCTCGTCGGCCACACGGTTGAGCACACCAGGGACATACATGGCCCAAAGCAACATCAGATGCTTCTAACTCCAGAGGACGAGATGGTGGGCGAGTTGCGACTAGGGTTGCAAAATTCTGGGAATTTTCAAAATGGAAACTTTCCATGGGAATTAATGGGAATTTAAGGGAATTAACAGGAATTTATGTGAATAAACGGGAATAAACTGGGAATTTTCAAAGTTGAGGGTTGGCTCTTCATAGGGAACTTAAATATAGTTGAGGAAAGTATATTTTAGCATAATCTTGACTAAAACAAACAGATGCCATTTAAATACACTTGAATATCCATGCCATTCCTCAATCACATGCACATAGCACACTGCTTACTGCATGGCTATTGAGACCACACCCCCTACTGGCACTGAGCATGCCTCCATCACATGTACAGAAAGCACAAGACTATTGAAGGCACACATTTGAGCCTGTGGACTAAACAAAGTGAAGTAAGTTTTGATGATATTATGGGGAAATATATTTATTAAATGTTTAAATTGCAAATATCACATACAAATGTATTCATCTAGTAGATAGCAAGCTGATAGGTTAGATGCTAAATAAGCTAGCATAACTTTATTTACCACATAAGTAGGGCTGGGCGGTATGACGGTATATATCGTTACCGCGGAAGAAAATGTCAACCGTAACAGATTTTTTTATTCCGTGTATACCGCAACATGTAAATAAGTAGGCGTGGTTAACTCATGTTCAGCGTGCGTGAGACTGAAACACTGATATTTGTCAAAGAAACATGAAGAAAGACCAAGAGGATCCACAAAAGGAATTACGTTTTCAAAATTAACGTGATATTTTCGGGGGGGAAGGCTCAGAAGTCAACTAGAGTAGTGCAGCACACTGAAAGTTTAGAGAGACACACATGCTCGCAATGGGGCTTACTTGACAACAAGTTCATATATCAATATTCTAACGAATAGAAATAACCTTAAATAATGTATCTATCCGTCTCTTATGTGTACAGTTACTTTCAGAGTGGACGCGCAAGCGGTTGCCGTGGTAATGAATATTTCCAAAATTCCCCAGCTTAACTTCCCATGGAAATTTACCGGAAACTTTCCGGAAATTTACCGGAAATTTTCCGCCCCTTTGCAACCCTAGTTGCGACATGTGACGGGAGTGTAGACCACCTTGTCGTTTGATGTATGCAATGGTCGCAGTGTTGTCCGGACGGACCAGCACGTCCCTGCCCTGTAGCGGCCTCTGTAAGTGGCTCAGAGCAAGACGTACTGCTAGCAACTCGAGGCAGTTGATGTGCCAAAGCAGTTGGGGGCCCGTCCACACCCATGACACTGCATGCCCGTTGTACGTGGCACCCCAGCCGGTGGCAGAGGCATCAATAAACACCACAGCATGCCTGGACACCTGTTCCATGGGCACACCTGCCCGCAGGAACGAGGGGTCTGACCATGGGCTGAAGGTCTGGCGGCAGACCAGTGTGATTGTCACCCGGTAAGTGCCGTAAAGCCACAGCCATCTCAGGACTCGGCCGTGAAGCCAGTGCTGAAGCGGTCTCATATGGAGCAGCCCGAGCGGTGTTACCGCTGCTGCCGCTGCTATATGCTCTCGTTAGAGTCACAAATGATTTGCTCTTATCATCCGATCGTGGTTGTGTCTCTCTATTAGTGTTACTCGATCTTAGTGCTGCATTTAACACTATCGACCACAACATTCTTTTAAATAGACTCGAAAATTATGTTGGCATTAGTGGAATTGCACTAGCATGGTTTAAATCATACTTATCTGACCGTTATCAGTTTGTAGCAGTAAATGAAGAGATGTCTCATCGATCACAAGTTCAGTATGGCGTACCACAAGGCTCAGTACTAGGACCGCTGCTGTTCACTCTGTACATGCTACCATTAGGAGATATCATTAGGAAGCATGGCATTGGCTTTCACTGTTATGCCGACGATACTCAGCTCTATATTTCTTAAAACCTAACGAAACTTACCAATTCACAAAATTAACGGAATGCATTGCTGATATAAAAAATTGGATGACTCGTAATTTCCTACTACTTAATTCTGAAAAAACAGAGATTCTAATTATTGGACAAAAAACTTCCTCACGTAATAACCTAGAATACTGTCTAACACTTGATGGCTGCTCTGTTAAGTCTTCGTCGTCGGTTATGAACCTGGGTGTGCTCTTTAATACCAATCTTTCATTTGAAAGTCACTTCACTAGTTCACACTTACAAATAAGTCAGATAGAAATAGATGCGTATTTGGCGTGCTGTCCGAGGAGAGGGCTCCGGGCTCGGTATTCGGCCCGAACCCAGAGTACTCCCCCCGTATTCCTGGCTGTAAAAGATTGAGCCAAGAGTGAGGAGTCGGGGTGGTGGAGGGATGCTGGAAAACTGTCACGGAGTATTAGGTGAGTTGACAGAGTGGATATATATATACTTCTTGTCATGCTGATTAGGGTAGACATAATTGTTTGATGACGAGTAGATTGGATTGATTATTTGAATGTGCTCCTCCCGAACTTTGTTTATAAAACATCATGTGTCTAGTATCTGTAAAACCGCATTTTTCCATCTTAAAAATATATCTTAATTACGCCATATGCTCTCATTGACAAATGCGGAACAATTAGTTCATGCGTTCATGACCTCAAGGCTAGATTATTGTAATGCTCTACTGGGTGGTTGTCCTGCACGCTTAATAAACAAACTACAGCTAGTTCAAAACGCAGCAGCTCGAGTTCTTACCAGAACCAGGAAGTATGACCATATTAGCCCGGTTCTGTCAAAACTGCATTGGCTGCCTATTAAACATCGCATCAATTTTAAAATATTGCTGATTACTTACAAAGCACTAAATGGTTTAGCTCCGCAGTAATTGAGCGAGCTCTTAACGCATTATAGTCCTTCACATCTATTGCGATCTCAAAATTCCGGCCAGTTGATAATACCTAGAATATCAAAATCGACTGCTGGCGGTAGATCTTTCTCCTATTTAGCACCAAAACTTTGGAACAGTCTTCCTACCATTGTCTGGGAAGCAGACACACTCTGTCAGTTCAAAACTAGATTAAAGACACATCTCTTTGACCTAGCATTCACATAATACATTATAGACTTCTATAATTCAATGTTAGGCTGCATAGAGTAGGTCAGCTGGAACCGGGAACACTTCCCATAAATCCTGATGTACTCGTTACATCATAAGAAGAATGGCATCTTCGCTAATTTTAGTGTCTTTGTTTATCCCGAGGTTTTCCCGCAGCCAGCCGGATCCAGGCCGTATCCAGATCTGATGAAGGACCTTCGCCTGAACCCGATCCAACGCAGTGCTGAAGTGCCAACTAGTCTCTCCCTATGGAGGATCCCTTTACCACTCTACAGATAAAGCGTTGTCGGGAAACTCAATTCGCATACCTACCCCAAATTGATCAAATAAAATAAAATTCTGTATCAAAAATTATAAGGAAACGCCAGTACTTTGTTTAGGCTTGGTTTGTAGGGAATTCCAAACCTGCTCACATATATTCAAACGCACATAACTATAGAACCAATTCTTAATGCGCATGTGACCGCCATCTGCGTTTCTCACAGGTTCGCGTTTAAAGTCTGTGTAGAGAGAATGGTGTCGTCTTAGCGGCCCCAAATTTAATAACAAATGATCGTTGCGACGGAAGCGAATCAATCAAAACTAACTTTAGCTGGAAAATAACTTTATTAAAGAACCCGCTATAAAGCCAAAACAATCTCTGTTACCTTAAATTATACGTTTATCTCTGTAAAGCTGCTTTGAAACAATCTACATTGTTAAAAGCGCTATATAAATGAAGATGACTTGACTTGACTTGACTATATGCCCCAGGAGCCTCTGAAAAAAATTCAGTGAGACCGCCATCCTGCCTTTGAACGTATTCAAGCAGTTCAGCACCGACTGAGCGTGTTCCTCTGTGAGGCGCGCTGTCTGTGCGACCAAATCCAACTCAATACCAAGAAAAGAGGTTAGTTGGGGAACGCTAACCAGGCTCACAGAGACCGTACAAGCGGGACCGTAGGCGTACCCGCAGTGGGGCAGCGAGGGACGTGGCTCGGGAGGCTCTCTCTGGGAGGAGGCCCATAGCGGGGTCTAAATGTGCTGTGCAACACTTACCTGGTTCCACGGGGCAGGAGGCGGCTTGGATGCATTTTCGAACTGAACGCTGCTTCCAGCTGGCGATAGTAGAGGCGGATGAGAGTGGTGAGTATTCTCTCCTCCCACTGCTCTTGGTAGAAACTGCTCTTTTATTGAAAATTTGGGTAATGCTGGTTTTAAAGCCAGTGGCGAAACACAAATAAAAGAGAACAAAAGATTTTCCACCCGGCCCTCTTCCAGGGGAGGGGGCGGTTGCGGTCACCATCTCCTGGAGAGCAGTCCCATCCATCTCCGGGTCGCCCGTCCTAGGGCCGCTTACTCCTGGCTTTGCCGCCCCTCTTCGCGGGGGGCTGGATGGGCAGGGCGGCCTGCCTGCGACTGGCTCCTCTGCGCCGCTTAGTTGGAGGCTGCTGCTGCAACGAGCAGACTGAGGGGCCATAGGCGATGGGGTGGAGGCAGCAGCTGACTGTCGCGGCACGATGTGTTTAATCGCCTTAGTCTGCTTTTGTACAGCCGAGAACTGCTGGGCGAAGTTCTCGACCACGTCGCTGAAGAGGCCGGTCTGGGACACGGGGGAGTTAAGGATCCTGACTTTGTCGGTCTCCCTCATGTCAGCCAGACACAGTCAGAGATGGCGTTCCTGGACCACCATAGTGCACATCACACGACCCACTGACCACACGGTTACCTTCGTCGCACGAAGTGTGAGGTCCATTGCGGCACAAAGTTCTTGGAGAACTTGTGGACCATGACCACCCTCATTCAGGTCCTTTAGTGCCTTGGCCTGATGGACCTGCAATAACGCCATGGCGTGTATGGCAGAGGCGGCTTCCCCACAGGCTTTGTAAGCCTTGCCGGTTAAGTCCGACGAGTGCTTACAGGCCCGGGAAGGGAGACACGGCTCTCCACGCCAAGTGAATAAAAATATCTATATGACAGTATAGGCGGTTCTTCCCTGTTGTATTGAAAATCGGTACATTTCAAGCTATCATATCGTAAGTAGTATCGTGATAACACTAGTGTAGGATGGCAATTTTTTTTTTAATTTTTCAAGGGTGCTGTGACTGAAAAAAGGTTGGGAAACACTTTATTACATGTTCAGTCTATAGGCACTTAGTGTTTCTTTACAAAGTGACATTGCCAACTATTGGCCTTGCAGAAGAATACAGCATTTTTAATCGTTTTCAAGGATTTGTGTGAACGGGGATCATTTTGAAGTGCAAAAGGAAAAATGTTTCCATTGTGCAAATTGTAGAAAATTTTACTTTTGCAGAGAGATCTGGGTCCAGTTGTTCAAAAGTGATCTGATCAGATTTCAGCTATTGGATTGGATCAGATCTAGAAAATGGGTTGTTCAAGAAAAAATGGGTTGGATTCATGGGTTCTTGCGAAAAAAAAAAAGATTCTGAAATCAGATTGGATCATAAAACGATCATTATGTGTTGTTCAAAAAGTTTTAATAAGATTGGGATCCCTTCGATCCAAAAAACAGGATTATTCTGATCTCAGCAGAAGGGTGGATTTAAAGAACAAAAATGGAATAAAATGTTAAAATTGGTTAAAAAATACAACATTTGTATCATGTTATATATGCGCATTTATATTTTTTATTTCCGCTTTATTAGTTTAACCATTAAAGTAATAAAGTAGTAGTATGCATTAGGCGGTATATTAAGCCTTTCAGTGGAGTAAATAAATATTTTCTGGTGCCATGAAATAATCCCCCAAACAGCTGCCAATATCAAACAAAAATAATACATTTAATGTAAAGTTTGTTTAATCCCTAAATATGAACTACACTGGCACAATCATCAGAGATGAACCCGTCAAAAGCAGTTTCTAACTATTGCATTCCTTATTGCATGTATATTTGTTTGTTTTTGTTATGGGTCACATGAGGGGCTACGGAGCCTCTAAAGGGACATGGTGAAGGGGGAAACAATATGAGATGGAAGGAAAATATATTTGAGTGTTTTTGTGTTGTCTTGCAAATGTTTTGTGTTCAAAAACTTTGCATTCACTCTCAAAACTTTTGAGTTCTTAACAAGTGATTTTTTTTTGCGGAATGCAAAACTTTTGCAAGAGATCTCATATTTTTCCATCACCATGTTTAGTGGGTCTGATGTTTAAAGGAAATTGAAAATGGATGTTTTCTTTCTCTTCAAATAAAACACTAAAGTGACCCCACACTAATCTACCTGTTGTTCTTTTCATAGTTAGTAGCCTACAATTGTGAAATGTAAACCCATTTGGAGCACTGGAAATCTAAAAAGTGTTAATGTGGATCTAATCTATTTTGCTTTGGGAAAAAAACAGTTATGGATTACCTGATCCTGGATAGCAAACCATGGGATTTCAAAATCAAGATAATTCTGATCCAGATAAAACTTTTTGAACAACTTGGCCCTGAACCCAGGTTTCTCGTTCCAGGTTCTTAGTCACATTCTAAGCGATTGAGAATTTTTTTGTGTGTGGTATTATTTCTTATATCTATGTCATTTAGGCGATCTTAAACAATCCGTGCTAAATACTACTAAAGTAAAAGACAAATGTCAGCGCATGCTTTATCAGTCAAGTTGTGGCTGTTGAATACATGAACCCATAAAAAGTGTAGGGTGAGAGTCAACCCCACAAAACAAACACAGCAGCGTCCCCTGGTGCTAGATTTTGTCAGTCCAACAACACTCCTGATGCAGAAGTATTTTAGAGTAAAACATTTGCTAAGTTTTAACGCTGTTTACAACATGCTGTATCGCAAATCAAAAAAAGAAAAACAATGTTTAAAAGACAAAGCCTTCAGCAAAACAACATGAGACACCCACTTCATAATTAATAAACAAAGAGCAAGTCATAATGCAGAAGAATGCTTCAGGAATCAATAAGAATAATTGCTGGATGGGGATTAAAATAACCAAATACGGATGCATTTAAGTGCTGTCTTAGTGTTGTATTCATATCAAATCCATAACTTTATTATATTATTTTGATTTGAAAAAATAAACGTTTTAAATGCAGTTTTAGTAGCCTAATTGCTGATGCAATACATTCGAAATATACATGTAAAATAGAATAATATAAATATTCAGGGGTGAAAAAGAAACTCTTCAACCTGCATTATTCTTGAGCCTGTTGAAGGACACCGTTGAGTTCTTAGAAAGTTTCGTAACACTTTACAATGAGGTTCAGGGCCGTCGCTAGTGGGGTGAAAGGTGGTGACAATTATAGGCCTGGGCAGCGGGGGGCCCACAAAATCCAGCAGTTATACTATATAGGCCCCTGTTGTATGAATAATTCTAATATTTATATTAGTTGTATGCCTGAGATTTAAATGAAAACCACAAAAACATGCAATTTGGTTAAATATTTTTTTACAAATATCTGCTTCTCTTACCTCCCTAAAAATGGTTTAGTTTGATCTAAAGTATTTATTAATTATTCAGTCAGTGACAAACATCAGATGGATTCAATAAAATGTCCCACCCCAGCTCGTGAACAGAAGCAATCAGAGTTGAGGCGGCAGTGCCTAAAGTTAAAGCTGCAGTCCGTAGTTTCTCCTCTTTGTCGCAATCTCCGTTCGAAATCTGCAATTGCAGTTATTCGCGGAATGATCAACTTTACGAGGGTTGTGCCTCAAGCACGGCACAGTGCGGTTACAGTCTCTTTTTTTCTGTAGCCATCAAAGTCTTTCGCATTTTACACCAGGTGAATCTTCAGTTGTCACTGTTGATTGTCGTTTAAACCTTTCAGGATCCGCCATCAAATTGATAAGTTTATATCAAGTGCTGTGAGAAAAGGCTCCACCTCCAACATCCTCACACTCATAGCCAACTAGCCAAGACTCCTTCTTTATGTGTACAGATGTGACGTAATGACGCAAAGACATGCTCGAATTTCCCGCGGAAATCCACCAGTACCACAGGAATTAAAAACATTATTACAAGCTTACCGTTTTGAATCGAGCTAAGGCAAGCAGATAGTGTTGAACACTGGCTGGTTATGCACCTGCTCAAAAAATTATTTGAAAAATGTCGGGGAAAAGAAAACATAAATCAGGGTAGGCTACCAGAAATGCCATGAAAAGAAGGAGAGGGAGGCCAGGAGAGTTGTTGTATCCCAGTCGATCAAGACGTTCTTAAAGACAGGTTGTATTGTTATTTCACTGGGAATAAGAAAACTACCGTCTACAGCCTGCCTGTCACTCTTCATTATCGGTCCGCACCACAATCGACCGAATGATTACGTGGTCAAAATTCCTGTCTTTTTACACTATTGTAAATAGAGTTAAAAAATGTAGCCTACACGAGTCACGACGAATTGCATTATGCACCTGACCTGCCGACTGATGATGTATTTATTACATCAAGAAAACACAAATACAACACACTGCACTTGAATGAATAAATGTACTAGCTTTATTTAATAATATTACCAGTTCCATATTATCTTTATTAAAAAATAAGACAATAAAAGATTTATTTTTTTAAATTTGACTGCATTCTTGTCAATTTCTAAATGTTTACTTTTTGAGTTATGAACTATAACTCTAAAAAACTAGAACTATAAAAAAACATTATTTTGCTGTTACTTTTTTTAAAATTGGTTTTATTATTATTTAACAATTTCTTGCTTTTGTTAGTTTTTATTAGTTGTAATTTTTATATAAACATTTAACTTTTAAAATAAATTTAACTTTTAAATGTAATATTTTAAAATAAAGGTGTTTTTTCAGCATCTTCTGTTAAATGTGGGCCTCCATGCTCATCTATTGTACAGCATATGATATTGGTGGAGGGGGCCCACATTTTTTCAGGGGGCCCCGAATCCTCTAGCTATGGCCCTGATAAGGTTCATTAGTTAACATTAGTTAAATAGGATATTAACGAACATGAACTAAAAATGAGTAATACAGTTGTTAGTACTATTTATTAGGCCTAATCTTTGTTACTGTTATTTAATAAAAATACAGATGTTCATTGTTTGTATAGATACAGCCTCTCATTTTAATAACGTAGGCTATAAGTAAATGTTGAAATTAATATTAACTAAGATTAATAAATGCTGAAGAAGTAATGTTCATTCTTAGTTAACTATGTTAACTAATGAACCTTATAATCAAGTGTTACCGAAAGTTTGAATAAATGAATTTTCCAACTTTGAAGATTCCCCCTTCCATATGTAAAGCGCTTTGAGTACCCAGAAAAGCGCTAAATAAATGTAACGAATTATTATTAGTTATTATTAATGTCAAGAGCTCACCGCTGCTCTCCAGGAGTGCCGTGACGGTCCCGTCCCCGTGCAGGATGATGGAAGCCGGATCTCGGATGAGGACGCGTCGCGCAGGCGCTCTCGGCTCTCCCAGCTCTCTGCAGCACTGGAAACACACTGCCCAAGCCTGCTCCTCATTGATGGGCTGCTCGTAAGACTTCAACACCTCCTCCAGAGACAGTTCCCTGATCTCTCCTCTCTCCGCGGGAGCACATACCCTTGAGTCTCCGTCCTTCCCGCTTCTGTTCGCTGATCTGGCCATGACGAGGACGGTTTTTAGCCTACAGTTTCCTCGGGATCCTCTTGAATCTGTGTGAGAACAGAATGATGATTCTGCGGTTCATTGGTGAAGCGTCAGTCAGTGATGAGGAGACGAGCGGAGGCGGAAGGACATCTCTCGGAATGCGCAATTGCAGCAAAACATAGAACATAAGCGTGAAAAAAGGGGAAAAAACTTCTTAAGAGTATATTGCCTTCATGTGTGTTGTTGTGTGATGCATCTTTCGCATCGGTCAAGTTTCCTGCATCATGTCTGGATGGGTGTCGTTTTCTGCATCCTCTGCAAAGTGTTTCTGAGCTCCACCCACATACTGGACCAATGAAGCAGATCAGCTCAACTTGCAGAGGAACTAGTTAGGATACATAAATAACCGAAGGTGATCTCGAATCTTGAATATCGTTAAGGCTAAATCGGTTTTTGTTTTTAAATGGGAAAAAAATAACGGTTATTAAGTTTATTAAGAATCTAAAAATTAAAGTCAAAACTAAACAAAAAACAAAGTGTGGTGTTGTGACAACTAAAAGGATAGTTTGTAACTTATGATATGTTCCTGGATCAACAATCCTCCTAGCCCTGCCTATAACTTCTCCCTAAAATCATAGGGAATGATGGGTAAAGGGTAAACTTGACAGAACTGTAAACTTGACCTTAAATCTGATTGGTTGATAGGAACATGTTGTACTTGGTGAAATCACGTTCACCAATGGTTTAAATACATGAATTTATTGTGGATATTTAAATTAATTTGTCTCTCATGTAATTGCCCTTCTTCACCCATCCATCCAAATTTCATCATTTTAAAAGGTAAACGAATGGGAAATGTGTTATTTCAAAAGATCAAATATATAACAAATAACAAACATAGGCTAACAACTAAATTAAACCAGACGTTAAATGTGATCTTATTTCAAAGTTATTTCGTTTAGTTAAATCCAAAGTAAATCATCATTTTAAAACAGCAAATTTTACTGTCACCTCAGAAGGGCAGTGTTGGGTCAGATATGATGATGATTTCACTGTATCACTTTTCTTATTAAAACATGTAGTTTAAAGTTTCCCTTATGACTAAAAACCTTTAGTGTTTGGATATACAGTATATGTACTGTATTTTGTCTCTTATAGGGAGGGATATGCTTTAACCTGTACCAGACCAAAGATCATATAGCTAATAATTTGTCTAATAAGTGCATCCTGTGCCAATGAACTTTTTTATAGCTTCAGCATTTAGGCAATCAATCAATAAAATAAGTGAATAAGAATAGTATAGAAGCCTCTACCTTAAACTTGACATTAACTGGATACCTCAAATTTGACTGGAATTTTGTTCCATGATTAGTAAGGATGTGAATCCAGGAACATGTTCTGCTTGGTGAAATCATGCATTCAAGGGGGTCAAAATCAAAAGTGTCAGTATAATGTATCTTTAGCATCTCATCCTCGTGACGGCACCAGATCTGCCAGATCTAAAATGCATACCAGTGCTGGGAATTAGAAAAGTAATCAAATGTTACATTACTCTAATAAAGTAATTGAAATAGTTATACTACTATTACATCTTAAACAGGGTAACTTGTAATCTGTAACCTATTACATTTCCAAAGAAACCTTCCCACTATTGTTTATGGTTCATTAAAAAAGCATGAAAAACATTGTTTAAACCCTTTCGAATAGAAATCTGTAAATTATTTGGATTTTTACACAAAATTCTTTAAAATACAGTAAATAAAGTTTATTTCTCAGTGTGTGAAGTGAGCTAAATCTGACAAAACCTCCTTTAGAGTACATTTGAGGATGTATTTAATTATATACATCCAGTGAGAACATATCTGTGAAAAAAGAGAAACACATATTTCTACATAAACTATTCAGTTTTATTCCATTTCACCAAACATGAAATATTGATCAAATAGATTCATTCTTTTAACATTGAACATATGCAAACAACCAAAACACCAACAGTAATCATAAACCTAGAGACGACTTACTAACACCAAGCATAAATACTGACATTATAAATGTGTACCATGATTTATTTTTTCTAAAATCTTTGTCTCTCTCTGTCTCTCTCTCTCTATATATATATATATACTGTATATATATACATATTTATAACAAAAGGGATTGTGATGGATACATTATCACACTTCGCTCCTGAGCACAACAGGTAACAAAATATTATGTTATCTGAAGAGACTCTTGATCTTGTGATTTTTATTTACACTTCAACTAATCTAAGTCACTGTTGACATGTTGAATATAAATCAATGTGATTCAAACTTCAATTAAATACCAGCTCCCATTG
Source organism: Scardinius erythrophthalmus (assembly GCF_964197995.2). Taxonomy (NCBI): domain Eukaryota; kingdom Metazoa; phylum Chordata; class Actinopteri; order Cypriniformes; family Leuciscidae; genus Scardinius; species Scardinius erythrophthalmus. The sequence goes on along the minus strand of NC_138244.1, from coordinate 24,184,750 downwards.
AAACCAAACAATCTCATGAAACGGCAACACCTCAATCAATTAGCTTACATTTGATCACATTTAAACACAAGTGTACAGAGAAATTCTATATCACAAATCATAAAAGCCCTTTATGAAAATGACAAACAAAAAGCAGTACTGTAGAACTGTCAAATGCAAATGTGTGTCTGACGTCTGGGTTCAAAGTCCTTTAAGCTATACTATCACATACTGTTTTATCACAAAAAAACATGTCATAAATAATCACACACAACCTCATTGTGTCTGTTTAACACTTCAACAACACTTCTTTCACAATGGTTAGGATGGCTGAGTAGCACATATGGCACAGTAGTTTTGTAAAAATATTCAATGGGGATTCAAGAAAAATAAAATCTTACACTTACATCCCTTCAACCCGCATCCCTACGCCCATCTGGAATGCAGTTTTATTTTATTTTTTTTACAAAAAAACAAACAAAACCAATAATAACACCATAATAGTTTCTGTGTCAATAAATACATCTTGAAGTTATATTATTGGACCATAAGTTCTTCAAAAACAGCATCCAGTGGTAAAAGTTGTGGACAGACCTTCTAGTCTCTAGTTTAACAGAGAGACTTATTTCTCTGCCGCTCAAAACTGCAGTGTCCACTAACGTTTGATTGTTCCTACGTTTCCTTATTACTTTAGTATGAAGCAAAAGAGAACAAAACTGTTGAACAGATTCTCCACAATCCTTCAGTCTTAAAGCCCTGCATTTCAGCCCGAGCCCGACGGACCCCGACTTTTTTATGCCCCTAGGGCCGGGCTTCGGGCCAACATGCGGGCCGGGCCTCGGGCCTTTTTTGGGTTATCCTTCTTTTTATATTTTTAGACATTAATTAAAAATATATGAGAAGTTGACGTCGACGATAGAAAAACAAACATAGAAAGACATTTAATAACCTCATAACTTTCATAATCTTATAATTACACTGACATAAGATTGACATGACAGTCTCACGCATGCACGCACGCAAACACACACACAGAAGGTTTCCCGTCAGCGCAACCAACGATTCACCTCATGTGCAAATAATGGAGAATATTAAGAGAAAAATCGCAGAGTGATAGAAGAGAGGACAGGGTTAAAATCTTCCACTGCGGATGCTATTTTTTTTTCTCCACGATAGCCTAGGGGAGACCGGGGAAAGTTGTAACAGGGGATGGTAGCAACATGTCATTTTTCTCCAATCAGAAACAAGCTAGAGTGATGACACTCATACTGAACATGCACAGTTAGACCCTCCCCCCACCAAAAAGACAGTAGACATATTCAACAAATGCTGCTGCATTTATTGAACAAAACTTGTTTTGGAGGTATGAAAGTAATTTTTTTCATGAGATGTATTTTTGTCATACTGTCCAGACATTTTGTATGAATTAATCAAAACTTACTTAGTTTGAATTATTGTTTTGTTGACTTCTAAGTGACATGGTTAGCATGTGTCAAAGTCAGTGTGTCTAGCAGGAATATGATGTTCTGTCATGGCTGATAGGGTTGGGGGACGGTTGCAACAAGTTATAAATTGCATGTTTAATAAAGGTTTGTTGCATTGCAAATTGTTCAATTCTTCATGTCTGACACTGAAATATGGAGAGATTGAATATCATCTGTAATTCCTGCACACTGAATCTATGTAGGCCTATGTTTTACACAAACAAAACTCAACTGTTATTCGATAAATATGACTAAATAAATAAATTATAGGCTACAATAATATTATTGAAATACATAATACTATAATATTATAGTAGGCCTAAAACAGTTAATATTTTCAGAATTATATGCTCATTGAGACAAAAAGCTAAAATTAATTAGAGAAATTTAAGGTATTTTGAACATGTTGCAACCGTCCCTGGGTTGTGTTGCAACCGTCCCCTGGGTCGGGGTCAGTTGCAACATCTGACTTCTTCCATTCAAATAAATACTGTGAACGATATGTCATATATAATCATCTTTAAATGGTATGGATAATTAGCAGACAGATGCAAGTTTAAAGGGGCTATATGCTTTTTTCTGAAATTTAAACTCGCGACTGACACCTGTGGCCAAAAAACGGAACTGCTCTTCCTTTCTGCTCGCTCTCGTACGTGCACACTTCACAAGTCATCCGCTGCAAAGAAGTCAACATTATGTTTACAGAGGTAAGAACAGTCAAATACATATATTGTTTGAGAAACTAAGTTTGTTTGCTGACTAGCGGTGGTGGCAGAGTGATCTGAAACGTTTAACATGAACGCGCTTGACGTCACATCCGCAGACAGCGCGCGAAAAATCCGACCCGACAGAAAATAGGAAAAATAGGATACAGGCTTATAGGTGCACCCACTGTGAGCTGACAAGGTGTCAGTATGCTCATCAGGAGATGTTTGAGTCATACATGGTCAAATAAAAAGGCTATTGTTACGTTTATTTTGGGGAAACAGTTGCATATAGCCCCTTTAATATATACAAATTTGGTTGGTCTACTCCAAATAGTCTCTGAGTAACTGAGAGAAATGCAAAAAGTGTTGCAACTGTCCCCGGTCTCCCCTACTCTGTAAGAGACTGTTCTAACTTTTCGTTTGATTGGACTTTATTTTCGTTTAACTGTTGGAAACTACTGGAAAAAAGAATGGCCATGTTCTGTGGTGCATTTTTGAGGTAAGATAACCTGCAAGTTTGCTTTTGATTTATTTAATTTAATTTGTTTAGATTGGTTATAGCTCATTTCGTTTGCGAGCGCTGTTGCAAGCAGCTTGAGCCTGCCTCAGTATTTAAAAAAATTTTACTCACTGTGGTTTAATAAATAAACATTAAAGGGGTGATGAACTGAGAAATCAAATTTTCCTTGAGCTTTTGACATATAAGAGATCATAATACTATAATAATATCCTGTAAGTTTCAGAACTGAAAACTACCTTGTTAGTCCAATAAAAGCTTTTATAGACATCAGGCTCAGCAAACGACTCGTTTTTCAAAGTGGGGATCTATGACGTCAAAGAGGATAAAACACCGCCTCCACAAAAGAAGATCAACGCCTACTTCAACACGGCCTGTTTAGCCCCGCCCACCGATTCGCCCAAACATGCTAAATAGACGACATGATGATTGCTAAACCGGATTGAGCTACTTCCAAGCAATAAACATGCGGTTTACTAAATATTGTGCAGTGCCTGGTTGTGGAAAAAGACAGTCTGCATAAGCTTCCTTCGGATTCCAGCATGGTTAAACTTTATTAAATCAGTCAATCACAATTTCCCGACACGGATCTGCCAGCAACATGTAACTTAAGTAACCATGTGTATTCTAATGCCTGATCTGCGATCAGTGATTTCTGATGTGTAATTATTCAAGTTCAGATATCTTTCTCTTAAAATCGTTCAATACTGTTTATGCATCAGTGACTAAACGATCAACTTCACATAATTTCTCGTAGTATTATGAAAATCATCTTTTTTAACCTTAATTAAATTATATACAGAAAGCGATCAAAGAACGTTCCCTTTCCATTCGCCCAAGCTGTCAATCAAACAGCACAGCGCGAGCCGCGAGAGCTTATGGACACTTACCAAACTCGTGATGAAATAATGACACTGTTACACTACACAACGAAGCTCTTACTGTGTATTCACATCGTGTTTGCATTGTGATTTGGTGTAAGCATTTGTGAGAGTGCAAAAATTGCGTTGCGCGATCAACAGACTGTCTGTCATCTGCTCAGTGCTCATCATGCTGCAACCTTTCATGTGATGGAATAGATTTAAATATAATGCTTTAAACGATACTTTTCATGATGTGTTAATCTCGATAGCTGTAATAGTAAAAACGTAGTAAAAGTTTGAGAGAGTTCATGTAATAATAGCTATTTCATATGCAAGCATGTCAGCCAATCACAGCAGTGGGCGTTTGCATTGCAGTCTCACAGCAGACACGCCCCTTAAAACGGAGCGTTCAGATCTGAAGCTGAAATGAGGCTTGGAAAAATGGCTTTTATTTATAAATTATGAAAATTTTTGATGTAAAAATCATACTAACATTATAAGGGCACCCCAGGCAACATTATAAAATAATAAAACAATCCAGTTCATGACCCCTTTAAACTAACTGTCTGTGTGATATGCTTGAAGTGTTATATATCTATGGATTTTATTGTAGCCAAGTAAAGTATTAGCGTTGATTTGAGAGGCTAAATTGATCAAACATGTTGTTACTCGCTGTTGGCTCGGCTTGCTTGGTCGTCATTTATTTATTTATTTTTTTTTTTTTTAAAGCTCCAAACATTTGTCTAAATTAACTTAAAGAAATGAAAAGAAAAGAAACATAACTAACAAAATGGACATATTTTAATGGCTGCAAATAGGGCAGGCTGCCGCTGTGAGAAAAAAAAAAAATATGGGCTCGGGTCGGACTCGGGCTGATAATTCTGATGAGCTGTCGGACACGGGTCGGGCTAGGGCCTGAGCGTCTCGGGCCAGGGCCGGGCTCGGGCCTAGATTTGAGGCCCGTGCAGGGCTCAGTCTTAAGACATTTGATCACTAGGTTAACTCTATACTTTAGGGGTGGTGCTTTTGGATGGTATCCAGCTGAACTTATAGCGTTCGCGCGGCGTCAGAATGTTTAAATCCAGCAGCTTTTGCTCTTTCTCACTATCCACCATCTGATATCCCAGCAGAGACATGGCTCCTTTGCACACATCCTGGATGCGCTGGACTTTTTCAAACGGTAAGGTGGTTCGCCAAGCCAAGGAGACGTCCTCTGCGTTTCGGGAAGTGATTTTGAAGGCCTCCTTCTTCGATCCCTTGCCCTTACCATGAGTGATGCGGTAAATCCACTCCTGCAGAGTTTCCGTCATCTCCAGACCCACAAACTGGTACATGGCTTCGATCTCCGCCAGCGTGTTACGCACTAGATCCTCATAGCGTATCATTTTGTAGCGCCCCCGTAGGAAATCGGGTGCCTTAAACATGGCGGTCTCATAAATGCGCACATGACTGCGGCAAATCTCCTGTAAGATTTGGTACGATATATCGTCCTCTGGAATATCAGCCTGTTCTAGTACTATGGCGTTATCTTTCACCAGGGCTTTGACCGACTGCTCCCTGGAGCGAAGCACCGCTCGCGGATCCCGAACTAGATGGATGATGCGCAGATCCAGAGAGGGGTCCCGCAGTAAGGGGTAAAGGGACTCCAGCTCAAAGAAGCGAACCTCTTTTAACACAACATGGCTGTAAGTCCTGCACGCCGCCTCCGCAAGCTTCAAACCTTGCACGTTGCATTGCTTCTTGCATTCTGGTTCTTTGCTAATCTCGTCACGAGGCGTGAGAAAACACGCGGGCGGAGAGCAGAGTGCACGGCTGTGGCTCCACATGAAGAGTTTGGAGACGTTTTGTGGTTGGGGGATGTACGCATCCATCACTGACATGTCGCACTGGAAGACGCTGCGGATCATATCGCGCACCGCCATTCGCAGACTACGAGCGCCGGCTTGCTGTATGGACGTCCACACGTGCCAGCCTGGCTCCATCAGATAAAACACATCTGGATGCTGGTTGAACACCTGTCCCAGGAAGGACGAGCCGGACCTCCAGGACGAGAGCAGCAGCACGTGCACCTTGCCCTCAGACGAAGAGGCGTTTAGAAGAGGCGGGCGACTGTACCAGCTGTACAGAAGCACACCAGCGACCGCTGGAATCAGCAGGAGACTCAACACAGGGGGTTTCGGCGCTCTCCACCGCAGCATTACGGCAACTTTATAAACCTACCAAAGCACAAAAAACAAAGGTTTAAAACAAACTATCATTCTAGTTTAAAGGATTAATTATAATAGTTTTAAACTTTTAAGCTACACTTTTCACTTTCTCTGTATAGAATTTTTTTTTTTTAAGTGATATGATTATACTTTATTTATATGATGCAAAATCACAACTCTGCTGTCATTTTTCAACTAAGATAATAGACATCTTATTCCTGCATCAGTTTGTAAACGTCTTCTCCCTTTTGATTGACAGGACTTAACTGGCTCAGATGTTTTTTTGTTTTGTTTTTAAATATAAACGATAGCGCAGAAAAGAGACAATCTAAGTGTCAAATCAAGTCACCTTTATTCTATAGTGCTTTATACAATACAGATTGTATCAAAGCAGCTTTACAGTGATAAACAGGAAAATTATGCATTTCGGCTGTTGTTCAGCTGAAGTCAGTTCAGTGTTGGTTCAGTTCCATTGTAAAAGATCATTATTTATTAAACAAGTTCATTTAATCTATAAAGCAGTTCTGCAGAAAATTATGTCATCATCCAGCTCAGTTCAGTTTTTATACAATGGCGTCAGTACAGTCAGATCAATAATATTGTTGAGTACCAACTACCAAGTGAAATCACATTTAGTACATTTAGTACTACGTGGAAATACTTGATCAAAGTAAGAGATGAAACCAGGGCCCCGCTGTTCAAAAAGATTCATCTGGATCAGAATTAAACCCATACACACTTTTCCAGGTTTCCAGTGCTCCAAATGAGTTTACATTTCACAATGTATGTAGGCTACTTACTATGTAAAGAACAACAGGTAGAATAGTTAACATGGGGTCAGTTTTTAATTTGATGAGAAAATCTAAGGAGAGACTACGGAGCCACTAAAGGACATGGTGATGAAAAGCATGATGGGAGAAAAAAAAAAGTGGAACTTTTCCACTTCCCTGCAAAAGTTTTGGATTCCCATAAGAAACTTTGCTTTCGTTCTGAATTAACTCAAAAGTTTTGCAAAAGTTTCTCAGGAAAACGTCTCCGTTACTATCGTAACCTCGGTTCCCTGAGAGGCGGAAACGAGACATTGCATAGCTACGCTGTGGGAACTCCTCCCTTCTCCACTTTTGTTGAAATCTTATGGGCTGACGCCAGCTTGGAACAGCTGGCCAATTGTCGCGAAGTATGCAAGAATCACGACTGAACGATGCACAGCTGATCAAACAGCGAACATGATGGCTAACGCAATGTCTCCCCCGCCTCTAGTAGTGAAGATAAGCCCAGGTAAAATGGGGCCAAGCTACACCAGCCACGGAAGAGACAGACAATGAGCCAATAGCCGCACCGCTAGGAGTGCTTGCATCTGATAGACGGGACTAGACCAATGAGACGTCATCCTATGAAAATTGCAAATACAAACGCAATGAAAGTGAAGGCTGCACTGATCCAGGGCAGACACAACACAATAAGCATTCAAGCATGAAAGTAAACACAGTGTCAACGGCGTTAGCGGTAACAACTGTATTAAACACTAGTAGCCATAAACACAGAGTCAACCGCATAGTGGTAACCACTGCGTACAACTAGAACAGTTCACAATACATGAGTAAGGAATTTAACTCACCGAAAGACGCCACATACGGTAAACCCAGCTTGCAAAATCTGGCGAAGGTGTTCTGAGAAGGCCAGGCCCACGAAGAGGTAACAGCCCTCGTCGAATGAGTGCGCATAAGCCTTCCCTGGCACGCGTAAGCCAGCACGAAAGCATCCACAATCCAGTGAGAAAGTCTCTAGTTCTATGGCCTCTATTGCCAGTCTGTAGACTGGAGCCCTACCCCAGCCAGGCTGGCTGCCTGTGTCGTGCAGGGCGGGGGAACATTGGCACTCTCACGTTTTTCCATCGGGAGGCCAATATAGCCACGGAGTGCGACTCCGCGCTGCTCGGGGCAGGGCGAGTGATACAGTGTTGAGTGTATGAGGAGGAAACGGCCCTTTGTTTGAAGGGATATGTGCTCTTATTGTGGAGCTCACACAAACAGCACACAAACATTGCAAATGTCGCCTACAGGAACAGAGGGGACATGATGCAGAACACTGCGCTTGGGGGCGGGGCCTCAAACAAACTCTCTCCTCCTTTTGGATGGTCCATAGGATGAAGGCTTGGCAGCCGAGGACGGCGCTTTCCGTGTTCCGTGATGCTACATTCCTGGTCCCGCCCACTGCCTACGGCGAAGATCCGGCTCAGGGCGGAGCCGCAGCGGGCTGCTTAGCCGATCTTAGGCAGGACGAGGTGCAGACAAAGAGAGAGACCTTAACAAGGGCTGGAACGAGCGACGGGGCAATATTCGTGACTCATAGCCTTTGCGCTTTTGCGCCTCAGAAAAATGCTCAGTAACTGACTCCACGGCGTCACCAAGGAGGCAGGAGGGAGTGATTGGAGCCTTTCTTTTTTCAGATGAGCCGTGAACTTGCACGGCTTGGACTGCAAGCTGAGATCCGCGCCCAGAGACGAACGGACGGGCACAGATGCACGGCGACGATCTCCTTGCATGCACACAGAGCCGTGGGCTTCCGCCTCGTCCCTTTAGAAGCGTGCCGATTGTGGTGCAGATCACAACTTTACCATGTGCTCGTAGACATTGTGGAAGAACGGAGACCTCCTCCTTGAAGCAGCCTGGCGGCGGCTCGACTGGAAATACCAGACGTACTTCCTTTTTACAGGAGCATTTCGGCAGGTCGGCGCAGTGCACGCACGTAGAGTTCAAGAAGGCCGCCTCGGCGTGGGCCAGGCCCAGGCAGGCGGCGTGTGGGGCGGGTCAACTGACTATTTAAGCGGCCCATTTCGCCATAGGAACCAGGTTAAATTGACTGAAGCGACAGTAGCTGAACGTGAAGCTTAATAGCACGTCCGTCTCTACGCAATACTCGTTCCGTTACTCTCAGGGAACCGAGGTTACGTCAGTAACAGAGTACGTTCTAGAGATGCGCGGATGGGCTATTATTTCATCCGCAACCGCATCACAAAACTCATCACCCGTCCGCCATCCATCCGCACCAACGTTTTTGACCAATTTTCAAAACCGCACCCGCCCGCCATCCGCTGATTGGGCGATGCAAAGCGCGGCTGATGACTTGGTTCAACCGCCCGCCACCCGCCCGAATTTAATTAAAATATTTTTTTTCGTCATGTCATCCGCCCGATCCGCGGTTTATCCGCGGAGTCCGCGACTGTAACCGCCAACCGCGCATCTCTAGTACGTTCCCTTTCAAGAACGGTTCACTCATATTGCTATGGGAACCCATTTCAAAACGGCGAGCTGACAACTTCGCTCTAAACTACAATCTGGGGCTGTGAAGCCCGAGGCTTATAGTAGAACTAAAAGTCAAAACCAACGGGGGCGCTGTGCAGATCGCGGAACGCTGCAGGGTCCGGTCCAGACTCGTCCATGGAGCGTAGAAGGTACGTCTGGAACACTTGGAGGACCGTCATAGTGTGCAGGGCTGAAGCAGCTTGACCAGCGGACGCATAGGCTCGGCCAGCAAGAGCTGAAGTGGTTCTGCACGGCTTGGATGGGTGACTCACTTTAGACCTCCATCCAACGCCGGTGGGTGGGCAGAAATGCACAGCCTTTAAAATAAAGGCTTCAATATTATCGAGAAAAAGAGTTTTCCCATAGCGTCTAGCAACGCAATACAAGTGAACCGTTCTCAAAAGGGAACACAAATTTCTCTGGAAAACACAAAACATATGCGAGATATTGCAAAATCATTGTTAGATAGTTTTTCCTCCCATCTCTGATTTTTTCCATTACCATGTTCCTTTAAGGACCAGTCATATTTTTGACTGGCTTATTTCTGATGACTGTGCCAATGTAATTACTATAAGGTGATTAAAAAACATTTATATTAATATTATATTAATATTTTATTGTTACAAATCTTTTTGTTTGATCTTGACAGCTGTTTGGGGGATTGTTTTTACTTTACTCTACTGAAAGGCTTAAAAACCTAATGTGTATCACTGTAACGGTTAAACAAATTAAGTATAAATTTAAAAAAAAGTAACATTAAATACGTATACTACATGATACAAATGTTTTTCCTGAAATCCACCCTTTACTGGGATCAAGATAATGATTTTTGGATCAAAGAATCCCAATCTAAAACTAAAAAGTTTTAAACATATAATGAAGGTTTGATTCAGATCAAAACCAAGATTAGATTATGTGATGTAATCTGATTACAGAACCCATTTTCGAGATTGGATGGATCCACTTCGCCCAGATTATTTATTAACAACTGGACCCAGGATCACAGCTACCAAGGCTCATTTGTTCAAAATGTTTAATCTGAATTAGAATGATCTGGATTTCAAAATCCTATGTTTTGCTATCCAGGATCAGGTAGATCTATCCGATCAGATTACTTATTATAAACAACTGGGCCAAATGAGAGTAAAATTGACTTTAGAAAGTAAATTGAATTATATCCAGCTTTATACACTTAAAATCACAAAGCAAGATCAATAAGATGCCCCTCATTTATGGAATCAAATCTAAGAGATAAAAACCACCCACTATAGATAGGCAAGTCACCAGTTAGCTTATTTGTCACACACCTAAAATCTATTTCAGTGAAAAGATTTATCATCAGACATTCAGCTAGGATGAATCAGTGTCTCTCTCTCTCTCAAATGTAACACTTATATTCCAAAAAATATATATATATAATAATAATAATAATAATTTAAAAAAAGAAAAAATATATATACATACACACACACACACACACACACACACACACACACACACACACATACATATATATATAATTTAAAGGTATAGACTTCTAACGCTAACCAGCAGGTGGCAGTGAGACTACAAATGAGGAGATAAAGTGAACGCTAATCTGCAAGGTGCGGTTTACTTTTAACAGACAAAATAAAAAATAGAGACGCGAAAGCGAAAGTCATAAAAAATATTTCTGCTACTACTTTCAATCATATGAATCAAAAGAAGAGAAAACAAATGAAATATGTTGTGTAAAAACCATGAAACCAATACACACACTGGAGGCACGGATATCAAATGAAATGGAAACGCACAATGCATCAACGGAAAGCTTCCCTCTGATAAAAAGCGTGTTACGTGTTCGCGGAAACGACCAAAACATGTAACTTTTAGATATTTGTTTTAAAGGGATAGTTCACCTAAAAATTGTAATTGTCATTTACTCACCCTCATTCAAAACCTGTAATTGAAAAGCAAATACTCCATAAAAGCGGTCCGTACAATCCGAGGGTTATTATACATATCTTCTGATGAAATGGCTTCCGAAGACTTTATGAGTCTGACCATTTCCGGGTTTGGAGCCCCAGGTAATATTAATTTCATTATTGGGCGAATTGTCGCTTTAATAGTGTAATACACCTGACAGGGAAAACAGATGGGAAATAAGGTGTGATAAATTAATAATATGATTAGATTCCGTTTGTTTCCTTTATGCGAGTACATTTCTCTAAAAAATGCTTATTGAGGGAACTAGTGTTTGGGGACATTAGACACAAACAAACCAACACAAACCTTTTAACGATTCATTTGTCGGGCTATCAAGGGATTCTTATTTGAATAATTTCATTGTTAAGTCTAAATGCTGTTAACATCGCCTAAATGAGAATATAAATGTTATATTAGACACACGCGACTTCCACTGACCTAGAGGAAACTCGGCTGCCATGTTCAGTCATCTACAAAAAATAACGCTCCCACCAAACAGATCATTTAAAGAGTTATCCAACAAATACTTTAGCTAAAATGCATAGCCAAATTATAATACCGTATGTCTACTGTATACGTATATTATTAAAGCATGGCCTATTTTACCTTACCTCCTGTTGAGTAATGTGTCCGTATTCAGTGTTATAAAGTTTCTGCCGTGAACTCTCTAGATGTGGGGAAAGCTGAGACGTGGCCTTTAAGGGGGACTGGCAGGAGTGGGCGGAACTAATGCCATATGTAAGATGATATTTTAATCAACTTCAAATAGTATATATACCTTTACTCCTTTACTTCATTGTATAGATACCTTTCGTGTTAGGAATAATACAAATCTCATTTAAAACGTGTGTGTGTGTGTGTGTGTGTGTGTGTGTGTGTGTGTGTGTGTGTGTGTGTGTGTGTGTGTGTACTTATGGAAACTACCCTTTTGTAGACTACTTAAGACACACATTGCTGACTTACCTAGCTAGTATCTGAGAAGTTTTCCTGAAATATTAATATACACCAACTAAATCTTTGCAAGATATAAATCCCCATATTTGAGAAGAGCTGGTTGTGTCACATTGTCACAAAAAGGATGAACGAAACAGGAAAACATTACATCTGCATCCTGTCCATTGTGCCAAACTTCCTGTGTTTGATCTCACTGGGGGATATGGAGGAGAATATAGAGAATATTAGAAATACATTTATACAGTTTTTATGAATGTGTATCTGTGGAACAAACCGAGACAAAGGCAAGAGCCTAAAGCAAACACATTATGTGGTGTTGTTTGGTTTGATTCAACAGTAGTTTGAAAGCACATTATTGACAGTTATATCCTCTTGTTTACTTTAGCTTAACCACTGACATTATGTTTGTCACATAATTTAGTGTAACATAGCCTGTCGAACGACATTAAATTTCCAACCCCAAAGCATGCAGTATCTTAGACACCACGCTAACACTATGAAATGTTTAACAGTTCAACAGTTAGTTAAACATGCTTAAAAAACAAACTTTGTGTAAGGTTTTGACATATTTATTCTATCATTCTTTCACATTGCAACCACACAGCAAAAAATATATATTGTACAGTATGCGGCTGAACTTGAAGGAAACCAGAAAAGCCAGAGACTCCACAGGCATCCTGCTGGGAATTCTGCATGATGTACTTGAACTGAACAAAGAGAACTATATATCGAAAAACTCGCTAGCAAACAAGTCCTCATCAATGAATGAAGATTAAAAATATCATAAAAAAAGGAAGAAAAAGAAACCCAGGTCACATCAGGAGCTGTGCTGTTTAAACGGTGGTACTGTGCTGGTCGGTAAAACCTGGTTTTGAAAGATGAAAGTTTGAATGTGCTGGAAAACCCAAAGAAAGATGAGCAGGACGCTGACATACTGAATCCAGGCAAACTTAATCATTTCCCAAAAGCCTGGTCGATAGGTAGAACAAAACGTGTTAAGGAAATTAAACTTGAGTTGCTCAACTGAAGCATGAAAGGCTAGTCTAGGAATGCACAGAAGTCAGGAAGTTACTTTATGTGTCCAATATGTGCTCATGTCATGAGAGACTAGGTTGTAGCCACAAAATAAAAAGCATAATGGGACAATTTCCTATCATGTGTTTTATATCAAAATAATGTTATCTGAAAGAAACTTCAGACCTAGTTTATTTTGTATTATTTTTTTGGTATTAGCATTTTGTTGTAGACCAGATGGTTGATGTTAGTAACCAAGCATGAAACAATAAAAATATGTATTATATAGAGTACCCAATATCCTGTTTGGACTTTAGTTTGAGTTTCCTGTTCCTGCTTTGTAGTCCTTTTGATTCTCAGTTGTTTCTTGTATCCTTGTTTCCTTCTCTTTGTCTTTTTTTGCTCCTAGGTTCCCGTTTTGTTTTTATGAAATATCCCTGTGCTTAGTACCACGTCTCCGCCTGCCTTCATTGTATTACACCTGTATATATCCTTGAATAGAGTATGTTTTACAACAAAGGGTTAACTCACCGAAAATTCTAATACTTTTCTACTATATAGGAATGCGAAACAGTCATAACACAGCATAATGGCTTTTTTCTTCTGTGGAACAATGTTGTTTTGAACCCAACATTCCTCAAAACAACTTCATTTGTAATCCACAGAAGGAAGAAATGAGGACACAATCTATCCCATTGTTGTAAAACATACTCTATTTAAAGATATTTATTGCATATTTTTATTGTTTCATACTTGGTTACTACGACAAAATGGTTTACATTTATGTTTTTTAACAAGATTTTTTTTAATTAATGTATAACGACAGTTGTACTAAAATGTGTTAAAACGATTTAACAAATATATATATATTTGTTATATCGCTTCGCGTCGGGGTCCTGATCAGCCTGTCGGGGTTGTATTCGCTATAACAACCGCCTCTCTCTACATTATCCCGCTTATTACATGGCTACCTACCAAATAAATCAATAATTTGACACAAAATATTGATTTAAAAAGGAGTTTATTGATTTAAAAAAACGATTGTATTTCTTCCGCTAAAGAAAATAGTCTGTTCCGTCTCTACGGTTAGAATCCTGCGTCCATAGCAACGCTCTGCTTTTCATGGCAACAGTGTAACAGACCAAATTCTACATTAGAATTTAACCAAGCCATGTAATAATTCTTGATAACAGACCACTGCTAAGTATAAGTTACCACACCGTTGCCATGCAAAACAGAGCGTTGCTATGGACGCAGGATTCTAACCATAGAGATGGAACGGACTATTTTCTTTAGTGGAAGCAATACAATCACTTTTAAATCAATAAACTCCTTTTTTAAATCAATATTTTGTGTCAAATTATTGATTTATTTGGTAGGTAGCCATGTAATAAGCGGTATAACGTAGAGCGAGGCGGTTGTTATAGCGAATACAACCCCTTCAGGCTGAATCAAGTCCTGATCAGCCTGTCGGGGTTGTATTCGCTATAACAACAACTCTACATTACCCCTTACATATAACACACACACTGAGCATATAAAGGATATGCAATAGTCTCTACAGGATAGTTGATCTGAGCACTGATCTGGAATGGAGCGTTTGCAGCTCTTCCCACCGTCCAAACGGGAATGACGCCGGAGAGATGAGTTGTCACTGTGTGTGAGACATAGACTGTTTAAAGATAGAGGGGCTGCTGGGAGCAAAAGTGACATTTCAGCTAAAACACAAGCAGCGAAGCAGCACAGGAATGCCTACAATACCAATACACACATAATGCATGCTTATGATGGGTTGACGTTTAAAATTGACAGAAAGAGTTGATAAATAAGGTTTCAAGAACACAGGTTTAAAACATACTCACAACAATAATAATAAAATGCATCTGTTTATGAATATATTTAGTTTTTCTCAGAACAGGTTCATAATCTTACAGTTTCTCTGCTGATAGAGTGTAATGATGTTGGCCAGGTCATATGTACTCGCAAACGGACTGGATCCATCAATCACTGATTCCTGGAAGAGGAAATTCAAAATAAACCTTATGTTTATTCACACAAATCATAATCTGACGACATTGACCTGCTTATATGAAAGCCATCATTGTTATGTATAGTCAGGTTTGTTCATTTAGAATTTAGAACTATAAGGAAAATCTATGCAAATACATATCATATTTCCATTGCTCATCATGTTTCAATTTACGATCTTCCGGTTGACACACGTTTGACACGATTATGGCATTACCAGTCAAACCAGTTCAGTATCAAAGCTTCAGTTCCAGCAATGGATGAATCACCACATTGATTTGTATGTCAAAAAAGGTCATGCATAAATGAACTGTTGTTCAGATGTACTCACATTGTAGGTACTATGTAAGCCTCGGTGAGGAAGAGGAGTTCGCTGGTTTAGCTTCAGGTCTCCACAGATGGAGAGCTGAGAACCTGGGACAGGGGAGGAGTGCTGCACGAAGGCAAGCGTCTGCATCACTACAGTAGACATTCGCTAGACAGATGGACAGACAAATGAATCAGATACAGACAGAGAGAGAGAGAGGGATAGAGAGAGAGAGAGAGACCAATTTACAGAGAGGCATTTCGTTTGTGGTGTTATATGAATGCACTGAATACACACAAACAGCTGGTATGAGAAGGTAAGGAGGAGCTGAATGCTGAACATCTGCTCTTCTGGCTTGAGTGGGACGCTGATTTGAAGCCTGAGAAAGTCCGATTTCCCATCCTGGTTCCTGTCCTCTTCCTGGGCCTGAATAATGAACAAACCCAGTGCAGCTTTGCTTCCAGAGTTCACTATTGAAATAGCTATGGTAGCTAAGTTAATTTGGTTTTAAAATTTCGTACTCACAGAGATATATGGGATGCGTAAATTATCTCCGATCAGTCGATTAAAATTGGGAAATGTGCTCCATGCCACATAATTCCCTGCTGTGTCTGTTGCTCCCATCAGGATCATGTCATACTGGAACTGTATGACCGGCTGCTCTTCATATGTGCTCCTCTTCAGCCAGAACCCTGTTCATAGCAACAAACTGAGTCACTTTATTTGATCCTATATTTGGGAAATAATTAGCTTGGAATAAAATGCATCTTACCTTGACTTCTATAAGCCACCAGAAGAGGTGAAATATACGTGAGGCATAAAACCACACAGACAAACAGCGTTGCTCTCGTGCAAACACATGTTCTGTATCTTATTAAAGCAGGATGGGCGTAAACGTCATAAAAGGCCATTGTTATTAATATTGCGGTAAATATGAACTTCCATCCAACAATTCACAACACCATTTAAACACACGTATATCATTTGAATTGTGCATGCGTTGTCAAATATATTTACTAACAACGATAAACAAAAGCATTTTGGCTTAATAGTATTACACTATTGAAAACAAAAACTTAGTAAAGATTAATCAGTCCAGCAAACAAACAACACGCGCACTGGTGGTTCCGGTGGCTCAGCGTCGTCTGTTCACCATAGCAACAGCAGTGCGCGAAGTGTGTGCATAATCATTATTTGATCACTATTCATCAGAATTATGTTTAAAAACAAAAACTACGAGTTCGCTCGTGTGATTTCTACAATCGCAGAGGTGTTCTTGCTGTAGAGATAAGCGAATTAGTGCATGAAACCCCCCGAATCGACTGAATGGTACGGCCCCGCTGTGACGTACCCTCCCTCTGACGGGCTGACGTCATTACGGCTCGTCTGAAGACGAATGTCTGCTGTTGTTACATTGTTGACGTTTTTAGTTTTAACATTTAATTGACTTATTTTTTCACCAACAGATCGCTCTTCGAGCTATACCTCTGCAAAAATGAAATGGATGTTTAAAGAGGACCATTCTCTGGGTAAATAATCGAAAATGCCATGTTATTATCAACAACGGCCTGTCAGATACGTGTAATTATTGATCTGTCAAACCGATGTTTTTATTCTGTCAACCTGCTAATTTGATCTAATTTAACAGCATTTACCATGCAAGAACAACCACTCTATTTATTTGGCAGGCCTGTTGTTTGCTCATAATAACGTCTTAATAATGAAAGTAAACCGAGATTACGGCCTAGGCTGACAGTCTGTCTCTGGTGTTGTTGTTTAAGTGCATTTGATTACAGTGTGCATTGGTTTTTCTTTCATTTAGCATGTCACTTGTTTATAAACCATATATGATATACAAATGTATTATTTGATGAGAATATCTCAGTAACATGTCTATGCTTTGGTAGTTGTCAAACTGTGTGTGTAATATGTGTGTGACGTGTGTGTGTGTATATATACATACATACACACACACACACACACACACACACACACACACATATATATATATATATATATGTATATGTATGTATGTATATTTTATTTATATATTGATGTATACATATAGGCTACAGTATATGCATATTGATAGAGTTATTAAAAAGAATGCAGATGAGTCTGGTGATCAATGAGAATTCAACTGAGTGCTGTTGATAACACTGGCTGATGAATATTAATGATGCAGAGAGCATTGCATGCTGAGCTTGCATGTTGACTGATCGATGTCTTTTCTTTTCTTTCTTCTGTCATTTAGAGCACAGGTGTGTGGAGTCAGCCAAAATCCGCAATAAGTACCCAGACAGAGTTCCTGTGAGTATAAAAATGAAAATTTCAACGATTTAAACAAGTGTATAGCCTTCTTTATTTTATCATTTATAATGATAAGTCATAGTAACAAAGCTCATCACTGATTTGCAACAGCACACCCTTTCAAATCTAGACAACGACAGTATTTCCACACCAAATGTGAACATTCAGCGCAAACAAGATTTCGATTTTTTTTGTTCTTTGTCCTGCAATGAAAGATACACATATCAGAGGTTTTCATGGTGCTAATGCACTGAAAGCAGTTTTTCCAAACAGCATTTAACACCAAAGAATCTTAAATTGGCATTGAGGATAGATGTGAAGTGTCCCAAGCCAGACATATTAAAGCAAAAGACCAAAAAAAAAATGTTTTTGCAGTTTACGACTGCAAACCTTTGAACTACAAACCAGTGAGTTATTTTCATAAAATGTTCTGCAAACATTCACACGTTTGTCTTGCATAAGACATGCCGCTTGTAGTCTTTTGTGTCTCTTACAATTGAAAGATTTCTTTTTATTTTATTTTTTACAATACACTGTATTTTGTTATTGTAGTTAATGAAGTTCCATTTTAAAAGTTGGGTTCAACAATTCATCTAGTGATGCTTGTAGTAAAGTATATATGATTATAAAAGACACTGGACAGTCTCTCGCTCTTGTATCACAAAGAAAACAGATTCTGTTTTTGGATCAAAATGCAGTTTTGGAAAACTGTGAAGTTTGAATGAACACTTTTTGGCAGTGACTTTTATTAAATTCCACTATACAAAAAACCCCAAAGACAAATGACTGTTTGTGTTTCCTCTGTATATTCATTGCTACAATTTGTGTTGAACCTGACAGACCATCTGAAAAGTTGAGCCATCTATTGTGTTGGAGTGTGTCTGTTTATTCTGTGTACGAGTGAAACCAGTAAAACAACTTTATATCGTCATAACCTCAGGGCTTTATATTTAAAACATTATTAGCTGTAATTGCTCTTTCTTGTGTTTATCAGGTTATTGTAGAGAAAGTATCTGGTTCACAGATTGTGGACATTGACAAGCGGAAGTATCTGGTCCCGTCTGACATTACAGTGGCCCAGTTCATGTGGATCATCAGAAAGCGGATCCAACTGCCTTCTGAAAAAGCCATATTTCTTTTTGTCGACAAAACTGTCCCTCAGTCCAGGTAAAATCATGCTTTATTTATTACAGTGGTTCTACCAATTACAGTCTCTATAAAAAGTTTTCACTTCCTGGACGTGCACACGGTTTGTCATTTTACTGGACTTTTGTGGGGTTTTAACGATTGAAAGTCAAAGCAGATGTGTCTAATGTTACTGATCTAAAAGAATAAAAATCAATCTATATAATAATATAGCGCACCTAAATATGAATAGGAAGCAGATGAAACAGGAACTCACACTTTCAAGATACAAATGGCCTCTGCCGCTCTTATGCTAAAAATAAGGTTGATAATGGCAGAACTCGCATGAACAAAAGAGAAAAAAAGAACTCTCTAAGCAATGCCACAAGATTTCCAAACCATTGAATATCCTTTCAAATACAGTCATATCTATAATTAAGAAATGGAAAAGCACTAAAAACTGAGTGACCATTCAAGAAGGAAGCCTGAGAGAGGCCAGCAAGAGACCACTGACATCTGTGAAAGTTAGGAGCTTTTGTGGCTCATGTTAGAGAGAACAGGCATACTGTGCAGTTGCTGGTGCTTAAACTAGCCAGCGCTCAGCTAAGAGTAGCCACTGTTGCCAAAAATCAAATGGCATCTCAGTTATAGTTTCCTAGAAAATATGTGGCAAAAGCCTGAAGCCAACTAGAAGGTTCTATGATTTGACGAGACCAAAATAACACCCGTTTAGCAATCAGACTAAGTGCCTGACGTCTGGCAGAAACACACCACACGGCAACATGATGCTGTTATGACAGGTCCTTGAAGGCTTGAGAGTGTCAGATACAGAGAAAACCTGATGCAAGACACCTACATTTATTTAGCTCTTTTTTTTTTTACAACATCTGTGGTGACTGTTTCAAAAATGAGGCATGATAGAATTAAATATGTGTGATAGAATAGTAACTGGCCTGACTTGCTGTAACTGTGAAAGCCCTGTTTACATGGAACAAACCGTGCCCACGGGGACATCTGTGGTTTATCTTAATTAAAGAATAATAATTGACTTAACAATTTAAGAAGGGGGTTGAAAACTTTTAATAAGGCACTACCTTCCTTTCCACCCACACATCTCATGACAAACATTCCAGTGAGTGAAGAGGACAGTGGTAATCTTGCTAAGCAATTACAGCTGTTGGAATTCAGTTTAATTAATCATCCTCAGGAATCCGTTTCCTTGTACGGAATTTAGATTGACTTGAATTTCATTCTGAACAAGCAACATTCAAACTGATGAAACTAGATAGGGCTGTGATTGTTGGCCAATAGCTAAAAATATAGCATCAGGTTTCGTATGAAAGTGTGTGAAATATGTTCCAGTGTTCTTTGGTCACACCCAACATCCTCCACTGAAATCCTGAATGATCTCTGTTTGCCTTCCCCACCTGCCTTCTCAAATACACTCACCTGAAGTTCTTTAGCTTGGAGGTTACAGCTCACTGAGTGGTGAGAACAAGACAGGTCACAGAAGGGGAAAGAAGAGTTTATTTAGCAAGGAATTATTTTGGATTAATCTGTTCAGAGGGATTCGTTGACATTAGGGCCTCCTCCTTTTGTAATTTTCCTTTCCTATACCAGTGTGTTGAATATATTTTTTGTTTCACGCACACATATCACTCATCAACTCATACATTACATTTCTGTCATGACATGCAGCAGAAAATATAAACATATTTAAAATTGACATGCTTAAAATCTAAATTGAACCCTGAACATTGGAAGTCAACTTCCAACAGTGTAATGTACTTTAACTCATGAAATATGTGACCCTGGTCCACAAGACCAGTCACAAGTCGCACGGGTACAGTATATTTGTGGCAATAGCCAACAATACATTGCATGGGTCAAAATTATCGATTTTTATTTTATGCCAAAAATCATTAGGATGTTTCACTGCTGGAAAGATGAATGTGTATTTAAATTGGGTCATTTATGTAGTAGAAAT
Organism: Scardinius erythrophthalmus; assembly: GCF_964197995.2. NCBI lineage: Eukaryota > Metazoa > Chordata > Actinopteri > Cypriniformes > Leuciscidae > Scardinius > Scardinius erythrophthalmus. The sequence goes on along the minus strand of NC_138244.1, from coordinate 24,163,998 downwards.
GTGAAATTATTTTTAGAAGTTGGAGCCTTCTAGACTGAGAAAAGCCAGAAAATGTATTTTTGGTTCATGTGGATGAAAGACAACAACTCCCAGAATGCACTTGCTTCGCTGCCCTACGAGGCCACTCCCAAGCCACGCCTACCGGTTACAGAGGGCAGTATCGGAAGAAATGATACAACTAAGCTACTAGTCGACTGGAAACTGAAAAGACAGCGTTTTATCGTGAGACCCCCCTATGGGCGGGTTGAACACATGCGGAACGAGCTCCTCCTACTGGCTGTAGTCTCTCGCCTCTGATGAGCTAAATGATGATTTTTGTGTCATCAGAGGTTTTTTTCCAGACACACAATACAGAAATCTCTCGTCTCAGGGGGACATGAGGGAGGAAAGCACGGTCGTTTGGAAATACTACCGGGTTTCTACTGATACAAAGCTTAATGCTAATCGGTGAAGTATCCCTTTAAGTAAAGATCATGTTCCATGAAGATATTTTGTAAATTTCCTACCGTAAATATACCAAAATTTTATTTTTGTGAGTGGATGCAGCAACATCGAGGACTTCATTTGGACAACTTTAAAGGCGATTTTCTCAATGTTTCGATTTTTTTGCACCCTCAGATTCCAGATTTTCAAATAGTTGTATCTCAGCCAAATATTTATATATATTTATTAAGCTTTTATATGATGTATAAATCTCAATTTTAAAAAATTGACCCTTTTGTGGTCCAGGGTCACATAAAGTTTGAATGACAGATTTTCAGACTATAGTGGTTACGATTCTGATATTCAGAGTTATGTTTTCTTAAATGTAATACATTCATCTGTATGGATAAATTGTAAGTCAGAACACAATCTTCATTCTTGTTTCAGTCTGACTATGGGGCAGCTCTACGAGAAAGAAAAAGATGAGGACGGCTTTTTGTACGTGGCCTACAGTGGAGAGAACACGTTTGGATATTAAGATCCCTGCATCACCCCCGGCTGTGCAACACATCACTCCCACTTCTGTTGGACTAGCTCGATTGTTCTGTGGTTGGGAACAGGATAGACTCATCTGTGAAATAATCACATAGCAGATGTGTTTGTACTTCTATCGTCACCTGTCATATTGTGCTCTGAATGAGATTGACTCCATTAGTGATTTTTCTTCTTTTGGTGAATGGTGTTGCAGTATTATTACAGACGCTTAATCTTCACACTGAGAATATATAGTAACTTTTAATGTATTAATTTATCTGTATTTTATCCCCCCTGTAAATTATATATTTAAGATAATTGAAAGGTAAGGTAGCTGGATGACCTAACCAATAAAAACCAAACCCAAAAAGATCATCAAGATGATTTATTGAGACAAACCCGCCACTCTTAAATATATCATTTTCATAATTTCATTCATTTACTGTCGTTTTAAACCTGTATGACTTTCTTCCATGGAATATATTTTGGACCCGAATAACTTCTGTAGTATAGACAACATCTGTAGATATTGTATTAAAATATCTATAGAAAATGTCTACTTTTTGGTTCAGCCATACAGGTTTGGGATGACATGAAGCAGGTGAATAACTGATGGTGACAGAAGTTTAATTTTAGTTTGAACCTTCCTTTTATTAGTAAAAATACAAACATGGAAAAAACTTATATACCTTTGAGCAAAGTTCTCCCAATAATGAAAACCTGTTATTGTCCTAAACCCATATTTGCTAAATGTACAATCTACTCTTTCTCATTCTGATGCCCTTCATGACGAGAGGCTTTCAATCTACAAACAAGTACTATGAAAGTGTAATACAATAGCTTTTGTGTAAAAAAAAAAAAAAAATCATTTAAAATCTTCCCCTCTGTCAGCACATTCAAACTTGGTTGGCCATGAGACATGAAAGCCAGTGGTGTTTGGCCTAAATGAATTGCTATGTCAGTGAATAATGATTTAAATTTCAGCTCAAATGTTCCTCACACAGAGCTACTCTATGACTTGGGATGCAGCACATTCTTGGTTTATAGTCCCTGGTCACTGCATGCTTTTGATGTATGGAAAAGAACAGCGAAAGTCACTTTTATTACATTTATTAATGTGAACCGTGCTGAAAGGACAAGCTGCGGCTTCTGTTCATGTGATTGGTTCAGGACACTTGTATGGTGTAATGTGCGATCCGCTAATGAAAGCACAGCAGTTCTCGCGGGCCGCGGGGCCACAGTGGGAAGGCCTGCAGTCGCAGCTGTGTCCAGGCCTGCTGATACACTCCTGCAGCCTGCTTATAGTCCCAGTAGGTCCTCAAATCTTCCCCACTTCAGCAAGCAAAGAGAAGAAACAAACACGTCCATCAGACACAACACATACACAAACAACACCTGCGCACCGCATGAGATGTCAGAGGTCAACGTGCATGCATGGCATCACATTTCTGTATCAAACACACAATCTAAGGCTAGAAAGAAACTTTACACAAGTTTGCAAACAGGCAAATGGCTGACTCTGATTTAAAAATTGGTATTCGAATAACTGAATCTCGACAGTATTAAACTTTTACACAAAATACAACAAAAAGTTAAAAACCGTGATGAACAGCAGTGTCTAACTAGACATGTCTATAAAAAAATAGATACTTGATGATGCCACACAAACTTTCGCAACAATAACAAGCCTTGAGAGTTCATGAATTTAAAATGCAGTTAAAATGTGCCCAAATTTAAAGATATGGTCAGAGAAAAAGCCCCTGTATGGGTTTTTGCCTATATTATATTTATTTCATATGATAGAGTTAAGCAATATCACGAGCGGGGGAGCTGTTTTTTTTTTTTTTGTTTGTTTTTTTTTTCAAATATCAGCGTGATGACACATGGGATTGATTATATTCAACATTTCAATAAACAGGAAGTTCATATTGTGTTACATTTAAGACTCAATATTTACATAAAACAATATCTGTTTTTTTTTTCTCTATTTTACCAAGAAATAGTTCCAAACAATGCCACAGAAAAAATGGAAAAGTTAATTTGTCACTGCTGTTAACTAACCGCCACACAGAATATGGAAAATATGAAAAGCTTTGGGCATCAGCTGTCCACAACAGGCTAAAACCTGAAATGGTACCAGCACAGAAACACACAAAATATCATCTAATTGTAAAAATAAGTCAGTTGAATATTAATTATTGTCAAAAGCCCAGAAAAAATCAAGAAAAACACCCCAAGTTCCAATAGGCAGGCACAGATGTTAAGGACATCTACTGCATTTCACTCACTGCACTTAGACACATTTCGGTAACACAACAACAAAGCATTTGTGTTTGGGACCTTATTAATCATCTGGAAATCCAGCCATCAGTCTCAGTAAAATCTTACTGTCGGAATAATGAAGAAATCCTTTGATGATGAGACTGTGAAAGTGGACGCAGGGTGATGGATGTATTTGCACATGGAGTGTATGTATATATAATGTGTGTCCTGGGATCTTTGTGGACGGATTTTTCTTTGCTCTAGTGTGAGTCTGTCAGCGCTGTAACAAGAGCTGGACATTGGGCAGGATCACTTCAAAGATTCAAGAACTCTGAACAGAAGAACACTGTTCCCTGAGGTCAACAACTAACAAAAGTCTACTGTTCAATAATCATGTTGCTTTACAGGAATAAAACACCTATTATTACATACATAACACAAATGTACAAAAGAAAATGTGTAATTTTACACCCTGATGCAATAGTCTAAAACCAAACAGAGTAATGAATCTGATTGCCAAGATTTATGTCAATATGGATTTATTGAGAGGCTCTGGCTAGTTGCTATGTGGGAAAGGACTCCATCTTGATGCCTATGAGTCAAGAGTCTTATAACACACAGGCTTGCTTTCTCTATAGGGGTTTGTATGTTGGTTTCATTTTTGTGAATGATGTCTTCCACTCTAAAATGTTATCATATTTTAGTAATAACTGTAGGCTAAGCATTGGGACATAAAACCACACTTTAAGTATTAAGACGAGGATATTATCCATAAATGGCAGGTAGGGGAAAGTCATGTTTTACAATTTATTATTATTTTAACCTAATTAGTGAACCCTAACCTCACAGTGTGACAACACGTGGGTCATTTGTGTTCATTGAACTATTTTCTTGTTCAAAAGCTTTTGTAGACGAGACTCTTTTTAGAGCTGTTTACAGCAGAACTGAACTCTGTTTGCATCACTGAATCCTTATTTTCCTGTTATCACTGTAAATCTGCTTTGAAACAATCTGTATTATATAAAACGCTATGTAAATAAAAGTGACTTGACTTTAGAGTAGAGGTGTAACAATATATATCGTGTCACAATATATTGTAATACAAAACTGCAACAATATGTATTGTGGATAGTTCACCCAAGATAAAAATTATTGTCAGAAAATAAAATTTGTGTCAAAGAAAGAGTTTTCGTGTCAGTACTACATTAAACTACTATATATAATGTTGAATATAATGTATAATAATGCAATGGGGGGATATGTGTGTCCTGATAATGCCAGATATCTTCTGTTACCAATAATAAGTGGCCTACATTATTTTAAATATATCTAGTCAGTGACAGAGTGCAAGCATATTCATCTAAAATAATTCTGTATTTTCAGCTTCAGAATCATGAATATTTTTATTCTGGTGTCTATATTGTCCTGTGCATTGGGTTTCCAGCAACAAGTCCAAGCCTATTCATTTACACACACAACATAATACCAAATTTAGCATTTTAATCAACAATAAAAATGTTGTTTATCTCTTATCATATGTGTTGGAGTATCACAATAATATTGTATCATGAGTTTAATACCGTGATATGTATCAAATCGTGACTTGAGGGTATCGTTACACCCCTACTTTAGAGTAAAACTATTTCAGGTCTCCCCTATATTAAAACACTCACCGGAGGGTCTCTGGAAGCTGAGAGTCTTCAGTTGCTGCCCTCAGTTTCAGAAACGAATGAAAGAGCTCCACTTTACTGATTAAAGATCTACATATGGAGAAATATGAAACAAAATATGCCTGAGCTCAGAACTGGTTATTGTGGTGACTGAATGTTTTGTGATGACTGTCAACTTACAAAGTAACATTCTGAATGCATACAGCACATCTTATCATATGTCAGTGGTTCTCAACTGACACATGTGTCAGATAAGAGTGTGTCAGAGTGTGTCAGATAAGAGAGACATACAAAATGTGCAGAGCAGCGGGTCCCGAGGACTGGAGTTGAGAACCACTGTCATATGTTATACTTGGAATGTAAAATATTCGTTATCCTGAGATCACCTTGCTTGCAATGTTCCTAAAGCTTTCTTCGTCACTCCCTGTTTATATCCGTTGGCAGTGACATCTAGAGGATGCTGGGACACTGCACACCAGCTGATGGCTGCAAGAATATTCATAAATATGTTAAGTCAGGAAAGCAGGAGAAAACCCCAGATCATTAACAGATCAAGGCCTTACTATGCAATATCTGCAAAGAAAATGAATGAAACCAAATCATAACAGACCAAAGAATGACGAAACCCTCAAAAATGATTCTTCTGCCGAACTACTTTGGAGGAGATTTTTGATGTTCTATGTGATGGTAATCCCTTTTTTGCATAGTCTTGGGCTTACTGAAAGAAGTTCTCTACAGTAGCAGCAGTGCTGCAGGGATTATGTATTTTTGTAGGCTAAAACCCGGAGACTACTTTGCATTTTAGCATTTACATGTACATCATCTCAAAGGCAATGAGGTCTTTGATTAAATGCTGGGGGAAAGGTCTGTGGTTAAAGGCAGGATAGGTGATTTGTTCCAGAAACGTTTTTTTGTTATGCTGGTTGAAATTCACATCCTGATAGCAATCACTAAGTTAAGTAGTCTAAATGTATTAATATGTCAGTTTATATCTTCTGTGGAAGGAGTAGGACCATAAAATGTTCGTCCACTGCGTTCCGAGGGCAACGATGCGATGTCCTACCTGCCTGACATCACACGTCATCAGTGCGTTTTATGCTATGCAGAGTTAGACAGACGTCAGTCACTGAGCACCGCAAACGAAACAGCAGCCATCTTTTACAGTTCCTCCTGAACCAAAATAAGAAGCATATGCCACGTTCACACCCTAACTACTGTAATCTGGAAGAGATGGAAACCCGTGATGTTATACTCAAAGCGATTAATGACTCGAATTTATGCGTTTCAATGGCAACGCTATCAACGCAGAAATGAATCTGCAGCAGTCAGGTGGTACAGGCAAAGACTATAGAATAACACAAGACTCGTCACTCGTAATGTTTTGAATGGGGAAAAGTGCAACGCTCAATATGGCGGAATAAGTCCTGCCTTCTACATAAGAGCCAATCGCCGATTGGTAAAGTCATTGCGTCACTGAAGCTGCTGTTAGAAGCTCCGGATCCTATAGAAACAGTCAGATGCACTTCCACTGCGCACCAGCTTGATCCCGCCTGAAAAAATTCGTTTTTGTCATGATTCAAGCGTTTAGAAACAAAAAATATGAGATAGTTGTTGTCAGATTTCATTGGTGATTTCAAATATGAAATTTAAACGTAAGCTTGGCAAACAGAAAAAATTGGGCAAAATTTTGTAGAATTTGATGTTTCCCCATTCAAAGAGATAGGAGCTGTACTTGCACGCCCGGGAGGCGTTTCAAAGATGGCCGCCGAGTGAAATTACTTGTCCTAAAGGGACTTTGGTACAAGTCAGTGCTCTCTAAATTGTTTATGTTCATTATTATTGTAATATTGTGTGCTTTGAGACATGAGGTAGTTTAACACCGTCTCTCATGACACTTAAGTTTGCTCTCTGCTGTGCGTGTTCATGTGTTTTGAAGGAGGCGTGGCTTCAGAGATGCTCTGAAGGGAGGGCAGGATCTTATGCTTTCAAAGCTAGCTCGCTATTGCTAGCCTCTCTGAAAATCCCTTACCCTTACCTTTAATAGTCTTATTTCTTAAATATTCTTATATAGTCTTTTCTTCCCTCTTGTGACGTATATCTGAGTGATACAGCTTCTGGAATGTGAAAAAAAATGTGGGGCGGGTCTTGATTTCATCCTTGGGAGATGATTGGATAGAAGGAAGTTGGCCGTTGCTGTCTAAACAAAGGCAGATCTGAATGCCAGTTTGCAGGCAGTTGTGGAGGATATTTAGTCCTGCCCTCCACCGAGACACACGTCACGAAGAAAACAGATGCCGTTTCAAGGGGGAGGGGAAGGTTAAGGTTTTTTTATAAAATATTTTTTTTTAGATAATGACTTACATGGATAAATCATGTATAATAAACACTGCAACATTCAGTAAGAATATTCCAGCATTTAGAATATTTTAATATATTAAATATTTTACTTGTCTTGAAAAAGGCAGTTGTTAATAAGTTAATAAGTGTCTAAATGGAATTACAGAAGTTGTCGGGAACATTAAACATCATCGACTGAACATGGTAAATTCTTCTAGTCACTAGTCCACTTTCACAGCTATGTTGTGTTTATAATCACGCTCTTGCAAACTATAACTCAAACTTTCAGGGAAAATGTTTTTTTTTTGTTTTTTTTATAAAGACTGAAAAAGTTAATGGTGGTGAGATTGAAGCCAATGGAAATCAGCTAACTTACGGGTTGGCCTACAAAATTATCACTGCAGTGCTCTATTCATTTTAAACTCATTAAAAAAAAATATTCTAAAATGTTAATCGGTTTGGGTGATGACACAATTTTCAAATTGTCACTTTTTTTTTTTATCATTACAGGGGACAGAAATTAAAGAATGTATCATATACACCAAGCAAGGGCAAGATTTTTTATTTATTAATGAAATGTTTAGCTTAAAAGGATAGTTCACCCAAAAATGAAAATTAGCCCATGATTTACTCACCCTCAAGTCATCCTATGTGTATATGACATTCTTCTTTCAGACGAATACAATCAGAGTTATATTAAAAAATGTCCTGGCTCTTCCCAGCTTTATAATGGCAGTTTACATTTTGAAGTCCATAAAAGTGCATCCATCCATCATAAAAGTGCTCCACACTGCTCCGGGGGGTTAATAAAGGCCTTCTGAAGTGATGTGTTTGTATAAGAAAAATATCCATATTTAACATGTTACAAAGTAAAATTCTAGCTTCCTGCCAAATGGGCGTACACTGTCTACTTATGAAAAAAATAAAATAATAATAATAATAAGTTGCACTTTAGACTTAAGAGGAATCAGTATGTTTGTTTGGCCGGAAGCTAGTTATTTTACTTTATAACGTTTTAAATATTAATATTTTTCTTACACAAACTCATCGCTTCACTTCATTCACTTCACTTCAGCCTTTATTAACCCCCCAGAGCAGTGTGAAGTTTGTTTATGTTGGATGGATGCACTTTGATGTACTTCAAAACAGAAACAGCCATTCAGTGCCATTATAAAACTTGGAAGAGCCAGGACATTTTTTATTATAACTCCGATCGTATTCGTCTGAAAGAAGAATGTCATATACACCTGGGATGACTTGAGGGTGAGTAAATCATGGGCTAATTTTCATTATTGGGTTAACTATCCCTTTAACACAGCCTGCACAACACAGTCTTAAGAATGATATATGACAGATCTGAAGGAAACGCCAGCAGCTGAAACAGACGGGCCATTGTGACCCTGTCTACAGCGAACGTCACACTGCGTCAAAAGCAAAAAAGAGTCATTATAATTAAGACTGGGCGCAGGTGGAAACACACCAACTGACGTGTCCGCTGTAGACATGGTGTCACTGTAGTTGTGAAATCTGCTTCGGGATTATGTACACAATACATTTAAGATTAATGTTTGAAAATCTAACATTGTGAAACTTGTCTACACCGAGTGTGTCCATTGACACATTCAGTGTAGAGAGCGTCACTGGCTTTATTTGCTTTTGATGTAACATGCCACTCAGGATACAAGCCTGAAACTCAAAGCCTGAAATTCCAGCTGAATTAATTGCAAAAATTTGTGCAGTTACATAAAATAAAAAAATGAATGAATGAATATGTTTGTGTGCTCACCTGCCCCACAGGGAGATATTCTGCCCTGTGTGTGTGTGTGTTTGGACTCCGTGTGTGTGTGGTTGTGAGTAAATTCCAGACTGGCCTGCAGAAGCTCTGGAGCTTGTATGGAGAAACCTGATGGCAAACCCCTCACATGAGAACATCTATTAGAGAAGATAAGTGAGTTTTAATTATTTTAATGGAACAATTTAAAATCAGCATGAATTTAATGTCTTTTCTTCCCTGTTGTGATGTATATCCGAGTAAAACGGCCTCTAGAATGAGATAAAATGTGGGGTCGGAGTGGGACTTGATTTTGTCCTCGGGATTTAATTGGATCGTAGGAAGTTAACTAAACAAAGGCAGATCTGAATGGCAGTTTGCAGGCAGTTGTGGAGGATATTAAGTCCCGCCCTCCACTGACACAAACGTCATGAAGAAAACCGTTTCGAGGGGGAGGGGAAGGTTAAAGGTACAATATGTAGTTTTCCGCCGCTAGGGATCGCTAACCTCTTCAGAACAATAACAAAGCCGTAGATTGATGATGCAGTGAATGAGAGGAATCATGGAACTTGTCGTCATGCCGATGGATCTAACAGAAGCAGGTCGCGATTGCTAATGTGAGACAGATATCAGCGCCACACATGGGTCCCGCGGATATAAAGGAATGAGGACATTTCATTCTACCGAACTAACAGCAAGTGCTGAATTACTACTCACACAGGTCAGTTTATTAGACTGTTTAAAATTGTGAGATAATGAAGCGCTGTTTCACTTGGCCTACACTATCACACTAAACAGCATTTGAGTGTGTTTAAAGTTATGTTATTCTTTGTGTTAGTTTGTTGGCTTTATGAGACTAACAGTAAGCTAGATCAATATTAGAATATCATACTGATCATATTCTAACATTGCATCATGTTGAGCTATATAACATAAGCTATATAAGCCGATATTGATCCTCGTTTTATTTCTCCTTTTGTCCCAAAGTCTGCTTGCCATGGTCCATAATGTTTGAACGAAACAACAACAGCGTGATCATGCTGCTAGACGTTACGCAGTTGTCCATGTCTGTCGCCATGGTTACCATGGCAGTACAAGCGGAAACCAGGATACTATTTAACTATTTATACAACTATTTAAAATTGTGAATTTCTCTGAATTTACAAATTCTTGGAAACATTTATAATAGTGTAAGTACACAATTGAACGAAATATATAACTGTGCAAGTGGTTTTTGGATATTTTAATACAAAAATCTTGCATATTGTACCTTTAAGGATTTTGCTAAAATATTATGAGTGCACATGAATAAAAATAAATAAATAAATGATTTACACAGATAAATCATTTATAATAAACACTGCAACATTCTGTAAAAAAAATGGTGACTTTAACATGATTTGTTTATGTCATTCCTCTTCCTCTTTCCCTGAAATCTGTCTTTTTACAGATGAAAAAAATATTTTAAGAAAATAAAATGCATAAAAAAATCCCCTTCCTCATTTAAATGATTGTAAATATAACTGTATAAATATGTTAATATTTTATTTATTAAATTATTATTAATTAATAATATTTATTATTAAATGTTACAAATATTTATTGAATATTAATTTTGTGTTAATATTGTGTTTTGATGTGCATACAGTGTTTGCATAATTCTCTAAAAGTTCTGTATGTAAAATACTTTCTTCTTAATATGCAGACACATCAAGTTGCTCAAGCATTGCTCTGTTTGTTTAAGCATTCTGACTAAACCAATTACAAAACTACTAGTATACTTCATGCAAAGTGGTGTCCTACATTACTTATTTTGAAGTTGCTACATAAATATATATTTTTTTTAAATGTAACAAAACATTTATTTTCAAATTATTATAAAAACTACATTTAAAGAAAAATTAATAAAAACAGTTTAAATATATATATTTTTTAAATTAGCAACATCTAAGAACAAGTTTAGTTCTTCAGAATTCTGAATTTTGTGTAGGGCAGCAAGAAAAACAAAAAGAACCCAGTTTCAATACAAGACCCTCTGGAGCTCTAGCATGTGGAAAACGTGTGCTATTAAACAGAGGGTTTATAAGGTAATTTCTGGCTTTTTGGGTGTAACTCCTAATAAAAGAGAACAGCATAAAATGAAAAATGGAAAAATAACAAAATGAACACCTGAACTAAGACGAAATTCCAGTTTAAGCATAACAGCAATCCAAAAAACACTAAGAAATCTGATCTCTGGTTAAGCTTTTATATGGCCTGTATCCTGTATGTCTAGTAAGCTGAGACTTTAAACACAACACTGAAAGCTGTTACAGCACAAGTGTTATTTGAGCAGTGGGGAGGAAACTCTAATTTAAATGTGTATTTTAAATTTTAAATGTTAGCCTATATATATTAGCCTATATTATGTATAACGTGTGTGTGTGTGTGTGTGTGTGTGTGTGTGTGTGTGTGTGTGTGTGTGTGTGTGTGTGTGTGTGTGTGTGTGTGTGTGTGTGTGTGTGTGTGAGTGTGTGTGTGTGTGTGTGTGTGTGTGTGTGTGTGTGTGTGCGTACATATATTACATCTGTTAATTTGCCAGTGGTTCCCTCAAGATTTTCCTATGGGTTTTTATAATGAGGTTTTTACAATTGGTTTTTATAATGAGGTTTTTACAATTATGGGTAAAATAAGGCCTTTGATAAATTTAATAATAATAATAATAAATGACACTTGGGTATTTTGCTCTGCAGTGTAAATTACACAAACTCAACGTTGCACAATGTTAGTATAGTATTTAAACATAGCAACACTTACCGTGTTATCAGTGCTCTCTGCATTGCCTGATGGTTGTATGGACCCTTCCCAACCACCACAGCACTGAAACAGATCGGTCCTTGCAGGTAATGAGACAGCAGGGCACCCTGGAAGCCTAGAATGGCCCAGCGGGTAAGTTTATCACTGCACGAGAGAGAAAGTGTGCGTTCCCCACGGCCTGGCTTAACCCTCAAAACCCCAACATTGTGATAGAGTAATCCAGGCTTTAGAGGGTCGGTTGGGCCATCAGGGACACACTTTGCCCCTGTGCGATGGAGGTCCGGCAGGTAGACTTTCTTTACATCCGGTTGATAGTATGAGACTTCATTTAACTGATTATGCTCTTTGTTTTCTGTTATAACTTCATGTTCATCGGCATCCCCTGATTTTCTGAATGATGAATGGTTGTCGCTTGTCTTCATTCCAGGACCTTGTCTGGTCTCCTCTAATTCACTCTCAGCGTGTCGCTTCAGGCCTCGTCTCTCTGATTCTTCGTTCTGAACTGCCTTTACTGGCTCACAGGGCTGCGCTTGACTGCCAGTCCTAGGGAATATGGAGGCATCACCACCTGAGGATACATTAGCAAAGCACTGACTGACAAGATATACACACATATACACAATAATTATGAGGATAAAAACACATATACTGACCCTAACTACATGAACAATTTAATTATCGTATTCAGTTGTTTCAATCAAACCCACTGCCACAGGTGTAAAAAAAAAAAAAAAAAACTAACCATGCAGTCTGCATTTACAAACATTTGTGAAAAAATGGGTTGTCCAAAAGAGCTCAGTTAATTTAAGAACGGTGCTGTGATAGGATGCCACCTTGGCAATAAGTCAGTTTGTGAAAATTCATCCCTGCTAGATATTCCACGGTCAACTGTGAGTGATTTTATTAAACGTTTAGAAACAGCAACAACTCAGCTAAGAAGCAGAAGACCACGTAAAGTCACAGAACAAACTGGTCATCGAGTGCTGAGGCGCATGGTGTGTAAAAGTCACCAAACTTTCTGCTGATTCCACTGCTGAAGAGTTCCAAACTTTTATTGGCATTAATATCAGCACAAAAAAAAAAAACTGTGAGGCGGGAGCTTCGTGGAATGGGTTTCCATGGTCGAGCAGCTGCATGAAAGCCTCACATCAACAAGTTCAATGCCAAGCGTCGGCCGGAGTGTGTGAAGCACATCACCACTGGACTCTGGAGCAGTGGAAACTTCGAATCACGCTTCTCTGTTTGGCAGTCTGAATGGTCTGGGTTTGGCGGATGCCAGGAGAACGTTACCTGCCTGACTGCATCGTGCCAACTGTACAGTTTGGTGTAGAAAGGGTGTTATTGAGTGTGGGGCTGTTATTCAGGGGATGGGTTAGCTTAGGACCCTTACTTCCAGTGAAGGGAATCTTAATGCCAAGACATTTTGGACAATGCTATGCTTCCAACTTTGTGGGACAGTTTGGGGACGGCCCTTTTCTATTTCAGCATGACTGTGTCCCAGTGCACAAAGCAAGGTACATAAAGACATTGTTGGCTGAGTTTGGTGTGGAAAAACCTGATTGGCGCACACAGAGCCCTGATGAACCGGATGAACAGGAACAGAGATTGTGAGCCAGGCCTTCTCGTGTGTAAGGCTGGGGAATGCTTTGCCAAAAATGCACCAGCACATTTAAACTAAATCTGGTAATAAAGTGAAAATTAAAGTGTTGATTGCGGGCTTGCAGCATTAAATTTAGATCTGCTTATGTTGCATCATACTTTTTACATTGATCTGTTGAGATGCAATGGCCAATCAGAGGCATTAAGATAACCGCTGAAACACCGGAGTTTTGTTCAGTGCACGAGCTGAACTCTGAATTATGACTGAATTCTGATTATGTATACTTTAATCATACACCGATAAACAGATTTGGTGATTGTGCTCTTGAGAGCGTTGAAATTAATATAAATAGGATTTTTTATTTACAATGTATTTTTGCAGCATTGAGCAATGTAGCCAATCACAAATATATCTGATGATTTCTTGAATGCAATGGTCAATCAGACGTGTTTGAGTTAGAATCCCCTCAATACTTAATACGCCGGAGCTTTTGTCCAGTGCTGAGATCCGCACACTCAAATTTTCTTGTTATAATTTAAAATGTGACAAAAAAGTGTAGACATTATGTAGGCTAAATAAGTTATTCATTGTACAGTCAGCTTAATCGATTAGCAGAACTTTGTGTAAAGAGGAGTGATAGCTTAGTGATTAGCCCTTGTATGCATGCTTAGGCGATATATAATCCATTCAGAATTTGACGAAAAAACGTATGTTTTGCTGCATTAGGTAAGGGTAAGGCAATGGTTAGGCTATTTATTGTTCGAATCTAGCCTTTCCCAGTGACATTCATCTGACCTTTTCTCTTTTGTATTGGCTCTCTTCCCTCTCTTTCTACATCTAGCCTAGAGTTGGTTCACCCTCCGCCTATGCTTCTCGTCAGAGCCGCCTTAACCTAATGTTAGGCCCCGGGGCTGAGAGGTTTTGTAGGCCCCCCATCCCCTCGATTTATAGAGTCTCATTTAAAAAAAGTGTAATATCTAGGTAATCTACATCACAAAATGCATTAGTTTCTTTCGAGACCTAACAGTGAGTTTTCCCTCTTTGAGCCAGAAAACACCATAATATTGTTATTAACATATCACTGAGCCCACTTGAGCATAAACACAAGACACTTTATTTAACAACCACACACAGCAACTAAATTTCAACTTTATGCAAATTTCGCAAATTAAGCGATTTTCGCGAGCGACAACCAATAGCCTTTCAGTGGAGCTCAGCTCCCGTCACCATCTCGAGTGCAGTGCAGGCAAGACAGAAGAGTTCGAGGGCGATTTCACTGTTTTATATGATTTGACTGTAACTAACCACAAACATGGATACGGTATAATAAAATGATGCATGGAAAAGAAACAGTCGACAGTCTCAGTGAGTTTAATTCATACATTTATAGTTCGAGTGTTGTAGTTTTATGATGCAAGTTTAGCACTGCTGCAGTTCATTTTACAGTTTCCCCTGCATTATATGGATTATAAGGGAAAATTGATTATTTGTCAAATTCGGATGACGTTTTAGTAATTTATGACAGTATGAGTGAGTTTAATTTGTAGATTGATCGATCGTTAATCTAGTAAATTATTTAATTCACTGAACACTGCTGTGTGGTAATATAAAAACATTCTCCCAACAGCATACTGTTTCTTTTAATAATAATAAAAATAATATTAATAATAAGTTTTATTTATATAGCGCCTTTCCAGGGCTCAAGGACGCTTTTGAGCCTAATTCCTAGTCAAATTAAAATAATATAGTTGTATCACTTGTGATGGTGTTTTGCATAGATGTGGCCAGACGAGCTACCAATAACATTAGACAGGGTTTCCGCGGAGTCATAAAAAGTCATAAAACGTCTTAAATTTAATAATAAGAATTTTAGGCCATAAAAAGTCATAAAAACGTCCGGATTTTCCATACAAGTTCATAAATTTAATTTAGCCACGTCATAAATTGATATGCTCGTTCATTCGTTGGTTCTACCATTGCCTTTTCCCCCTGAAAATGCGCTGGCGGCATAATGTTAAATGCACAGGTTAAATGCGCCAAAAGCGGAACGCTCATTTGAAACGCGCGCCACACGGACCATTTACCCGCTCGGCTCCAAGTCCAAACGGCAGCGCAGCGCGAGCTCAATAGAGCAGACGCGTTTACTCTGATCGGTCTCGGTCACAAGATCCAGTGAGAAGTGCTTGAATTCAGCGAGGAACACAAGTGTCTCAGTGATTTAAACCAGTTTAAAGGCAGATGAAACAGCGCTGACCAACAGGAGAAACTATGGGAAGCCAAACAAACCAAAAGTGGGACGAGACAGCGGGGGTTTACAGAGCTCGCGCCGCGCTGACATGTCATCTGAGCGGATCAATGGTCCGAGCCGCGCGGCCGATTCGTCAGCGCAGCGCGGACGTGTTTCCTAGCGACACCAATGGGCAGCGCGGCGCGAACAATCCTCACCAGCGCTGCGCTGACCAATTTATACAGCGCAGCGCAAACCATACATGCAAATAAATGTACAATAAAGAAAGCCCTCCTTCCTTACAAAAAAATTGGTTCTCTGCTTAAGTTTAGGAGTTTTTCCCTACAGAAGACAAAGAAGAAGAAAGACAAGATGAAATGCATACATTTCTTATGTTTATTATCTTTAATAGTGTTAGTAAAGAGTAGTGTTGTGCGTCGATACTTTGAAGAACTGCACATATGTATAGAGGCTACGGAAAGAGCTGTACAGAAAGTATGGATATAGTACAATCATATATGCACAAGGCTAATAGCCCTGGCATATTTAGATTTTGTCTATTCATCAATGCAAATGCTGCTATGCAAATTTAATAGGATGTGGATACAAGTTATTATTGTTGTATTTAATTATTAAAGTTATATTAATTAATTGTGTATTTATTATATGAATAACATAGGCCTACTTATGCATTTGTATAAATTAGGCTGTTCTATTTATTTATTTTTTCCCAGGCATTTAAGGTTGTGAGTATTTGTGTAAAGTTTATAACCTAATGTTGAGTTTTATTATTTTTGTGAGTTGTACTATATTCACAGATTGGATTCTTGTATTTATTACAGTTTTTCACTTCTGAACAGCGAAAAGTTAATACAAATTGAATTTGACTGTTCTTATTTACAGCATTGAATAAATGCCATTAAAAATCTCTACAGTTTTACATATAAACACAACATAAGATTGGCCCACTGTATTAATTGTGACCCCTCTTGTGCCCCCCAGTTGAAAAAATCCTAGAATCGCCCCTGATTGAAAGTCATTGAAGTTTCTGCTTTGTACAGCTCTTTCCGTAGCCTCTATACATATGTGCAGTTCTTCAAAGTATCGACGCACAGCACTACTCTTTACTAACACTATTAAAGATAATAAACATAAGAAATGTATGCATTTCATCTTGTCTTTCTTCTTCTTTGTCTTCTGTAGGGAAAAACTCCTAAACTTAAGCAGAGAACCAATTTTTTGTAAGGAAGGAGGGCTTTCTTTATTGTACATTTATTTGCATGTATGGTTTGCGCTGCGCTGTATAAATTGGTCAGCGCAGCGCTGGTGAGGATTGTTCGCGCCGCGCTGCCCATTGGGTGTCGCTAGGAAACACGTCCGCGCTGCGCTGACGAATCGGCCGCGCGGCTCGGACCATTGAACCGCTCAGATGACATGTCAGCGCGGCGCGAGCTCTGTAAACCCCCGCTGTCTCGTCCCACTTTTGGTTTGTTTGGCTTCCCATAAGAAACACTGTGCGCAACGATACAGTCAGAAGGCTTTTCCATCTACAATCTCCCATCATTTATCATGGATATACTGTAACGTTAGCCTAGTAAAATTAACTGCACCATGTGGGATATACATATTGAATTTTATTATATTATTAGTGCTGATAATGTATTAAAGGACTAATGGAATATTTACAGTATTTAATAATGTATTTAGGCTACTGTTTTTCATACATTTCCTGAAGATACGTGCCATCAAAGTTAGGCAACACAAACCTGTTTCAAGACTTGACCCCTATTAGCACATGCAGAAACTAAGTAATTATTTTCCCAATAAAGATATTTATTTTGTTAAGGACAAATGACAAATGTTTGAATGTCCTACCTCAGATTTGTGAAATGTTCACCTGTTTTAGCAAGTGTTTGTCATTATATTTTCTGACAGTAAAGAGTAAAGTTAGTTTAAAACCACAATTAACGCTCTGGTTTCTACAACTTTCACTTAGAAGCAACAGTCTGCCTTTAAACTTGAAAGAAATAAAGATTTGACATTTATCATGATAATTATCGATATTGACTAATATAAAACAATTATCGTGATAATTGTTTTTGGCCATATTGCCCAGCCCTAACTGAAATCTCCTGGTCTATCACAATGGGAAAGTGTACATTTAACGAGCCATGGCTCAAAGATGGTGTGTTTAGTAGTTGGCTCAAGCCCGTTGCAAATAATCAGTATCAAGCATATTGCACACTGCAAGAAGGCGTTGGAGCTGTCTTTAGGCATTTAAATAATACATCTTGTTACTTTCAATGAAAGTCAATAAAAAAAATAAAAAAAAACTTTTGAAAGGAATTTTAATGAATTTTTTGTAATTCGTGTAGGTCATAAATTTCAATCATAATGGTCATAAAAAGGTCTTAAAAAGTCTTAAATTTGACTGACCAAACCCTGCAGAAACCCTGATTAGAGCGACAGCACTACCAACGCCCACAAGCGACTTCACAGTATAGAGACTAGCGACATACAGCGCTGGCTGTGTGAATGGGGCTTATGGGGACACGTTTAGAGTGCGATTAGAGTGATTGATTAGAGTGATTGACAGAAAACCTGACAAGTTACAAAACAATATGACCTTTTCTGCTCATCATGAACCTGAACATGGGAGGCCCCTGAACTTGGGAGGCCCCTGGGCTTCAGCCCAGGTAAGCCTGTGCATTAATGCGGCCTTGCTTCTCGTCCATAATCAGTGCCTGACCTCACAAATGCTCTACTGGATGAAAGGGCAAAAATTCCCACAGAAACACTCGAAATCTTGCGAAAGAAAGGTGATTTAAGCTATTTTGAGCGTGGCATGGTTGCTGGTGCCAGACGGGCCGGTCTGAGTATTTCACAATCTGCTCAGTTACTGTGATTTTCACGCACAACCATTTCTAGGGTTTACAAAGAATGGTGTGAAAAGGGAAAAACATCCAGTATGCGGCAGTCCTGTGGGCGAAAATGCCTTGTTGATGCTAGAGGTCAGAGGAGAATGGGCCGACTGATTCAAGCTGATAGAAGAGCAACTTTGACTGAAATAACCACTCGTTACAACCGAGGTATGCAGCAAAGCATTTGTGAAGCCACAACACGCACAACCTTGAGGTGGATGGGCTACAACAGCAAAAGACCCCACCGGGTACCACTCATCTCCACTACAAATAGGAAAAAGAGGCTACAATTTGCACGAGCTCACCAAAATTGGACAGTTGAAGACTGGAAAATGTTGCCTGGTCTGATGAGTCTCGATTTCTGTTGAGACATTCAGATGGTAGAGTCAGAATTTGGTGTAAACAGAATGAGAACATGGATCCATCATGCCTTGTTACCACTGTGCAGGCTGGTGGTGGTGGTGTAATGGTGTGGGGGATGTTTTCTTGGCACACTTTAGGCCCCTTAGTGCCAATTGGGCATCGTTTAAGTGCCACGGCCTACCTGAGCATTGTTTCTGACCATGTTAGACACAGTTGCTCCGTTGCGCTTAAAGAAGATTAAAGAAAATAGTCCAACGCCGTGGTACAACGAGCACACTCGGGCCCTTAAGAGAGCAGCCAGAAAAATGGAGCGCAACTGGAAGAAAACAAAACTAGAGGTATTTCGCATTTCATGGAAGGAGAGCTCAATTACTTACAGAGAGGCTTTAAAAGCTGCTAGATCTGCTTATTTTTCAACCCTATTAGAAGAAAATAAACATAATCCTAGGTATTTATTTGAAACAGTGGCTAAACTAACGAAAAATAAAGCTTCAAGCCCAGAAGTTTCCAAGCAACACAGCAGTAATGATTTTATGAACTTCTTCACTCATAAGATTGATAATATCAGGGACAAAATTATAACTATGCAACCGTCTACTACAGCATCACATCAGGCAGTGCATTGTAGTCTCCCGGGGGAAAAATTTGATTCATTCGTTGCTATAGGAGAGGAAGAATTTACTAAACTCGTTAAATCATCTAAATCTACAACATGTATGTTAGACCCTATACCAACTAAGCTACTGAAAGAGATGCTTCCAGAGGTCATAGATCCTCTTCTTAATATCATTAATTCATCTTTGTCTCTAGGATACGTACCAAAAAACTTTAAGCTGGCTATGATTAAACCGCTTGTTAAAAAAACGCAACTTGATCCTACAGAATTAGTCAATTACAGGCCGATCTCGAATCTACCTTTTATGTCAAAGATATTAGAAAAGACAGTATCTTCACAACTGTGTTCCTTTCTTGAGAGAAATGATATCTGCGAGGATTTCCAGTCCGGATTTAGACCGTACCATAGTACCGAGACAGCTCTCGTTAGAGTCACAAATGATTTGCTCTTATCATCCGATCGTGGTTGTATCTCTCTATTAGTGTTACTCGATCTTAGTGCTGCATTTGATACTATTGACCACAACATTCTTTTAAATAGACTCGAAAATTATGTTGGCATTACGTGAAATGCACTAGCATGGTTTAAATCATACTTATCTGACCGTTATCAGTTTGTAGCAGTAAATGATGAGATGTCTCATCGATCACAAGTTCAGTATGGCGTACCACAAGGCTCAGTACTAGGACCGCTGCTGTTCACTCTGTACATGCTACCATTAGGAGATATCATTAGGAAACATGGAATTAGCTTTCACTGTTATGCCGACGATACTCAGCTCTATATTTCTTCAAAACCTAACGAAACTTACCAATTCACTAAATTAACGGAATGCATAGCGGATATAAAAAATTGGATGACTCGTAATTTCCTACTTCTAAATTCTGAAAAAACAGAGTTTCTAATTATTGGACAAAAAACTTCCTCACGTAATAACCTAGAATACTGTCTAACACTTGATGGCTGCTCTGTTAAGTCTTCGTCGTCGGTTAGGAACCTGGGTGTGCTCTTTGATACCAATCTTTCATTTGAAAGTCACGTGTCTAGTATCTGTAAAACTGCATTTTTCCATCTTAAAAATATATCTAAATTACGCCATATGCTCTCATTGACAGATGCGGAACAATTAGTTCATGCGTTCATGACCTCAAGGCTAGATTATTGTAATGCTCTACTGGGTGGTTGCCCTGCACGCTTAATAAACAAACTACAGCTGGTCCAAAACACAGCAGCTCGAGTTCTTACCAGAACCAGGAAGTATGACCATATTAGCCCAGTTCTGTCAAAACTGCATTGGCTCCCTATTAAACATCGCATAAATTTTTAAATATTGCTGATTACTTACAAAGCACTAAATGGTTTAGCTCCGCAGTACTTGAGCGAGCTCTTAACGCATTATAGTCCGTCACGTCTATTGCGATCTCAAAATTCCGGCCAGTTACTAATACCTAGAATATCAAAATCGACTGCTGGCGGTAGATCCTTTTCCTATTTAGCACCAAAACTCTGGAACAGTCTTCCTACCATTGTTCGGGAAGCAGACACACTCTGTCAGTTCAAAGCCAGATTAAAGACACATCTCTTTGACCTAGCATTCACATAATACATTATAGACTTCTATAATTTAATGTTAGGCTGCATAGATTAGGTCAGCCGGAACCGGGAACACTTCCCATAAATCCTGATGTACTCGTTACATCATGAGAAGAATGGCATCTACGCTAATTTTAGTGTCTGTGTTTATCCCGAGGTTTTCCTGCAGCCTGCCGGATCCAGGCCGTATCCAGATCTGACGAAGGACCTTCGCCTGGACCGATGACAATGCAGTGCTGAAGTGCCAACTAGTCTCTCCCTATGGAGGATCCCTCTACCACTATACAGATAAGGCATTGTCGGGAAAATTTCGTTTCGCGTTCCTACCCCAAAGCAACAAAATAAAATAAAATTCTTTATCAAAATTTATAAGGAAAGACAAGTACTTGTTTAGGCTTGGCTTGTAGGGAATTCCAAACCTGCGTATTTTCAAATGCACATAACTATAGAACCCATTCTAAATGCGCATGTGAACGCCATCAGTGTTTCTCACAGGTTCGCGTTTAAAGTCTGTGTAGAGGGAATGGTGTCGTCTGAGCGGCCCTAATTTAATAACAAATTATCGTTGCGACGGAAGCAAATCAATCAAAACTAACTTTAGATGGAAAATAACTTAACTCTGCTATAAAGCCAAAACAATATCTGTTACCTTAAATTATACGCTTATCTCTGTAAAGCTGCTTTGAAACAATCTACGTTGTTAAAAGCGCTATATAAATGAAGATGACTTGACTTGACTAGACTATTTTAACAATGTCTTTAATACGGTACTTTTCTGGGCCTTAAAAGTGGTAATAACATTGTAGTCAATGGAGGGACAGAAAGCTCTCGGATTTCATCAAAAATATCTTAATTTGTGTTCTGAAGATGAACGAAGGGCTTACGGGTTTGGAACGAGTAATTAATGAAAGAAACTAACCCTTTAAATGTACTGACTGATAATTTTCCTTGTTTTACTTTTTGGTTTAAATATTTGATGACTAATTTTCTAAAACATAGGAAATATAGTAATAATAATATAAGAGAAAGAGTATACAAATATCTGACTGGTAGTGCACAGCAGAGACCCTTTTTAACTAAACAAATATTTACATGTAAGACATAAAGCTGGACTCACAGGGTGTTTGACTGGTGAAGAAAAGGAAAGAAACTCCTGGCTTAACTGTCCATTTTCCCTTTCCGGCTCCTGGACAGAAGACATCGGAGCTCTGGCCACTCACAGCCCTGTGCAGCTGCTCCGTCAGATACCTGAGCATAGAAACATCAGTGTGGCCGAGCAAACACTCGAGTGCACAGATTAATTTCAACTGTTATTACTTTAAAACCAAATTTAGTCTCAACAGTGAGACCAAGAAGCACATTCTTTTGATTTTAATTTTTGCATTATTGGTGTCTCATGAATCGAGACATTTCATTATTATTTGCCTCGCAGAAAAATGACTAATTCACATCTATAAAACTGTTTTCATTTTAGTACTGTTACATTAAATGACCATTTTTATTTCTTGTAATCAGTTTCTATATATATTTCTTATGTTTTGAAAAATATTTATCTTCGATCAACAGATTGATTATTGGAGCAAGAAAAATAAAATCTTCTGAAAACAAGTCTAATGTCTTATAAACTATATGGTTAGAGAATTTGTATAGTTTCCTTGTTTTAAGAATGTTTAGATGTTTAAGGAAAACAAGAAATATATTTGTTAAGACTGATTTGTTGCACTGTAAAAACATCAAAAGCAAGCCAAGTAAAAAAATAAAATAAAATAAAAAACTTAAAAATGTGGTCTATATTTGGACAGCAGTTCTAATGGACTTCCATTACAACAACACACATGAACTTCAGTCATCCAGAACACAGGTTACAGGACATAACATCCGCTTGACGCTTGTCAAATCCATGTCCAAATACAGAAAGGTAAACGCATAAATCCATCAAATATGCCCATAAGATATGTTTACAGTGTGCATGTAACTGTGAAGAATTGTGATATAAGAAGCAGCTGGGTTTGTGTTTGTGAAGCATCACAAATGCAAAGAAGTTCTGGTAATGCTTTACAAACTTTAGCTAACCACATTAGTTAGCAAGAACTAACAATGAACTGTACTTATACAGCATTTATTAATCTTATATGTTTATTTCAACATTTACTAAAATCTTGTTAATATTAGTTAATGCACTGTGAACTAAATTTAACAAACAATGAACAGCTGTATTTGTATTAACTAAACTTACAAAGATGAACAAATTCAGTGTTACCGAAGTTCTGATGTCATGAGTTAAATTACCTGACACACCCCCTTCGAGCAATAACCTCAGCATGACTGTCATTCAGAATATCACCTGCAAATCATCACAATACAAAATATATGAGATGGCAAAGTAGGTTCGTATTTGACAAATTGTTTAAATCTTTTACTTTTACCCTTCACACTCATAGCAGACTGGCCGATGCATTTGGTGCCCGTCCCCAAAGACACAACCTGCTTTTGAACTGAGATTAAATGGTTAAAAGGGCATTTTGTAGTTTTCATATCAGTGTTTATGAGATGAGCACTTAGTTAAACAGTATCGCTAACCTTTCTTCTGGTCTGAGCTGTCAGTGAGCAGAACTACAGCAGCCAGTAGAGTCCACTCTCTGCCCGCCTCTGGCTTTCCTCTCTTAGGGAGTTTATTAAAGTGATTATAACACAAACTGGCTATTTCATCAGGACTCCACATGATCTGATGGTATACATGAACAGTAGAAATTCATGATGAGACTTAACATGTGTTTTTACAACATTACTGTTAACGCAGTATTTGTGTACTCACACTTAAATGTCTGGTTAACACTCATGCGAGTTACGAATGCAAATATAAATTCAGTAGGTCATAAAAGTGTTCTTCGTGAGCTTTCTCGTGTCTTGGGAAGAAGTCTTGCACCCACAGCAGAAGTAGAATACAACATCGAAGATTTCAAAATAAGAGTCTCCACATTCGCTCGATAGAGGGCGCTTTAATACAAGACAGGGCCTGTTCTTCCATTGAACTGTATACATGTCTTGAAAGCAGAGTTCTAGATATTAATTTATTGTTTTATTTGTAAATAAATTAAGTAAAGCAACAGCTTAAACAAAAGTGAACAAACAGGCAATTATTATTATTCAGTGACAGTAGCAGTGGCAGAATCAAAACTTGCTTTAAACGTTTATTTAGTGTATCTTTACTTCGTTACATTTTGTTTTCTGTTTGTTTGCATCTCAGTCAACACAGTTGGGGGTTAAAATAGGCCCACGTTTATTACAAAAATGTTGTTCACTTTAAAGGACAGCATTTGTTCTCAGGTAAATACATAATTATTTAATTACTTAAAGCTTTTATATAATGCAAAAACGTATTTTGTTGCATTGTTGCATTAATTATGCCTTGTTGTGCCTTATAATGTAATGTGCTTACAGTTATTCATCCAGTGCAATACATCATAATACTTATCATCACACCTTTAGAAAATATAATGCAATAAAACAGACAAACAACCAATTTCAGATGCAAGAAATCTGCTAATAGTATAATGCATTTTAACTTTGTTACAATTATTTATGAAAATATAATTATAACATATATTATGAATAGAATATATATAAGGCTTTTCACAACTATTATAAATTCAATAAACATGTTTTAATAAATTATCGTTTTTAGATGAGTATAGGTTATCACATCAAAAACAGTTGCTGTTAAATGATTACGTTATAGGTCTTTATCTTTTCTAAAAGACATGACTGGAGTAAACGCCTTTTAGGCCTATGACCTTTTTTTATTTTCATTTATTTTACGATACAGTTCTTTACAGTTAAGATTTGATGCCAATAAATAACCAACACTGACTGATGTTGCAGAAAGCTGTATACTGAATGAACAAATGTCTCAAGCCTTCATACAGCTCAACGATACTGGTCCTTACATCAGACTTCACACACTTGATCATTCATTTTCATGACGTCAACTGTTTGTGATTACAGAATAAAGAATCTTTTTACATAAACATTCAATTTCACACTGATGCTCCAAAGAGGATGCTTTAAAGACTGATCGACTTATATTGGACATCCTTATTGTTTACAAGCAATGTTTTCTCTAAGAAAAATATTTAACTGAAATAGCTGATCTAGAGCTGAAGATAACTCAAAAAATGTAGTCTATTGATGGAAGTCTTAAATATAGTATCATAAGCACTTTCAGTAATTGTAGACTGTTCCTCCAAGTCACCAGTTACAAATTTAACCTGAAAATGAAAAAGATTACAGATTAGCAGCCAAAAGAGAAATATTCTTGCCCTCTTGATATTTTAATATAATTGTCATAAACACAGCAAAAAAAGAAGTCGTTCTTTAATAAAAGGCACTTCTGACTACTTGAAATTAAACATTACTAATAAAATATAATTAAGGCCTTCATTAGCCTTCAAATTAACTTTGGTATATTTCAAAATTTTATTCTTGATATTGTGTGCAAGTAATGTGACAATAATTATCTCAATTTTGTGGAAAAACGTTAAATAGGCTTGTATACAACTTAGTTAACTGGCAATCAACCTAACCTATGAATTTTGAAATTCTAAAAATTAAAAAAACAGTAAATTGTCTGCTTCTGAATGAAAATGATCTACTACTGACTGTTTTGGTAATGACAATCAAAAAGCGGCTCTGAGATCATCAGGTAGAAATCGCAAAATATATTAAAGCCAAATTTGGAATTACTGTAATTACGAAATTCTGACTTGTAGAAAGTGTTCTTAAAATAAACTAAAAAACCTGAAAAAAAACAAACATTTAAAACAGTTTAAACGTAGCAATTAAGGCATCTGCAAAACAGCCAGAAACGCATAATCATGAGTCCAAGGATGTGGAACCTCCAAGATGTCCGCTAACAATTATGTTAATCACAACATAAATGTCAGATCTTCTAACACTCACTTCTGCTGCACAGGGAGAACAGTGCTCCCATTTACTCATTTCCATTATAATTAAATATAAACTCACATATTAACTTGGATAATAGTTGTTTAAAGGTGCAGTAAGTGATTTCTGAGAATAGCTGTTAACAGTGGATCAGCCAATCAGCAGTAGGGGGCGTGTTCACTGGTGATGGGGGAGGAGAGAGAGGGAAGAAAGAGAGCCAATACAAAAGAGAAAAGGTCAGATGAATGTCACTGGGAAAATAAGGGATATGATCAGGCAAGAACTTTAGGAACCACATTAATATTAATAAAGCTTTTGAACGCTGGAGAGACATAAGCGGGAAGGCCTGAATAGAGAGTCTACACTGATGTCACTTTCCCGCCGGAACACACCCGCTCATCCGGACTGAGTGGCAGAAGAGTTGCTGCGTGACTGGAGTTAATAGGGAAAACTTCGAAAACACGAGTAAAACAAACAATTATCAGTTTAAACTAAAGGTTGGACTCGATATAAGTGTTCCTAACAACTTCCCAAAGATCCAGTGATCTATTGATATACATGCAGCAGGAATCGTGTTTCCTGACATTTATTTGTGCCTGATTTCGATGCCGGGGAAATACATAAAGCAAATTTGCCTGTGAACGCTTTATATAAGTACAATATAGATAGGTCTAAATCCAGGTAATCACTAATATCAATGTCATATATATCATCATATAGTCCAGCCTTAAACTTGTATAGTTTTTGTCAGTGTTCATTTAAAAACCTCCACTTATGCATTATGTAAGATGGTAAATATTTCATTGATAAGTTTTCAATACAATATATAACAATACAAAATATAGGGTATGACTTTTACCCCAAAATTCAACATACTGACACAAATTGATAACTGCAAATCCACTTTTCGCTGTCTGGATCCAGTTGTTTCTGTGAATTGCAGCGATCCATTTGCTTCTCTGTTCTGTAGCTTTCGGCAGTCTGTAAAAATACACCTCAGATTTCTTGTCAAATCCATTTGTTCAGTCAGTCTCAAAGCTCTTTCCCATTTAGATGTGTTTTGAGTGTTTTTCGCAGCATTCACACTGAAAACCAATGCTGCCTCTTAGTCTTTCTGCCACTCAGTGGGCGTAACCGCAGTCAGTGACGTCACGTGCATAACCTCTATATAGAAACACTGAAGTTCTGTTGTTTCCTCTCCGTATGGGAGTAACATTGGTTTTGCTATGTTTCACAGAACCAAGATGCTGTTGTTGTAATGTTAGCTATAGTCACAAGACAGTTTTGAGTGTCATTGAAGCATTATTTTGCTTCGCTTTATTCTTGCATTTGGTGTGTTTGTTTGTTTCTCAGAAATCACTTACTGCACCTTTAAAATGCTTGAGATGAATGGCAGTATCGTGGACAGCCATTCTTTGTTATAAAAAAAAAAGTGTACAAATGCCAAATTGGATACATGCTTTTTAAAATATTGTTACCGTATTATTTAAATCATTCAAGGACAGACCATTTCACTTAGGGAAATAACCCTATAATTCCTACAAAAACAAAGACCTCCTAAAACATCATTAATGGTCAAAATGAATACACGTTTTGTTCGAAAATGAGACTGATTTACCTACTGATGGTCCTGCTGAAAAACAAACCTTAAGATGTACATCTGGAAGAGTTTGGTTTCTTTACCCAATATGTCACAGTAAAAAAGGATTTTTCTGTCACAATCCAAAATGTTTTCACAGTCCATAACTGGATTTTATTTCAACTATGTACAGTGTAGCATGGCATGTCACAAAATAATGAAATCATATCTGATCAATCTCTTTAAAACAATTATTTTCTCAATTATCTCAATGGTCCTCTAGCCCATATACACTGATATGATACATGAGCTCCAGCTACGCGGTTCATGACATTTGCTGCGTTTTTTTTTATTAGTAGTAGTAATATTTCTGTGTTGAATGCTGCATTATAATGATGGGGTTGAGAATTTCACCTCACACGGAAAATCAGGATTGATCACATTTAGATTTAGGCAATTCAGGGAATTCATTTTAAAAATCTTGATAATGAAATAATGCAGTGACCTATGTCCTAATTTGCACTGCTTTCTCTGCATAGAAATGTAAGGTGAAGTTACCATTCCCAGAAGAGGCCAAATGAAATATTACATTCAGTCAAACGCTGGTCCATCAGTGCTTCTGCTCTGCTGTTTAAAGTGATAGTTGAATCCAAAAATGAAACTCATTTTGTTTTACTCATCCTCGTGTCATCACCAGCATTGCTGTTATTTGAAGTTTGAAGAATCCCACACTCCTCTTTTCCATACAACAACAGATCATAATGACCATTCCTTAAAATTCTTCGTTTCTGTTGCACGGGAAAATAACAGTATATCAGAATAGAATGATGTGAGGGTGAGTTCTCATTTTTAGATAAACTAGTAATTGAACTGTAAATCTGCAGCCAGTCTCTTCAACAGTCTGTCCGTTCAGTCCACATTAGTGGTATTAATGGCCTAGTCACAAGAAACTGATTAATAATTTTCTTGGTCCTGTCCTTTCCATGCTCGTCACTCTTGTCCGAATCCCTCGGTTTCCTCGATAGCAAACAGAAGTTTTTCTCGGAGCTGTTCCATGTTCTTATAGGGTGGCAGATCCAGACGATTAAAGCTGAAAATGTAAGGCAGGAGGAACAAATAAGTCACAAAACACTTCTTTAAAAACAGTTATTTTCTTGAACATTGAAAATTGAACATTTGCGTCTCACCAAGTGTGACTTCTAGGCAGCCACGTTTCCTTCCCCACTTTGTCTATGCAAAATTTTTGTGGCCCGTTACTTCCTAGACAATGAGGCGATAAAATGATAAACTATTAGAAATATTTACAATTCTAAACATTGAATATGTACAATGTGGACAGACTTCAGGTCAAAGCTGAATGGTGGGAAGACTTGATCAAACAAATGTTTTTTCTTTAATTGAATAACTGCATTTATGCTGCCGTAACGTGCTTTCGGAATTATCGTAAATACGAATTTCCTAGTTAAAAATTGGACATGAACGCCCTTCTCAAGTCGTATTTCCCACTGGGAGGCTCTGGGATAATTTTGAGCTGGACGGGGCTAAACGTTAAACATGGCGGAGGGAGAGTTGTTCAAGTAGTGCATATTTAATTATAATATAACATGACTCTCGGGGTAATAGGTGGATGGACGGTACGGTGGCCCACCTGTGAAACTGAGGACGCTCCAAAGACTGATCGACTCATATTGGACATCCTTATGCTTTACAAGCATATTTTTCTCTACACAAGATCAATAGTTAACTGAAATATTTTAGATCCGTTACTCTAAAAAATGTATAGTCTATTAACTTATTTAATATTATTTAATAAATTATTGTATCATAAGCAATTTCAGTAATTACAGACTGTTCCTCCAAAATTCAACATTTCCAAATGTTACCTGAAATTAATTAGATGACAGATCAGCAGCCAAAAGAGAAGTATTCTTACCCGCTTAATATTTTAATATAATTGTCATGAACACAGCAAAACAGGGTGAATAAAATGTGATTTTATACACAGTGAAAATAGCCTGTATTTGACTGAAATTCCAGAACTGTCAGCAAGCTATCTAAAGCACAGTGAATGTTTATATGGATGTCAATGAATATAATTAAATATTATTTTGGCTTTAATAAGATTTTACCAATAAATATGCAAGAAAAAACCTGGTGTCCTTCATGATTCCTGTTCTTTGCAACAACAAAGCGCTTGAATGTGACAAAGCTCGTAATCACAACTTGTGGGAAATAGGAAATTTCCGATAGCACGTGAAGGCAGCATTAGCACATGATACTTCGTTAAAATTTTCCAAAGGTTACGCATCTCCTTTCACTGACTCTGTTTAAGGCCCTATTTTGTACCATATTCATGGACAGTGCCACCATTTCAAGCTTTTGCTTTTGTTTCATCAACATTGTTAAAGGATTAGTTCACTTCAGAATTAAAATTTCCTGATAATTTACTCTCCCCCACGTCATCCAAGATGTTCATGTCTTACTTTCTTCAGTTGAAAAGAAATGAAGGTTTTTGAGGACAACATTCCAGGATTTTTCTCAATATAGTGGACTTCAATGGGGTCCAACGGTCTGAAGGTTCAAATTGCAGTTTCAGTGAAGCTTCAAAGAGCTTCACACGATCCCAGCCGAGGAATAAGCTGTTGTGCCCTGTTAAAGTCCCCTATATGGAGAATGTTTTACTCAAAAACCTTCATTTCTTTTCGACTGAAGAAAAAAAGACATAAACATCTTGGATGATGTGGGGGTGAGTAAATTATCAGTAAATTTTAATTCTGAAGTGAACCAATCCTTTAAGCTTATCAACCAAAAAGTTGTCAATCCTCCTCCTCTAAACCACAAGGTAAACACGATAAGGCCAAAGATAAAATGCTCCATGTTTGAGATTTTGATAGCATGCAGTAATTTCATATTGTATGAAAAATGTCTATAGGGCAAAATTATTCAATTAATGTGTTCAGCTTGCAGACAAATACTACTGGTGAATCGATGACTACTCAGAATAATAGTAATTATAGTAAAAAGGAAAATTTAACTAATTAACTAATTAATGTTATTATTATTATTATTATTATTAATACTACAGTAAATAGCGTTATCAAAATGCACTGTTGTGTGTAAAGGTACATTAAGATATTATAGCTGTACCTATCAGTTCTGCAAAACCTCCAACCGGCAGTCGACAAGTTCCTGTGACGAACTGCAGAAGCCGAATTCTCTTCTCATTGTCCATTTCCTTCACGACCTGTGTGACACACAATGACATATATAGTAAAAAGAGAAACGCGGGAGTAGCTGTGACTGCATAAAAACACACAAGACTGAGTGTGTAAATCACCTGCCAGAACCAGTGAATTTGCTTGCTGTTTTTGGTGTAATGCCGATAGATGGTGTTCTTCTGCCAGTCATTCAGATCGATTTCCTGCATCCCGCATAACATCAGCTAGAGCGAGAAACAATCACAATCACACAGTTATTTACAACGGTTTTCTCAGTGATGTGTCTTCGTATGGATGAGGGTTTTTTATTGGACCGTTAAACATCTATAAATGTCAAGTCCTTGCTAAAAACACAATACCACCACCCACCTCCAACTCTTTCTCATCAAAATAACGCAGCCACTCCAGAGGCACAACCTCATTGAAGCCATCCAGGAAGGCTTTAGTTTGTTCCTCCACCCCCCGTGTGAACCGCCAGTCAGTCAGCAGACTGCAAGAAAAATGTGTGATGAGTTTAAAATCACTGTGTTAAAGGAACAGTCCTATTTAAAAGAGAAAAAAGGTGTATAGATGACGGTGATTGTAGCTTCATGGTTAAAAGTGAAGTGTGGGATTTCTGCACAACTAGCATCACCAGTGAAAGTTGCAAAGAACAGGTTTCTCTAACAGTCGACAGACTCTTAAACTGGAGCTGAATAATAAACTGGGTTAGGAATCCAACATAAAAAAAGCACTTTATCTCTAAGGAAAGTTCCTGTTATTAGTGTACGAAACGCCAATGAATGAAAGGTGTCTGTTAACTGGCCATTAATACTCTTAAGACCAGTTCACAATCACCAGATTACAGTACGTCACATTCCACGACCCTACAAACGCCAATTCAGCATGTTCACCCGGGGAAAACAAGCTCCGACAGACGCCAACAGACACCAACAGAGGTGACACACTAACTCGACACAACCAGACAAACTGTCTTTTGCCATCTGTCAATGTAGGGCTGCCCTCGACTAAAGATATTTCTAGCCGACTAGTAGTCGTTAATTTAAGCAATTAGTTGACTAATTGCACGTTTGTATTAATTTAATTAATTAAACATATACTGGGGGGGGGGGCTTTCATTCGGATTACAAAATTTGAGAGTTTTTGTTTTCCAGTTGAATTGGTTCGTTTAAAAGTAGACATTTCAAGCTTTCTATAGATATATTTCTCATTTCTGTGAGGCTAGCCTATATACGCTGAGTTTCGGTTCATTTTGATGTTCATTCGGATGTTAGATATGACTAGGCTAACATTAGAGCGAGTGGCCAAGTAAAGTTTCTGCTACTTGCTATTTCAAATGATAAGCCATTTTTGAGGATGATGGATTACAGGCGAACATTTGGATTTCCTGCCTGACATACGGTAATTACCCGCCGTTAACAATCTGTCCCTCACAGGCAGCGTGACTTCTCCACTTCCTGTGGATAACTAATGAAATTTGGGTCGACTAAGCCTCTTCTATCGGCTATCAGGGGGAAGCCTTATGTCGGTGCACTGTGATTTGGCCTTTATAGTGAAAAATAAATGAATAGGGCAGCTGTACCCAATATATTCCTCCTTGTTGTCGTGAGTGACAAGCTCATTTTCTCCATCGTTCTTCAGCTGGTGTGTCGTCACCTTTCCCAGAATCTCCATGTCTTGAGCGAAGTACAGCTCCACGCCACACTCTTCCAAATCATTCTCTCTGTGAATGAACACCAGCATGGAGATCAGTGATGCACATTTTGTCAGAGAACTGTTTTGATTGTCATCTGTACTGAATGAATGAACGCAGCTGCAGGCTTGATACTCACTTGACCCACATGATGGAGTTGTAAAACTCTGGGTCGATGGACTCCAGGTCTTTCAGGGTGGGTTTCTTGTTAAGCATGCGCTTGTAGAAGGGTAGAGTGAAGCCAGTGTCAATGAACTTCCCATGATACAGTGCCTGCAGAGAGCCAATCACAGGTTGAAGGTCATAAAACCAACAAAAAATAGTTTTAAGTCAGCATGAAACAGAAATTGCAACTCCTTTTTCCAGCAGTCGTTATGTATGACAGGTTTCTGGGGGCAAGGGATTGAAACTCACACCCTTTGCGCCGGTGTGTGAGTGGAAGGCTTCATTAATGCTTTTGTTTATGATTATAATACACATTTTAAATAATAATAATATGCATAGATATTTATAATTCTGCAGGTTCTGCAACATTCCATAAGAAAGAAATAATTGTCAATTGTGTCAAAATGTCATGCTATCTACATTTATTTTTAAAAGGATTTTGCTAAATATTTTAATTATTATGCATGCAGCATTTATGAGATCATTAATTGAGGCCACATGGAATTTTTCACCTTTTAAAAATTAATTTAGAAACAAATCCATGGAAACATTATGCATCATCAACTAGGAATGCAGTCACAGATCATTAACAGCTGATTGGTCAAATTCTGTCCAACCAGGTTTTTGTTTATTGCAGCAGGCAAGATTTCACACATAAACTGTAATTTGAGAAACAAAATGAGTTCATTCTGAGTGGCCATACACTATGACATCGTGGCTGGAGGGTGAATTGATGGCCATTATAAACATTCATGTTCTAATTTAATGTGTTTGAGATGCATCTTATCGGTTTTTAAGAGTCATTATGGCAATTCTGCTGCATCATTGAAAAGAGAAAAAGAGAGGAAAAGAAAGCTGCAAATGGTAAATCCAATTCAATATCAAACAATTATGCAAATGTACATCTGATAAAGCTTCATGTAATGTTAGTGCAGCAGTCAGTCAGTTTAAGCAGACATACACACTTACACAAACCATTTTAAAATATCACCAGAAACCTGTCTGTCACGATAAGATAAATACTGTAGCTGCAATAACAGTTTAACCTTCAACAACGGAACCATAAGGAACCTTAACATTGCCTTACATTATTAGTAGTAATTTGTGTTACTTACAACACTAGAAAAAAAAAGTTAACGAATCATAAATGATAATAATTTTTGACCAGCAATTTTGAAGCTAGTACTGGACATATTGCTTGCAGTTCAAGAAAAGTGAACTCACATTCACATTGCTTGTGAATTTATCTAGATTGTGTGATGCCAAAATTGTCAGGAAATTAAAGGGTTAGTTCACCCAAAAATGAACATTATCCCATTATTTACCCATCCTCAAGCCATCCTAGGCGTATATGAGTTTCTTCTTTCAGCCAAACACAATCGGAGTTATATAAAAAAATATCCTGGCTCTTCCAAGCTTTATATGGCAGTTAACGGTACCTTTTTTGAAGCCCAAAAAAGTGCATCCATCCATCCATCATAAAAGTGCTCCACACGGCTCCGGGGAGTTAATAAAGGCCTTCTGAAGCCAAGCCATGCGTTTTCATAAGAGAAATATCCATATTTATACATTTATAAACTATAAGAGTGACCTCTGACCCGACGCATGACATACTGAAGAAAGTGGAAGCGCAGAGGATAGAGGAAAGCAAAACACCGGTCAGGAATTAGAAGTCTAAAACGGGAATTTTTAAAGAGAAATGTGAGAGGAGTTTGACTTTGTTGCCTAGCCCTATTTTTTTTAACTCTCACCTAAGCTTATGCTACTCCTACATCGGGTCAGAGGTCACATTTCCGCCAGAACTCGACTCTCTCATGAACGCGAGGACGGACGTTACCGGAAGCTAGTGATTACAGTTCATAATTAGTTGTAATTATGTATATTTTTCTTACAAAAAAAATGCATGGCTTTGCTTCAGAAGGCCTTTATTAACCCCTCTGGAGTCGTATGGATTACTTTTATGATGGATGGATGCACTTTTTTGGCCTTCAAAATCTAAGTTACTATTGACTGCCATTATAAAGCTTGAAAGAGCCAGGATATTTTTTAATATAACTCAGACTGGCTGAAATAAGAAACTCATATACACCTAGGATGGCTTGAGGGTGAGTAAATTATGGGATAATATACTTTATCCCAATATATTTACCCTTTAAATGTGTGTTATGTATTTGCTACAGCACAATGTAGTGCATGTACTGTACAACTGTGATTCTCTGAAAAATAAATATTTGTGATTGCACATCTGATCTTAATGTTAAATATCAGTGGGCCTCATTCGTGAAACTTTCGCTAATAATTTAAGTAAATTCAGAGTAATTATGCACAAATTTCCCAAAAACTCTCCTCTGGATTCACAAACACTCCGTAAACCTCAGACTTGATAGTTAAACGTGTATATGAATTAAAATCATTTGGAATCTAAATTGGCAAAGTAATCAACATGAGCCTCAAATTTCATGATTGGTGCACCATTATAAACTACAGATAAACCCATTTATACACTTTTTATAATATTTGATAATACATTAAGCAATCATGAATATTGTAAAGATTTGAATGTGCTTTCCTGAGTTACATCATCCAACATTGCAGGTTTACCTTTGCTTAAATTGTCTTTTCTCTCTCTCTGTCTCTCTCTCTCTCTCTCTCTCTCTCTCTCTCTCTCTCTCTCTCTCTGTGTGTATATATATATATAGATAGATAGATATAGATATACACACAATGTGTATACATACTGTATATAGACAGCAAACTGTTTAATTTAACAGCACAGAGCTCTTTTCTTTTTTTCTTTTTCTTCTGGAAACAAATTTTGTTGCATTATTTTCCTGTTATCTCTGTAAAGCTGCTTTGAAACAATCTGTATTGTAAAAAGTGCTATACAAATAAATGTGACTTGACTTGACTCTGGGAATGATCTCCAAAAACAACACAGACGCCCAGAGTCACACAGTCTGTTCAGAACAAGCTCAAAATAGGAGAAACACAAGGGCTGAGAAAGAATTCAACACACAGCACAGAGAATCTCTATAATATATGTTTGAGAATGTCAAACCCAGACGTGCATGGGCTCATGAAGGGTGTGAGACAAACTCTCTGGATCTTAATATAACACCAGTCACTATATCAGAACACAAAGATTTATTTTCATGCCATGAGGTTCACACTCATCCACACACACACACACACACACACACACACACGTACAGAAATACAAAACTTCAGTTTAATGTGAAACTACTAGAGTCTTAAGGCGTTCCTTCTCACCATGGCAATGAAGCGTCCGATGAAGCGGAAGTAAGTGAGGTGGTCGGGGTTGATGGAAGAAGCAGGGTTTATCTGCAGACAGTAGTTGTTTTTACCGGCATACTCAAACAGACAGTACATGGGGTTCAACACCTCATGAGACAGCAAGAAAAACCACTCCCTACAGACAGAGACAGAGAAGAAGAGAGTCAGTCACACAACACTCTGAACATTGCCTTTAGCTGGTATTATAATGAGACATACTCTACTTAAATATTCCCACAACACTGAGACAAACTGTGTAGGAAAATTATGCCAGAATAAAGATAGTTTGGAGAATTTTTTGGATACTAACAAATCAAAATGTTTTTTACATTTTTTATTAAAAATTCAATTACAATTTAGATTTTATAGATTAAATTAGGAATGATTTAAACCGATGTCTTCAGTAAAAGGGAACATTTAATTGTTTAAATCTCAACAAAGTGTTAAATTATACAACAACTTCATATGAGAGTAATGGGAAAGAATAGACAATACAGTACTGTTTAAAAAAGCATAGAATGTCTATTTATGCTGGAAACATTCTGGTAGCTTTTCCTTGAAAATACACCAAGTCATTTATTAAAAAAAAAAAAAAAAGCTTTGTTTTTACAAAATGTAGTTTTGAGAAGAAAGTGATATGTAGGCACAAGTTGTTTTTGCCTATAAACCTGAAATCATTCGGAGCCACTTGAAGCAAATCAAAGAAAAGAAAACAGATTTACAGAAAAATGCACAAATAATAAAAGGAAACCTTTTTGTGGAATATAAAAATAGAACAAAACATTGTAATTTGACATTTTCAAAACATTTTCTTGAGATGGACAGTGTACACAGTGATGAAGATGAAGACAGATTCAGCAGCACAAACACACACATCAAATCCTAACCAATTCACCAGAACCCAAGGCCTGACCTTTGATCCCAGAGGGTGTTTGGAAAGAAGGTAAAGGGGCAAAGAGGGGACCATGATTGGGGGTGATAGGGGTTTTGGTCACACCACAGGACGACGCAGACACCTCCAGACATCCCGTCCGTGGTTCTACCCTGTGGTAGAACAGCATGACGTAACCTACCATAGGGTAAAACCACTGACAGGACACAGGAGACAGACACAGACACAGGAAGACAACTATGAGGTCCAGACACCAAACGAGCAGTTACACCCGAAACAAGAAACATTCAGCACGAGCAGGAACATGAAGATGACCAACAGCGAGACGTCACAGTGAACTTGCCTGGCTATTCCTCCGTAATCCAGTCCCTCCTCTCCTCTCATGATGATGTAGAGTCTCCGACGGAGGTCATACGGCTTCATGTTCATGATCTGAGACGAGACAGGGGGACATCTCATTAGAGCCTCAATACACACACAAGGGCTTGAAAAAGTCTTAAAAATTGAAAAGAAAGTGTCGTTCGAGGGAATGTTGCTTGTCCATCTCAGGAGATCAAACTAAAATGATATGAGCCATTTAGCCTAAATGAAGATGTCCGTAATTAGGAGACCAATTTGGTTTGATCTCAAATTGGCCATAAATGAAAGAAAAAAAAAATACTGTTTGACAATTGTGACCCTGGACCACAAAACCAGTCACAAAGGTCAATTTTTTTAAATGAACATGTATACAGCATCTGAAAGCTGAATAAATAAGCTTTCCATTGGTGTATGTTTTGTTAGGATAGGACAATATTTGGCTGATATAAAACTATTTGAAAATCTGGAATCTGAGAGTGCAAAAAAAATCTAAACATTGAGAAAATTGCCTTTAAAGTGTATTTTCTTTTAACTTTATGTTAAATATTTTTTTATATATATTTACGGTAGGACATTTAAAAATATCTTCATGGAACACGATATTTACTTAATATCCTAATGATTTTTGCCATAAAAGAAAAATCTATAATTTTGACCCATACAATGTATTGTTGGCTATTGCCACAAATATACCCGTGAGAGTCATGACTGGTTTTGTGTCAGGGTCACAATTTTCCTTAAAATAAAATTGGTAAGAGGTTTTAATGGAATGAATATAACAGATCATGTTTTGTCGTTGTACTCAGACAAGAAAGTTATTTGAGGTTATACAAGCCAAAATCATAATGATCTATGATAATGAATTGGGGGACAAAAAATTTCTGTGCCTTTATTGCTGTAAAATATTTATTGGGACAACCTCTATATAGACGCTACTCAACATGCGTCACTAAAGCCGTTTTGCAGGCATGTCTTCATCATCATCGTGGTAACCACAAAAGCTGGCAATGGTTCTACGATCTACTTAGGCTTACGTATGACAGTAAAAATGTGTCATCCAAGGTTTATACTGCAATAAATCTGCAACACAAATTATGACAAAACAGTGTAGATAGTTTTGGTGATTATAAAAGAAGCGTCAGCAGTCCAAAATTGAGCTGCACCGCATCCTTATCCACTCACCTGTTGAAACGAGTCCTCAAACAAAGTCTGTCGGGATACGGAGATTTTCACATGACTGGGAAGCGCGTTGGACTGCGTAAAGAGGCCAGAAAAAAGAGGAGCCCATACATTAATTTGCAGATGCTAAATGACAAAAGTGTTGCACTAGCATAAGGCCGGTGGTGATTTGAAGAACTCACATGACACAAGAAGCGGAACTGGTGATATTTCCACCTGAAGCTGCGGTCGTACGCTCCCGGAGACCCACCCTGTCTCGAACTAAACAGGAACACAGAAAATAAAGCCAAAGCACTATGAGAACATTCTGATGTCATCTGTTCCATGAGTGTGTGGCGCTTCAGACACTGGCACAGACTTCAGATCAACATTAGCTCTTAAACCCACATGAGCAATAAAAAGGAAAACAGGATAAACTAAGAGTTTACAAATGGCAGAATAAAGTCAGCCATGACACCACTTCCATAAACAGGTGAAAGTGACGCATCATTCAAGACATGGGATTCAGATCAGATAAAAATCTGTCGTT
Source organism: Scardinius erythrophthalmus (assembly GCF_964197995.2). Taxonomy (NCBI): domain Eukaryota; kingdom Metazoa; phylum Chordata; class Actinopteri; order Cypriniformes; family Leuciscidae; genus Scardinius; species Scardinius erythrophthalmus. Next base: position 24,125,032 of record NC_138244.1, on the reverse strand, counting down.
TACACAGGGTAGATTTAGGGAGTCTGGTGCTGCACAGCCGTGATAACACAAGATAACACAAGCAAAAGGCATTTCACTTCAATTTAGAGAGAGGGAAAGTCTGAGGAATGAAACATATTTAAGACAACAAAAAGATGCATGAAAGGAACAAAGGAGATACTGAGAGAAACAAAGAAAGAAAAAATAACACTAACATTCTGTGTAAGTATATATATATAATATTCAACATTATCATTGATCTGACTGTACTGACGCTGTTGTATGAGAACAACTATTTACAACGGAACTGAACCAACACTGAACTGACTTCAGCTGAATAACAGCCGAAATGCATAATTTCCTGTTTATCACTGTAAAGCTGTTTTATGTATGTATAATGTATTGTATAAAGCGCTATAGAAATAAAGGTGACCTGACCTGATGTATATATACAAATTATACACTACCCTACCAAAAGTTTGAGTAAAAAAAATAATAATAACAAAATAATTTATAAGCCCTTCTGCTCACCAAGGCTGCATTTATTCAATCAAAAATACAGTAAAAACAGTAACATTGTGAAATAATATTACTATTTGTTTTCTATTTTTAAATGTTATTTATGCCTTTGATGCAAAGTTGAATACTCAGCATCATTTCTCCAGTCTTCAGTGCCACATTATTATTCAGAAATCCTTCTAATATGCTAATTTAGTGCTCAAGAATTTCTTTTTTTTTTATAATCAATGTTGAAATCATTGGAAAGATGGTTTTTGCTGATTAATATTCTGTGGAAACTGTGATATGCTTTCAAAGTTTTGGGGCAATTACAATTACAATATTAGCCAAGGAGATATTAAATTGATCAAAGGTGACAGTAAAGACATTTATAATGTAACAAAAGATTTCTATTTATCAAAGAATCCTAAAAATCTTTTTACTATGGTTTCCAAAAGAATATTAAGCAGCAAAAACTATTAACATTAAGAACCATTATTAATAATTGAGCACCAAATCAGCATATTGAGAGATCATGTGACACTGAAGAAAATTTTTGATAACAGTTATTTTATATGGAAATTTCACAATATTACTTAGTGATCAGAAGAGACATCTTTCGGCCTCATTTGCTAACATTAGTTGATGCATTAGTTAACATGAGCTAACTATGAAAAATATATTTTTTTCAACATCTATTAACCTTTGTCGATGTTGGTTAATAAAAATATGATTGTTCATTTTTTGTTCATCTTAGTTCACAGTGCATTCAATAATGTTAACAAATACAACTTTTTGATTGTAATAATGTATTAGTAAATGTAGAAATTAACATAACCTAAGATGAATAAATGCTGTACAAGTATTGTTTATCGTTACTTCACGTTAACTAATGTAGTTAACTAAAGTTAACAAACGAAAAATTTTAAATTGTAACCAAAATTTTTAACTTTTGCATGGTAGTGTACATATAGTTTATATAAAAATGTTGAACTTTATTGTGTGTCATAGACCTACATTATATTGGCCATCTGCTCTAATTTCCTCAAGATATATTGAAAAGCTCATATACGTGGATGTGAACCTCCCGCAGACTGTGAAGTTGCTGTGAACCCCTTTCACCATCAGGTCCTTGATCTACTGTATGTGTGTGTGTGTGTCTCTCTCTCTCGCAGTGAACTCCTGCCTTCACATGCAATCAAAACAAGCACTCTAAACTATAGCGTGTGTGATGTTTACCCTGACTCAAAGCCCGGTCGAGGGTCTTTAAAGGTGGTGGTGCGAGAATTGTGGTCCACAAAGTATCGCACCCCTTCTGCAGTGTACTTCATCTCCCAGCCGGGCGGCAGGGGCGGCTCCTGGATCATCCTGCAAACGGAGGAGGGCAGTGAGAGCAGCGCACCCTGCTGGACGCTACACACACAAGACTTGGGGGGGGGGGGGCTAAAATATAGAGTAACATGCGTTTTTTCTGAACAATCTAAAACGCAAATGTACAAATAAACAAAATGCAAAAATAAAAAGAATGAGCAAACAAATAAACAATGTTTTGCAGCTTAAGTGGATGAGTTTGATCATGTGTGGTATTCACTGGGTCTCTATCAAAGGACTGATAAGAACATACCAGTGTGGGTGAGCAAGCAACTAGACAAAGCTAGCTAACGCAGCTGCCTAAACAATCATGCTGCTTTTTTTTGGAAAACGTTTTTATGCTGCTCATTTTAACAGCCCGGAAACTACAAACACGACCTTGTTTCCATGTGGGCGATAGCAAATCAGACTAGAACTTTTTTTTCTTTGGCACATTATATGGCGTGACATTGTTATTGACATCTCAAATACTGACACTAAATAATAATGTCTCACATTGATCAAAGCATGTTGCATGTAGAGTTAATATTTTTAGCTACCTTTCATTAGTAACTTGTATTGCCAACTATATTTTCTAAAGGGTAGCTTAACTGAAACTGCTAAGCTACAAGCAGGTCATAATTCAAAGTCACTTCCCCAACTGGTAAACTGACGCTTGACCAAGACAAACACACTATTTACACCCACTGAGTGAAGTCTGACAAACTCCACTGGAATCTACAGATCACTTGCTATGGACTGTAAGGATCATGTGACAGGAGGAGGACATGATTACCCTTGGGTTCGAGGGTCCTCCCACTGCGTAGTTCGGGTGTTGTGATTGACATAGTACACTCTTCCGTTGTCCTGGCGTTTCTCTGAGGGAAAAGAGAGCACATTTAGAAGTTCATTTTCAGCGTACATATTATTACGGGCAGCTGTTTTGCATTCATAATGGTTGCAAACATACTTTAAGCTTAACGGTCAGTCTAATAAACCAAGATAAAATGCTATGTGTTATTATGTATAAGGTGGTTATGCAATAATTATGCATTACAAAAGTAAGTCAATTGAGCACATATTCATATTAAACTGCTCATTAAAGGAACTGTTCATCTAAAAATTAAATCTGTCATTATTTCCTCACCCTTATGTCATTACAAACACACATACCATTTACCTTTTTTTTCTTTTTTACAAAATAACTGCTATTTGCTCAATTTAAGCTGTTTTTCCACTAATAATTTCCCCCATCTTGATGGCTTGGGTGAACGATTCCTTATCATATTGAAAAATATACAAAAGTAATGTAATCTCCCCATGGGCTGATGGGTAAGACGGTGTCAAATCTGACAGAGCTGACTGAAAACTCACGAGTCAGTGGGGCATCTCACTAGCGCATGCTCCAACATACCTTCTCACATCTCACTTCAGCTTTTGATTGAGTTTAACAAGAACAGAGACAGAAAGAAACCTTCACGATTTAAAGAGCAAAAAAGAAAAGAGCAAATCTGCTGGCCAATTGCTTTTCCACACAGAAAGAAGTGTGTGTGTCCCGTGCCCCTCACCCCCTCATCCACTCTCCGTCTGACATCTTGTTTTCATTAACAGTGGTTTGTGGAGCACACAGTAGCCCTCACATTACTGCACACACAACACTCTCTCTTTCTGCTTTTCCCTTCTTTAACCCCCTCGTTCCCAGCTCCCTTTCACAGTTATATTCCTCAACTCTACTATACTTCTGAAAAAAGAAAATTACCGTTTTAACAGAAATAAGAATTGAAATATTTGTTTTGTTTTTCAACAACAGATAAGGATACAGATATATTTTTAATTTTAAGTGTAAGAAAAAATAACATGTAAAGATATGATTTTAATTACATCATTAAAACATTATTTTAAATAATAATTATAATGAATTGTATTACACGTCTCTAATGAAACAAAAAAATTGCATAATTAGCACTAAACTGTATTCTTGACAAGCAGTTTCCTACAATGTGCAAGTCTCATGTCTATAATCATATCACTCGCGTCCAAAGGATACTTTATTTATTCAGCAAGTATCCATGTAATAACAGCCTCTGCTTCATGTTGGGGTTCATTTTGTGGCTGTTTGTACATTAATCTTTACTATTATATGCATGTACACAGCTGCTTTGTGAGCAAAATGGTTGCAAATTTATTCTTTGTTTTGGGCTATGTTCAACTGTTAATCATAATATGCTATGCGTTACGTAAAAAGCAATACATAAAATACCGGTAAGTTACTTCACTTGATAGCTGTTGTTTCCTGTAGACCACAGTCAGTTTTTGTTATGGTGATGTGATCTATTATTCATCTATTATTCTACTATTTATCAGTAGATACAGTACTAGAAAAGTATGAATACTGGAAAAAACAACTTAGGCCAAGCTGATTATAGGCCTCTCTCTTCTACTAAAGTTAACATAAATAAAAACTCACATTGAGCTCATAAGAGACCTCACCTGAAGATAAAGCATGAGTGACGACTTACCCCATCCTGGAGGAAGAGCACCGAGCGGGTCATTCTCCACTGCAACTCCAGACGGCTGTGAGGGACAAACAGAGAGAGAGAGAGAGAGAGAGAGAGAGAGAGAGAGAGAGAGAGAGAGAGAGAGAGAGAGAGAGAGAGAGAGAGAGAGAGAGAGAGAGAGAGAGAGACTGGAGTTAGGACACACTTTTCTGAACCCCCCTCACACACCAGAACCCGCAGAAACCAGTTCAAATAAACTACCAACCCAAATAACAGCAGGAATAGACAAATTACAGCTGTACTGCAAAAACCCCTGTGGGACAAGGTGCTGACTCTAAGAGGTGTTTCTAGAAGGCTATGAACCCAACAGATCACAGAGTTTGCCTCCACTTCTCAGAACGGAGGCGGACAGAGGTGTTCAAGTGCCTAGCTAGCGCCGTCCAAATGCTACATGCCCGCTACAGGCAGAAGACGACACACACACTGACACACACACGCATGCAGTGTTCCAGTGATCTCACTGGCTGCTGGAAAACCCCACCCTGTCTCCATCCGCCCAATCGGGACCCCACCCATGCCTCGTCCTCTTCTAGCAGAGCTGTGAAATACACAGGGAGGCGCGATGTCTGAGCGCACTGAAGTGAACATTCATGAGTGCTCCAGATGGCCCAGCCCCCCACCGGACAAAAGCACCTTTATTCACACACCGTGGCCGTGTTTACTCGGAGCGCACATGTGTGTGTTTGGCACTGAAAACATCCACCCAGTGTGTGTGCTTTAGGCATAATTATAAATGAAAAACAGACAAACACACTCTGTGGGCATGTTTGTGAATTTATACCCTGAACGTGGTATAAAAACGTATAGAGTAAATTTAAAAACTTTATTTTCTTTTAAGATAACATTACAAAGCTAAATGAATCGAAGGCTTTTAAAACCGCTGGCTAAATCCAAATATTTTCATACATGCGAAACTACCCAACGTCATGAAACTCTTTTTGAAAGAGAATTTCTACTTTTCAATAATCAATTTTATCTACACAAAATCCAGGTAAATAGTTTATCACTTTCAGTGTTAGGGGGTCCGTGAAAAAGTTCAGAGAAAAATATAATTGAATAAGCAAATAAAACAAATTATTATAATATTTATGGTAACACTTTATTTTACAGTGTTCCTGTTACATATATGTTACATGTACAAACCATAGTATTAACAGTAAATTATGCATAATTGCATACAACTAACCCTCAACCAAACCCTAATCCTACCCTAACCCTACAGTAAGTACATGTTGTTAATTAATATTACTCAGTACTTAAATATATAAATACACCGTAAACAATGACACCATATTTATTTATAAATAAATAATATAATAGATATAATTAAATTTACAGAATTTGACATTAACGTTTTATTCAGTTTTCTAAAGACTTAAAGATTACGGTTACTTATATTTTAAATAGTTATATTTTAGATTTCTCTTCATGTTTATATAACTTAACAGCACCCTAATGATGGGTAGAAAAAAAGGAGACAGTACATATGAATATGTAAATATATTCCAGATAATATTGCATGTTTATCTGATTGTTCAAATGAGTCTTGAAACATGATGATGTATATGAATTAGGATAGGACAAAGAGAACATCATATATAAACCCCTGCTCTAAGAAACAGTAGTCTCGCTGCGGTCATCTGTGTTCCCGGTGTTCGTCCGTTCACTGATTACATTACTGCAAATTATAGGCCTATACACAGTGTATGTGTGATTGCAAATTCAAAAGAAAAAGAGAAAAGCGAGCATACGCGCATTTAAAATACGAATACATTTAGCTCGCCTGCCCCGTGTTATCGATAATACCACTGTGAACATTTCCTCACCGTGACATCCCTAACAAACCCTAGAGTAATGCTCTCATAGAGTAACAGTTTCAGGGGAATCAACCCATAAAGTCTTCATTATTGTTGTCTCTGCTGGTATATTAGCACTTTAACATCTAATCGCTTCACCTTTAAAGGGTAACTCTCGCCAAAACGCAACCTAGGGTCTTTTTGTTAATCTACCCGAGGCAAACTTTAAATTAAAAGCATAATTAGAATGGAAACGCCACTTTTAAGTTTGACCATATTTTCGTTTTCGGTCAAATTGCCTTTTGAATGGGAGTGCTTGGGGCACTACTATTATAGCATCAAAAACGCTATTTTTAAAACACTAAGAAGGCTCGACACAACATGAAACTTTGCTCAAAGTATCACCAGGGGCTCTACACATGAACTTGAGAATTGAGAACATTGTTTGTGTACACAGAGTTTACTAACTTCTCAGTCAAAAATTATGGTATATATTATGACAATCGAAAAGACGGTCAAACTTAAAAGTGCCGTTTCCATTCTATTTATGCTTTTAAACGAAAGTTCGCCTCGGGTAGATTAACAAAAAGACCCTAGGTTGGACCCTAGAGTTACCCATTAAAGGAAGTGTTAATGTTGCTATATAGGTAGAAAAATAAAGGATCTTTCTGGGGGACAAAATCCTTTTTCCCAGTTTACTCTAGCTTGAGAAAAGCACTAAAAATGCAATGACCACTAAAGAATCATGAAAGTTTTGCCATTTTCCTATGGGCCTTACAGTGTCATTACATTCATTTTAAACTCCAGAGGCGTTCCTATGGTTGCAGCCAAGAGCTCTGACTAAGCAAAGTTTCTCACAATAGCCATTTCAATATTGTTTTACCCTTTTTCAAGCAAGTTATTTCATCAGTTGTGCTTGTGGTTGAGGCGTATCTGAAAGCCCACATCTTCATTTATGAATCATTACCAGTTGTATGCCCTAGCTGGGCTAAAGATGGTCAAAAATGAGGGGGATGTTAAAAACTAGTGTGTGTCAGTATGCCCCACCCTCAGCACTTTCTATGACTAAAAAAGGTAGGAAAAAAATGAAAGAAAAGCATGACATCATCTTCACTCCCTCTGCACGACCATTAGATCCAAACCAACCCTCAAAGATACAGAGAGAGAGAGAGAGAAAGAAAAGTGATGGCTTGGAGAAAGAGAGAGTGAGCAAATACATAAAAAAGAAGACAGAACAAAACAGAATATAACTCACTAAGATATAGAAGGCCCAATGTCCATACAACTGGCAACAGAATAAAAACTTTCCTTTCTCTTAAAGGAACAGTTCATCCCCCAGATTAATTCTGCCACGAGTCAGGGTGGCGCCATATTTAATGTTTGACAGGAATGAAAACGAGGCATTGAGGGACAAAAGTACAGTGCATTCAATAGATTGTACTGTTGTTCAACAACATGCCATTTGTTCAGCTGACAAAACTTTTTTTTTTTTTTCATAAAACAGTTTTGAAAGTTGAGAGTTTTAAAAATTACATGATCTAGAACCTTAATGCAGTATGCACCATTGTAAAGACAGAAGTCTATCCCTCACAGTCTCATTTTCATTTACGTAAAATTCAATATGCCGTAAAATTGTTGAATTAGCTTTCTACCATATATGCTACATTTACAACTGGTTTTCATTTTTTATTTATGTTGCTAGTTACTTGCACCAACTTGCATTCTTTTTCTTTTCTAGTTTATATTGGGATTTAATTATCGCCTTTGAGCAATAATTCCATTGATCTTTGCAATGGAAGTGAATCAATCAAAACTAACTTTATCTGGACAATAACTGTTTTCTAGAACTGCTGTAAAGCCAAAACAATCTCTGTTACTTTCATTTGCTATTATCACTGTAAAGCTGTTTTGAAACAATCTATATCGTTAAAAGTGAGCTATAACTATATCATTACTATTGGCCAGCATCACACGCATCACACACACATGACCAGCGTCGGCCAATAGTGAGCCTACGTGCTGATGTACAACCCAGAAGCGCTGCGCTGTTACACTATGTGAACTCACTCAGAAGAAAATGAATAGTTGAATAAAGTCGTTATTTTTGTTTTGTTTTTGTACACAAAAAGTATTCTCGTCGCTTGATAAACTTAAGGTTAAGCCGCTGTAGTCACTTGGACTATTTTAACGATGTCATTACTAACTTTTCTGGGCTGGCAGATGAAATTACCTAGCAGCCTATGGAGGAGTGAGACAGCTCTCAGATTTCATCAAAAATATCTTAATTTGAAACAAGGTTGAAACAACATGAGGATGAGTAATTACTGACCGAATTTTCACTTTTGGGTGAACTAACCCTTTAATTCCTTTATGCCGGTACTTTCTAATTCCTTTATCCACTTGGATGGAGAAGCCCCTTTTTAGTGACAATTCTTTCCACAACATTAAAAACTCCCACAAGACAGGCTTATAATGACACAGCGTGAGGTAAGTTGGGTCAGCTTCTGCAGAATTCAATAGCATATCATTTTTCAAGAAAACATTCTATTGTTTTCCACAGAATGAAAATACATATTAACAGCGGTCAAGCTCCAAAATGCAGTCCTTGCAACTTGTAAACAATATTCTAAATCTTACGGTAGCTTTAAACAGACCCACATTTAATTCATTACTCATTATTTTATCTCATCCTCCGAAGCTCATTTTTGGAGCTTGAGAGACATGATCACTAATACTGTTGCTCAGAAAATCTGTCTGAAGATTCTAAAAACAACACAACTAATATACTATAAAAAACAACTAATATACTAATATATATATATATATATATAATATATATACACACACACTATATATATACACACACTACACACACACACACACTATATACAACCCCAAATCAGAAAAAGTTGGGATACTGTACAAATTGTGAATAAAAACAGAATGCAATGATGTGGAAGTTTCAAATTTCAATATTTTATTCAGAATACAACATAGATGACATATCAAATGTTTAAACTGAGAAAATGTATAATTTTAAGGGAAAAATAAGTTGATTTTAAATTTCATGGCATCTACACATCTCAAAAAAGTTGGGACAAGGCCATGTTTACCACTGTGTGGCATCCCCTCTTCTTTTTATAACAGTCTGCAAACGTCTGGGGACTGAGGAGACAAGTTGCTCAAGTTTAGGAATAGGAATGTTGTCCCATTCTTGTCTAATACAGGCTTCTAGTTGCTCAACTGTCTTAGGTCTTCTTTGCCGCATCTTCCTCTTTATGATGCACCAAATGTTTCTATGGGTGAAAGATCTGGACTGCAGGCTGGCCATTTCAGTACCCAGATCCTTCTTCTACGCAGCCATGATATTGTAATTGATGCAGTATGTGGTCTGGCATTGTTCTAGAACTTGGATATACCTTTCAGCATTGATGGTGCCTTTCCAGATGTGTAAGCTGCCCATGCCACACGCACTCATGCAACCCCATACCATCAGAGATGCAGGCCTCTGAACTGAGCGCTGATAACAACTTGGGTTGTCCTTGTCCTCTTTAGTCCGGATGACATGGTGTCCAAGTTTTCCAAAAAGAACTTCAAATTTTGATTCGTCTGACGACAGAACAGTTTTCCACTTTCCCACAGTCCATTTTAAATGAGCCTTGGCCCAGAGAAAATGTCTGCGCTTCTGGATCCTGTTTAGATATGGCTTCTTTTTTGACCCATAGAGTTTTAGCCGGCAACGGCGAATGGCATGGTGGATTGTGTTCACCGACAATGTTTGCTGGAAGTATTCCTGAGCCCATGTTGTGATTTCCATTACAGTAGCATTCCTGTATGTGATGCAGTGCCGTCTAAGGACCAGAAGGTCACAGGCATCCAGTATGGTTTTCCGGCCTTGACCCTTACGCACAGAGATTGTTCCAGATTCTCTGAATCTTTGGATGATATTATGCACTGTAGATGATGATAACTTCAAACTCTTTGCAATTTTTCTCTGAGAAACTCCTTTCTGATATTGCTCCACTATTTTTTGCTGCAGCATTGGGGGAATTGGTGATCCTCTGCCCATCTTGACTTCTGAGGGACACTGCCACTCTGAGAGGCTCTTTTTATACCCAATCATGTTGCCAATTGACCTAATAAATTGCAAATTGGTCCTCCAGCTGTACCTTATATGTACATTTAACGGCCTCTTATTGCTACCTGTCCCAACTTTTTTGGAAAGTGTAGCTCTCATGAAATCCAAAATGAGCCAATATTTGGCATGACATTTCAAAATGTCTCACTTTCAACATTTGATATGTTATCTATATTCTATTGTGAATAAAATATAAGTTTATGAGATTTGTAAATTATTCCATTCCTTTTTTACTCACAATTTGTACAGTGTCCCAACTTTTCTGATTTGGGGTATATATATATATATATATACACACACACACACATACATACATATACACATATATATATATATATATATATATATATATATATATATATATATATATATACATACACATACATACACATACACACACACACACACACACACACACACACACACACACACACACACACACACACACACACACACACACACACACACACACACACACACACACAGGTATATATAAAGTGTAAGCATAAGGAACCACAGTGAAAGCTGAGGGCCGGAAGCACCTTTTAAATTATATAATTCTCTCAGGAGAACCTAATGAGCTGCAATTAGCACACAAAAAGCCCAGTGTGCTGTGTGTTGTGTGTGCTGTGACGTGAGCCGGGGGCAATAGAGTGAGCTGTGTTGTGTCAATGGCAGCGTTCTGTGTCCTCGAACTCGACTGCACACTGCCAGCGCATGTAATGTTGGAATCAGCTGTCACATTTGACACTCATGTGAGGATTAAACCAAAGGCCTCATGAATAAATGCAGTGAACTACCAGGTAAACTTCATAACATAATCATTCGTTGGCAAAAGTAGAAACAGAAATGCTTCTGTAGTAGCATTTAGGTGTTTTTACACAGACTGTATTTAATGCTACTCAGAGGTGGCATAAATGTATTCACACAGCAATTACAATTTTCATTTAGTCTGGCTTTTATGCGGCATTATGTCTTTACAAAGAATTTTGAGCAGGCACAGAGCAGCCTTACTGTATGTTACAGACATTAAACGATTACAACAGAAGCATAACAGTAATATTGTTAAATATTATGAAAATTTAAAATAACTGTTTTCTATTTGAATATATTTTAAAATGTAATTTATTTCTGTGATCAAAGCTGAATTTTCAGCATCATTACTCCAGTCTTCAGTGTCACATGATCCTTCAGAAATCATTCTAACATGATGATTTGATGCTCAAAAAACATTAAATTATAATTATCAATCCAGGGTTTTTCCTGGGTCAAAACTGGTCTTCGGTGGTGGCTGACCGACATGGTCATCCACACACAGCAAAGAGTACCCTAGTACCCACATGATCCGCAAGCCCAATATTGACAATACATGTTAAATTTAAAATAAATACAAAGAAACAGTTTGTGATTTTTTTCTTAACCTATTTATTCAGGAAAAAAGAGCAGTGAGTGATTTTCTCTTTGCATTTTGTTGTCTTATTAACATTAAAGGGATAGTTCTCCTAAAAATTCAAATTATCATAATTTACTCTCTCAAGTTGTTTTAAACTCGAATAAGTTTCTTTCTTCTGTTGAAAATAAAAGTTATTTGGAAGATTGTGGGTAACCAAACAGTTGATGTACCCCAGTGACTTCCATAGTATATTTTTCTCCTATGGAAGTCAATGGGGTCCAGCTACTGTTTGGATAGCCACATTTTTCAAAATATTAATATTAGAAAAATATTAGAAGGAAATTAATAGAGGATTGGAACAACATTAGAGTGCGTAAACTATGAGATAATGTTTATTTTTGGGTGAACTATCCCTTTAAGGACAAGCGGCAGCGTGTTTACTATTACTACTGTCTCTTTAAGAGTTGTGCGCGACGCGTCTACTATACACGCATTTGACAAGCAGATTTTCTCTCAATTTTCTCAAGTTTGCTTCCACTTTAGACATAACCGACATTTTTTTTTGTAAACCTTGTGTGTATTTAACAGTATAAGCACAATAAGACTCGAAAGATAACTTAGTCAAGTATCCAGGCGCTGGTAGACAGGCTTTTAGTGCATGTGAGCTTCACATGTACGCGCTGAGGAACTCACACGTAACAGTGCACCAGCACGCGAATTAGCCTAAATGTTTAACCGACAAGGCATTAAAGCACATGTAAATTATGAACTGCAGTGTCCCGTTCCGTTCCGCTGCGTTAACATTTTATGTGAATATACGTCGCGTTGTTCAGTATGTTGGGACCATAGTAGACTGTAAAAAAAAAAAAGAGGCGCCAGAACAGATATAATGCACGATTCTACGATATTTCTTTAAAAGCAGATCGTGGAGACATTATAATCATCCACGATCAAAAATCGTCATATCGAGACCCCTAAACCACTTCAAACTGGATAGATTTTTTGCGTTTATTTAAAGTTATGTCAGCTGCATGTGCGGAATGCTTGTCACAAGATGTAAGAGAAGATAAGGCAACTTTTTTTTGACTGCAATTCACACCCAGCGCTAATTCAGCAAAAATATTCTCCGAATGCACCACGTGAAACATGGATTCGGTCTTCCGACCTTTAGGATCAGTTGATTTTGATGCGAGGGAGAGAGCAAAGAAGACGGAGAGTGCACGCGCGGGGGTGGGGCGCTGTGATCGTTCTCTCCGTCACTCCGTCAATAGCCTGCTTCACTCACAAAACCCAATTACAGATCAAATAAGGCTTTGGCGGGACAAAAAATTGTTTTGGCGGCCGCCAAAAAATTTTCAATGTAGGAAAAACCCTGCAATCTTGAAAACAGTTGTGTACAATTTATTTTTTCAGGATTCTTTGATGAATAGAAAGTTATATTTCATTTATTTGAAAAATAATCTTTTGTAACATAATAAATGTCTTTACTGTAACTTTTAATCAATTTAATGCATCCTTGCTGAATAAAAGTAGGGATTTATTTTATATTAGAATGATTTCTGAAGGATCATGTGACACTGAGGACTGGAGTAATGATGCTAAAAATTCAGCTTTGAGTGCAGGAATAAATTACATTTTAATATATAATTAAAATAGAAATTTTTTTTTAATTATTTTATTTAATAAAAATTATTTTAAATTGTAAAAATATTTCACAATATTACTGTTTTTTGTATTTTTAATCAAATAAATGCAGCCTTGGTGAGCAAAAGAGACTTGTTTTAAAAACATTAAAAATCGTTTAACAACCAGAGAAACCCAATGAGAGACTGGGTGATGGATCATCATGTCTTTAGATCTCATTATCAATGAACTGATGACTCTCAGCGGTGCGGAGAGACTTACACACTTAAGATTTCATTTGAAACAATACAGTGCTTGCATAACTCGGTCAACAGAAGAGAAATTTTGGAAGAGAAATCCAGAAGCATTTTGGATAAGGACAGTCTTTCTAATATTTGTTTATAATGAGCTAATTTTGGTACACAAGGTTTAGAGTGTTTATCACCAATGAAGATTCATAAAATAATGAGTTTGCAGTTTAGGCCTCCTAAATGTGAAATTATGGCTTTTAAATATGATGTTGAACAGCTAAAATGACTCAATTTATCCTAAAACTGAATTTCTTTTACATTTTATTAGTATTAGTATTGAGCGTGTGAATGGTATCTTAAAGGTGAACTATGTAACTTTTTTACCTTAACTGAACAGCTTCGGAGTCATTGGAATAGTTATATGACTTTTTTCGGGTTGAATGGTGGTCGTCTCGCACCCCCCAAGCGCCTGTGAGCCGAAAAACCACCCTTGCAACTTTGAGCCGGCGGGCCGCCGACCACAGCGTCAGGAAGTATCGCGTGATATCAGGTCTCGCGATGTAACAAATTGCTTTACGGCAAAAAAATCTGCTAAAATTCTGTCATTATTGCGCTCCCTCACGCTGTTCGAACCCGAATGAAGAAGACGTTTTAAAGAATGTCCCATCTGCTTTGATGTCGTTGATCTATGAGCCTCTGGTATCTAAGAGTCGTCAACGAGTTTTTCGACAGTGTATCTATTCCGAAACTGTAGGGGGAGCTCTATAGAGAAACCTGCGAGCAAAAAGCGAGAATACAGCGAAGAAATTCACAAAACTGCATAGCCCTGCTTTAACATTAAAAAGATGGAAAGCCGTTGCTTGAGTGAAAAGCAGATATAATGGACAGTATTTAGCCAATTTCATTCAGCCATTTCAAAATCCATTCAGCAATTTTTTGGTTATTTACAGAGTTTAAGTGGCTATGACATGCTAACTTGAAATATGGTTTAGGAGCAAGGATTTAAACGACATTATTTACAAAACTTTAAAAACCTTTATGACTGAAATAATAATTTGATTAGTTTCATCATCATCATCATCCATGTTTTTAGTTCTTTAAATCCTTTTTAAAGTCCACTGTAGGCACTCACTGCCAGTACTGCACCATATATGATGGCTAGCAGGGATCCAGACTAACTTTTCCACTGGTTGCACTGGTGCTAACAACTTTTTCAGTTGGTTGCACCAGCACATGATTTGGTCGCACCTTTTTTTTTTTTTTTTTGCTACAACATGGAATTAATCAGTGCATGCCGATGAATAGTTGTCTTAATCTGCATACCCTAGTTTTGCACAAAAAAATGATTCACACGAGACCTCGTGTTGGCAAAATGTTTTAATCTTTTAAATATCAAATGTAAACCATAAAAAAAAGATTTAAAAAAAATCCTAATTTGTGAGTTTCATCATCAGTGCGGCATGAGCGTGTACGTGACTGATAATAGGAACTGATACAACTGCAACGGCGCTCTGTTGTGTTTCATTGTCACTGAAGCTGCAGGTGCACGTATTCATACCGGAAGCGTTTGTACAGCGTCACAGCAGCGGCTCCAAAGCTACATATAAGTGAGCATTTTTTTTACAAAAACAACTACATTTGTTTTTATAAACTTGATAGTCTTGAAAGTTTGTTAACATGGAGAGGTGTAACAATCGCATGTAAATTGTGAACAACAAACACAACAAAGAAAACAGCTCAGATCATGTTGTTTCAGTCATACTTCGATATGTTTACAAGACAGCAAACTCTGCGGATGAGAAAAACAAAACAAAAAACACACACACTCGCGTTTGATTTGGTTAGTGCTAGAGCTTATATAGGCTACCTGTCTGTGTATTACATAATAACGAAAAGAAAGTTTATATATCATATTTTTAGTTTTTTATAATACACCATACTTTCACCCAAACTGACTAATTAAAAACAAGTTTGGGTAAATCTTCTATAAATATTTTGATTCTTTGTTTTCTTTTCTTGACATACTCCAGTTCTTTTTTTAAACACACAAGACATGCTTATTCTGTGCATTTTGAGCACTTTTTGTGGGAAATCATATTTATTATGTCCATCAAAAGGGTGCTTTCACTTAATTTGAATGTGACGCTCCTGCTCCCGGTTTGAACGCAATCATTGGTTAACATACATCCCGAAAAAAATACACGCTACTCACGCTTGCGGTGTGAAACTGCTACTTCTTGACGTTCTACTGTAACCGACTACTACGGGAGAGTAGCCGATTTGGCCTAGTCGATAATACGTGACAGATTAGATAAGTCCCTAATGCAAGAGCAGGTAGGCAGACACCGATTGAGTGAGAGCGTGACCATGAACTCGAACTGAATTTGAACTCGCACATTCTCAAAAAATGGTTGCATATGTCGACCATTTTGGTTGCAGTCTGGAGCCCTGGCTAGGTTACTTTATAAGGTAAAACTAGTCACTACTGTATAGATTGTGCACACAGTAATAAAAAAAAACATTTGCTCATGAGGTCAGTGGAATATGTTGTTTACCTGATAGAGGTATCTCTGGTTAAACTGCTGCATGGCTCCCTGGAGCTGACTGCGCTGAGACTGCCACTGCTCATAGTTGCGCACGGACTCTGCTGTGGGCCGCTGCCATGTTGTGGTTCTGGTGTTGTGATCCACATAGTAAAACCTTCCACGCTGGTCCACACGCTTCTCCCAACTACAATACAGACACGAATCACAGATTAACACCAGCTCCAGATAGGTGTATTAAGTGGCCATGTAAAAAAAGTGAATTGTAAATATATGTATGCAAACAGAGTTTAAGCTGAAGCCAAACTTATGTTTTCTGTTTTCTTTTTTCTTTTTCACACAATGTTGTGATCCACTGACACCACTTTTATAGCTTTATTACTTGTGTTGAACTTTCAGGGGCTGTTCTTGAAGGACACATCTTGCATATTTTCCAATGCAAACATGTACCAGACAACACCATTGACATTTACCACACATGTTTTTTCAGCATCAACTTTTAAAAATGTGTTTCAAAAGCCTCCCTTCCACTGTAACTCCTGTGTGAACAGCACGTTACAGAACAGTTATGCTAGAAATTTTGCTAACCCTCCGCATTTCTGCACAAAAATCTACATCAGAACTTCTGAAGCACAGTTGTGGTATAGTAGTGTTGGGCTGTTTTGCTGCCTCTGGACTAGGGCAACTTCCCATCATTGATAGATAGATTCTGTGCTATAACAGGAAAATCAACAGGAACATTTCAAGGTGTCAGTCACCCTAAACACGCTGAATGATTAAAGCAAAAGAAATGTAAATGTTTTGAAACGGCAGAAAAGTTTTGACCATAATTCAATAATAATTCAATGGAATTAAAGAGAGCTGATATATGCAATGAATCTGACCCACATCACAGAGCTGAAACAGTGCTGTAAGGAGAAGTAGGCTAAACTTCCTCAATCTGACGTGCAGAACTAACCCACATTTACTGGAAAAGTTTGGTTGCGATATTGTTGCTCAAACCAGACTCACCACACTGGTTTGACACAGTCAAAGGCAGACATTCTTTTTCAAGCTTATTAATTTGTTACATTTATATAGCGCTTTTCTGTGTTCAAAAAGTGCTTTACATATGGAAGGGGGGAATCTCCTCAACCGCCACCAATGTGCAGCACCACTTGGATGATATTGCATCAGAACGCAAAGAAGGAGAGAGTGATGAAGCCAATCAGTATATGGGGATGATCAGATGGACAGAGGCCAGTGGGCAAATGTGGCCAGGATGCCGGGGTTAAACCCCTACTCTTTTCCCGAAGGACATCCTAGGATTTTTAATGACCACAGAGAGGACCTCAGTTTAACGTCTCATCCGAAGCACTAAGACTAAAAAGCTAAAAAGAATAAAAGCTAAGAAGAAGAGCAATACAAATGGCATGATATGTCAAACCTAGGGCAAGTTTGGTTTCTGAAACACCCAATGGTGCAACTTGGACACATCATCAGTGATAAACAAAGGGTCATAGGGTGTTTCAGATATTCGATCATCAGACACCCTCACCATTGACCACCCCTCTTGATCCACAGCCACCTTGAAGCTTTTTCTGCAGCTTCTATGTTCTCGTGGCTCTTCTTTCCTAAAACCCTCTAATACCAAGGAGACTGCGTGTCCGATGTACAGACTGTCCTGCAAAGCCCATGCAGCCTCTATCCAGTCTTTCCAAGCGAAGATAAGTTCCAACATGACCTCTTGCTTGGAACAGTCAGACCAAATCTGGCCTGAATGTTGTCCTTGCAATGTTATCCGGAAACTTCAGCTGCTTCCCTAGGTAAACCTTCAGCTGCCAATCCCGAGCTTAGGCTAGTTGAGGCCATGGGCTCCACCTGAGGTTTCTCTCCCACCCTGACAAAGGCCATATTGTGCAATATTGGAAGCTGATGTTTGCTCTGTGCCACCTGTACCTCCCCTCTCCCAAAGCTTTTGGGCATCAGCTCAAGCTCTAAGGAACCTCTTGCCAGGCACAGTGGGCATGTGTGGGTATATTCTGGCACGCATTTCAAAATCATGCGGAAAAACGTTTAGAATTACGTTCATTGTGGTTGTTTCATTGACTACACACTCTGCGACCCATCAGTTGAGAAACACTGTCATCATAGACAATACAATATTGCACCCCTAATCTTAGATAACATCATCTTTTAGGGTGGTGAAGTAATTTTAGATGTTAATGTGCAAATTGTTAGAGATTGAAGACTACAAACTCCTTTCATAAACATTACCAGGCTATCAGCATGTAAAAGCACGTGAAAAAGACAGATACACACCCTGGTGGGAGGGGTCTCTCCCATGTGGTGGTCTTTGTGTTATGATCCACATAATAGACTCGTCCATGAGGAAGAATTCGCTGTTCCCAACTGCAAGAGATGAAAATCATTAAGAAAACTGATATGGCATGTGTTCATGTTTAAAATCAACCCCATCTCTCTGACGTACCCAGTGGGCAGTGCATCAGTGGCTTGTGTCTCTGTGGTTATACTGGTCTGGTCAGTGGTGGGTGGGGCGTCTGTGGCTGGCGGTGGGGCAGGACTGTCCGTCCCAGCAGGGGGGTCTGAGCTCAGTGATGTTGAAGACAGAGCTGGACGTGACAGGTGACCGCCCTCGATCCCATTAGTAGGTGTCTCACCTTTACCTTAGCACCAGGCAAAAAGACCAACAAAAAAGTCAGAATTAACATCTTAACAAATCAGAGCCCTCAAAGAGTGTTTACTAGGGCCTAAGAAGGGTTGGGTAATATTTATCATGGTGACGATGTTAAGTGTCAATTGAAAGAGTTTTTGCTATATATTTATATCACATTTTGTAAACATATCTAGCTTTTAGTAGGCAGGAATTCTTAAAGCTAGTGACACATCAGAGCTAATAAAATAACACGGATGAAAGAAAATAAATGGCAGGATGTGCTTATTATATTATAAGCACAATAATTCTCATAAAACTTTAACAATTCAATACTACTTTGTCAAAATAAAAGCACCTTTTGTGAATTAACACATTGATTGTAGTATTAGATTGAAATGAGCCCTCATCACATTGTATCATAGTGTGCTTTGATCATATTTCACAGCATCCTGAGTGAGTTTGTATGTTTGTAAATTTGAACGTGTGTGTATCTAACCAGCATTGCTCAGGCTGTTGATAGTCGTCTTTGAGTTGCGACGGCATGGGGTTTCTGCGGGTTCTCCATTCAGTTCACCATTAGTGAGAACAGCTCCTCTCATGTCAGCTGGAGAATCTCCACAAGAACCCCCAGATGAACGAACTGAACTTCTGAAAATATATGAGAGATTCATATAAGACACAGTGGAGTGATTGTATGCACGTGTGCTGGTTATGCTGGTGCTGTGTATTTCTTGTTATGCTTCTGTAATCCCACACACAAAGTGAATAATTTTAATTATGGGTGTGTACAACCTTTTTGTACGTGGGGCAAATATTTTTAGTAAATCGGCTGCGTGCCCACCAAAAGTGAATGAAACTATTTTAAACTATCCAAGGATATTTCTTTATTTAGGATCTTAGTAAATCGGGCCTAAAACAAGCTAGATAATGTTTATCACTAAAATGTACACAACACATTTGCTTGCCAGTACAGTGACCCAGTAGTGCACAATGCAAGGAAATGTAAACAACACAGCGGAAACAAGCCACAACACAACGGAAACAAGCCACAATACAACGGAAGTGCTCCCTTTCTTGGCCACTTATAGAAGGGTGTTAAAGCTAAGGACTTTATACCAGAGATAATGGTCTAAAGAAACTCATTAATTTAAAGTGTAATTTAAAAAGCCTGGTAAAGTAAAAGCTGTTTAAAATTAGTAATATTGTTAGACCATTACCTCAGTACGAAGCCCAAATTTTAGCTTTAAAACATAATTTACGTGGCCATGAGAAACAGCTATGTGAAATGAATTAAACAGTAATATGTGTTCAAAGGTCTATACAAAACATTGGTAGGTAAAAACTGTTAAAAATTTGGATTTCATTAGTCCATTGCCACTAGTATAAATCCTGCATGTTAACTTTAACACATGTGGTTAAGAAACGGCACCGTGAAATGGGCTGAATGCGCAATAGAATGACAATATATTGCCCCATAGAAATTTCAAGGGTTACATATTGTAACATATTGGATATTGAAATTTGGATTTTGTTAGATTATTAGACCAGATTATTAGACCCTGCATTAAATCCCTCGGCTCATTTAATTCTAACAGCGATTAATTAAAAAAGACGAAGCGCGGATTGTTGTAGCTTGTTTCCATTGTGTTGTTTAAATTGAGTTGTGTTGTGCACTACTGGGCCACCGTATGCCAGTCATGCTTGTTTGGAAGATACTGGTGGTGGGTACGGCAACTAAGCTCCTGGTTTGATAGAACTAAAATTTTCGTAATTTGAGTTACAAAATTAGTTAATGTATTAACTAAAATGAACTAACCATGAAAAATACATTTGTTACTGTATTTGTTAATGTTAGTTAATAAAAATACAGGTGTTTATTGTTTGTTCATCTTAGTTCACAGTGCATTAACTAAAGTTAACAAATACAACTTTTGATTTTAATAATGTATAA
The DNA here is from genome assembly GCF_964197995.2 of Scardinius erythrophthalmus. NCBI lineage: Eukaryota > Metazoa > Chordata > Actinopteri > Cypriniformes > Leuciscidae > Scardinius > Scardinius erythrophthalmus. Next base: position 24,104,296 of record NC_138244.1, on the reverse strand, counting down.
GTAAATGTTGAAATTAACATTAACAAATAATGATAAATGCTGTAAAAGTGTAGTTCATTATTAGTTCATGTTAACCAATGTAGTTAGCTAATGTTCACTAAATGAAAAGGGTTACCAAACTATATTATAATGTATGTTAAACCATTTTGAGTCTTTTGTTGAATAAAGGTCATTTGTTATTAATAATCTTGTTTTTTGGATTTCGTTTCTCAAATTCCAAATATTATAAAGAAAATAAAGTTTAATTCACTGGATCACTTAAATATGTACATATAATTATAGTTATTTAATATGTAAACCATAGAAGAATTTCCAGCAAAAGTATATTGTTATATACAGATCATTGCCATGATAAAAATTTGGTCATACCACCAACCCCTAACACACACTTGTAATTCTTTAGCCCATTTAGGATGTTATGCAAGGATACATAACTAGTGTTGCAAAACTAGATGCATAACTAGGACGCAAGGATGTGTTGACTAGTACATGAGAGAGAAAAAAACAGCAGAAGACATTAAACATAAGTATAAAACACAAAAAAAAAAAATAGTCAGACATAAACAATGGTAAAATAAAGATATTTATGCTGACCGTCCATGGGGGCTGCTGGAACTGGGAGTCTCCTCACTATGAGCTCTGTGCAGATTAGACCTGCTCGAGTGAACTACCTCTGCACAGAAAAAAACACACAAAACCATCATAAATCAGTGCAATAGGACAACTGATTCACATACATCATGCGGTTTGTCATTCCTACTTAAGTGTTTATTTCAAAGTAATAATCCATGAGAGGCCATGTGTTACAGGGGGGGGGGGGGGGGGGATCACTAAAAACATGCATTCTGTGTGTTTAAAACTACCTACTTTCCATTACTTAGGAAATTAATGCTTAAAAAGGATAAAAAAAACACAAAAGCACAACTTGCAAAGTGCAAGTCATAGTCAGAAAAAAGTACTGTACAATAGAAAATATTGAGAGAGTTGATATATACAATACTAAATTATACTATTATGCCCATACATTTATAATGCCCAGTTCTGGTTTAATTTTGTTTAATTTTGAGACAGTCCGTTTTCACTGTTGCACAGCGGTTTCCTGTCTGCCACAGTGGATTGTGTTTGTTGCTCCGTATAGCTTTGTTGTTAATCACTATTTTCTATCTTTCCATGCTGTTTATATTGCTTAATATAACTTCATCATAACAATATATCTGATATTATCTAATATTGTCTGCCACATTAATCTGACATCGCTAGCTTTAATCTAAAGCTTTAATCTAAATCTCTATCGCTAGCACAACACGTTAAAATTTTGCTAGCCTGCTACCTGCCAGCCGTGCTTAGTACGCACTCGCACCTTTTAGTCCATCAAACAGCTGCATTGAGTTGGATCAGTCAACAAACATGGTGAGTCATGTCTTCTTCTCCTGTTATTGTCACTTGCACTGCCTGCCACGTTTAGCATATCCTTCTCTCTCAGCGACAAGGGTTACACATGTCATAAATGCAGTGAAATAGACAGGCTGACAGAGAAGATTTCAGAACTAGAGACACACATCCAAACTTTAATCGAGGATGGTAAGAAATAGGTTTGCACAATTAATCACAATTAACATGAAATTGCACTTAAACCAATTTGGCTTATTGCGATTATAAAATCGCAACGGCCGCGATTATTTTTATGTGCAGCTTGTCAGTGACGTACGCCTCTGTGATGAGTAGTAAATGCTGTTTATAATGTGCATTTGAAAAAGCAACACGCATCAAACATCTTTCTAAACATGAGAAGCATTTATGAACCTAGTTGCGGTACAAAACACAGCTGTTCTGTTCCGATTCGAATATCAAACAGGCTCTCTCCACTCAGTGACGCACCCACTGAGAATCCTGTTGAAAGTGACGTAGTCATTGGCAATTCCATTACACGGACATCCACCACCATAGTCACATGTTTGCTGGGAGTCAGAGCTCCAGACATTAAAGGACACCTATTATGCCCTATTATGCCCCTTTGCACAAGATGCAAAATAAGTCTCTGATGTCCCCAGAGTGTGTATGTGAAGTTTTAGCTCAAAATACCCAACAGATCATTTTTTTACAGCATGTTTAAATTGTCACTTTTTGTGTCACGTTTAAAAACACGTCGTTTTAGTGTGTATCCCTTTAAATGCAACTGAGCTGCTGCTGCCGGCACAGAGGGCGGAGCCCCACGGAATGATAATATCAAAACAGAAACTCTCAGTACCGGTGTTCATTTCGACCCAGACTCTCCAGAGAATATATGCTGTATGGATAACAGGTATAGTTTAGTTCAATTACGGTTATAACTTATTTTTCATCTTGCTTATATCCACTATTAGTACAAGTCTATTGTAGAGGACCACGTCCAAATGATGGCCAAAAATTTACTGATGAGTTTATGAAGTTTATTGTACATCACACAAAAGATGAACCGTCAGTTTTACTCCAGAAAATCACCATAAGAGCTGAATAAACACAGAATAAGAAGTGTGCATTAAAGTCTTATCCATAAACTATCTCTCTCCCTTTCATTATCATCAACATACACAGCGAATTAAACAGAAACACTCTAACAACTAACAGTAAACAAATATATACACAGCTTTTAAGGGAGTGCTTAATAAACTGGTAAACTCTATATCCATAAAACAACCCAGATGAACTGTAATAAAGTGAGCGCTCTCCCTTCCATTACTGCCATGATAAGTAACGTTAGGCCTATTGATCCGGAGACTGTAAGCAGGATCACGAACAGTTGGTACAGACAAAACCTCAAGTAACAACGAGAGTAAATGAAGACTGCCATGTTCATTCTGTCGAAACAATGGCAGACTCTGTGTCCAGCTCACTCAGGGCGGGTCTATGCTCAAACTGCAGTGTCAATCAACAGTTGTGGGAGGGGCTTGTGCAAAAGTATGTCACATTGCCCCGAATCTAAGAACGGGTTGTTCTGAGACAGAGCTTCTGATGTATGGAATTTTCAAAAAAAGCACTGGGTGGATTTTTACATAGGTAGTTTATTTAAGTTTAAACATATCTGACAACGTATTACCTACACAAAAACAAGTAAATCAACTAATGTTCAAGACCGCAGACCTCACTCTCGCTCGCTCACTCACTCGCAGGCAGCGTCTGGCGCGAGTGATTTCAATGTTAAGTCAATGTAAAGACGCATTTACGCGCGTCTGGGGATCTTGCGGCGTGAATGAGGCGTCACGCACTCCGCGTGTCAATTTCGCTTCAAACTTTTGCTTTTGACGCACGCGCGAATGGATTCAAAATGTTCAAGAGTCCAACTAGACGCGGTAGACACGAATCCGACATTGAACGCTCCGAGCCAGCTGTGCTGTGCTGTAGTAAACATAGAACTTTTCCTTGACATGAAACGGTAAATTATCAAACCAGTGGAAGCCTGCAGTGCATGAAACTGCTGTATCTAACCTACCTTATTCATGCAATATCTATTCAGTCAGTACAGTAGACTACACTTTAGTAATGTATGTTTCTGTTTAACGTTAACGCCTTCTTCCTGTGACCTGTCCCCACTCGCAAAACAGACAGCCGCGCCTCTGCTACCGTGGGCGTTTTTCCACATTCGAATATTAATTTTCAAATTTGAAATTCTGTTTTTTAAAACTATTCGAATATATATACGAATTTAGAATATTCGTTGACAGCCCTATTTTGTACACACACTGCCAGCACACATTTATGTTCAAACACCATGTAAAAGTGAATTTTGCATAATAGGTGCCCTTTAAAGCAAATTTAAATGTGCTGGCTAATGCTAATGGTAATGGTAAATACTCTAAGATTATTATTCACGTCTGCATGTTTATGGATGTTCGACTTCACCAGTGGGAAATCACTAAAATTAACATTAAAGAGCTGTGTTAACTCGCAAGCCCAAATGATAACAAATGATAAAGCTTGGGTTGATGAATATTCAATCCCTTTCTTCAAATGCACTTATTGTAAATTATATAATTACAGATCATAACCTAGCTAAAACCAGATGATTACATTACTTTAAATGAGTCCACCCTCCAAGATCACTGTTATAGACATGAGCCTTGCCTGAAAGGCAAAGGGGGAGGTGTTGCTGTAATTTATAGCTATATCTTCAGTATTCCTCAGAAGTCTAGTTTCAAATATAATTCTTTTGAATTAATGGTGCTTTATAGAATGCTATCTTAGTGTAAGTGATAAATCCTGTTTGACATTTGTTCTGGCTACTGTATACAGGCCACCATTCACTTTTACATGGTGTTTGAACATAAATGTGTGTTGGTAGTGTGTGTATACAACCACCCTATAATGATAAAAATCCACCCAGTGCTTTTTTTATAATCCCCATAAATCATAAGCACTGTATCAGAACAAGCTGTTCTCAGATTCAGGGCAATGTGACGTCACTTTGCACAGGCCCCTCCCACGACTGTTGATTGACACTTCAGTTTGAGCATAGACCCGCCCTAAGTAAGCTGGACGCAGAGTCTGCCATTGTTTCGACGCTTGAGCAGCTGTAGACAAGAATGTCTCCTAAGCGATTGAGGTGTTTTGTTGTTGGATGCAAGAATGAACATAGCAGTCTTCATTTACTCTCGTTGTTACTCGAGGATGGATCTGTACTGTTTGTGATCCAGCTTATATTATGGTCTCCGGAGCGACAGGCTTAACGTTACTGACCACGGCAGAAATGAAAGTGAGAGCACACACTTTATGACAGCTCATCGAGTCATTTTACGGATATAAGGTTTACCAGTTTATTAAGCACCCACTTGAAAAGGTGTGTATATATTTGTTTACTGTTAGTTGTAACAAGTGTTTTGTGTACTTCGCTGTGTATGTTGATGATAATAAAAGGGAGAGAGAGAGAGAGTTTATGGATAAGACTTTAATGCGCACTTCTTATACTGTGTTTATTCAGCTCTTACAGTGATTCTCTGGAGTAAAACTAACGCTTCATCTTTTGTGTGATGTACAATAAACTTCAATGAACTCGTCAGTATATTTTGGTCATCATTTGGACGAGGTTTGCTACAGCAGGCTTGTATTAATAGTGGATAAAAGCAGATGACAAATAAGTTATAACCATAATTAAAGGGGGGGTGAAATGCTCATTTTCACTCAATCTCCTGTTAATCTTGAGTACCTATAGAGTAATATTGCATCCTTCATATCTCCAAAAAGTCTTTTGTTTTATTATATTTTTAATTGAAAGATAGGCTGTACCGAGTCTTTCCGGAAAAAAACGAGCGGCTGGAGGCGGGTCGTGTGGGCGAAGCTTAGCTGTGCTTACCCGCCTAGCTAACAACACACAGAGACATTTGTTCAACAGTTTTACACACCGTTCCAACGCACGACCGCGAACCTTTATCATTGTGACTGCTCGATCCTTAAGCATTAGACGATCTGCAAATCCGTCGATCTGGGCTTTGTTTATAAAACAATCATCGTCGAAATGCAGGGAACAACAGTCTTACACAACTTCGTTTATGCTCAGGAAAACAAACTCCATCCACGGGTTCCTTAACGCTGGGTTCTTTGGGAATCTGTGCAGGGTTGTCTTGCCCTGGCAACCAAAAACACACTTCTTTGGTGACATTGACTTCCCAAAAGCCGGGCAGGGCGCTTTGATGGTGAACTGCTTTCACGCTCTTGCTCTAGTCTACGAGTGCACGCGCGCCCGTGATCTTACCGGAGAAGTGCCCTTAGGACCCATATAAGGAAATTCCGCTCTATCTTACGTAAGACAGAGCCATACTCGAAAAAAACTTTCCGAAACTTGTGACAAACCGGAAGGAGTATTTTTGGAACAAAAATACTCCTTCAAACGTACAACTTAGTTTTTGAAACTTTGTCCATGTTTAGCATGGGAATCCAACTCTTTACCAGTGTAAAAAACTCAGTATGCATGAAATAGCATTTCACCCCCCCTTTAAACTAAACTATAACTGTTCTATCTCCATACAGCATATATTCTCTGAGTCGAAATGAACACCGCAACTGAGAGTTTCTGTTCTGATATTATCAGATGAGATTGTCCTGGCTCTGAGCGCGAGCTCGTGATGCTCCGCCCCCTGGGCCGGCAGCAGCCGTTCATTTGCTTTTAAAGGGATACACACTAAAACAGCATGTTTTTCTGAGCTCCAAAAAATGACAATTTAACCCCCTGAGGTAGGCTATCGCGCCGGCGCGATAGGCTCGTTTTTTTCCTTATCAGTGCAAAAGAAAAGGAAAAAAAAAATTACTTTTTATCTTATATGCTTGTGTTATACATCAATCGATCCTGTTAAGTGTGTATTATTTTTGTGTATACTCACAATAAAAACAAAGTGTTGTGTTTTTCGCCAAATAAAGAAAAATAAACATGATGCGAGTTCTGCCTCCTCTCTGTCAGTGAAGTCCATTCTGAAACGCGTCCGAAAATGAACTCAGCGAATACTAATAGTTTTAAAAAACAGTCAAACAGGCATACAGACACACAGGCATGAAGCTTGAATTATCTTCTTTTAAATGAAGTAATTTTTATTTTTTTTAAAAAATTCTCTGTTTATGTAATCTTTATGAAAAGAGAGAGATGTCAGTCGTTCTCATCTCAGCTCATTACGTTTTAATCTGCCCCGCCCACGGAGAGCGCGCGCTATTCAAACGCAAATGACTGAGGCGATCCGTGCAAACTGTGAACGCCCCCATATCAGCTCGAGAAAACACATCAAGCTTATTCAGATCATTGTGTCTCGCAGCGCTGTGAGGAATAATAATAATAATGGAAAATGTACCTTAGAAGTGCTGGTATTGAGGAGCAACAGATGGAATACTGTAGTAAGTTTTTTTCATTCTCAAGTAAATCGCGTTTCTGTGTGAATGAATGAACGGCTGAGATGCACGCTGTTTACCACAACTCGCAAAAAGACGGTTTAAATTTGAATTGCGTTTCTGTGTGTGAATGAATGATCTGCTTTTAGCAAACTATTTTGCTATACTGAGTAAAAATCGACTGAAATATGCTGAAATAAAATGTATTTGTATAAGCAACGTATTAAACTGCAAATTAACATTTATATTCCTTATAATAAAAACTAAAGACCTATGTTACAGACATATGAAAGACAAAATTTCGTTGACTAGTTTTGGATAGATTATACATTTTTACTGTAAAATATCTGCCACCTCAAATAAGCTTTTGTTTGCCAATTTTTGCTAATATGTTAAATATAGTATGTTTTGTCAATGTAAGCTATATTCAAAGTAATGAATCCTTAACTTTGAAATATGTATGATAAAATATATACTTTAGTTTTTGCAAAGAAAGATTACACTTGAATTGTTGTTGTAATTGTAACCTTTTTAATAAAAAAATATATTTACAAGGTAGATGTAAACAAATTTTAAAAGGTAAATATAAGCCTTTTCTTTAAATCATTTTTATTGTGTTTTATTATTCACAAATTTGGGGAGAGGATAAATATTCCAAAACTGAAAATACAGTATTGCAAAAAATACAAAGAATTAACTGCACAATTACTAGACATGTTTTCCTTGGATATTATACAATTTGCAAGCACAATTTGTGAAAGAAAAAAAAATTTAAAATTTGAGATGCTTCCAACTGTGAACCAATTTGGTAGAATATATATATATATATATATATATATATATATATATATATATATATATATATATATATATATATATATATATATATATATATATATATATATACTGCTCTTGCATTCTTTCTTGTGGCTATAGGTGACACACCTGAATGAATGGCTCATTAAGTATGCAGGCCCCATTGTCTCCTCAGGTGTGAATCACTAAATATGCATGATGGTGTTGAATTGTTGACGCCCTTTGCGCATATGGCCTTTCCAAACAAAAAGTGTTTTACAAGATTTAAATCAATGTATTGTGTTATGTCAATGATTAGGCAGGATGATTTTCACATCATTTTGAAGAAAAAACTCTAGGCAACGACAACGTCAAAAGTCTTATTGCCACATATTTAGTATGTGTTTTGTGGCCTTATTTCAGAAACTTTAGTTTTTAGTTTTTTCAATAACCATGCATAAACATTATTCTCTCAAAAATACAAACATGTACATGCATGTTGCTCACATATCATGCTAGCCCTGTTTGTGCTAAATAGAGTGTAATTACACCTTTGCCATTAATATGTTTATAAGCAACTGAAAAAAGCACAATTGTCAGGGCATGTCAGAACATCTCAAGGACCCCAAAAATCCCTCAGACCCCTGAGGGTTAAACATGCTGTAAAAAATTATCTGTTGGGTATTTTGAGCTAAAACTTCACATACATACTCTGGGGACATCAGAGACTTATTTTACATCTTGTGATAAGAGTCATAATAGGTGCCCTTTAAAGAATTTGCTGATTTTCTATCAGAGTTTGTACTGGCTGCAGATGAAGTCCTAATTGCTGATGATTTTAATATTCATGTAGATAATGAAAAAGATGCATTGGTAGGGCTGGGTATCGTTAAAACATTTTCGATACCAATACCGATACCGGTTCCTGAACGATACTTTTTTCGATACCAATTTTATGAAATCCATTTTAACAAGATTACATAACACATTACCTCAGAAAAACTTTGGTTTTATTTTTTTTTCAGTTTGACTCATGCTCCTTAGCCAGTGCACAAAGGAACAAAAAAAGCACATAGGAACAATTTTTTTTTTTTATAAAGAGCTCATGCTCACCAAAGTTGAATTTGTTTGATAAAAAATATAGTAAAACTTGTAACATTGTGAAACAGTATTACAATTTAAAATCTTATTTGAATATATTTCAAAATGCAATTTATTTTTGTTATTTATCTTTTGATCGACTTTTCCACATCTTTAAGGTATTATGTGTGTGTGCTCGCGTCTTATATGAATTTGTGCGCAGAGAGTTTGTGTGTGTGTGCTCGCGTCTCAGAAGTATGTGCGTGGAGAGTTTGTGAGTGCGCGCGCACGTCTCATATGAGTATGTGCGCGGAGAGTTCCGCGCATCTCATGTGTGTAGAGTTTGCGTGTATGTGCGTGAGCGACTTTAGGTGTGCCGTTGTGCATTTCATTATGTATTTGTTTGAGCACTGACGTTGACGAGTTAACCCCTTAGGTATCGAAATCTGGTACCGAACAAAACATGTAATTTTTCGATACTCGATAGTATCGAGGCAATTCGGTCGGTACCTCGGTACCCAGCACTATGCATTGAGATTGGCATTTATAGACAATCTAAACTATATTGGAGTTAGGACTAGGGCTGGTCTGAATACTGTTTTTTGAGCTTCGAAGCTTCGGTCGTAATGAACATCGAATATTCGAAGCTTCGGAGTGAGAGGGTTGAACATATCCTTCTCTCTAATAAAGGCAGGAAACTCTATGTGTCTGTATGTTCGTTTGCATTTTGATTATTTCGAGAACCGTTCATCCAATCGACTTCACAGGGAGTGCAGTGTTGCATTTGGTGCAATATAGATGGACACGCGAGACGCGACACATTCAGAATTAATAAACTTTTAGTAAACTATAGAACAGCGCGAGCGGGAAGCGGCGCACCTCACGTGAGCAGGGCTTATATGCTCCTAACGGACACTGCACTAGTGATATAAAACGCACACACACAGGTCTGTTAACTTAAGCAATACTTTTAAGGTAGTCTAATATTTTTTATATTTTTCTGACTAACAAATTACTGACACAGTAAAGGGTAAATTTAAATAAAGAAAAACGAAATTTAAATAAAGAAAAAACGAAATTTAAATAAAGAAAAACAAAATTTAAATAAAGAAAAAAACTTAATTTAAATAAAGAAAAAAAAGAAATTTAAATAAAGAAAAACGAAATTTAAATAAAGAAAAACGAAATTACGTTAAATTAAAAACGAGATTAATTTAGATTGATAATAACGGGTAAAAAGGCTAATACATTTTGTTTTATATTATTCTATTTTCCACAATGTCAAAGCAACGCAGCTTAACCCAAAATACAAGCTCAGGCATGCACTTCGGTCCACACACACTCCGCTGTTCTGCGCTCTAGCCAGAAAACACTCCCATTGCTGGAACACTTTTAGGCGTCGGTTCTATTTCTAGCATGCACGCGTTTTCCGCGTGGCTCGAGCTGAGAACGTGTCTCACGCAGGCAGTGTACAAACTCCAACCTGTTAACATGGGAGCCGAAATAAAAACGGACACGCTACGCAGCTGAGACGCTCATGCCACGCAGCCAGTGTGTCGCCGGCCTTATTCAAGCGCGACTGTGAACCGTTTCGCGGGGGATCCCAGGTGTGCAAAAAAAAAAAAAAAACGAATATTCGAATGTCAAATTTTCAAATCGAATACCACCCCACCGAACGAATATTCGAATATTCGAGTATTTGGGTCCAGCCCTAGTTAGGACCCTTGTCAGGACCCACTCATTGTCGTAATCATACTTTAGATCTAATATTGTCACATGGAATTGAAGTTGATGGCATTGAAAACAAACAAAACTAGAGGTTTTTTGCATTTTGTGGAAAAACAGCACTATTGCATACAGAAAGGACTTACCAACTGCTTTTTAGACCCTCTTAGAAGAAAACAAACACAACCCTAGGTATTTATTTGATACAGCGGCTAAATTAACGAGAAATAAAGCTTCAGCTACAGATATTTTCAAACAGCACAGCAGTAATGACTTTACAAACTTCTTTACTTGCAAGATTGATAATATTATAGAGAGAATTATAACCATGCCGTCTACTACAGCAGTGTTTCCCAACCCTACTCCTGAAGGACCCCCAACACTGCATGTTTTCTTTGTCTCCCTAATCAAACACACCTGATTCAACTCATCAGCTCATTAGAAGAAACTCTAGGACCTGAAATGGGTGTTTCTGACAAACACATGACCTCCTCAAAAAGGGTTTGTAATATACCAGCAACTGTGAACTACAAAACTCAGAATCCAGAGCTAGCACCAGAAGGCACACAGCATAGCTAAAATGCAAAACGCTTCTCCAAAAGGCTCCTAGCCAGCCGAGGATAGAAAGGTAACCATGGCAAAAGACCCAGGTACCAGACCTACCACTGGGAGGAGCCATGGATGGGAGCATCCTCATCCTGCAGACACCACAGGATCTCCAACAGCAGGCAGCAACAACATCCTCCTCTATGACCTTCATACAGCGGCCATTCAGAGGCTGCACAAGGACGACTGGACACACCTGCATCGGACCTACAGGAGCTTCTAACACTAGTAAGAGAGCTCCTGGAACAGTACTCATCTGAGGAGTACTGGGAAGAGCACGCTTCTGACCGTAACACCACTTAGACCAGCTCAAGTCAGCGACGCCGCAAGAGCAGAGTGACACTGCAAACTTCAGACTTCTTGTGACTGAGAGCAGAAGCTAACAACCACCTGCTGCCCTTCTGCCATCAGCATTAGGTCTGTTTGAAACTCTCCTCACACTACACAACTCCCATAACCACTTCCTGCAACCACAAAAAACCACCTGCCCCACACCAACTGACATGAGGACGATAATGACTCTCTCAAAACACCTGCTGCTTGACAGCAAACTCAGAGACCTAAACCTTGCTCCTGGCTACACCAGAGGCCAGGGAAACCACCACAACCTCCAGCCCTGTGTGCCAGGTGTGTGTCTGATCTTCCTGCATCTTCATCATCGTTCGCCGTTGTCTACAGGACGGACAACAACGACTGCAACGACATGACCAATCAAACACACCACTGTTCCACTTAATCTTCACAACCCCTCACCCAGGCAGACTCCGCGATGTTTGGGTTTCCCCACTGAGATATATAAAATCGCTGTTTAGCTAAAGTTGTGAACCCCTTTGTTAACAAAGGAGCTTTGAAGTAAGGGACTGATTGTTCTTCCAAGAGGTTAAATTACTTCATTCTTCTGTTCTGTTTCGGTTTTTCAGTCACTTTCACTTTCCATTTTACCCATTTTTTAGATTAGTTATGTGTTCGTCATTTAGTTAAAACTTTTGTGCACATTCATGCGAGTTGATTCTGGTCTGCTTATAAATCGATGTCGATTTAATGGTCATGATCACAGTCACATGCTAAGAAAGTTATTTTTATGTGGCTACTGAAAATATCCTTTTTGAAGAGTTGATAGACGATACTTGATTGTAATATTAATTCAGTTACATGAAGTTAACTCGATTAACTGATCCAAATATTTATAAAAATTATAACGAGTTATGATTAATTATTCATATTTCCCTTTTTTTTTCCCTAATTTGCTACACTCATCAAACTCAAAATCATCTAAATCAACAACATGTTAGACCCTATATGGACTAAGCTACTGAAAGAGAAGCTTCCAGAAGTCATAAACCCTTTTCTTAATATCATTGATTCATCTTTAGGGGCTTTCGCACCAGGTAGTTCTGGGAACTTAGTTCTAGGAACTAACCACCAGTGTGGTTCCCAGAGAACTATTGGTTCCCCTAGGAACATTTTCCTGGTTGCATTCGCACCGGCAGAAGGAACTCTGAAGTGACGTAAGTCCCAAAATCAGGGTACTTCCGCCACAACAATAGCACAGGCTTGTTGTTATGACTTTTATTTTGACGGCACGGCTGACCGTTATTTTGACGGAACTGAGAATGCCAGAGCACACAGTGCTCGCATTTTCCATGTTCATTAGTTTACGATCTGTCTAACAGTCCTGTCTAATATGTTATTAGATAGAACTGTTATACATAGAAAGTAGACAGTATATAAAAAGCATTAGCGTATGCCATGTGGTTGATGTCCAGTGTTGCTAGCTGAGCAGAAATACATAATCATGTTTGTTTGGCTTGGTCCCCTCAAAGTTGCGTTGGATTTTCTCCAAAAGGTGAAGAGGTCAATCTACGGTTTTCCATGTTCGTAGAGTTAGTTTGTGGAGTACATATACAGGCTATAATCTGTGTGTTTACACAGATTTTTTAAAAATGGCGGGTGCTGGTGTTTCGCGTGCATTCGGCCAATCAGCATACACTAACGTCACTGGTAGTTCCTATAGTGCTGGTTTAGACCCTACTCTGAAGTAGGAAATAAATTAGTTCCTCCAAAAGGAGCTCCTAGAACTAAAATCATTCCTAGTTCCTGCGGTGCGAACACGGCAAAATCCGGGTACTTCCGCCGATAGTTCTAGGAACTATGAAAAGGTTTCTCCGGTGCGAAGCCCCTTTTGTCATCAGGATCCGTACCGAAAACTTTTCTAGTTAAAGGATAAAGGCAGTATCCTCACAACTATTTTCCTTTTTAGAAAGAAATAGTATCTGCAAGGACTTCCAGTCAGAATTTAGACCGTATCATAGTACTTAGTCAGCTCTCATTACAGTTACAAATGATTTGCTCTTATCATTCGATCATGGTTGCATCTCTTTATTAGTGTTACTGGATCTTAGTGCTACATTTGATCCTATCGACCACAACATTCTATTGGATAGACTCAAAAATTATGTTGGCATTAGTGGAATTGCATTGCCATGGTTCAAATCATACTTATCTGACCGTTATCAGTTTGTTGCAGTAAATGAAGAGGAGTCATATAGATCACAAGTTCAGTATGGTGTACCACAAGGCTCAGTACTAGGACCGTTGCTGTTCACTCTGTACATGCTACCCTTGGGAGATATCATTAGGAAGCATGGCGTTAGTTCTCTTACGAGAGGTTCTCTCGTATTGCGTAAGTAGCTTACGCTGCGGGAAAGTCTTCTTTCTCGAGATACTGAAGCCAAAAAATTATCCTTAATTTTTAATAATCTTGTCAACGCAGTGCGGCAGCATGCAGACCTAGGACAGGCTTACTAGCGTGCCCATTGGCTGCCCTGCGGCAACTGCAGCAGCCTATCGCTGAGCCCTAGGCGTGACGTCACGACCAATGAGCGCGCTTGGCGTGCTTCATGCGTCACAGCCCGCCAAAAGGGGTGTGGTTTAGCGTATATAAGCAGGGCTCAGAGGCTGCTTCACTGATTTCTGCTTCAAGCTCTCCGCATCGCTGGACTCTGAGGAAGCCGCCGTCGAATCAAGCGACCAGCACGCCGAGGATCTCAGACTGAGGAAGCCGGCCGCCTTCAGCTTTCCCTGCCTGCTTCGCTATCCGGCGAATATATCCTTTATTTGCTCTGTGTGTGTGTGTTTGTGTGTTCACCCCGCGACACACTTTGCATCTAAAAGAGCGCGAGGCGTTGTTTCAAATGCCTCGCTCATCCTGTGGCTCGTGCAGAGCCACGCTCAGCAACGGAGACCGCCATGTGATCTGCGCTCTCTGCCTGGGCTTCGACCATGCAGCCCGCGCCCTTTCCTCGGGCGGCTGCGAACAGTTCGAGGATTTGCCGATGTCGACCCTGCGGGCTCGACTCGCCATGTTTGATGATCCTCCCCCTTCTCCGGCTGCCTCTTCCGGGCCGCGTAAGAAGAAACGCCGCTCTCAAAGGCTTCCCGAGCCGGGTATGACAGCTGAGCGCTCGCCGGAGCCCCTCCCGCAAGCCTCGCTCTCTCCTTCTCCCCCGCCCTTCACCGACGCGCAGCGGCCGGCCATTGCCCGCACTGCCGTCGCCTCAGGGGACGAAGCAGATGACGCCGCTGACAGCTGCTCTCTGCTTGCTTCAGACAGCGAGGAGTGGTCGGGCTCTCACCGCTCCGCCTCCTCGACTCAGGAGTCTAGCTTAGGAGCTGAGCTTCTCCGCCTCCTCACCAAAGCGGTCGATCAACTGGGACTTGACTGGTCCCCACCGAAGGAGCCTGCACCTAATCGGCTCGACGGGTGTTTTCTGCCTAGCCGCCGCCAAGCGCCAGCCTCTAGGTCAGCACCCTTCCTGCCTGAGCTCCACGCGGAACTATCTAAGTCGTGGAATGCGCCCTTCTCCGCTAGACTCCGCTCTTCAGTCTCCTCGGCTCTCTCCCAGGTGGACGGGGCCGTCGAGAAGGGATATGCTAGCATCCCCTCCGTGGAGGAAGCTGTGGCAACGCACCTTTGCCCGCCGTCTGCCAGATGGCGCTTAAAGTCTGCCCTGCCGTCCAAAGCCCGCAGACCGTTCGCCGCCTCCGGCCAAGCTGCTTCTGCCCTGCACTCGATGGCTGTGCTTCAGATCCTACAAGCCGACCTCCTCCGTGAACTGGATGAGAAGGGCCCAGATCACACAGCCTTAACGGATCTGCGCAGCGCTACGGACCTTTCGCTCCGTGCCACCAAGACCGCTGCACAAGCCATCGGCAGATCTATGGCCGCGCTCACCATCATCGACAGACACCTTTGGTTGACGCTGGCAGATATGAGTGAGACAGAGCGCGCTGTGTTCCTCAATGCCCCGCTCTCGCCCACTTGCCTCTTCGGCCCTGCGGTCAGCGGGATTGTGGATCGCTTCTCCGAAGTGCAGAAGGCGTCGCAGGCCATGAACCTCTTCCTGCCCCGCCGCTCGAGCCCAGCCGCAGGCCGCTCTCAAACTCAGCCTCCTGCGCGCAGCTCTACACAGCGCTCGTCTCGGCCACCTACTGCTTCGCAGCGACGTCAGGGCGGCCGCCCTAGGTCGCGCTCGACCAGCCGTCACAGACCGCCGCCCCCCCGGGGACCGCAGCCCAAGATAGCGCTGAAGTCTGAGCCCGCAAAGTCCTCCTAGCACCCGTAAGGAAGAAAAGATGGCAGAGTCCCGCTGCGGCCGGACCGCCATCAAAGCGCCCAGCTCTGTCAGTCCCCTTAAATCAGGCTACTGCAGCAGCTTACACCGCAGCCAACGAGCCAGTAATACCACTCGCTCACCTGCACACAAACGCCGTTTTTACGGCGGCCCAGATAAATCTCAGAAAGAGTATAAATTCGGGTTTTCTGGCCGAGTCACCATGTTCTAGTCCGCACGGACAATACATCGGTAGTGGCCTATATGAATCGCCAGGGCGGTGTCAGATCAACGACGCTCTGCACCCTGGCGGAACGCCTCCTCGTGTGGGCTCAGCACTCTCTGCGCTCGCTGAGAGCCGCGCATGTGCCTGGCCACCTGAACGAGGGCCCCGACAGACTGTCCAGGGACAACGTTCCCCCTGGGGAGTGGTCTCTACACCCCCAAACAGTCCAGTCACTGTGGCGCCGTTTCGGCAAAGCAAAAGTCGACCTTTTTGCATCAAAAGACAACGCTCACTACCCAGAGTTCTTTACGAAGAACGAGGACGCGCTGGCCCAGACCTGGCCCAGCGGCCCGCTATATGCTTTTCCCCCGGTCTCTCTGCTGCCTCAGGTCATCAGGAGAGTCAGGGAAGCGCCCCACACAGTGCTCCTCATAGCCCCATACTGGGAGAACCAAGCTTGGTTCCCGGAACTGATACAGCTGGCAGACACAGTCCCCTGGCCGATACCGGTGAGGAGAGACCTTCTCTCTCAAGCCCGCGGCTCGATCTGGCATCCCCATCCAGAGCGCTGGTCTCTGCATGCATGGAGCCTCAACGGTTAACGATCTGCCAAAAGGGGTTATGAACACGACCATACAATCTACACTTCAAAATGGTCTGTGTTTAGCAAATGGTGCACTGCCAAGGGGCTCGATCCACAGACATGTGGGGTATCGCAAGTATTGTCTTCACGCGTTATCTATTAACGCCGCATGCCTTGAGTTCGGACCTAACAACTCTAAAGTTATTCTCAGACCGAGGCATGGTTACGTTCCCAAAATATTGGGCTACGTTGGTTGATTTAGCTCAACTGGTTGAGCTGCACTGTGCAGGGAATTGTCAGTTCGGACCGGCTGTGCCGCTCCGTGCTCCCTAGTATGTGCTTGTGTACTGTGCTAGCCTTTTGTTGGGCGCCCGGCTCCCTGCTATCACGTTCCCCGGGCTTTCCCTGGGACTCATTCAGTGGATGCTGGGCGCGCACGGCGTTGACAAGGGAGTTCCCGCAGCGTAAGCTACTTACGCAATACGAGAGAACCTCTCGTAAGAGAACGTATCGGTTACTAAACGTAACCTCTGTTCTCTCTAGAAGAGGGAACGAGTATTGCGTAACCCGCCGTGCTCACGCCACGAGCTCACTCGCTTCAGCGACAGAAACCAGTGAAGCAGCCTCTGAGCCCTGCTTATATACGCTAAGCCACACACCTTTTGGCGGGCTGTGACACATGAAGCGGGCCAAGCGCGCTCATTGGTCGTGACGTCACGCCAATGGGCTCAGCGATAGGCTGCTGCAGTTACAGCAGGGCAGCCAATGGGCACGCTAGTAAGCCTGCCCTAGGTCTGCCGCACTGCGTTGACAAGATTATTAAAAATTAAGGATAATTTTTTGGCTTCAGTATCTCGAGAAAGAAGACTTTCCCGCAGCGTAAGCTACTTACGCAATACTCGTTCCCTCTTCTAGAGAGAACAGAGGTTACGTTTAGTAACCGATACGTTTTCACTGTTACGCTGATGATACTCAGATTTATATTTCTTCATGCCCTGACGAAACTTATCAATTCACAAAATTAACGGAATGCATAGCTGATGTAAAAAATTGGAAGACTAGTAATTTCCTACTACTTAATTCTGAAAAAACAGAGATTCTAATCATTGGACCAAAAACCTCTGCACGTACTAACCGAAAAAACTGTCTAACGCTTGATGGCTGCTCTATCAAGTCTTCTTCGTCGGTTAGGAACCTGGGTGTGCTCTTTGATACCAATCTTTCATTTGAAAGCCACATTTCTAGCATCTGTAAAACCGCATTCTTCCATCTTAAAAATATATCTACACTATGACATATGCTCTGACAAATGCAGAAAAGTTAGTTCATGTGTTCATGACCTCAAAGCCTGCATAAATGAAGTCAGCCGGAACCGGGAACACTTCCTATAACACACGTGATGTACTCGTTACATCATAAGAAGAATGACATCTACGCTAATATTAGTCTCTCTGTTTATCCCGAGGTTTACCGTGGTCAACCAGATCCAGGCCGTATCAAGATCAGATAGAGGATTTGCGTGTAGACACAACCACAACACAGCCCTGAAGTGTCAGCAGAGATTGTATCAAAAAACCTGTCTCCATACCAATGTGATGAATCCGATCTTCAACCAGTTGAACTAGATAAATATTTTGAATATTCAGATTCCCAATCTGACTTTTGACCTATAATCCTGCATGAATCATAATCATACACTGTTCGTTTGTTGGCCAGAGGAGAACTGGCCCCCCGATTAAGCCTGGTTTCTCCCAGTTTTTTTTTCTCCATTCTGTCACCTGATAGAGTTTGGGTTCCTGCCACCTCTGGCTTGCTTAGTTGGAGATACTTATTATTCTTAATATTTTTATCTGCCTGCTTTGACAACATTGTATGAGAACTAAACTGAGCTGGACGACAACAAAAACTTAAAATCGAGTGACATTAAAGCTTATAGTACAAAAATAAAAAGTTACTGTAAGAAAGCTTAGAAAGTTTAAGCACAAGTTTCTGTTTACTGAGTGTGTGTGTGTGTGTGTGTGTGTGTGTGTGTGTGTGTGTGTGTGTGTGTGTGTGTGTGTGTGTGTGTGTGTGTGTGTGTGTGTGTGTGTGTGTGTGTGTGTGTGTGTGTGTGTGTGTGTGTGTGTGTGTGTGTGTGTGTGTGTGTGTGTGTGTGTGTGAGAGAGTGAGTGAGTGTGAGTGTGAGTGTGTGTGTGTGTGTGTGTGTGTGTGTGTGTGAGAGAGAGAGAGACTTTCTGGCTTTCCCCAGGCCTGTACACAAAGGCCTGTTTATGTAGTACATGTGTTTCAGAAAAAAACGCCAGGGGAAATGAGGGAAAACTTTAAACCAACAAGAGCGACTTCAGAGTGAACAGAGGACCCTAACAGACCTACACACACTCCAACCTTTATCCACTGCTGAAGGTCAACTATAAACTTGCACACTGAAAGAACACACTCCAGATCTTTATACTATGTGTGGCTAAAACAAAGATTTGAGATCAGATCACAAAGCCAGTTGTTGTTTTGGTTGTGAAAAGACTAATAATATAATAATATAAGCCAAACTGTCATTTTTCAAGTTTGTGTGTGTGTGTGTGTGTGTGTGTGTGTGTGTGTGTGTGTGTGTGTGTGTGTGTGTGTGTGTGTGTGTGTGTGCGTGCGTGCGTGCGTGCGTGCGTGCGTGCGTGCGTGCGTGCGTGCGTGCGTGCGTGCGTGCGTGCGCGCGCGCGCGCACCGAATTGCCTGAACATCCTCCCATCCACAATCTCAGTCTACCGGCAACCTTCCAGGAGGTTCTATCATCTGTCCATTCCCTTAAGAACAACAAGTCCCCTGGCGCTGATAACATCCCTGCTGAGCTACTGAAGGAGAGAGGGTACATATGTATGCGCACCCTCTACCAGTACATCACCAAGGCCTGGACTGATGAAAACATCCCACAGCAATGGAGAGATGCAAACATTGTAGTCATCTCTAAGAACAGGGGTGACAAGGCTGTCTGCTGCATAGTAGGAGCATATCACTCCTTTCTGTTGGTCTGTTTCCTTTCTTATGGCATGTCCTCCTGAGGTTTGGCTGTCCTAATAAGTTTGTTAACATCCTCCGCCAGTTCCATGATGGGATGACTACTCGGGTGACCATAGGCGGACAAGAGTCCGAGCCTTTCCTTGTATACACAGGGGTGAGGCAGGGGTGTGTGCTAGCGCCAGTGCTCTTTAACATCTTCCTCCTGTGTGTCACCAAGCTTCTCCACAACGAGATTGAAAACAGCAGTGGTGTGGCATTGGACTTCAGATTAGATGGCAACCTCTTTAATATTAGGAGGCTACACGCAACCAAAAAAATCTGTAGAGAACAGGTCCTGGAGCTGCAGTATGCAGACAACTGTGCTTTTGTGGCCCATACTCCAGAGGATCTTTAAACTGTCCTTGCTGTGGCAGTGAGGACGTACAAAAGGATGGGGCTGACTGTCAACACCACCAAGACAGAAGTGGTCTGCCAATGGAGTACCAATGTCACACCCACATTACCTGCCTTCACTGTTGGAGATAAACAGTTGTCAGTAGTGCCATCTTTCAAATATCTGGGGAGTTTTTTCTCTGAGGATAGCGGCATCGAAAATGAAATCCAGAGCCTAATTAAACAGGCATCAGCTGCCTTTGGGAGACTTCGGTGTAGAGTCTTTCATAATAAGAACCTTCATCCCTCCACAAAGGTCGCTGTATACCAAGCGGCCTGTGTCATTACCCTCCTCTATAGCTGTGAAGCGTGGGTACCCTACAGCTGCCACACCTAGTCCTGCCACCAGCGCATTCTGGGAATCACCTGGAGTAATCATGTGCCTCACATTAAAATACTTAAAAAGACCAACTGCAGAAGTATTGAGGCCATGATTACCCAGCGCAAATTACAGTGGTTGGGGAATGTGATAAGGATGCCCCCATGTCGGCTGCCCCGCAGAGTACTATATGGCCAGTTACATCATGGTCAACGCTTAGCAGGGGGGCCGAAGAAGCGCTATAAGGATCAAATGAAGAAGTGTGTGTGTATACAGGTTTGGCTATACTTGTGAGAGCCAAATGTCCTCACTTATATTGTGAAATATTATGACAACTAATTAGTAATGACATTAAACTGGTCCTCACTAGTTAAAAAGGCTTATAAATCAGGCAAAACTATTGCCTATTATTTTGCACGTTTCTGTTATAGGTAGGTTCAGGGGTAGGGATAGGCCATAGAAAACATCATTAACCTGATAGGAACTGGATAAAAAATATTTGAAAACTACTGATCCACAATATGATTTCTGACTTGTGATGCAGCCTGAATCATAATCACACAGTGTTAGTTCGTTAATATTCTACAGTATTATTGATTTGACTGCACTGACATTTAGATAAGAACTGAACTGAGCTGGACATCACTGTTCTCTGCAGAACTGCTTTATAGATGAAACAAACTAATTTAATAATTGATGATCTTTTATAACGGAACTGAATCAACACTGAACTGACTTCAGCTGAACAATGACACTGTTTTCTTTTAGAGCCAAAATGAACTCTGTTTGCATAATTTTCCTGTTACCACTGCTTTGAAACAATCTGTATTGAATAAAGCGCTATATAAAGAAAGAGGACTTGACTTGGCTTGGAACACTATCAAAAACAGATCATTTATCTTCAGAACAACAATAAAACCCTTCATACACACATAAGAAGCATTTGCAGGAGTGTGTGTTGGTTTTTACTGCAACATCATTGATATTTTAAGCAGCTTCAATCCAATCTGCTCAACAGGAACAAAAACTCAGCTCTATATTTCTTACCGCCCTGACGAAACTTACCAACTCACAAAATTAACGAAATGCACAGCTGATAGTAGAAGTATTGGACCAAAAACCTCCACAGTTTTTTTTCTCCATGGAGTTTGGGTTCCTGCCACTGTCGCCTCTGGCTTGCTTAGTTGGGGACACTTAATATTCAGCAATATTATTGATCTGACTGCACTGACGCTGCTGTATGAGAACTGAACTGAGCAGGATGATGACAACACTGTTTTCTCTAAAGCTGCTGTATAGATAAATCAACCAAATTAATAACTAATGATTTTTACAACCGAAATGAATCAACGTTGAACTTAAAGGAACACGCCAACTTTTTGGGACTTTAGCTTTAAAGGGGTCATATAATTGTGACACTGTCACACATGACACATGTTTTAACCACTCTATATATTATATTGATTTTATGTATATTAGAGTTTTAATAGGTTTACATGTTGTCTTAGTCATTTTAATCCATTTTATTCCTCTTATCTTTTGTATGTGTGTATGTCTTTAAATTATTATTGGTCTGCCTGTCATGTGAGTAATCACATGACAGGAAACAGGAACAAGACCGTATAAAGAAGGCAACATGCCAAACAATTGAGGTCTTGCTCACAAGATGACCAGGTGATCACCAGCAAACTGGACTGTGGAGTTACTTCAGTGGACTTGCCTTTCCAGCACTTTGGATTATCACTTCTGTGGACTTTGTATATACACCGGTGGACATTACTCACATTCACTTTGGGACAAGCAATACACCAGGATTCTTTGGACTGTTTTATGGTATGGTGCCACGGACTCCACGCTTTCAACAGACTTAGTTTTCTTGTATTTATTGTGTTGTTTTAAGTTCCTTGTGAATATTGTTTAATGCACTTTTATTCCGGATATATCTGTTGTTGTCTCATCTTTTAAAACACCTTACAAACTCTCACAGTTTAATCTGACCCCAATTTTAGTTAATGTAATTCAACCGAGAAGGCTGAACGTTACGTAATGGTACATGCACTTTTGCAAGTTGATTGTACTGAAATGTGTGTTGACAGTGCCTGTACACAACCATCATAAAATGATAAAAAATCCATCCAGTGTTTTTTTTTTTAATCTTCTTATATGTTTTCCCCCATCTCAAATCAAGCCGTTCGATTCTGTGACGTCACAAAATCGACGCCCCTCCCACAATTGTTGATTGAAACAGCGTTTCAACACAGACTCGTGAGCGAGCTGTCAATCTTAGTCCGCGCGGACCGACGCGGTCATTGTTGATACCTCCACTTGCTGATTTATTTGGAATGTCAGAGGAAGATGTTATCCAAACATATCATTTGCCAAACACTGTTATTTTAAATTTCCTGTGTTAGTAGATTATCTGCACCTGATTATCATAGGCTCTGCTTGTTTGCGACCCTACGCTCTTGGTATTGTGTTGGTCATAATGGAAAAGAGCTGTTCTGTCAGTAGATCACCTGCAGAACTACACACTCCCATCTGAGTTTTTATAGGATTGTTCGCTCTCACTAATTCGCCTCATTTAGTAAACCTGCCCTAAAGGTAGGATTGACAATTGTATGCTCATCAATAATTCTGATGAACAGAAAAATGCTGTATTAGTTAGATTGAGTATTAGTGTCTTTGCTGTCTATGCTCTTGGTCTTTTGTTCAAAATATTCACAAAGTCTTATGGCCATTTCACACCGCAAGCTTGAGTTCCTCATCAGCTTTACGTCAGCATAACTACATCGCCAGCGCATCTACACCGTCAGCGTAACTACGTCAGCGTAACTACGCTGTCAGCGTGTCTACGCCGTCAGCGTAACTACACCGCCAGCCAGCGTAACTACACCGTCAGCGTATCTACATCGTCAGCGTAACTACACCACATCGTCAGCGTAACTACATCGTCAGCGTATCTACACCACATCGTCAGCGTATCTACACCATCAGTTTAACTACACCGTCAGCTTAACTACACCATCAGCGTATCTACACCGTCAGCGTAACTACATCGTCAGCGTATCTACACCACATCGTCAGCGTAACTACACCATTAGCCATTTCACACCGCAAGCTTGAGTTCCACATCAGCTTCACGTCAGCATAACTACATCGCCAGCGCATCTACACCGTCAGCGTAACTACGTCAGCATAACTACGCCGTCAGCGTGTCTACACCGCCAGCGTAACTACGCCGTCAGCGTGTCTACGCCGTCAGCGTAACTATACCGCCAGCGTAACTACACTGTCAGCGTAACTACACTGTCAGCGTATCTACAGCGTCAGCGTAAATACACCGTCAGCGTAAATACACCGCCAGCTTAACTACACCTTCAGCTTAACCCGTCAGCGTATCTACACCATCAGCGTATCTACACCGTCAGCGTATCTACACCACATCGTCAGCGTAACTACACCATTAGCGTATCTACACCGTCAGCGTAACTACACCATCAGCTTAACTACACCGTCAGCTTAACTACACCGTCAGCTTAACTACACCGTCAGCGTATCTACACCGTCAGCGTAACTACATTGTCAGCTTAACTACATTGTCAGCTTAACTACACCGTCAGCGTATCTACACTGTCAGCGTATCTACACCGTCAGCGTAACTACATCGTCAGCATAACTACACCACATCGTCAGCGTAACTACATCGTCAGCGTATCTACACCACATCGTCAGCGTAACTACACCATTAGCGTATCTACACCATCAGTTTAACTACACCATCAGCGTATCTACACCGTCAGCGTATCTACACCATCAGTGTAACAACACAGCCAGCGTAACAACACCATCTAACCTCATCGTCAGCTACATCAACAACTTGATGGTCTTGAAATTTTAAGATGGGGAAGTTTTCTTTTCTGACATACTCCAGTTCTTGTTTAAACACATAAGACATGCTTATTCTGTGCATTTTGGCACTTTTTGTGTGAAATCATATTTATTTTGTCCAAGTGTGCTTTTATTTTAATTAAGCGTGAGCAGCGCAGTAAAAATAGACTTGTGCCGAAAGCCCCGCTCCACTGCTGCTCACACGCCGCTCCTGCTCCCGGTGTGAATGCACTCATTGGTAAACATGCATGCCGAAAAAAATATGCGTCATGAGTAAAAAATCTAACTGGTCACATTGCCATTCATTTTGTACATTGAGGTTACTTGATTGATTAGGAATACTTCAGTGGTCAGCCATGAGTCATGACTTCCTGTTTTTTAACTGGGGTGTAAATATGCAGGCCAAATTCCTATCCATCACAATAGAAAAGTCCAAAGAATACAGTAACAATGTGCAGAAATGAAACACATCAGTAAAGGGCTATAAGAAAATGGAACAATTGTTGAAAATGCCCATTAAAATGCCCACTATCAGTTCCACTATCAATAATTAAGACATTAAAATTGGAGATGTTAAGAATCAGCCTGGAAGTGGATAATCTTTACTGGCATCACACACAATACGGAGGATGGCTTGACACGTGTAATAATGGCATGGATTATTTGTACTTATGCACACAAGAAAGTCAACATTTTACTGATGAAGTCATGAGGCAGCGCTGAAGAGAAGTTTCTGTGCATGTGAATGTCTGTGTTGTGTGTGGGAGAGAGAGCAGGAGAAAGACAACATGCTTTAACAGATAATTATCCTATTGTTTATAATATTGTGTTTGTGACTTTTGCTGTGGTAGTTCTTTAACTAAAATAATTTCGCAAAGTGATATGGAACTGTAATGGTTGGAACTACTTTAGCTGTGCAGTTTTTGAAAAATCAATCAACACCTCCAAACATCTGTAAGCCAATCAGAATCGCACATTCTAAAACGTGGTATAAGTAAGGGATAATCCACGACTAGCTGTGCATTAAACGATTTTAATGAATGACATGAAGGCAAAGAACCACCAAGCGCAAAGTGCATTAAAATGCGAAGTTTGCAGTGCAATGTTTGACTGGAAGGGTAAAGATTTCTCTTTAGACCTAGTAATCTGCCCACTTTAAACAGAGATAAAGTAGTAATGTATGAATTATAGAATTTATTTGAATTAATTTTAATGTGAGTTGAATTACTTCAAAACCAGAGATGTTACTCCCTCGTTGCTGAGAAACAATGTAGCAATTAAGTAGCAAAGCTATTTTAATAATAAAAGTCATGGGCAGAGTTGATAACTTTCTGTACTCCTGAGTCCTGAATGTTTCTGTGTATGAAAGCAGTGTATTAATATAGAATGGGGATTAAATTGACTCGAACTGCTGATACATTAAACAGTTTTAACGCACACCTTCCAGCCGATCAGAATTTGAGTATATAATCAGACCATAATATAATTAAGCAATGTGACACACAAGGCTATGCTATATTGTGACTATAGTCGCGACAGAAGAGAGCTTTTAGGCAGAAGAGTGCTAAGAGTGTAGCAGAGTAGTTTTATAGAATGATTACCACATAACAGAAATATTAAGGATATAAAATTTCATTCAGATGTTATTTTAATAAACACAATTATAAAAGAACATTGCGTGACAGAACAACACCGACATATCTGCGCCCTCAGGCTCTCGACTGGAGAGATATGAGAGAAGAGGGGACGCCTGTACCGAACTGAGATGAACATCACAACTATGACGAGAAAAAACACGCTTGTGCATTCTGTCCTTTTTAGGAAACGTACTTGGTGCACCAGGGTTCGGATGGCAGCGTTCATACTCATTCAAATGAACCGCACTAACAGAGCAATCACACCAGGGTTCGTTTTAATCAAACCAACCATTGCCAAATGTGAACAGAACACACACTTAGCCTCCACAATTTTACAAGCTCTGCATCTGTTGTAAGAATACCGGTGTAATCTGAGACGGCCTGTAACACATTATTGTTATCATAATCAATTATTAAATTCTGGAATCGATACATTGAATTTTGCTATCAGATACATTTTTACACCCCTTCTATATGTGAAGAAGAAATGCACTCTTTGTGGTCATGTTGGTTTAATATGGTTTTGTAAAACTTTTATACCATAAGCAATAACTTTTCTGTGGTCGGGCCTCAGTTGTAGAATAATTTGCCGTTAGAAATTAGGATAGCCCCTTCCGTGATCACTTTTAAGTCACTTCTAAAAACGCACTTGTTCTCCATGGCCTATAATTAAGGTTGGTTGGTTTTACTATTTTCCATTGAGTCTGATATTGTTTTTGCCACTCCTGGTTATTTCCATTATATATTCGAGTCTGATACTGCCTTGCCACCTCTGATTTACTTTTTTTTTTTAGTCTGACACTGTTTTTCCATTTTTTTATCTGAGTCTGATACTGCCATCTCTGTTTTACTATTTTATATTTGAGTCTGATACTGTTTTGATATACCTGTTATAAGGCTGCTCTTAGCTTTGCTGTGCTCATTTGTGTTGTGTTGTGTTGTTATGCAGGTATTATTTTCTTTTAATTTTGCTGTTCTGTAAAGCACTTTGGTCAGCCAGTGGCTGCTGTAAAATGTGCTATATATACATAAAATGAACTTGAACTTGAATAACATTTTCCATAAACCTTGAGTTTTTATAGCTATCATGAATTATGAATGCATAAATATCACAAAAAAGACCAATAACATGCATTGACAAAATAAATTGGGACCGTTTTGATTTCATGCCAATTTTTATATTACTGTAATATTGTTTGAGTGTTTGTCTATATATACTGTTTTTCTGGTACATTTTCTCACTTAGAAAAGACATGCTGTAAAAAGGTCCAGACCTTCTGTCGTGAGTCAAAGGTCTTGCTACGTAAGACTAGTTAACGCTGCATTAGAGGGCAGACCGGGTTAGTTCTCACACGGGGAACTTGTCAGCAGCTGCCATAGCACTTCTCAGGTTGGGGTTGTCACATGCTTTATTTGCTGTAACTGTTATGTCCTAATTATATTTTCTGCTCAAAATAATGCTTATTTATTTGTGCTGTTTAACTAAATGTTTTGCTATAGAATTTGTTTTATTTCAATTTGGCTAAAAAGCAATAATAGGCTACTGAATGGCAGGTTCCATTGTGAGAACGTACTCATCATCTACAGTAGTTATATAGAGTTAGATATAAAAAAAAATAATGGCAGGTTGAGGGTTTAGCAATGGGAATGTTTTGAAGGTGAAATCTCAACCAACCCTTCCAGGAAAATAAAAACTCTTCTGAAAATAAATCTTGAATGAATGAATCTCACAGTTTAAAGACAACTCTAGATACATTTAATGCACATTCTCTGTATTTCTCTACTCGTGGCTTCAAATAAACATTAAATTGTTATATGTTGACTGATTGTGCTCTATAACATGCGTCGACCTTATGTTTCACAGAGTATTTAAGAGCAAGTCTCATGAATCTTTTTACAAGCTAGAGATGGTCATTCAGTAACTAAACTCGCTTTCCTGAAGCTCAAGCAGTAGAGCGTGGCCCACGCTAGCTATGCCAGTGTCAAGGGTTCGATTCCAGGGTACCTTGGTACCTCAATACCTTCGGTACCTTGAACACAACATAAGTCACTTTGGATAAAATGTTTTGGCAAATGCATAAATGTAAATGTAAACTCACAATATCAGTCTTTTTACAGGAACAGAATAAATTTAGTACCTGTCTCTAACTGACACATGAATGCTTTGTGCTTTCCAAAGCAACTTACTTCTAATCAAAAATGAGTGTGTGTGAGTCTGAACAGATTAGGTTTGTGAGTGGTCAATAGACCCACTGACCTCCTGGGCTCTGTTTGTCAGTTGTGAGTACACAGAGGAGAAAAGCCCTCTTGTGAGCATCCGCTTGGTCAAACTCAACTCTTTCCATACCAACCCCTCTCACCACAACCTCCTCTATTCCTGCAGTTAGTTTAGGTGGAGTCACAGCCAAGGCTTTGCAAACTCATGAATGTGCATTTGTTCATGTGTTCTGTGTGTTCTACGAGTGTTTTCTATGAAGTGTGCATGTGTGTCTGTGAACAGGACTTACTGTCTGAGGCAGCATTGCCATTGGGCAGAGATCCTAGATCAACAACCAGGCCGTCCAGACAGACGTTGAGCTCACCTCCTGCTACAACCGAGCCTTTGTTCTCGGTCTGTAGAACCAGACTGAGCTGAACATTCTCCACTGCCAGTCAGAGAGAGAGAGAGAGAGAAGAGAGAGAGAGAGAGAGAAGAGAGAGAGAAGAGAGAAGAGAGAGAGAGAGAGAGAGAGAGAGAGAGAGAGAGAGAGAGAGAGAGAGAGAGAGAGAGAGAGAGAGAGAGAGAGAGAGAGAGAGAGAGAGAGAGAGAGAGAGAGAGAGAGAGAGAGAGAGAGAGAGAGAGAGAGAGAGAGAGAGAGAGAGAGAGGGGCTTTAGTGCTGGTAGATACATTTGTGTTTTTTTATTAAAAACCTAAATATTCAACTTACATTCATGACATTTTATTTGACAGACTCACTCATTGTCATTAGTGCTGGTAGTGCTGGTAGATACATTTGTGTTTTTTTATTAAAAACCTAAATATTCAACTTACATTCATGACATTTTATTTGACAGACTCATTGTTTTGGCAAAACACTCACAGGTTCATATTTTGTGTTTTAAAATAGCAGGGAAGAAGTGAAGCTGGTTTAAAGGGGGAGTTTTCAGATGTTCATTGAGATTTCATTCAATCCCACATTAGCCTTAACATGTCTTTGAATCATAGAAATCATGCATTTCTGACACTGCGATCTGTTGAACACGTGCTGACATAATAATCTTGTTCAGACACGTGTCAGAACCTTATATAACAGCAAATATAAAAACAGCCTCTCTTTTTAAGAAAGTAAAAGAACAGTTCAATCAAAATTAAAATTAAAATCATTTACACTCATGTCATCTAAACTTGTACGAAGTTCTTCTGTGCAACAATAAAGAACATCTTTGAAGAATATCCTGTCTTGTAAATGTAAAAAAAAAATATGTATATGTAAATACATTTATTGCTGCGAATCTAAATATAGTGATATTTTACAGTGATTTGAATCTAAATATAATCTTTTTTTAAGCAAACCCAGCTGTCTTCTGCTAGACAGACAAAAGTTCAAGAATTTCTCTGAACAATGTGAAGCCAACAGCTGACTCAGAAACAACTTTACCAACTTGACCAAAAACACAGGACTAAAATTGCGGAGTGACTCTGCTGAAAGTCAAACCTCAAATGTTCAGGAAAAACACTGCACTGAGCGGAAAGGAATTCATACAGACCTATGCAAAATCTTTTGGCCAGTAGTGTCAAAAGAAACAGGAATGCAAAAGTATTAATAACAGGGGGGTCACAGTTGGAGACACTTCATATTCAAACATATTATTGATCAGATTATTGATCTTAACAACAGCCAAAAAGCATAATTTCCCTGTTTATCACTGTAAAGCTGCTTTGAAACAATCTGTATTGTATAAAGTGCTATAGAAATAAAGGTGACATATTTTAAATTGTAAAAATAAGACCTGTTTTGCTTTAATGTCAGTTACAAGGAGTTATAAAAGATCTGAGGTGATCAGCATTGATTTTAAATGTTTAAACTGTTTAAAATAATTACCACAATTAACGCAGAATCTGTATGCTTTTAGTTCTAATGTTGAATGGCTATAATTTCTTATTTTATCCCCATAACAAACATATATATATATATATATATATATATATATATATATATATATATATATATATATATATATATATATATGTTTAAAAAAGGCATCAGTATTGTTATCAGTAATACTGGGCTTCATTCATAGAACTTAGTGAAAAAAGACACCATTAAATAAATATTTAAAATACTGTCTGTGGCAAGCAGGACCTCACGGAGGAGCTTCAGAAGTATAAAAAGAGGAGCGACGACAGTGAATGAAGAGAGAGGAGCAGGCCTAGACTATTTACGTAATGCTTTGTTTATCTTTTACCTTCGTTTTGTGTTTGTTTATTTTGGACTAAAGTTTTGAAATGTCTGCTGGTTCCCGCCTCCTTCTTCCCTTATCAATGAACCTCGTTACACTGTCTCTGTTGTTTCAACATTAACTTGGAGAATCAATGTAAAAATATATTTATGGTGGTTTTATATTGTGATGACAACTTACTCTTGCCATCATGTGTTCGTAGAGTTTCCAGTAAGTCAATGGTGGCACTGCCCAGAAGTTCCTTCCTCAAAGTGTGACAACTCCACAACTTCAGATCCAAACGACTCTGAGGAGTCACGTTCCTGTAAAATTTTAATTAATAAATTGTTATTTAATAGATGTAAATAAAAACAAACCAAAAGGTAGAACACAACCAACTCAGAAAAGCAGATTTCTTCACTTTACTGATTACAAAGAGCAATTCCAATGGTCTTAGGTAATTATTTGTTATTTTTTCAAATTGTATACTTAAATGAGAAATGAAAAACATTTACATATATAACATATATAGTAACATATATATAAACTTAGTCATGTGATGCCTTACAGGGTGAGGTCTTCATTCCACTGCAGCTCAAGGTGTCCAGTGCGTTTGCCTGTTTTCTTCGTTTCACTGGTCAGACCATCAGCGGTCACTTCCACAAATGAACTCAGACGAGAGTGACGACTGGGGAGCTTAGGAGACTGAGGCTTAGCAGACAGCACTGTCAAATGAGTACAACAGAAAAACACCAAACATTATTCAAATTTTCAATGAGAAATTGTGCATTTCACTGTGATCCAAATCATTACAGAGCCATTCATCTCACATCATATTCACTGTTATTAAACTTACAACTTACCAGAAATAACAGACCAGGTAACATATACAGGGCATTTTGGGGGCCCTAAGCAGATTTTCAAAATAGGTCGGTCCCATGTAAAGTGTAAGTAATAATATAAATAATAAATAAACTGCTGAGTAATAATACCATTTTTGTAGCGTGAATTACCAAACAATACACATTGATAAAAAGTATATAGTAAACAAATGTTTCAAACAGATTAAAGTGCACAAGTACACAACTATAAAGAACAATTATTAAAGAATGAGAATATTTTCAATCAATATATATAGAAATATTTTCTGAACTGGCATGTTTAGTCCAGAAAGTTGCACTGCTTTGTGTACAGGGGTAATTTGAATAACTACTGTTTTTCTGCTGTTCCATATACACCACCTACTGTCAGAGTGTGAATGTGCAATTTCATTCAACTAAAATCTGAACAATTCAGAAGGTGTCTAGAATTATTCACTGAATTTTTAAGTGCCCACGATAACAACACTGTGCATTTTCAGTGCCGCAATATATTATAAGGTGACAGTGACACTGTTGTTACAAAAGCACAGCGTCTTCAAATAACAGCAGTCCTGAAATGCTGAACTGAACCGATAAGACACGCTGCAGCAACCACCATTTCAACAAATGTATATCTTGTCAAAATGCAGTACTTAGACTACCCTTGTCTTGCTCCTTTCTTTCGTCTTTTTCCTGTTTTCTGCACCAGATTGATTGTGGTGACTCTTTATTTTAAAACATTAATGCACAGAGTGATACGAGCAAACTTTATCAAAGTTATTTATACCAAGCAAACTGAGGCCATGTAGGGCCGGCTCTGATAACAACAATAATAAATTCATAACAAACTGCTTCCTTTATTATATCACTTTTCTCAAGAGTAGGGAACGTTTATGAAAAGTTTCAGCGTACAAGACATATTACTGCTTAGAGGCGGTTAATGGACAACAGATTTATATCAATAATTACTAAGTGGCATGTGGCAATGACTATGATTCCGGTAACACTTTATATTGATGGTCGCTTTTGAACATTCTGTTGACTATAAGTAACTTTGCAACTACATGTCAACTAACTCTCAGAGTATTAGCAGACTGTCTGCTTAATATCTGCTAACACTTTGTGATGTTCCCCCAACAGACATTCTACTGACTACAAGTAACTTTGCAACTACATGTCTTAACTTATTCTAACCCAAACCCTACCAGTCTACTAATACTCTACTAACACTTTAATGAGAGTTAGTAGACATGTAGCTGCAACGTTACTCATAATCAACAGAATGTGTTAAAGGGACCATCAAATTAAAGTGAAACCATGATTCCAACGTGGCAAAAACATTTATAATTTTAATTGCTGTACCAGGAAATGTGAGTAATGTGTCCTGACATGAATGCTCATAGTTGGACTAGCAGTTATGAAGTAAATTATTCAGCACACATCACCCTCTAGAGGAAACACTGCAAAGTGCAAAAACACATGAAGCTCTGATGCTGAAGTTGATGCGTCATATGAGCTGGTAAATCCCATCAAAATGATCAGTTTCAGATCAGTCATTTACAGTGCACAGTGCTGATGTTAACACAGGCTGGATCCAGAAAAAAAAGCTGATTTTCTTACCTTTCAAGGTCAACTGTGATTTCTCTGTGGCCTGAACGTTGGCAAACTGAGACACACTGGCAGCTGCCATCATCACATCACATCACATCACAGATCACAGCCCTGAAACACACACACACACACACACACACACACATACACACACACATTCATCATCACTCATATTCACTCATCTACAGTGAAATATAATCAGACGATAATAAACCATAGACGTGTGCGTTTACTGAGAGCTTCATCTAGCATTAAACTCACAGTGATCATAAGAGCACCTCACACACACACACACACACACACACACACACACACACACACACACACACACACACACACACACACTCACACTCACACACAAATATTACAGTTTAATACAGGAAAATTTTACATAAACTGTGAAAGCATTAAAAAATGTTAGGCTGGTCAACAGTAAAGCCGGGTTGTATGGTTATGGTTTATAAACCAAAAATATGGTTTATAAACGGTGAATCTGTGAATATCCGAGTCTGACAGCTTCATGGGTCAGAAACGATTGTGATGATCAGACACAAACAAACAGTAATCATCTGACGTTAACTGTTCGGTATGTAACGTTACATCAGGGTCGGATGATTATAAACACATTTCTTTTCGCCTCCGAATTAGACATCAGAAAGACTCAACCGAATATAATTTCTGCAGCTAATACAGATTTATGATCATTTATAATCTTAAGTTTAATGCATGTGTAAGACAGTGACGATGTTTGACTAGCTGCACATAATTTATAGAGAAAAGTCACAATATACTTGAAATCGTCAAGAACCACTATAAAAGCGAGCAAGTTCATGTGCAATTTAAACGTTTTCTGTCAATAATAACAGACAATAAATGTTTTAATCCCTACCTTTTATCTGCCGTGAGACTGTGGATCGCTAACTGTCATTTCCGCTTTAATGTCATGGTCATGTGACTCTCAGACGAGCGCCGCGGTGAATTGTGGGTCCGGATGCTCCATACCGTCAATGTGGCAGGGGTGCGTTTTCTGCTCACAAAAGTGAAGTAGCCTACATTTCTGTAAAATGTAAAAGATTTTGCCAAACCAGGTTCATAAATGTTCACACATGTTCACAAATTGAATGTATGGCATACACTGCTGATCAAATGATTTAGAACACCTAAATGTTTTGAATTGTTCACAGTTTAATGTAGGCCTACTTGGATTAAAACCGTCTATGATTAAAACACATAACAGCATAGCATTCTTTCTAGGAGGTAGGCTAGTCTATGTGTTTTCTTGCTTTAGATTAGGATGAACCCTTGACCAAATAGGCACAGATGTAGTCAAGACGCATAAACTGCTTAGACTAGTCGTACAAGTTAGTGAATTTTTTTCTGGTTATAACTTTTTTTAAGCGAGTTACTTAAACAGGTTGGTCTAATTTGGATCCGAAAAGTAAGTCTGATTACCCTTTGGCTAACTGCAAGTTGGTCAGCCTAGTTCTTAGACTTAACATAGTGACTGTGTTTAACTGGCCCCAGATTCTCCAAAACCCAGACTAATACCAGACCCACTGAAATGCAGATCTAGACCAAGGTCTTTTGAAGAGCCCCAAACCGAGACCAATTACATGTTGATCCAAGAAACAAGCAGTCAATTTTAATGAACTAAAATACAGAAATTATTGTTGCATTCATTTAAAATATTAAATATTACGTTTTCATTGTTTCCACTTTTTCACATATTTTTATTGTTTCCAGCAAAAAAGGTGTTGAATACAATCATGTTCGGGGAGAGTGGGGACGGTTGCAACACTTTTTGCTTTTTCTTTGAGTTTCTCGGAGACTGTATTGGAAAGACAAAATTTTAATACAATAAACCCACATCTGTCAGCTTCCCACCCACACTGCTGCAACATGTGAATATATACTTATATAAATGTTGCAACTGACCCCATAACAGGGGACGGTTGCAACATTTATTAAAATGTAATAAAATCATTCTTTAACATCATTTTCAAATTTATTTATTTTACTTGTGCACAGACTTGTATAAAGACAAAGACTAGTAAAGGGGGGGGGGTATTTTAAAGTCAGGTTTTGGTAAATTTTTACAATACATTTGACCTACCAAATAATTTTTTAAAACCAAAATCAACACTGAAATTTAATAATACTTCTGTAAACTTCTATGAAAGCTTACTGGACTGTGTGCGTTTAATTTTGCACTATATTCTTGCAAGGTTATGTGGCAAATGGCAAATCTTTTGTGTCAGACCTCAGTCAAGTCAAGTCAAGTCAAGTCAAGTCACCTTCATTTATACAGCACTTTTAACAATACAGATTGTTTCAAAGCAGCTTTACAGTGATAATAGGAAATTACAGTAACGGAGATTGGTTTGGCTTTACAGCATCTCTAGAATAAAGTTATTGTCCAGCTAAAGTTGGTTTTGATTAGTGTCCTGCCTTTATGCTTCACTATGTTTGCATCAGAACTGAGCAACACTGGTGTGCATTTCCTCTTTTGTGGCATATACTGAAAACAGATCAAATGTAAGCCTGTATGTCTGATTTTTACTCAAAAACTGTTTACTTAAATAAAAAAGGGGAGATACCTGACTATTAACCGGGGTTGTTTATTAATACATACAATTCTAATTTTATGTTATGTTATGACAAGGTTTTGCATCAATGTTGTGATAAGGGACAGTTGCTACACTGACAGCCATGACAAAACTTGCTAGCTTGACACAATAGATTTTAACACATGCTAGCTATGCCTTTTAGAAGCTAAGAAAACATGATTAAAATGATATGAATTTACAATGCTTCACGCACAAAGTTTAGACAGTATGACAAAAAGATCTGATCATAAAAAAAAACTTTTTTAAATTCAAATTAATTTTTATCAGAAGGAAGGTCACATGTGGCTGCTTTCTTACTAACTGAGAAACTAACTGAGCATGTGTAATATGAATATCATCTCTCTAGCTAAGAAAGAAAGAAAGAAAGAAAGAAAGAAAGAAAGAAAGAAAGAAAGAAAGAAAGAAAGAAAGAAAGAAAGAAAGAAAGAAAGAAAGAAAGAAAGAAAGGCTAATAAATTTTTACAGAAATGTCTATCATATGTGTATTTGGAAGCATGAAACTAAACAAAATAAGGTTCTGACATAATGATAAATGCTTCAGTATATTATATATATATATATATATATATATATATATATATATATATATATATATATATATATATATATATATATATATATATATATATATATTATTAAAAATGATTTATTGGCCTACTCGGAAATACACAAATGCCTTTTTTTTAAGTCACTTGTCACCACCTACTGCTGTAACAATGTGATTGATGCAATCTTTATTTGAAGCTTCAAGTTACTTTCAAAAGTATTTGTTGGTGGTCAGTTTTAATAAAAAAAAAAAAAAAGAAAAAAAAGGAGAAGTGAATAACAGCCTAGGGCAGAGTCACCGAATGATCAGGACAACACCTGGCCAGAGAACATAAGGGGGAAAACAAAGAAAGCCAAGGTGGTCAATGGTAAACAAGTATCAATAACCAGAAAGCAATCAGTAATAGTTGGTCAAAGAGGTTAGGTGAGTTCAAAGTCGAACACTGCAGAGAAGTGACAGCAGCAGAGCAACAACTACTGGAGAGATAGGCAGGGTAGAAGCAGAGAAAGCATCAGACGCTCATCGCTGCAGCTTTGCCTATAGACCCCCTGTGCCAGCTATGTAGCTCAATACCATCAGCTCTCCCTCTGTGCCCTGGGATCCTTCGGCTCCACCTCCGTCTGTCTTCACCAGGATGTCATCAGCCACATCTATGCCTTGGTTCCTCACTCCCTCGACTCCTCCGTGGGCTGTCATCCCTGCTGTGCTCTGGGTCTGTGGCATCGGGCACTCCCCATCATCACCATCTTTCATCTTTCGAAAATGGCTTTCTGAAACCCAGATTAAGTACAGATTACTAACACCTGGACTATGGAGTCCTGAACTAAAATAAACTAGGTTAATTTAAAACCACCTGTGCAGATCTGTATTAGCCGGAGTTTGCCTATAAAACATGGAATGAACCATGAAAAGCTTAAAAGTAGTTAAGCTACAGTAGTCATTTTATATATCCAGGGGTTGTAAATGTAAAAATGAATGTAAAAATAAACCTAAAAAAACTGCTGCTGAAGCCCGAAGAGAGAGATTTAGGATTGGCGGAGGACCTGCAAATAAAGAAGCTGATATATATATGAACTTGTCTTGTTTTAAGGAGAAAGTCATATGAAGGCTGGCTATTGAATTCCATGAACGTTGAAGTATCTTGGAGGAGCATGAAATGAAGATGAAGATACTGCAAGTAGAACTGGAGATGAAGATGAAAAAGAGCAGTCTCAAATGTCACATTAATACTTAAATCTGTGAAATAAATATTGTTTCTGTAACATACCAGACAAAATATTCATTTTACTTTTAAAATATATTTTATTTGCTTATTACATGTGAGAATGTATCAGATCTGAGAGGGTTGAAAAGGTAAACAGTGTAAATATATCTATTTAAAGTGGCACAACGGAAAAGCTTCTCTGTATGCATGTCCTTCTCCATGGTCTGATAGAAATGGTGGCACATCTGGATTGTCATCTTCTTCTATTGGGGGATCTGGGCATCCCTGCTGTTCAATGATGATAGTGCAGCATCTTCTTGGTTTGAACCAAAGTGTTTTCCGAAGGCACTGACAGTGACTCTTCCAAACACCAAACATGCGCTCTACTAGACCCCTAGTGCGCTGATGAGCCTGGTTGTAGTGCCATTGTTCAGCTGTTGTTGGGTGCAAGTATGGTGTAAACTAAAGATTCTTCTGAGCATACCCACTGTAGCAATATTCCATGATTATCTCCTCTTCAAACTGAGTGTGATAAGTTGAGGAAAATCCGGGAATCATGAGTTGCACCTTTCCAATGTGCAACAATATTTGAAAACTGCAATTGGGGAGTGCACATACCTTGGACATTTATGGAAAACCAATTCTTTCAGTTCCTGTATTCCTAAGCATCTGGAGTTAAGGGACATTTTATGGGAATATGGGTTTAATATGCAACCTCTGAGTCCCTGGTAAGTTCCCATATTCATAGGATTGTACCTTGTGGTTAGCCTGGGTTGAAGCTTCAGGGAAGTTTATGTAATGTGTTCTTAAAGGAGAACTCCGGTCAATTTTAACATTGAGCTCATTTTTTTGTACATTTGGAGTGCTGTCAATACAGAGAACAACGACAAAAATCGGTGTTGCCTACACCGAGTTATTCTATTTTTAAAATTTGCACCCTGTTGACTTCAATGGGGCAAGTACTAAACCTGCTTTTAGCCTCTTAACATCCTTGATGTGTCATTACAAGTGCACAGAAAATGTGAGTGATTCCTTCTGAGTGAACACGAGTGAATCTGACTGCAGTAGATGTGAAAGATATGTATAAAAATGATGTTATTTAAGCCAGCGCAAATACCTGTGTTTACATCCTGTTTTCGGTTGAAGTCCAAAGTAGTCGATTGCCGAGTTCACGCGCATAGGTTTAGTTACCTATGATCACGCGCGTGAACTCGGCAATCGATTACTATGGACTTCAACCGAAAACAGGATGTAAACACAGGTATTTGCGCTGGCTTAAATAACATCATTTTTATACATATCTTTCACATCTACGTTTGCAGAGATTTCTGGATCTGACACCACCCTGTCGATTCACATAGGACACCACAGACATGTTGTCTGAGCGGACTAGCACGTGGTGATCCCGTTTATGTGGGAGGAAGTGTTTGAGCGCGTTCTCGACCGCTATCATCTCCAAACAGTTTATATGGAGACATTTCTCCCGATCTGACCACAGGCCAAAGACCGGTTTGCCCTCGAACAGAGCTCCCCAACCTAAGTTGGATGCATCCGTCGAGATAACTTTGCGGTGTGAGACGGCTCCCATTGTCACTCCCCGCTGGTACCAGTCGGCCGCTAACCAGGGTTTCAGTGCTGAAACGCAGCTCTGAGTCACTCTGATTCGGATGCCGCCGGACGCCCATGCTCGGTGAGGCACACGAGCGTTCAACCAGCGTTGTAGAGGGCGCATATGTAGTAGACCCAGCTGAAGCACTGCTGCAGCTGATGCCATACAACCCAGCATCCTCTGAAATGTTCTCAGGGGTGCGGTGCTGCCCATCTGGAAAGACGCGGCCAGGTGTTGGATACGGCACGCGCGCTGTACCGACAGCCGGGCCGTCAATGCCACAGAGTCCAGTTCCAAACCCAGAAAAGAGGTTGACTGACTGGGCAGTAATGAGCTCTTGGTCCAGTTGACTGTGAGACCCAGGCTTTCCAGGTGGCTGAGAAGCACTAATCTGTGAGAGAGAAGTTCCTCCTCTGATTGTGCTAGAATCAGCCAGATAGTTCAAAATTCGCATGCCCTGACCTCTCAGGGGAGCGAAAGCCGCGTCCATGCACTTTGTGAATGTACGGGGTGCTAAAGACAGGCCGAACGGCAGGACGGTGTACTGATATACCTGGCCATCAAAGGCGAATCTCAAGAATGGCCTGTGACGGGGTATTATCTGGATCTGAAAGTAAGCGTCTTTCAGATCGAGGGAAATAAACCAGTCTCTCGGGCGAATCTGCGCGCGAATTTGTCTGGTTGTGAGCATTTTGAACGGTCTTCTCATAAGAGCCTGCCTCGCTCAGAGAAGGGTGTACCGGTTCTATAGCCCCTTTGCACAGCAGCTTCGTTATTTCTGCACGAAGTAGGTGTGCTACTTCCCCATTCACTCTCGTCTCGGTTCGCGCTCGAAAGCGCGGGGGACGGAGAGCAAACTGCAGTGAATAGCCCTCTCTTACTGTGTTCAGCACCCATTCTGACACGCCTGGAATAGCTTCCCATGCTTTCGCATGTACAGCTAATGGCAGAATGACCTCCTGGTTCCGACAGCCATGATGCATAGGCTCGGGGACCTGATTCGGAGGCGCGTACGCTCTCGGTGCTTGAATACGGCGGTTCGCATACAGAGATGGCTGGCCGTTTTACACACATTGTCCCGGTAGCTTTGGACCGGGACAATGTTAAATCTGCTAGAGTGCTGGCAGATTTATGACAAGGTGAGAGATCCGTGTCAGATTTTTCGATTGAGTTTCGAACCCTTGCAGCAGAGAGCCAATGGAATGAGGAGGCGCAGTGGGACATGTTCCTGCATGGGCTGGCTGACCGCGTCCAAAAGGAGATCTACGCCATGGACCTTCCCACCAAGCTCAATGACCTCATTGCTCTGGCCCTGAGAGTGTCACGGTTTATGAATTCACTGTCTCTCTCTCGTCTAACGTGCTGTTGTGTGTGTGTGTGTGTCTGTGGGCGTGGTCACTGATCATCAGTAATCAGTAGCGCCAGCTGGTTTCAATTGTATGTCCCTTTATAAGCTCAGTAACTGGTGTCTCATGTTGTCAGATCGTTGTGGTTTCCCGGTGTGTTTCCCGTGCCTGTTCCTGTGTTCCCTGTGCCGTTTTGAATCTTCTTGTCTTTGTCGTGTCTTCCTGGATTACCTGCACTCTTCACGGAATCATCGAGCACTTCACGAGGGATCATCACTGGATTACTGCACCAGCACCAGTTGCCCACCATGGTCCCTGCGTCACCATACCACCAGCGTTTGTGTCCGCCCACCTGTCCCGCTGTGTTGGCGTTCATCTGTGTTCTGAGTTTCTGACCACCTGTGTGTTTTCAATAAAGAGCATTGTTGCATATACATCCTGTCTGTCATCCGTTACAGAGAGTGGATGCACGTCTT
The DNA here is from genome assembly GCF_964197995.2 of Scardinius erythrophthalmus. NCBI lineage: Eukaryota > Metazoa > Chordata > Actinopteri > Cypriniformes > Leuciscidae > Scardinius > Scardinius erythrophthalmus. The sequence goes on along the minus strand of NC_138244.1, from coordinate 24,063,837 downwards.
TCTTGTGTAGATCGACGTTGTCAACCTAACCGTCCTTCTGGAGGGATCGAGGGACAGCGGGGCGGAGGCGGGGACGCGGCGAGCACCGTCCACGATCACGAGCCCATGCAGGTGGGTCGAGCCCGGCTTTCCTGGGAGGAGAAGGAGAGGCGGAGATCCCTGGGCCTTTGCATGTACTGTGGAGGAACTGGACATTTCGCTTACAGTTGTCCGTTAAATAGGCCCAGCCCGACAGTAAGTATGAGGCTACTGTCGGGTGGGATCTCTGCCGAGAAGACCAGATTGCAGTACACGCCCTCAATGGTCAAAAGCTCCCCACCATTTCACTGGCCACCGAAGACATCACCCTCATCACATCAGGCAATCATACTGAGACCATCTCCTTTTACATTCTGGACACTCCTCTCGCACCCATCGTCCTTGGTCACCCCTGGCTCACCCGTCACAACCCCAAAAGTGGACTGGCAGTTAAAGTCTGTGTCGGCGTGGAGTAATTTTTGACATAAGTCTTGTCTTGTGTCTGCTTGTCCATCTGTTTCTGTCCCTGTGTTTCAGGAGGAGGCAGTGGATTTATCTAAGATGCCCGCGGAGTACCTGGACCTGAATGAGGTGTTCAGTAAGTCTCGGGCTGCTTCTCTTCCCCCGCATCGTCCCTATGACTGTGCTATAGAGTTATTGCCAAGGATCTGTGTTAGGCCCTCTGTTCATTTCAATATATATGCTGCCACTTCATAAACACTAAATTAGTTTTCACTATTATGCCGATGATACTCAGTTATATATTGGTTTAGATCCTGTGTATTTAACTAATCTTCTATCGCCTTACAATCCATCACACTCTTTAAAGCTACAAAATGTATTTTTTTTCATCGCTAGGGGTCGCTAACCTCTTACAATAACAAAGGCGTATGTTGATGATGCATAAGCGGAATTATGGAACTTGCCATCATGCCGAAGGATCTAATAATGTTTATGGATGAGTGAATACATTGATGTTTTTTAACATGACTGTGGTATGAAGCAGGTCGCAATTGCTTATGAGAGACAGATATCAGCAACACACGTGAGTCCCGCGGATATAAAGGAATGATTCTACCGAACTACCAAGTGCTGAATAATACTCACACAGGTCAGTTTATTAGACGAATGAAACTTGTGAGGTAACGCAGCGCTGTTTCACATGGTCTACACTATCATACTAAACTGCATTTGAGTGTGTTGAAAGTTATAATGTTATTTATCTGTATGAGACTAGCAGTAAGCTAGATCAACATTAGAATAACATACTGATCATATTCTAACATTTCATCATGTTGTTGAGCTATATAGTATATAGTATATTGATTAGTTTTATGTACATTTGCTCACCTCTACATTTGCGCGTCTGATACCCCTTTTCCACCAAAAAAGAACTGGTTCGGAACTGGTGCTGGTTCGCTTTTCTATCACAGAAAAGTACCAGCTCGCCTCGACTCGACTCGCCTTTGTTTGGTTTTCCACTGTGTAAAAGTTGTACCTGTACCTGCTTCCCTACTTTTTTTCGTACCACCTCCGGCGAGGTTTAGAGCGAGCTAAGGCGATACTAAAATGTGATGTGAAAACACGGCAGACTGCTGATTGGTCAGAGAGAATCGTCACTATTCACTGCGTCATCATTGCACATGCCAGACGGAGTATCCTGAATAAAAAACAGCAAAAACAAAAACATCCAAAAACAGCATACACTCGATTTCCAACATTGTCCTGTGTGTGTGGGTAGCGGGTGTGTGTCACGTAGAAGATTCCGTCTCGGCAGTTTCCTGCGGTGTCGCTATGACGACCAGGTACTATTGTGGAGGTACTATCTGCAATGGAAAACGGAGCGAAAAGCGAGCCGAGCCGAGTCGAGTTGAGCTGGTACTGGTAATGGAAAAGCACCAAAAGTTGGTTCAACTTGCGAACCTTCTCAGAACCTGTTTGTTTTTCTACTGACTAGAGAGCCCAGTGAATGACGTCTTTACGTCACTGTGTATGTTGCCATACATCTTAGCTTTCCCAGAAATGCTTGCGGGTAATCTGAGGGGTATCTGTCAAGTCGAAGTTTGTCACAGCTCTCGGCATCTCAAAAACGCCACGCTGATATTGATCCTTGTTTTATTTCTCCTTTTGTCTCAAACTCTGCTTGCCATGGTCCATAATGTTTGAATGAAACAACAACAGCGTGAGCGTGCCGCTAGACGCAACGCAGTGGTCCACGTCTGTCGCCGTGGTTACTATGGCAGTGTGAGCGGAAACCAGGTATAACGCGGATATTACGTCATTGACAGGCGACAAGTGACAGGGACGTGCCATTATTTAAAATTTGAATTTTTCTGAAATTAAAAATCTTTGGGAACTTTTGGGATATTTTAAGGACACAACTGCAGGAAATATATCACTGTGCAAGTGATTTTTGGATATTTTATTACAAAAATCTTACATATTGTAGCTTTAAGATCACAAAACTCTGGGCTTTTGATAGTACCTATTAATAGGATATCTAAGTCCTCTTAAGGAGGAAGAGCGTTTTCGCATTTAGCTCCTAAACTCTGGAATTGCCTTCCTGATAATGTTCAGATCAGACTCACTCTCCCAGTTTAAATCTAGATTAAAGACACATCTCTTTAACCAAGCATTCACATAATGATCTCATAACCTTATCAGATCAAATGCCCATGATTATCCTTGCTTAATGTTATGAACAGCAGCTACGCTAATTATTTTCTATTTGCTTCTCTGTTTTATCTTGGGATGCCCAATCTGAGGTAACTAGAGAGTATGCCAGCTCCAATTTGTACCCAGCCTATTATGAAGACTTCAGATACAGCAAGTTCTGCGAAGACTTCAGATAATGCAAACTCGGAATCAACATGCACCAATACTACATTTTTCATAATCATTTGTTAACAAACAAGTATTCATTACTTCAATACGCTCATTGTTTCTGCCTTAAATTTAAATTTAAGTGGACATGTTCGTTCCACAGTGCATTTATGTTCTAGTACTAGGCCTTTATTTCGTGTGGAAATTTTCAGATTTATGCTGGATTTATTTATTTATTTATTTATTTATTTGACAAAAGAAAAAGAAAAATCTATAAAATCTATATAGATTGCACTTCCTGCTCAGCTACTGTTCGGATGCTCTTGCTTACTTCTCCGCGCCTGACCTATCGCTTTTTTATATTTTATCTTCTATATTTTTATATTTTACCTCCTTTTATCACCTAATTTTAACTTCAGCAAATCAGCACAGTGCTCAAACGACAAAGTTTGGATTACTACAAAAACACAGAATTCTTTTACCCGACCAGCTTACATTCCGGGGAAAGGAAAACACAACTGCCTACATTTATAAGGATAAGAGAGAAAATGCCTCTTCTGGTTCAAGAATCTACTTGCTGCCACAGACTTTTACAAAGGATTGCAGTTCTTGAAACAAAGTTACTTACAGGACCACCAAACCAAACGGAACACACAACAGAGCTTCGTCATGGACACCCTCAGCATATAGCCGGTGAGTCCTATGAAACTAGTGCTCCTCGACAGGTAGAGAAACAAGCCGATCGACTTACAAATCGATGGCACAAACAGCGAGCGAGACCCAAAGGCACTCGAGACATCAGATTGTCACGAGCATCACATATTGCCGCAGTAGCATCCTCTACCCCAGATACAGCTCTGACAAGGATTGCAGACACTGGTTTCCTACCACCGCCTATACATCTTTAGAACAGATTTGAAGTACTAATGAATGTAAATGAGGAATCCCCAAATGTGATGAATGTGATCGAACACAGACTGAATCAGCCAGTAGCTAACACTGATGCTAACTGGCGCTCAAGGTCGAGCAGACAGCGGCACTCAGCTCAGAGCGCAGCCAAGCACAGGACTCTGATAGTGGGGGACTCCATAATCAGAAACATTAGCAGCAGGGATACAACTACGTGCTGCCTTCCACAAGCAACAACTTCTGATGTAAACAGGGAACTTCAGAACATTCTGATGAAACATAAGACTGCAAATCGACTCATCATTCATGTGGGGAAGAATGATATTCATAAAGAGCAGTCAGAACTCCTTTAGAAGGATTTCAATTAACTTTTTGAAACACTTAAACATTTAAAACATTCAAACATTCATCAGTGGACCACTTCCAGCAAGAGGAACAAACAGGTACATTTTTATTGCAAAAAAACCTGCAATATAAAAGGAGTGAACTTCATTGACAACTTCAATCTTTTCTGGATGGCCACCACCCAAACAAACTTGGTTCAAGAGTGCTAAAGGACAATATCTACTTCTCCCTCAATCATCCTTCTGCAGTGTGTGCCAATCCACTCAATCTGAATGGCACACACACACCTGGAACCAGTATGAATGACCACAGGACTTCACTTCAGCAGCAAAATGGACATGCGGTTGACATATCACACAAGGACAATGATAACACCACTCAGCCACAACAACCTCTGCTCACAGATACAATCTCAGCTGAGCCCTGCCCACAGAGCTCACTAGAGACAGACATATTAGAGCTGCTCCAAGATTCAGCACTCAAGGACGACTTCCTGGAAAACAGCCAGGGAAGCCAGGACAGCATATAACAGCCTCAGATAACACCAGCGTAACAGCGCCCCGCACCAGACACTTTATCCCTCTCTCCAGCATCTCCACTTCTGTGCTTCTCACAGAAAATGGAAGAACTGGTGTATGCTGGAACCAAACTATCCCACTCTTTTGCTGCAAGCCTCCAGATAGCAACCAAAAAACAGCAGGCACCGCAACCACCAAAGCCTGTCGGCCCAGCTCGCCCTCCTCCTGTGAGAGCTCTTCGGCCTCTGCCACAACGCCAGGGCCCACACCCTCCTCCATCTGCTCAAGGTGAACCAAAAACAATTGATACCAGCTCTCAGTGTGTGTTGGGTCCCCGCTATGATAACAGTAACTTTCTCAAATGTTTACAGAACAAGTGGGAACCCAGTGTGCCTGTATCTTTCTCTATTGCTGTTCTGTTACAAGATAGAAAGTCTAAGGCCTTCAGTAGCCGTACAGCAATCCCAACTAATCTGGTGCCTATTACGCGTCAAACTAAGATTGATGTGGGGACAAAAAGTAAGACTGTTAAGTCAGCACTTTTAAACATCCGCTCACTTAAAAATAAATCACTTCTAGTCAACGACTTGATAACCACAAACAACCTGGATTTTATGCTTCTAAATGAAACCTGGCTAGAAGACAGCTGCAGTGCAACAATCCTCAATGAAACATCCCCTCCTAACTTTAGTTTTATGAGTGTCTGTAGAGCTGTTAAGAGAGGTGGGGGTCTAGCTGCTCTTTTTAAAGATATCTATCAATGTAAGCAAATATCATTTGGGAATTACCCGTCTTTCGAATATCTGGGTATTGTGTTAAAAGGTGCTCCACGCATTTTACTTATCATTATTTACAGGCCTCCAAAATACTTTCCAGCCTTTGCTGAGGACTTTATAGAACTGTTATCAAAAATTACCTCAGAGTTTGACTGTTTTGCCATTGCTGGAGATTTTAACATTCACACAGATAATGCAGAAACCAATATGGCAAAAGAAATCAAAACTGTTTTTAAAACTTTTGATCTGACTCAGCATGTACATGGACCCACACACAATCGTGGACACACTCTGGATTTACTTATCAGTAAGGGTCTAAACATTTCATCGATTGTTATTAAGGATGTAGCACTGTCTGATCATTTCTGTGTTTTCTTTGATATATTGATCTCTCATGCCATTGAAGCTAGATCTGTGTCTGTCAAGAAGAGATGCTTAAATGAGAACACTAGTGTACTATTTATGAAGGCTATATCCTTAACACGAAGCATATCTGCTGACTCTGTTGATTTTGTCCTTGATTCTTTTAACTCAAAAGTCAAAATTGCAATTGATGATATTTCATGTCAAAATATGAAAAGACAATGCAAAAAAGCAGAGCGCATGTGGCGGAAGACAAAACTTGTAGTCCATTATAACATCTACAACGATAGCCTTCATGCTTTCAATATGGAACTAGGCAAAGCCAGACAGACTTTCTTCTCAAATATTATAAACAGCAATTTAAACAACTCACGCACTCTTTTTGCTACTTTAGAGAGACTGACAACCCCCCTAAGCCAGATTCCCAGTGAAATGCTCTCAGACAGCAAGTGCTGTGAGTTTGCTTCTTTCTTCTCTGAGAAAATTAATAATATCAGAAAGGTGATCAACACATCCTTGAGTTGCGCTGGGGTCAGACAGATCAGACTACCTGAGAAAGTAGTTACTATGTCTGATTTCAAAGCAATTGATGGCAAAATTTTGGAAGAAACCATACAGCACCTTAAAACATCAACCTGCGCTCTTGACACACTTCCCACATCTTTTTTCAAAAGGGTGTTAAACAGTTTAGAAGCAGATATTCTAGAAGTGGTAAATCCCTCACTTCTCTCTGGGAGTTTTCCAAACCGATCTCAAATCTTTCTTTCATAGGCAAGATCAGTGAAAAAGTTGTCTTCAATCAGCTGAACAAATTCTTATGCTCGAATGGATACTTTGACAATTTTCAATCTGGTTTCTGACCGCACCACAGCACAGAGACAGCGCTCATAAAGATAATAAATGATATTCGCTTAAATACTGATTCAGGCAAATTATCAGTGCTGGTACTACTCGACCTCAGCATTTGACACTGTCGATCATAACATCTTGACAGGCTGGAAAACTGGGTGGGGCTTTCCGGGATTGTCCTAAAATGCTTAGATGGGAGAGGTTATTATGTGAGTATAGGAGACCATAAGTCTGAGTGGACATCCATGACATGCAGAGTCCCTCAATGCTCAACTCTTGCGCCACTTCAACCTGTATATGCTCCCAATGAGCCAAATAATGAGAAAGAACCAAATTGCTTACCACAGCAATGCAGACGACACACAAATCTACCACAGCTAACAATTACAGCCCCATTGACTCCCTGTGCCAATGCATTGATGAAGTCAACAGTTGGATGTGCCAAAACTTTCTTCAGTTAAACAAAGACAAAACTGAAATCATTGCGTTTGGAAACAAAGATTCTCAAGGTGAACGCATACCTTCACTCTAGGGGTAAAACAACTAAAAATCAGGTCAGGAATCTTGGTGTGACACTAGAGTCAGACCTTAGTTTCAGTAGTCATGTCAAAGCAATAACTAAATCAGCATACTATCATCTGAAAAATATTGCAAGAATTAGATGCTTTGTTTCCAGACAAGACTTAGAGAAACTTGTTCATGCCTTCATCACCAGCAGGGTGGATTATTGTAATGGACTCCTCACTGGCCTTCCCAAAAAGGCCATAAGACAGTTGCAGCTCATACAGAACGCTGCTGCCAGGATTCTGAGCAGAACCAGAAAATATGAACATATCACACCAGTCCTCAGGTATTTACACTGGCTCCCAGTTACATTTAGGATTGATTTTAAAGTATCATTACTGGTATATCATTCAATGGCCTAGGACTTCAATACATTGCAGATATGCTCACTGAATATAAACCCAACAGATCACTCAGATCATTAGGATCATATCAGCTAGAAATACAAGGGTTCACTCTAAGCATGGCGAGTCCGCTTTTAGCTATTATGCCAGCCGCAGCTGGAACCAGCTTCCAGAAGAGATCAGATGTGCTCCTATAGTCACGTTCAAATCCAGACTTTAAACACATCTGTTTAGCTATGCATTTAATGAATGAGCACTGTGCCACTGTTCGTCCGACTGTTTGTACTGTACTGTACTGTATTTTATTTTATTTTTCTAAACTGTTTTAATTATTCTTATTTCTTTTTATTATTTTAATTTCTTCTATGTAAAGCACTTTGAATTGCCATTGTGTATGAAATGTGCTAAATAAATAAACTTGCCTTGCCTATATTTTTTGCCTTTACCATTGATTTAATGTGGGGTGTATCAACCTGTGTGTGTGTGTGTGTGTGTGTGTGTGTGTGTGTGTGTGTGTGTGTGTGTGTGTGTGTGTGTGTGTGTGTGTGTGTGTGTGTGTGTGTGTGTGTGTGTGTGTGTGTGTGTGTGTGTGTGTGTGTGTGTGTGTGTGTGTGAACTAAATTAATAACTTTTTTACAACAAAAATTAACCATCATTTTACTTAACTTAAGCTGGACTATGATGCTATTTCCTTCTAGAAAAAACTTTGTTGCATTATTTTCATGTTATCACTGTAAAGCTGCTTTGAAACAATCTATATTGTAAAAAGATCTATATAAATAAAGGTGACCTGACTTGACTAAGGCTATATTGCTACCACAGTCAGTTTTTAATAAAAGGTCATTAGCTACCACAAGAAGAGCTGATTCTGTGCTATGACCTGATCTAAAACCAGATTGAAATAAGCCTTAGGACTAAACTGTAAGCCATTTGTTTACCATGAAGACAACTGTGTCATTGAAGAGACAGATAAAGAAATAAAGAGAAAATAAAGAAATATCTTTAAATATATGGACAGAATATTTTTTTTTATTGTGCATCATTTCCATTAGCTGTAATTTTATCAAATTTTGCAAAAACAAAATATTACTCTGATTCTTGAGAAAGGGGACAAAACATGTTTTAGAAGTTCGTTTTTATTATTTAATAATACATTAATTATAAACTGATATAAGGGAACAGGTTTTTCTGAAAATATATTTTTCTAAAAATATACATTTATTCACTTCATAACTTAATTTGTGTCAACTCCATCAGACGCATTAAAAAGCATGCTATTTTAATTTGATCCATCCAACAACAGTGTAAAGTCTTCAATTATGTAATAATGGTGTTTAGTAAAGGAGTTTAGTAAGTGAAAAATTCATTTTTTCCTGGGTCAGGGTTATTATGAACAATCCAGTTCCTAAATTCCTTAATTCTCTAGCCTCCTTTTTAATATTAACCAATGTTCTTAGGTAAATCAGACATAATATCATATAGTTCAGTTGATATTTTAATATTTTAACAAAATAAATGGAAAATATTTCTTTCAAAATGAACAGAAACCTTCATCTAATGAAAAACTGATGGAGTTGACAAAGGTCCACCTGAGGTTACAAGTGATTGACAAGACAACATATTAAGACATCTAACAATTTTTTTAAGTTAACATTTAACATTCAAGAAAATGAAAAAAATGTCCCTGTGATGTATATAGCCTACAGTTGATCCACTGTTGGACATTAGCCTATTTAAATTAAACTAGTGGAGATTAATAAAGTGTTTTAATTGAGTTTATTGAGTCCACAAGACCAAAACTGTCCATCGTTCAAGAAACATCAAATAATGCTAGGTGTAGCACTCTGTATTGGAGACCTGATTAGGTACTGTAAACTGTTGCTGCTTCAGACCACCCATTCTGCGCTGAGCCTCCAACACTCGCCCAACGTAACCCACGTAAAATGACCTACACCCGCGCATGCGCAGTGTCCCCTAGCTAAATGCTAATGCTAGCACACACTATTTTGCAGCGGCCCCGGATAGCAACAAAATTATCCAACAAATAACCCTAACTCCGATTTTACTCTTTAATGCGAACTTTAACTTTACATCATCATACGCTACGACGGGCCGTTAAACGTGCTTTATATAGTTAACGTGTGGTTATTGAGTGAAAGAGGGGACATTATTTTGGCGCTCGGGCGGACTTGTGCTAGTTTGGCTAATGATTCTTACTCTTCATAAAGTTAACATATGAACCTGTGATAATATGTGGAATATTAATCGATGAAAAGTACCCTTCCTGATTGATCACAAGCAAGCTTATCGTAAGTATTTTCCCCATCTATTTAATAGAATATGTTTATCTAGCTAATCTCTTATCTGATGTTAGCTGTGCTACGTTAATCCAGTGGAATTCATGCATTAAATTAATATGTGAAAGAAATACGTTACACAACAAAAATGTGCCAGTACAAACTTTATTTGGTTTATTGTGATTTGATCGAGTAACAATAATTTGTATTTTATTCTATTTTCACTTCGAGTCTTGTCAGTTGATAAATGTTCATTTGAATTGAACCCTGCATTGAAACTATCCCTGTTAATGTAAACGGTGTGCTGCTTATTAATATAAGGAGTATGTGTATTTACTGCATTTTTTTATATTATATTATTATATACTTTATATAAAATTCATATATGTAAATGAAAACCTCAGACCGCCTAATAAAATTGATGTGGTGCAACCAAAGAAAAACAAACAAACAAACAAACAAACAAACAAACAGGACAATATGTCATGATATAGAGCCCCTGTGGACCCTCATGTCTGTGTGTCAGGGACAGGGTCAATAAAATATCAGATAATGAACTAACCTCAGGCAAGGTTAGTTCAGTTTGCAACGTAACGTGGTGTACATTTAAAAAAAAAAAAAAAACATTTAACTTAAAAATATATATTTAAAACCTTTAGTTTGGAAAAAAATGGTTAAGATGTGTGCATTTATGCCTTATTTGCCATATTTTCCTTAAGGTTTTAGGAAAATGTCATATTTTTTACTTGGTTACAACTAGTACTACGTCTACAATAATCCGGATACATCTGAAAATGGCAGGATCAGTTTATTTAGCAAAATAACTTACCATTCACTGATGTGTCCAGGTCTCATCAGTCACCATTTATATGTTTGCTCTAAAATGATACTGCTCATGTTTTGCCGCAGAAGAGCAAATGTGAGTACATTTTCTGTCATCTTTGCAGGACTGTTATACGAAGAGTGTAAAAAGTAACATATTTTAGCAACTGTGTGAAAGTGAATAGCACAATACCAGTATAAACATGAATATTTATCGGTACAATATGCGTCTCATGAATAAATATCCACTTTGGAGAGCGTTTTCAGAAAGCTTTGTTTACGTTCTTGAAAATGCTATTTCAGTGTAGACGGAAGGCCAAAATGCAGAGAAAAAGATGCGTTTTCAAACGAAAATGTATTAGGGTATGTTTACATGACAAGGATGTACTAAGAAGACAACGTTGTCAAAACGACCCCGTTCACAAGGATCTGCAAAAATGATTAAAAAGGCTGCATAATGCATGCCAGGCCAGTAGTTGGCGTTGTCACTTTCTCAAGAAACTCCCCGCCAAAACATAATACGCATGTGCATGACGTCACCGTTTTCACATATTCATGTTTTTTTTTTTTTTTTTTTACATGGAGAAGGTAAAGGCATTGTTTTCAAAAGTTTGCACTTTGAAACCTGTTTTCAAAAGCTTGCGTTTGTCACTGTTGTCATGTAAATAAATGGCCAAAACGAATAAAAAGTTTTCCGTTTTCAGTTTAAAATAGTGCCGTGTAAAACACACCCTTTATAGTGTGGACAAGGCGTAATCTTTCTTTAAAACGGTACAGTGAAAATATGTCAAAATGAAAATACACCCTAGTTTATTCTATCATTTTTTTATATTAATTTAAATGAATTCTATCTAGTCAAGTCAAGTCTCAAATCCTACCTAGGGTTTAGTTTATTTTCTTCTAATAGGGTTTAAAAATAAGCAGATCTAGCAGCTTTTAAGGCCTCTCTGTACGCGATCTGTGATAAAGTCTGTATGGTGTCCTGGTGGCCTGTATACAGTAGCCAGCACAAATCTCAAACGTGATTTATCATTTACATTAGATAGTGTTACATTAAGCACCAACACTTCAAAAGAATTATATTTGAAACTAGACTTTTCATTAATTCTGAAGATATTGCTAAAAATTACAGCAACACCTCCCCCTTTGCCTTTCAGATTAGGCTCATGTTTATAACAGTAATCTTGCAGGGTGGACTCATTTAAAGTCATGTAATCGTCTGGTTTTAGCGAGCTTGGTGACGTGAGACAGCTAGCAGACGGTTGGTTTAGCCAGTCTGTCTGCTTCCTGACCTGAGCCCCAGTTTGTCATGTTTGAGCTCTAAGACTATGTGCCATATTACTAGAGAGAAGAGCAGGACCATCCCAGGAGGGATGAATACCATCTCTTTTCAACAGGTCAGGTCTGCCCCAAAAACTTTTCCAATTGTCTATGGTGGACACCACTTAGACAGCCAGCCATTGAGTGAGGACAATCTACTAAGTATCTCATCACTCCGGCGAACAGAAAGGGGGCATCGTACTTGCAAGTTCACACTAGGGCTGTGCTCAGAATATCGATACAACGATACATCGTCATGAACTCCTGACGATGCGCGTATCGATACAGCAGCTTCCGTATCGATACTGTTGTGCTTATGTAGCCAAATCAGGGCTCGAATTTCGGCGCGGGTATTGTGCATAATTTTAATCATTCCTGCACTTTAGCATGTAGATTGTATGAGTAAACTAATCCACACAGACTATACAATCAGATCAGTCAATTTAAAACTTCACAAAGAGCGTGAAGCCTTGTTTGTACTTTCGCCTGGCTCCGCAGCGCAAGTCTCCGCTGCCTGCACGCGCACCTCCCCAAACGGACGAGGCGTTTATACTCGACGCGCTCACAAACAGATTGCGAGTAACAAAAGTTATTTTTCGCGGATTATATCACTTTAACAAACAAAAACACGCAAAATTATGTCAAACATTTCGGTCTTGTTGAGTATCCTCTAAACACAGTCGGTTATGTCTTCAGCATAAACGCATGATGGGACAGTATAATGAAATCAGGATCCGTGCACTAGCTCTTAAAGGGACAGAAGCCATATGTGTCTGTCATTTAATATTGTTGTCAAAACAACAAAAGATAGTTTTAACTTGAAGAATTTGGATTAATAGCATATGTATTTAATTTAATCAGGACTAAAATACTACTGTTTTATTTTGCATTTGATTACTTTATTCAGTTTCTAGTATTTCTGAATACTAGTGCTAGACCTATTCAAAAAGTTTTCTCTTTATTGGTAGGCTATCTTTATTCTATTGTATTTATTTGCGCTACTGAAGGAAAAGCCATTTTAAACTTTTTTGTGACAAGTTTTTTATTTCATTTAACTCTTCGTTTTTTATGACAAAAACTAAATGGTTTTTCAGTGATCACAACTGTTATAACACTGGTTATAAAATAAACATATATTACTGTTACTAAACTCTGAAATTCCAAATTGATCCATATCGTGATACATATCGTATCGTGGCTTTAGTATCGTGATTCGTATCGTATCGTGACATTGTTGGTGATACACAGCCCTAGTTCACACACCTCTTTAACGTTAATTTTAGTGATCTCCTAAAAGATGAAGTCGAACATCATTAGTGCCGACGTGAATAATAATCTTAGAGAATTTACGATTAGCATTAGCCAGCACTTTTAAATTTTCTTTGATGTCAGGCGCTCTGGCTCCCAGCAAACATGTGACTATGGTGGCTGGTGTCTCTATTTTCACATTCCGTGTAATAGAATCGCCAATAACTAGGGCACATTCAACAGGATTTTCAGTGGGTTTTTCACTGAGTGGGGAGAATCTATTTCTTATGGTAATCAGAACGGAAGAACGGTGTTTTGTCCCGCGACTACAGCGTCTCACGGTCACCCAGTTGCCCTGCTGCACGGCCTACAGCCGGAACCCAACAATCTACGGGGCTCGCTAAGCTAGTCACATCCAAAGCAGTATCTAAAGTCCATGCATTCTTACTATCCTTAATTAAATTTTGGATGCGTGTCTGTAGTTCTGAAATCTTCTCCGCCAGTACTGACAGAGAAGGCTATGATGTGGCACGAAGTGCAAGTGACAATAACATGAGAAGACATTACTCACCATGTTTGTTGACTGATCCTACTTACCACAGTTGTTTGATAGACTCGTAAAAGCACGAGCGTGTGCGAGAAAAAAAAAAGATGGTAAACACAGATGGCAGGTTAACAAGCTAGCAAGATACTTGCGTGTTGTGCTAGCGATAATGATTTAGATAAAAGCTAGCTATGTCAAATTAATGTGATAGGCAATATGTAAAGGATAATGTACATCCAGCCGGTGGTTCTCTCAAAATAACCCCTGACAGGGTGATGAGGTTCGCGTTGGGGTCTTAATCAGCCTGAAGGGGGTTATTTTGAGAGAACCACTGGCTGGATGTACATTATCCCACTTATTACACAGGTACTTGCCACATAAGTAAATAATTAATTAGACACGAAATATTGATCTGAGTTGAAATATTTTATTAAGTCTTTAAACGCAAAGCTTCCGCGGAGAGCAATTGCTAGCGCGGCAAGTTCAAACTAGACAGACATTTAAGAGATACAGTATACAGTCATAACACCAAAGCTGCGTTTGTATGAAATAAGAGAGCGAGTCCATGATACTGGATGGCATAATTAAATAACTGTACACCAAATATTGATTCGACTGAGTTTTAATACTTTATTAGCTCACCAAATACAAAACTTCCACGAAGAAAAACCGCTCCTAGCAGGCGTAGCACTGCTGACTTCAGTGACCCGGATGAGCCTGCGTTTCTGTTTCCAGCGACTGTTATCTGGGAAAAACTTACCGCTTGATGGTGCGATTCACCGATCAGAATCAAGTATTCCACAGAGCCGTGTAATTATAGACTATATCTAATATATGTTGATGAGTAAGTTATATTTAGCAATATAAACAAAAAGGAATGATAGTAAATAGAGATTCAAAACAGAAAGCTATACAGAGCTTACAGACGCAAACCAGCAGCAAGGCAAGTTTTTAGGCTACTCTGTAATGTTTTGCAGTTTGTAATTGTGAAGGTTAAACAAGTATCTGTAAAAACAATCTAAATTAGAATGCTGTGTTTTCCCTCAATTTCTAAAGTTTTAGGTCATAAAGATCAAAGGTGCAGCAAAAGATTTGTATTTTTTAAAGATTTTGTTTTTATTCATATAAAGATATGTATTTTTTTTAGAATGAATTTTAATATCATGGTATCAAATGCGTGCATGTGAGAAGTGAATTTCTTTATGAAAATATGTCAGGAATGTTTCATTTTCTAAACCATTTTTTTCTATTAAGAAAGCTCACCTCTACCTCCTGCCAGAGGCTTGTTCTCACACAAGGCTACATACACACTCAGCTAAATTCAGTTGCCAGTTCAACTTTAGTGCTTAATCCTGTTCTGTACACACAGTTTAGTAATCTAAGGTAATCTATAAATATAACATTATAATAATAATAATATATATATTTCACAGAAAATTATTTGATGGAATACTGCATGGTTACCTGACATCCAGGCAGCCTATTACTATAAATTATTAGAAAGGTCTAAGGATTTATTATAAAATATTATATAAATAATTATAAAAATCTGAATAATTTTTTAATTATTGTCAGGAGGTATTCAAAATCAAGAATGACTCTGTCTTAAATATGAAATATGAGCCTCTTATGCATCCAATGTGGGGGGAAAAACCTGCACACTGGAGAAAAACATATGGATTCATTGTCATATACATTTCTTTGGAGAGAAGGATTACTTTTCCTATTTTTTTTACCCTAAATAAGATGGAGTGAGCATTACTAAGCGCTTTACACACGTCTGTTTCATTCATACTGGAAGCCATTTATATGACAGGTCCACTTAATAGTTTTGCCCATGGCTCAGTTTACTGTATTTACAAGGTATAATTCACCCAAAAATGTAAATTCAAAAACATCATTCAAATCACCATTTCACATTTAGTTTTAGAAGTATGATTATTCAAAGCATGTTTATTCTTATTTGTATAGAGCACTAATAGTGGGAGAGGCAGGACATAGCGAGCACCGTAAGAAAGAGTGCGGCTTGTCTGAGTAAAGCCGGGGACACGCTTAGCCACTGTAAGGCCGATTATGAATGTAATTTGATACTTATGACTGATCATGCCCATACACCGAGTCAGAGACAGTTGCATTCAGTCGGTGTTTAAAGTCGGTGTTTAAAATCTGCTCCAGTCATTGGAAACAGAAAACTTAGAATTCAGCTAGTCGTTAATGCCGGGCACACACTTAACGACTAGCTGAAACATTCTAAGACTGAACTGAACACACTTACAGACTGTTTCCAAAGACTGGAGCAGATTTTAATCACCGACTGTGAACAACCGACTGAATGCAACTGTCGCTGACTCGGCGCGTTTGGGCATGATCAGTCATACGTATCAAATTACATTCATAATTGGCCTTACAGTCGTTAAGTGTGTCCCCGGCTTCAGTGTGTCCCGGAGTTTACAGAGTTTCAGTGACATTACTACATTAATCTACTTTATATAATGTATAATAATGCAATGGGGGAATATTTGTGGGTCTTAATTATAATTAAATAATAATAACATTATTTAATAATAATAAAGTATTAATAATAAAAAATAATTCTTCATTTTGGCTTAAAATTTGCAGGATTCATACAACAGCTATCAATATGCTGGGTATTGAAATCACTTTTGAATGCGCTTTAGCTATTTACTTTCACTTTCGAATTTGTGATCACACGTACTCTGTGTATAGGTAGAGGCGGTACTGACCGTACATTTTACAATATACGATGTGTGTCAGTGACGCTAAGGATCTGTTGCGCACCAATTCATCCGACATCGTCCTGTCTGTCACCTCTCCTTACTATCTTCACGTAATAAGTGAAGTCTGATGCACTGTAATAAGTGCACTGCAAATAATGCTTTTCTTACTTAGTATTTTTGTCTGGTTTCCAGTCCAAATATAAAAAAATTCTTAAATCAAGATGCATTTACTAGATAAGTAAAATTAGATATGATATTATGTTTTCCGGGGGAATAAATCAAAATTAAGTGAGTTTTTGCTTAAACCACGAAAAAGCATCTGTCCATGATGGGGTAAGAAAAATAATCTTAATTCAAACAGAAACAAGATTATTTTTCTTAAAGGGGTCATATAATGCCATTTTTGTACAAGCTAATATGATTATTTAGGGTATAAATTAAGAGTTTGTAATATACTTTAATTAAAAATTCCCATTAGTATTGTAAGAAAACCAGTGTCGGCACCAGGACATACGGAACGTGGGGGTTTCGTTGTGTCACTGGGGGGCATACCTCTCCCACCCTCAATAATAATAATACACCCACTTTTAATTAAAACAACAACAACAACCTCTATAAATCCATGATTGCTTGAATGATCAAGCACGTTAGGTGTTTTAGACGAATACAGATTATTATGAATAAAGAGTAGAAGTTGACTGAAAAAAAAATACTTAACGTCATGACGTACAGTCATATTTCAATCAATTACATACAAGCTGCTAGTGACGTAATTTATTTAATCGCCTGTCGCGAGTGAAAATGCAAAGTTGCAAAAAGATGATTTTATTCTAGTAAAACTAAAAAAAAAAAAATATATATATATATATATTTTAAATAGGCCTTAGCCTATATCGTCGCTGTCGGGCGGAATCCTCGTATCTCTCAGGAAATAAAAAAAACGGCATATTTTTTGAGTTATTAAACATTGTATCGTTGAAGTTGGTATTATAGCCTACCTTATATTCCTATCCTATTGTGTACCAACATTAACACAAAATTTCCCCAAAATCATGTTTACATCTTCCTAAACTTCACTTTAAACGTTTAAGAGATATGAGTGATGCATGCAATACCAAAATACTAGGCTGTCTAAAATAGGCGGAAATTAATCTGCACGCAAACAGTCAGCGGTCGCGTTGAGCCTTTTGACAAGAGAAAAGGCAGTAGTTAACCAAAGCTAACGACTGTGGTTACATACATCTTCCTAAACTCCAAAAAACGATGAGCTGACTAACGTTAGGCTGTCTAATAGGCGGAAATTAGACCAGTAGACCTACCTTTTTAGGCGGAAATTAATCTGCACGCAAACAGTCAGCGGTCGGGCCAGGCCCCCTGGGGCCCCCTCGTGGCGCCGACCCTGAAGAAAACACTCATTTTACCTGGTCAAAAACAGCTCTGTTTTCAGCACGCCGTTTAAGTGCATGCGTCTTTAAATGATATTGAGCTTTGCTCACCCCGCCCCTCTGTTCTGTGCGTACACCCTTTCTAACACAATAACCATAACGCGTTGTTCATTATAAACGGTGGGATTATGAATTATATTGAGAACGTCGTACATAGAAAACATGTCATAATGTACCTGAGTGTAAAAATAGCCGCATTCATCGTGAAGCCTGCAGCAAGCGATTTGCAAAGATTAATATAAATATTAATATAAAGGTTAATAAAATGTTACACTCACTTCTTCTTCTGGAGGTGCAGCAGGAACACGAATAGTTGGTACCGATCCTATTTTCAGGAGCAGCTTCTTAGCAAAACCAGCTTTACTGACCCTCGTTTGTAAAGCAGTCTGGTGTGTGAAATGATTTGCAAACATGAAAGCATGGACGTTGATTGTGGGGAATCCCCGCGAGGGAATCCCCGCGTCAATGCTTTGGGAATATTTCACCAAAACATCAAAATGACTGCTGTGTTCCTTATTACACCCAAGGACAGAACGCCACAATCGCTTAGATGCCATTCTTCTCCAGCATATCAATGCACTATTATGACGGACAGCTCGCTCATGAGCGAGGGCGGGTCTGTGTTGAAACGCTGCTTTCAATCACAATCGTGGGAGGGGTGTCGATTTTGTGATGTCACAAAATCGAACAGCTTGATTTCAGAGAGGGTAAAACATACAAGGAGATTTAAAAAAAAACACTGGATGGATTTTTATCATTTTATGATGGTTGTGTACAGGCACTGCCAACACACATTTCAGTACAATCAACTTGTAAAAGTGCATGTACCATTATATGACCCCTTTAACCCATGGACAGATAATTTTGCTTGTTTTAAGCAAAAACTCAATTTTGATTTATTTCCCCAGAAAACAAGACATAATATCTAATGGCATTTTACTACTTGGGCAATTAAAGCGTTATGGACGTGACATTTGCAGTCAAAACTTGAAATATAAATTCTCAGAAAATGCATTTATTACCAATAGCCTATATTGTAAACGTCTGTTTATATATCCATACTCCCTTAATAAAGGAGTCCAGACATTAGAAAAATATCAGTCTACGCATGCGTTTTATATTTAAAGGAGACATATCATGCTTTTAAATTGTTCCTTTTTACATATAAATCATACATTTGTAGTCTATATAAAGCGGAACTGCAATGCTTGGGTCTGAATTCCTCATTATTATAGCTCCACAGGCCCCTTTTCTACCCCTTTTCTGAGGTGCGTCTCAATCAACCCGTTTTGGTGCGGTCTCTTTAAATACAACTGAGACACTTCATACCCCGCCCCTCTACAGGTTGCAGAGGTTCAACTCCACCCCGTTCAGCCATTTTTGTAGTTTGATAGCAGAGATACGATTATCTAGCGGCACAGAAACTTTTTATTCACACGTTATTAACAAAATGTCAACAACGGAAGACTTGTCCATCCAGCCTTACATGTTCGAGCCAGAGTCGGAGCCGGAGCGAGATGAAAATGAAGACGACGAATCTGCAGAACAACGTCTTCATATGGATGTATCGCAATGGTGTGTACTGTATTTACACATGAAACTTTGGTCTTCCGATCTTTTACCACCGTGTCGATTTATTTTGATTAATATGTGCGAGGGAGAGAGAGCAAGACAGCGTCTAGTTTGGAGACGGTGATGTCTTGTTTACACGTTTGTCTGGCTCTGAAGAGAGAGAGAGTGAGCGCGCGCGAGACCGGGTCTCTCTCTCTCTCTGCTCAATCTTTCAGTTAAACATGCGTCCTGACACAAGCGCGGCAGTTCATCTACATTAGACGGTGTAATGAAGTGTGTGGGTTACTACATCCAACAACCGAACATTTTAACTTACCCTCTCGTAACTTCTGCATCCTTTAGCTTGGACTACAAAATTGCAGTGAGAAATAGAAATGGCGGATTGCTCGAAGTGTTGGGCCGGGAGTCAATGTCCTTATTTGGCAGTTCCGCTGCAAATACTGTGACGTATTAGTTCACAAAACGTCATAGATAACAGAAAAATCGGAACAGGTTGAAAAATATGACCAAAACAGAATATAAAGATATCAACGAAGCACCTGAAGAGAATAATTTCATATTTTCTGTACTTCTAAACACTCCAAATATACAGCAAAATGCATTTAAGGGCTAAAAAAGTGGATTTAGCATGATATGTCCCCTTTAATATGAGGGAAATACACATGCGTTATGGACGTGACAAAAAAAATCTCTAACTTTTTGTTGCCAAAATATTTTTTAGTTATTCTGTGAATTACACTGCGCAAAACAAAAGTAATAGTACCCACCGAATGAAGAAGGGTTGGCTCTCCACAGAACATAAAATATTCATTAGGGCCCAAGCCCTGAAAGGGCGAAGGCCCTATTGTTTCCGTAAGGATTATTAGGGCCCAAGCCCTGAAAGGGCGAAGGCCCTATTGTTTCCGTAAGGATTATTTATTTATTTTATTTTATTTTTTTTTTCACTTTTGGGGCCCTTAACATGCTCAAAAACTCTTGAAATTTTGCACACACGTCAGAACCTGCGGCCATCAGGGCCGGGCTGAAGCTGGTACCGGGGCGTGGCAGGGGGGCTCGACAGCGCCCCCTGGAATGGGGTCCGAAAACTTGGTCCATAAATCAAACACGCTTGCATGTAATAATATGAAACTCCAGGGCTCCAGACTAATTTTTTTTATTAGGAGCGCTGTAGCCCCTGACTTAAAATTTTAGGAGCGCAAGCAGAAAATTTAGGGGCACACCTTAAATCACCTTACAATGCAATTATTCACATTTCCCCCCAAAATAACTGTATTACTGACAAATGCTTTGATAATAAATAGCCTTAACGTACAGAAATTACAATGTGCAGTTTTATTTTAAGTTCACAGGGCTCCAGACTAACATCTGAGGGCAGCAGCACTAAGTTCTACAGAAAGTATTTGGTAGCACTGTGGGATGACAAAGCACTGAGCTAAATTTGAGGTGTATAGATAAAGTTAACTTTAATTATTATCATTCATAATGTCTTAATATTAATTCAAAAGCAAAATGAGTGACAAAATAGATATTATGGAGTGAAAATAGCCAGTAAGCGTCCTCTGCAGCTATGTTTACAATGGTAATTTAATCTTTATCTTTTTTTTTTAAATAAGTGTGACTTTTCCTACTTCTTGAAACTTTTAGTTTTATAAATAGGGACAATCTTTAAAGGATGAACAAAAATGTTTTGTCAACACATTAAAAATAACATTTAAATATGATATAGTTTTTTTTTAAGTGCTAGAAAAATATGTGTAGGCTACTGTTATAATAACCACAGTATACCATAGTAGTTACAGTAAGTGTTACTACATTAAATCCAAGGTGAATGTTGCTGATCTGTGGACCTAAAGCCTTCTATTACTTGTTCGTTCATGGCACATGTTTCTCCTGTTTTCCACGTCAGCGCTGTTTGATCTGATATGAGAATTCTGCGTCAAATCTGAACGTTTCTCACTGGATCTCGCAGCAATGTTATTAATTCTGTCCCGAACTCAATGGATTTCTTCACTGGATCTCCACGATGTAACTGTTTCGCGTGATCGCGATCGGCCCGCGACTGGCGAGAGAAGCTCTGCGCTGTCTATTAATCCTCGTTTCCACTGAGCAGTACGGTACGGTACGGGACAGTACGGTACGGTTCGGGTCTGTTAACCATGATCTGGCTAGCGTTTCCACTGCCAACAGTACCCTTACTTGATAGGCGTGGTGTTTCGATCGACGTCATTTTCGCGCGAAGAAGAACATAGTAAACTACAATGGATGACATGCAGCAGATCTTGTTCTTGCTCCTCGACATGTTTGTCACAAGAAGACAAGCGCCGACATTAGGCTTTTCTCAATATCAAGTACGCAAAGTTTGTACTTGCCATGTGCGACTCCTACATGCAAATGGTACAGCGCGTTCTTAAAAGCGTCGCTGATACACCGGTTATCTCGGTTACTCTGTCTGTACATTTTAAGCAACAATAAAACGAAATATGTTATAAAACACCACTCTGCCTCTTTTCGTTTTCATTTAAATAAATTAAACATTATAGGGACACAAATGTGGTTCATGCGCAACGCATATTGATTATTCACTGCACGTTATACGTTATAACGAAACGAAATATAAACACAACCCTAACGTTACCTCTTTTCGTTTAAAAAAAATAAATAAAATAAACATATTCCAGGCAATATATGCATTTGTACAAATGTTGCAATAAACATCAGTGATAATCTTGTAATAAAAAATGACAAGAAACCATATTTCTTTTTGTAAAATTTCAGTTTTATCAATAATAGCCTATATAAAAGTTTAAGTAAAGTACAAGAAGCTATACAATAAGAAATAAAGCAAACAATTCAGTCAAATATCCAAATGCAGCGCTCTAACATTACAAGTAGTTAAACACAAATAACATTAATATAAAACTAAACTTAGCCCTCAGCCAAAACGATCGACAGGGAACTCATTATATACTCACGAGACCAAAGATCGCCCGTTAGGTCTACACAAAACGAATTATATCTTATGTTTAACCACTACCGTCGGAGTCTGCGACGAACGCCGAGGCAAGGCTCATCCAGCCGGGAAACATGAGCGCCGAGCGCCCGCTGAACGCATGGATCTCACAACCGGGGGAAAAAAAATCATCTTTATAAATAAACCACAGATTTGAGCTTTAAACAACTACATTCTCGCCTGAAAAACTCTTAAAATTACATTTCGTGATACAGTAACAGTAGTATTATATTAAACTGTATATTAAAAAATGGCGCTTCTTATGTTGTCATTCCTCTTGTAGCACGCGCAAGTGACGATTCTCTGTCAACCAATCAACGTCCTGCAGTGAGTCTAGCTCCACCTTTTAGTACCGTTCCACTGTGCTAGGTACCCCAATGGAAGGGTACCTAAAAAGTGGTACGGTACGGTTCGGCATTTTGGTACCATTCACAACTTTTGATAGTGGAAACGCAAATAAACGCGTACCGTTCCGTACCGTACCGTACCGTACCGCTCAGTGGAAACGAGGCATTATTGGTTCGAACTATTAAACGGTCTGTGAAGCACTTTCCACTTTCATTTTGTTTTTATTTATTAACATGTCACGGCATACTCTATGCTTGAGGCTGAGAATGTGTCTAACTAGCGTATTGTGTTTAAACTGCAACATTCGCAGCTCATGGAGTTCGTCTCCTTACAGTAGGCTACCTCTCAACCAGCTGAATTCTCGCAGACAGTCTTCCCGAAAATAGTGGGTTCAGGCCTTTATCACCTTACAAACCTCTGACTCTGAATCATCATCATCCGACTGTGTCTGTCTGTGACATTGATATTTGTCTCCGTCTCCTTCCCACGGACGTTTACGCGCGCTCGATTATCTCTAGGACCCTCCCCCTCCACACATTAGCCAGTTACAGTGGCATTCCCTATTCTTCTCACACTCATTTGCCTGCCACAAATTCCGGATTCATTGACGCGCCCCTTCCACGTTTAGTGGGAAAAAAAATTACTGGTCGCACATGTGCGACTGGATGTAAAATTCAGTCGCACACTCTAAAATTTTGGTCGCAAAATGCGACCATTTGGTCGCAGTCTGGAGCCCTGAACTCGGTACACATATAGATCTCATCGTGCCGAACAACTTTCCCCTGGTCAAGTTTTACGCCAGCCCAACAGGAAGTCGGCTATTATGGGTTGTTTGGAAAACACTTGCTGTGGAATGTGAAATACTCCTCCTAGAAAATTCACCGTGTCCCCTCCAAACTCGGTGTGCATGTAGTCAAGACTTTGAGGATGCTAAATTGCGGACGGATTTTTGATATCTCGAACGGTTTGGCCGTGGCGAGGAATCGAATTTATGGCGAGAAAAGAGAAACACTAAGTGGAATAACTTCTGCATACATTAACTGATCTTGATGAAACTTCAGCAGTGTGTTCGTGGTAAGAGGCCGATCAGATGTATGTAGCTATTGTGATTCAAAGTTATAGCGCCACTAACTGGCAGCAGGAATTGTGTCACTTTCAACATGCTTTTGACAAAAGTGGGGGGGTTAGTTTTAACTACAGTAAAAAAAACTCAGTTCATATATTGATCTCATCGACCCGGACAACTTTCTAATTTAAAGTCATTAGCTCAGACCATCAGGAAGTCAGATATTTTGGTCTGAATGTGGATTTTTTTGCAAAATCAGCCTCTGAATTTTTAGCCACCTTTATCTAAGTGGTTTATTTTATTCCCACCAAACTTTTTCAACATGATAAAAATATATTAATGATGCTAAATTGTGAACGGATAATAAATATCTCAAACGGTTTTGCTATGGCGAGGGATTAAAGTATTGTCTAAAAAGGAAACACTAAAAGGTTCATATATTCTAAAAATTTAATTATAAACCATTTATTATTATATAAAAGTATACAAATACCAGAACTTAATTCATTTTATTCTTTTTTTTTTCAATTTAAGAATGAAGTTTAAGTTTAAAAACTGCCAGAATGGTTGTTTAGTCTAAACAATAAATAAATAAAGTCAAACATAGTGCTATACTGCCCTCTTGTGTTCAAAATCAGGTAGGCCTATTATATCTATATAAAAATATACTAGGTATGTGACGGTAAGAATATTTTACCACCGGTTAACTGACGTGTGACACCGCTGGGGGCTTTTTAATCGCTAACTTAAAAACGAAAGTAAAATATGTACGTCCGCACGGACATTGATAATGGTGCGGAGCAGAGCGAGCATTTTCAATAAATTCCTATGGAAGGAGGAATGACCTAAAAAACGTTGACTCTGTTCTGCTCGTTCCTCGCTGAGGACGCGCACCATTATGAATGCCCGTGCAGCCGTGAGCATTTTAGTTTCATTTTCGGGGAGGATTGCTTGAATGTATTTAAAAAAAAGCACAATGTTGTGTTTTATTGCTACTGTACAAAAATATAAGTTAACACTTTGCAGTTTGAATGATGTTCTGAACAAAATGACAGAGTATGTTTTTATGTGTCCACTGTTTAATCGCGCCCTCGTTTTAGAGATTCCCAAGTTATTTTTTCATTTAAGTTTTTTCATTGTTCTAATCAGGTCAGGCAAGTAAAACTATCTGTGTCTTATCCATTACATTTTTATATAATATATATACACTACTGTTCAAAAATTTGGAGTCAGTAAGATTTTTAAGCGAGGTTTCTTCTGCTCACCAAGGCTGCATTTATTTGATTAAAAATACAAACAAAAACAGTAATATTGTAAAATAGTATTCCAATTTAAAACAGCTGCTTTCTATTTTAATATATTTTAAACTGTTATTTATTCCTGTGATCAAAGCTGAGTTTTCAGCATCATTACTCCAGTCGTCACTGTCACATGATCCTTCAGAAATTATTCTAATATGATGATTGATGCTCAAGAAACATTCATTATTATTTTAAATGTCGAAAACAGTTGTGTACAGTCTTTGATGAATAGAAAGTTCAAAAGAACAGCATTTATCTGAAATCTAAAGCTTTTGTAACATTAAACACTACCGTCCAGAAGTTTGAGGTCAGTAATAATTTTAATTTTATTTTTTGGCGAAAGAAATAAAATAAATCAATACTTTTATTAATCGAGAATGAGTTAAACTGATCAAAAGTTACAGTACAGACATTTAAAATGTTAAAAAAAAATTATATTTGAAATAAATGCTGTTCTTTTGAACTTTACATTCATCAACGCATTTTGAAAAAAAATCTGTACACAACTGTTTTCAACATTGAAAATAATAATTAATATTTATTGACCATCAATCATCATGTTAGAATGATTTCTGAAGGATCATGTGACACTGAAGATGGGAGTAATGATGCTGAAAACTCAGCTTTGATCACATAAATTAATTACAGTGTAAAATATTTTAAAATAGAAAACAGCTGTTTTAAATTGGAATAATATTTCACAATATTACTGTTTTTGTTTGTATTTTTAATCAAATAAATGCAGCCTTGGTGAGCAGAAGAGACTTCTCCTAAAAACATTAAAAATCTTCCTGACCCCAAAATTTTTAACGGTATATATATATATATATATGTTTGTATAATATATATATATATATATATATATATATATATATATATATATATATATATATATATATAATATAGCTGCGAGCAGCGATGGAGGGCCAAAGCCGGCGGTACCGCCACCCCGGTGCCTTTTGGTAACTAAAGGCACCGGGGTTGTGGTGCCACCGGCTTGGGCCCGTAATCGCTGCTCGCAGCTATATTTATATATATATATATTTTTTTTTTTTTTTCTTTTTCTTCATTATTTTTTTTTTTTGCCTTTTTGCCACTTTTGGGGCCCTTAACATGCTCAAAAACTCTTGAAATTTTGCACACACGTCAGAACCTGCGGCCATCAGGGCCGGGCTGAAGCTGGTACTGGGGCGTGGCAGGGGGGCTCGACAGCGCCCCCTGGAATGGGGTCCGAAAACTTGGTCCATAAATCAAACATGCTTGCATGTAATAATATGAAACTCAGTACACATATAGATCTCATCGGGCCGAACAACTTTCGTGCTCTAAGTTTTACAAAAGCCCAACAGGAAGTCGGTTATTATACGTTGTTTGGAAAACGCATACAATGGAATGTGAAATACTCCTCCTAGGGATTTCATCCGATCGCCACCAAACTCGGTGAGAATAAAGTCAAGACATTGAGGATGAATTCTTGCGAACGGATTTTTGATATCTCGAACGGTTTGGCCGTGGCGAGGAAACGAATTTATGGCGAATAATGGGACACAGGAAGTGTGTTATAACTTCTGCATACATTAACTGATCTTGATGAAACTTCAGCAGTGTGTTCGTTGTAAGAGGCCGATCACATGGATGTGACTATTGTGAGTCAAAGTTATAGCGCCACCAACTGGCAGCAGGAAGTGTGTCACTTTCAAAATGCTTTGAAGTCACCCTCTTAATTTTACCCGATTTGCTTCAAACTTTATGTGTATAATGTAAACACAGGGCAGATGTAGACCTGTGAAAGGATTATTGATATCTTAGATACTGTTGCCGTGGCAACGCATCAAGTTTTAATATTCTTTTCGGATGCGTTTGAGACTCTTAACATGCTTGAAATTGGATGAAACTCGACAGACACATAACACTTATTAGCCAGTAGACATGTGAAAAGTTTCAGAAACGGGCGTGGCAGGGGGGCTCAACAGCGCCCTCTTGAACAGGGTCTGAAAACTTGGTCCATATATCAAACACGCTTGCATGAATTAATATGAAACTCGGTACACATATAGATCTCGTCGGGCCGAACAACTTTCCCTTTGTCAAGTTTCACGCCAGCCCAACAGGAAGTCAGCTATTATGGGTTGTTTGGAAAACGCTTGCTGTGGAATGTGATGTACTCCTCCTAGAGAATTCATTCAATCACCTCCAAACTCAGTCAGCATGAAGTAAAGACATTGAGGATGCTAAATTGCGGACGGATTTTTGATATCTTGAACGGTTTGGCCGTGGTGAGGAAACGAATTTATGGCGAGAAAAGAGAGACACGAAGTGTGTTATAACTTCTGCATACATTAACTGATCTTGATGAAACTTCAGCAGTGTGTTCGTGGTAAGAGGCCGATCAGATGGATGTGACTATTGTGATTCAAAGTTATAGCGCCACCAACTGGCAGCAGGAAGTGTGTCACTTTCAACATGCTTTTGACAAAAGTGGGGGGGTTAGTTTTAAATACAGTAAAAAAAAATTGTTTTTATATTGTTCTCATCAAGCCGGACAACTTTCTAATTTACGTTCATTAGCTCAGAGCAAAAGGAAGTCAGATATTTTGTTCTGAATGTGGATTTTTTTGCAAAATCAGCCTATGAATTTTTAGCCACTCCTCTTAAAGGGGTGGTTGATTGCTATTTCACTTTTTTCATTTTAAATACTGTGTAATGTTGCTGTTGGTGCATGAACAGTATCTGCAAAGTTGCTGCGCTGAAAGTTCAACGTAAGCAGAGATATTGTCTTTTAAAAATCAGGAAGTTTAATGCCTACAAAAACGACTCGAATGGGACTACAACGAGATACTTCCCGGGTTTTATATGTAACTAACCCATACATTTACATCAACCCTCCCTCCGGAACATGTTCTGCTGTCGAAGAGGAGGAGTTATAGTGGAGAGCTGTAGCTGTCAGGTCTTCTGTGTTCAGGCTTCCTACAGACGCTGTAGTTCGTCAACAATGGTTCAAATTTAAGTTTGATTATGTTCCTGACAATTACAATCGTAGTTTAGCTCTCTGTGCTGCGCATTTTACCGAAGACAGCTTCCAGAATCTACACGAGTTCAATGTCGGATTCAACAAGAAACTATTACTCCAACATGAAGCAGTTACAGCTTTAAAACCAGAGGCCACAACCTGCAAGTAAGATTTAATCATTTTAAATGTATTTGCCTGTATAATTTAAGACGTACGTTTTAGTTTTATCAAGGATGTAAAAAAATGCCAGCGCTGGCTTTAGTATATGACAGATGCGTACAAACATTTTGGACCCGAATTTGTATATGTACAAATTTTGTAAACGTATTTTCCATGTATACTTTATGACGTAATTTTTTGATTTGATCAAGAACGCAAACCAATGCCAAAGCTGTTTGGTTATAGTAGCTAGTTAGTTCGATGTTATTTTGTGTGTATAAGAAACGTGTACAAACTTCAAAAAATTATCGCAACAGCGAACTTCAGCTGCTATCACATATACACCTAAAGAAAACGACAAACTGAGTAAACTACCGGTAAGTGTTGTGAATAGTTAAACGGTTGTTCATTCTATCAATAAAACAATATCTTTAAAAAACGGTATTACTCAGTCATGTATTCAGTTATATTAAATGTTTAATCAGGGGGAAAGCGTATCTCAAAAGCTAACAAACAGCAGTAGCATTTTCAAGTAACAGCGTATGGGAATTCTTTGAGAAAATAATAATAATTAAAAAAAATTACCATTCAGAAACGTTTAGTAAGAGCCGTGTTTGCGGAGGTTCTGCTTGACTCTCTTCATCACCGCTCTCTGGGTCTGATTCTGGCTCAAACTGATGAGGCAATATTGACACCATTACATTTGACCGGGTCCGGAGCACATGCAACTGTCGCCCGTAAAGGTAATGGGCGTGAAGATTCCGGACGCAGTTTAGCCAATTACAACACACCGGCCGAACTAACCAATCTGAGCTCATTGCCTCTTTCTGAGGGAGTGGTTTCATAGAATCAGGAAGTCAACCGGTCGTTCAAATGACAGAGGAGGAAGCGGCTTACAATAAAGGTGAAATTTATGAAAAATAAGGCGTTTTTTAACAAACGAAACACGAAGACATGTTATATTGCAGCCCATAAACATAATCAAGCTAAGAAAAAAGGCAGTAAACCACCCCTTTAAACTATTTATTTTATTCCCACCAAACTTTTTCAACATGATGAAAATACATTAAATATGCTAAATTGTGAACGGATAATAAATATCTCAAACGGTTTTGCTATGGCGAGGGATTAAAGTAATGTCCAAAAAGGAAAAACTAAAAGCCTCAAATTTTCTAAAAATGTAATTATATACCATTTATTTCTATATAAAAGTATACAAACATCACAACTAAACATTTTATTCTTTTTTTCAATTTAAGAATGAATTTTAAGTTTAAAAACTGCCAGAATGGTTGTTTAGTCTAAACAATACATAAATAAAGTCAAACATAGTGCTATACTGCCCTCTTGTGTTCAAAATCAGGTAGGCCTATTATATCTATATAAAAATATACTAGGTATGTGACGGTGAGAATATTTTACCACCGGTTAAAGCTACAATATGCAAGAATTTTTTGCCACGAGAGGGCGCTACATTCCAAACAACAACAACGGCGTAGCTTGAT
Organism: Scardinius erythrophthalmus; assembly: GCF_964197995.2. NCBI lineage: Eukaryota > Metazoa > Chordata > Actinopteri > Cypriniformes > Leuciscidae > Scardinius > Scardinius erythrophthalmus. The sequence continues at coordinate 24,033,943 of NC_138244.1, read as the reverse complement.
GACGATGTGAAGGAGCGGGAATGATGGGAACTGTCGTTTTAAACTCCACCGTGGATGTAAATCAGTCAGATGGGAATCGAAAAATCATGTTCATGGATGAGGCTAAGTTCTATTTTTATAATGACATGCTTTTTGTGGCGAGGGGGGCATGGTTCAGCGCGGTCTGTAATGGGAGAGAGAAGAGAAGAGCGTGGGACGCAAGTAGGTCAAGTGCAAATGACGAACACCTGTGTCTTATTGCTGTGATCCGCTTGGAGAGACTGCTTATAAGCCGCGCTGGAACGAGAGAGAGACTGAAGAGAAAATTGGACGCAGAGAAAGAAAACCGGTGGATCCGAGCTCTCATTTTTGAACTGTTTTGTGCCGTCGCGGTTGCCACGGTGAATGCGCGTTGTGCATGACTTTAGTTTGTTTTGCTTTATTTTAATAAAGTACCAGTCACGCTGACCCCTGTCTTCTTCCTTCCTGACTCTTAAACCTCATCACACTTTTATTTCATTAAAATTAATTAACCGCAAGAAAAGTAAGGTTTAATACTACACTGGTTATCATAGATGTTACTGTGTATGTCGAATTCATTGTTGTGATAAAGCGGCGCAGTTTTACGTGTTCTAAACCATTGTTGTAAAAGTACATTCGAACATACCCACATCATTTGCCAAAATACTGATTAATCTTTATGTATAACACATGCTATATTTATTTACATGGCCATAAACACCAGACGTGATAAACAATGTCAATGAACTAAACACAAATCTAAAGCAATAATACTTCCTTTACATAACTATTACAGAATGCTACATTTGGAAAATATAAATTTAAGCATGCTTTGTCGACAGAACCAGCTGCAATCGGTAAAGAATAATTGTGTTCCATAACGACTGCACGAAACAAGCTAACGTTTGTTGCTTGATAGACGCTACAATTACAACTTCCGCATTTGTCTAGGACTCCACGCAGTACGAGCGGAAACAGAGGGTAACGCGGATGTGACGCAATTGACTGGCGACTCCCAGGTCCCCCCTGCTCTAACGCCCCATTTCCTTGGTTAAAATCGCAATTTTCTCACGATTTAAAAATAGTTGGAAACATTTGGGATATTGTAAGTAATCAACTTAACAAAATATATAACACTGGCCTTGAGATTATGGGATATTTTAATGCAAAATTATTGCATATTGTACCTTTAACTGACGTGTGACACCGCTGGGGGCTTTTTAATCGCTAACTTAAAAACGAAAGTAAAATATGTTCGTCCGCACTGACATTTATATTGGTTGAGCGAGCGTTTCAAATGAATTCCTATGGAAGTAGGAATTAACTGAAAAACGTTCACTCTGTTCTGCTCGTTCCTCGCAGTGGACGCGCACCGTTATGAATGCCCGTGCCGCCATGAGCATTTTAGTTTCATTTTAAAATTAGCGCCTTTCGGGGGGTGGATTGCTTGAAATTATTTTACAAAAGCACAATTTTGTGTTTTATTGCAACTGTACACAAATATAAGTTAACACTTTGCAGTTTGAATGTCGTCCTGTATAATGACGGAGTGTGTTTTTATGTGTCTACTGTTCAATCGCGCCCACGCCACACACACACACACACACACACACACACACACACACACACACGGTTTACTATCTTTGTGGGTACTCTCCATGGACTTAATGGTTTTTATACTGTACAAACTGTATATTCTATCTCCTCACACTAACCCTACCCCTAAACCTACCTATCCCAGAAAACTTTCTGCATTTTTACATTTCCAAAAAAACTCATTCTGTATGATTTATAATCTTGTTTACCCATGGGGACCTCTATTTAGGTCACTGTGACACGAGTCCCCATGAGCCTGTGTGCATTCAGGTTAAAGTCCCCACCGGGATAGAAAAACATGACACACACACACACACACACACACACACACACACACACACACACACACACACTCCAGCATTACAATCTTGACATCGCAGCCTGTTTATTATAGCCTTAATAAAATATAATAATAAAATAGTCAACCTAACATATAAAAATTACACTGCTCTAAATAGTCAGTAGTACAATTCGTACATTCACAGTAAGCACCGCTCGCTCCACTGTGATGTTTCCAAGCAAATTTTTACGCATGTGAAGAGGATGATTTTTTTCCGTCGATATTGGAACACGAGTGAAGAACAAAGCCTATAATAAAGAATAGTTTAGCATCCAAATACATCGCAAATGTTGAAACATTTTGATTCTGATGAGAGGGTTACGTGAGCCCAACACTGCTTACTTTCATTTTTACTTTACATTAAATTTAAAGGATTTGTTGTGGAATATTTTGAGTGTATCATAAAATCAGAATAAAAAAATAATAATAATAAAAAAAATAAAATGAATGAATGAATGAATGAATAAATAAATAAATATATATATATATATATATATATATGTATATGTGTGTATATATATATATATATATATATATATATATATTGCAGCGATGAAGGGCCAAAGCCGGCGGCACCGGGGTTGCGGTGCCACCGGCTTGGGCCCGTAATCGCTGCTCGCAGCTATATTTTTATGTTATTTTTCGTTTTCGCAATTATGAGGAAAAAACAATGTTACTGACGTGACAGTTCTCCGTTACGGACGTGACCGCTCTGAAAGCGGCACTAAAATACTGCTTTAAAACGTTCACAGAGACCTCAAACAGGCATTTAAAACACCAAATATTAAGGATTGGCATTATAAGCAAAAATAATATTCAATGTTTGTTCGAAAATCGTACCTCTCCCCCAACATGCTCACCGGTAAGACGGCGTTCACTCAAATCCCGCTCCAACATTACATTTGAGTAGGCATTTAGTCTCATATTAATGTTTAAATAAAATACGGTAATAGCATTTTTTATTTCATATGTTGATTATATGAAAGGATAACAGCATGAGTAAGATTATAAGATGCAAATATATCGGATGCAGTATATCAGTGGGCAGACATGATTTTGACCAATTCTTTCGTTTTTTTTTTTTTTTGTAGAAAGCCTTTCTTTAATGTGAATTTCGTTTTGTATAAATTGTATCTTAATTTTAATCAATGTTTCATCAACCAATTGCCTGGATTTATTAAATAAGAAGCAAATAGGCTATAGCAGACAATATAATCAGGACACGGAGGTGCCGTCGCGTGAAGTGGAGCGCGCCTCATAAATGAACCGAAACTCCGCGTATAATGTAGGCTACTTGCCTCACATACCTGAGAAATATATCTATAGGACGTCTGAAATGTCTACTTTTAAACTACTTTTAAGTCGTGAGTCAAAATGATTGCAATATCACTGTTATTTTGTCAGCTTGATCACGGGATTATGATGAATATTCATGTTTTAACCTAGAGGGAAAAATGCGACATCCCAAAGGAAGTGTCCTATGGCTATAAGACACATGCTCTTCTTTAAGTTGTACTGTATCATATACTACCTTCTGATAGAGGAAGAGAAGATCCGTTCATGTGCGCTTTATCCGCCGCGCACTGAGGCGCTATATACAGAAATATACCACGCCGTATTAAAGAGCGGTCTCTATTGTTTACATTTTGTTATAAAATAGACTGAATTTGAAAGTTGAGACATTTTTTCATATTAAAACTAACAAAGCACAAATATTATTGCGATTATTGGATATGCACTGAATATATGGTAAGCCTTAAACCGATCACAAATAGGCTACATATGATTTGATGTGAAGCGTCCTTAACGGTCACATCCGTTACGCATTATTATGGTTGTTCAGAGTAAAGTAGTGGAATGAAATGTCGATCCTAGTAAGCATAAACATAGTTTAGCTTTGCATATAAATTTTCAAGTTATTTGCATTTATAGTTGTTATATTATATAAACTTAATCTTTAAAACGTTACGGACGTGACAGAGCACTGAAGCGTCGAGACCTCTTTATTAAAGCCCTTATGAATTCAACAGGCAGTGCTGTTATGACCAAATTTGTATATTTATTTCTCAGGCATGCCTCCATCTTTCAGCAAAATGCTTTATGTTCAAATTAAGTTTTTAAAAGGGGGGTCTTTGATACCTCTTTTGAAAGCATGAAATATGGCTGGTTGAAATAAAATTTTTAGCATTGTTGCTCACCTCATATGTGGTGGAAAAACAAGGCAATTTTCTTAATTTCTGATACAGCACATTAATACAGTATATTACAGACCTAAATGGACAACTTAAAAGGGGTTTTGATCTTTAGGTAAAAACTTTATTTTTTCATGGTAAGGATGACCTTTGCGTGGAATTGCCCACTTTAGTAAATGCATCCTGATTTAAGAACTTTTTTGATATATTGGACTGGAAACAAGACAAAAATACTATGTAAGAAAAGCAATTTTTGCAGTGTGAAGTCTGATGCACTGTAATGTAACTGGCTGCTGCAGCAAACCTAACCATGTCCCTTTAGGGGCTCCGTAGAATGCTTTACTCAGTTTCCTTGCCTTTCCGAATTCAGATTTAGGCTTCTGGCAAAACCCCAGTTACCACAGTGTCAATCATCACAATTTCGGGAGTGAGTCCTGTGCCATACACACATGGAACGGTAATTTAGAGGATTCACGCCTGTATTCAAATGAGGTTGAGACTCCTAAACTTTACAGTCTATATGTGGCCAAAGTGACTTTAAAATGAAGGATGTTTTGTAGATATTACAGTATGTACAGCCAAACTTGACATCTGAAGGCTCACCTCATTTATGGTGAGTGGAGATGGAGATGCCAAAGAGATTTAGTTAGTGTATGTTTTTATTTATTTATATCATTATTTTATTAGTTAATGTGTTTGTGGGTACATTTTTTAAAGCAAATTCACACAACAATTTCCAAAAAAATTAAGTTGGTGGTTGGGAGCAGTTGGATTCAGAATGTTGGAAAACATAATTATCACTGTCACACTGACCCAACAAACAGAAGCAGAGTGAACACACTGACCCAACAAACACAAGCAGAGTGAACACACTGACCCAACAAAACTGAACAACTGTGTTTGAGGGAGTTTGTTGTGGCAATGTTAATTGGCCCCTATACAGTAAAGAGCGCTGTACATATGAAAATGTTTCTTATTTGATTTGTTTTTCAACATTACAGAAGTGCTTCAGACACAGCTGTCACATCTGAAAACCCTTTGTGCATTTAGAGAATGACTGTTTGCTTCGGGCTGGGGAATGAACCAGGAACCCTGGTGGCTGGATCTGGGTAAGAACTGTCATTTCACTCTTTTAAGGGGTCATGCTTCATAATTTATAATCCATAATTTAAAGAAATTGTTCATTGTCTGCTCTGTTTTGCGCCTTCTGTTTTAAACACTTAGTTTTAGGGTCATATTTCCTTTAAATGCCCACTGCTATGCTTGTGTAACAGCTTAGGAAATATTAAACTAGGTTTAACAGATAAAGCAATAGAATTATAATGGTTACTCATCCTTGTGTGGTCTGACATTACTGTTGGGTCCAATATACTGGTCACTATTATTGCAACTTTATTATATGTGATTGATTACAGTACGATAACTCGGTTTCACAGCTAGGCCTGTCACGATAACAGATTTAGCTGGACGATAAATTGTACAAGAAATTATTGCGATAAACGATAATATAGTCGATCTGAGACCATTTTCATCTAGAATAATGATAATGGCATAATATTGCACATACACCTTTCAAAATTCAATAAACTTTTATTTCCAAAGACTATTTAACACTGAAAATGGAAAACATTTTAAATATCCACAATAACAATGAACAAAACAACCAAAAACAATAAAAGCAATGGACTCTCAGTCTCTGTTAACAAAAAATGCACTTGAATAAATACCAAAACCCCCAAAAAAATATTACATATTTTTTACATATAATATTAAATATTAAACATTAGGCTCAGACATACATTCCATAACAGGCAAAACTGCCTGTTAGGACCTTTGTAAACAAACAAACAAAAAAGCCTCAAGCCATATGCCAAAAACTTTTGAAAAATAATTTCTCCAGCAAAAAAGTGAATTGCAGTCTATGTACACCAAGGAGGAGAGAGAGAGATAGAGATTTTAGGGCAGATTCCGAGCAAGAAATACCAACATGTTGACTTTGTGTGGCTTAAGGCAGGATCTCTCAGGAGTAGCAATGTTGCCAGCTGTGCTAAACATTCTCTCAGAGCTGGATATCCCATCAAAGGATATCTTCTTTGATTGTCATGCCACCACACCAAGGGATCACAAGATGCATCAATTGCATCCTCTTGGAGGAACTTAGTCAGCTCTGCATCAGCCCTGCACTCTTTTTGGAAATGCAGCCTGGGCCTGACTGAGATTACGAGCTCTTCTGTTTTGAAGAAGGTCACTCAGCCTCTTCTTCTTGGTGAGTGCGGCAGTAGTAGGTTCATCCTCGTTTCCTCCAGTGGCTTTGCTGCAGCTGTCACCACTTGTACCTTCTCCACTTTCTTCTGGTCCTAAGTCCAGTAGCTCTTGCACAAGCTGATGTTTGACATCATCCAATGCACCTGCCTCCTCCATGCTGCCACGATACCTTGGATCCAAGATGGTGGCCTTTCTAAGGAGGACATTGATTGCAGGTGAGCTGTATTTTTCAGTCAGTACCCTGCACATGTTTTGTTTAATACTGGCTGTCAGTGCAGTGTCATCAGGGCCTGGAGAGAGAAGGTCGTCTTTAATCAGTTCCAACACAGGCTTAACCGAGGACACCGTGACGTATTTTTCCCCTGAGAGGATGTCTGTGAAGTCAGCCAGTGGTTTCATTGCTGCGTTGATAGACTCCAACACAGAAACATCCTGCCAGGTTGGGTTGAGGTGGCTATGTTTTTTTGTCTTCAACCAGGACACGTGTTATGGCTGGGAGTTGCTATAGCACCCTCTCTACCATCTTCTTCTTAGTGCCCCATCGTGTGACAACATCCTGTGTGAAAGATAATATTGTTCTTGTTAATTAGTTTGTCTATCAACATTCTTAAACAAAATAACCTCTTTTTACATGTCCATTATTTTTATTAATGCTCATATTGACCATTTAACCGTTAAACGAAAGTAAACATTTTGACCGATCAATACTGTTAAAGTTGTTTTTTTTTTGTTTTTTTTTTGCTGCATGGTAATATATATATTACATATATGCCGGGGTTTTTTTTTTTTCAATAAAAACTAGACAAGCTGTGGATTAAGGTAGGCCTGCTATTTTTATTTGACTAAACAAATGCCTTTTTTTTTTTTTTCAAAGCTTCAAATTGATTCAGTGTTTTCTTTTTGTCATCATAATTTGTTAATTATTTAAGGTTAATAAAGTATATTTATTGTAGGCCTATCTTATGTTATTATTTATATTATTTTATTGTTTTTTTCTGTTGTCACTTTTAGAAATGCTGCAGGTGCGTGAAAATTTTATGTGAATCCAGGTTCTGTTGTTGATCTGTTCTGCATGTTTGCACGTTAAAGTAAACCCGTGATTTTTATTTTTAACGGGTCACAGACACGTCAATTTTATTTTTTACTTAATGCCAATTCAATATTATAATCTTATAATATTAACGGTTAAAAATCGGATAACGAGCGGCGGTTGTCGGTCGGGAAAATTGACCGAAATGAGCATCCCTCATACTAAAAGACTAGATACTGGGTTATTCTACAGGCTACTATAAAAATAAAAGCTCTTTAAATATTTTATGTTGCAAATTCAACTATCTATGAATTAAACACCACTCACCAGTATTAGACTGTGTTGGGGGAGATTAGCCTCACTCTAACTTTAGATGTGAAATAACTTAACTCTGCTGTAAAGCCGAAACAATCTCTGTTACCTTAAATTATACGCTTATCTCTGTAAAGCTGCTTTGAGACAATCTACATTGTTAAAAGCGCTATATAAATGAAGATGACTTGACTTGACTTGACTCTGTGCCTTCCTCAGGTCTCTCCTCTTAAGCCAGCTCAGGTTCAATGTGTTGACCGAACCTTTACAGAGTCCTATGACACGCGCTGTCCGATCTTTGTTGCTGTCCAGACCATGGGACACAGCAGGCACGTGCACACATAGACATCAAAGGGGGCTTGAGCACCTGCCCTTTTTATTCCTGGAGAGAAAGTGCCCTTTTTTCTGGGGTGCTTTTTTTTTTTTTTTTTTTTTTTTTTTTTTTTTAAATAATATATATTTCTGTTTGCGCACAGCTTCCCTGTCAAACAAATATATTTATTGAAGAATAGTATATCTAAATATCAGGTCAGGAGTTCTGAAGCGCTCCCTCTCCCTCTCCCCCGATTGTTAAAGAAAATAGTACGCTCCGTCTCTACGGTTAGAATCCTGTGAGTCCATAGCAACGCTCTGTTTTTCATGGCAACAGTCTGTTATACTACGCACAGCGGTCTGTTATCAAGAAATAACAGACCGCATTCTACATTGGAATTCAACCAAGCCATGTAATAAAATAAGTTAGTAATAAAATAAGCATATATCACCACCAGGTGATATGCTTTAGTTTGTTTATCCTATTTACCTGCATTGCCCTGTCAATTAGATGCAAATGTGCGCATTTTAACTAGTTGACGCCTAATTTGCATACAGAACGTCCCCAGTTAATGACTTACATCAAGAGTCTTTCCCCCTGAAATTTAGAAATCTAAATTGGTGAATTTAGAAGAAATCTACAGATGCAAACAGATGGAGGATACACTCTAAAAAATGTAGTAAATCTGAGTAACTGCATCTGGTACATTAATAAATAAAACTGAGTAGAAATAAGTTAACATCAAACATTAAAAATAACAATATTTATAAATAAACTTTTTATTTATGAGTAATTTAACTTTTTTTATTTCCTCTAAACCTTTATAAAATAGTATTCCATACAACCACAAATACATACATGACATTGACTTTTATTGAATTTTTACTCAATTATTTTGGTAAGTTTAATTTTAAAGTGTTATGTATTCTGATAACACCAAACTAATTAAAACGATGTAGTGCCTTGTGCAAAAATAAACAAATTAGTAAAACACACCCCTCTGCTTGATGCAGTTATTTAGGTTATTCTAAATATGAAGAGTTCAGATGAAAAAGCCTCTAAGTGCCATCTGAAATTTCCTTCTATAATGATCATTTTTATCAAGCTTGTATGTTTATGTTCACTTATTTCACATTACTGGCAATGAAAATTACCTATTAATTGTCATTTAAGTTAAATTACTGAACTTAAATATACGAGCTTGAAAAAAAATGCTCATTTTAGACGAAAATTTCAGATGGCACTTAAAGGCTTTTGCATCTGAACTCTTCATATAGCCTATACTTGAAACTAGTAGCATAGAAAATGTTTTCAAAACATGCACATTGTGGAATGGTTTCCTTTGCTGCTCTATAAACCTAGTGAATACTAAGGAGACCATGGTTTCTGTGTGAACTGATTATTTTGTAGACATCTTTTGAAAATGAAACAATTGCGTGAGTTTGAGGAAGATAAAATTAATTAACTTTTTAATTTTTTTTTTAAAGGAAGTCAGAGTTGCGTTAATATATATACTTTTTTGTAAAAAAAAAAAAAAAAAAAAAAAAACTTAATTATGAGAAGTGCCCTTTATTTCACTTGAGCCCCTGCCCCTCAAAATGTCTGTGCACGTCCCTGGGACACAGCGAGATGGAGGTTGTGACCAAAGCAATTGAGCCATGGCCAGCCAAGATCCCTTATTGCAGCAACAATGTTAGCACCATTATCTGTAGTGATGCAAACTAGTTTGTGCTCATCCAGTCCCCAGTCTGCTACAGCAGACTTCAGGTTTTCTCCAAGGGTGTCAACAGTATGGTTATCTGGGACATACCTGGTCTCTAAACACTTGGAGTGCAGGCTCCAGTCAGCACTTGTATATTGTATAGTCAAGCTCATATAGGGGGTCATGTTTGAACTTGACCACATATCCATAGTGGCAGAGAAAAATTGGATGTCTTTGATCTCCTTTAGTATGTCATCTTAATCCTGTTGTACAGTTGTGGAATTGCCGTTTGTGACACGTATGTTCTCCCAGGCAATTCATACTGGCTGTCAAATGTTTGCAGCAATACTAAAGGGCAGCATCTCTTTAATAAAAATTAAGCGAACTACACTGTCGGTGAGTGCACACCATTTTGCACTGTCCTGTTGTACTTTGTTTGTCGACTAAACGCCCCAGTTATGGTGCACTGTCGGGAAGACGAAGACTGTTGTGGTTTTTTTTTTTTCAGCTGGGAAAACTGCAACGGATGATTGTGTTTTAGGTGCATGTGCATGTTTGTTGTGTTACCGCTTTTAGTCGCTACTGTTTTACAACAAATGCGACATACCGGCTCGCTCAGGTTAAGTGGTTCACCACGGTCATTCGGTTTGAATCCGAAGTGCTCCCACACTGCAGCTGTTGCGTTTGGCTTTGAAACCAATTCCATGTCACAACTTGCGTCTCGTCTTCTCGCTCTTCTCGGCAGTCGCCTCAAGCACTCCCGCCGTCCCACACAAAGTCCATGTGACTGACAAGTGCCGCCTCCCCACACAAAAGACAATGCAACTGACAAGAGGGTTCACTTTTCCTACGCTAAGGAAACGAGAGTTGTCATTCAGTCTGTTTGGTAGAGATAGAGAGACGAGGATAACAAACAAGCATGCAAATGAAATTATCGCAGCCGGAAAAATTATCGAGATAATTTTTTTTATCGTGCGATTGATTTATCGACTATCGCGACAGGCCTATTCACAGCATTACATGGTTGTTATTATTATCATTCACAATAACCCTTAAATTAATGAAAACAGAAGGGCTTTTATACCGCTGCAAAAAACTTTTCCCCCATAAAATATGTAGAAAATGTGAAAATAATGATAAGAATGTATACACTTGCAAAATAAATGCAGTTTTCATTTTCCCTCGCTCACACACTCAGAGCCGTCTCTAACAGCTTGCAAGTACCAAATTGAGTTATTATAAAACGGATTAGTTAATTATAATTGGTTGAGCCACGTTCTAAGCCGTTGTAAATTAATCACAAGCATATACATCATTACATTAGTAAAGCAACCTTTCCGCTTCTGAAGAACTATACTGCTTGGCGGAAGAATTATATTTTTTATCAATAGCATTAGGCTATATTTTATTTTATGAAAGCTTGCCAGGTATGTGAAATAACCGTTTTATAAAAGCAATAAGCCCGTGAAGCCATGGTTTACAGTGAATTTAGAACACAGAGAAAATCACTCTCTGGTCTTGACTGAGTAACTTTTTCAACTTTAATTGTAAGGATTAATCTGTATTTATTTATAGAGTATTCCAGTGTTATTTTATATTTGATTTCTTTATTCATTTTCTGTAGTATTTCTGTACCTGAAAAACTTACAGCACTGTTTATTTCATTTGTTTCTTTATTTATATGGATTGTATTTACAGTGAGGAAAATAAGTATTTGAACACCCTGCTATTTTGCAAGTTCTCCCACTTAGAAATCATGGAGAGGTCTGAAATTGTCATCGTAGGTGCATGTCCACTGTGAGAGACATAATCTAAAAAAAAAAAAAATCCAGAAATCACAATGTATGATTTTTTAACTATTTATTTGTATGATACAGCTGCAAATAAGTATTTGAACACCTGAGAAAATCAATGTTAATATTTGGTACAGTAGCCTTTGTTTGCAATTACAGAGGTCAAATGTTTCCTGTAGTTTTTCACCAGGTTTGCACACACTGCAGGAGGGATTTTGGCCCAGTCCTCCACACAGATCTTCTCTAGATCAGTCAGGTTTCTGGGCTGTCGCTGAGAATCACGGAGTTTGAGCTCCCTCCAAAGATTCTCTATTGGGTTTAGGTCTGGAGACTGGCTAGGCCACGCCAGAACCTTGATATGCTTCTTACAGAGCCACTCCTTGGTTATCCTGGCTGTGTGCTTCGGGTCATTGTCATGTTGGAAGACCCAGCCTCGACCCATCTTCAATGCTCTAACTGAGGGAAGGAGGTTGTTCCCCAAAATCTCGCAATACATGGCCCCGGTCATCCTCTTCTTAATACAGTGCAGTCGCCCTGTCCCATGTGCAGAAAAACAACCCCAAAGCATGATGCAACCACCCCCATGCTTCACAGTAGGGATGGTGTTCTTGGGATGGTACTCATCATTCTTCTTCCTCCAAACCCGTTTAGTGGAATTATGACCAAAAAGTTCTATTTTGGTCTCATCTGACCACATGACTTTCTCCCATGACTCCTCTGGATCATCCAAATGGTCATTGGCAAACTTAAGACGGGCCTTGACATGTGCTGGTTTAAGCAGGGGAACCTTCCGTGCCATGCATGATTTCAAACCATGACGTCTTATTGTATCACCAACAGTAACCTTGGAAACGGTGGTCCCAGCTCTTTTCAGGTCATTGACCAGCTCCTCCCGTGTAGTTCTGGGCTGATTTCTCACCTTTCTTAGGATCATTGAGACCCCACGAGGTGAGATCTTGCATGGAGCCCCAGTCCGAGGGAGATTGACAGTCATGTTTAGCTTCTTCCATTTTCTAATGATTGCTCCAACAGTGGATCTTTTTTCACCAAGCTGCTTGGCAATTTCCCTGTAGCCTTTTCCAGCCTTGTGGAGGTGTACAATTTTGTCTCTAGTGTCTTTGGACAGCTCTTTGGTCTTGGCAATGTTAGTAGTTGGATTCTAACTGATTGTATGGGGTGGACAGGTGTCTTTATGCAGCTAATGACCTCAAACAGGTGCATCTAATTTAGGATAATAAATGGAGTGGAGGTGGACATTTTAAAGGCAGACTAACAGGTCTTTGAGGGTCAGAATTCTAGCTGATAGACAGGTGTTCAAATACTTATTTGCAGCTGTATCATACAAATAAATAGTTAAAATCATATATTGTGATTTCTGGATTTTTTTTTTTTTTAGATTATGTCTCTCACAGTGGACATGCACCTACGATGACAATTTCAGACCCCTCCATGATTTCCAAGTGGGAGAACTTGCAAAATAGCAGGGTGTTCAAATACTTAATTTCCTCACTGTATATGTGCTATTGGTTGTAATTAGTTCATATTTTATTTATAGTTCATATTTGTATAATTCAATTCAAAGTTTGAAATCAAGCTTTCTTGTACTGTGTGTAAGCTATTGCAACAAAATGACTTCATGCCATCATCTAGAGTTGTGCGCTTTTACATTTTTGTATATTCCTAACAATATAAATATGAATCAACACAATTCTATAAATTGTAAAAACATAAATACTTTGTGTGAGGAAACTGAGTGAGATAATTAAAAAAATGTTTAACAGATGTACTACACATCGCACACTCCTCCTATTGAGTTCTTTGATATGTCCCATCATAACTTCATGTTTCAATCAGAAATGCATAAACGCGTAGATGAAAACTGCGCCTATCAAGCCAATCCACAGGACTTGAAGAACAAATTAATAGCACCATGCAGATTGTTAACAATCCACATTTCCTGTTTTCGCTTTTACTGTCAATCATTGATTTGTGCTTCAGGCCAGTTGTACACTGTTAAATTTTGTGCTGTGCTTTAGGTATCAAATGGTCTGAAGAAGCCATGGGAAGCTGTTTTAGCTGTCCAGATAAAGAATCAATCCCTGACAATCACCAGAGTAAATTTAAGGTCAGTATCTTTCAGCATACTTGCATTACATTATAATGATCTTGTTTGTGGTGGGTTGGCTTTGTTTGCTGAGTCCATTTGGTTTTGTTGAGTTTGGTTTGGTTTGGTTGGGTGTGTTCAGGTGGTGAATGTGGATGATGACGGGAATGAGCTGGGAGCAGGAATCATGGAGCTGACGGAGGATGAGCTGGTCCTACGCACACGGAAATGTGATGCTGTCAAGTGGCCTTACCTGTGCCTGCGTCGCTACGGCTACGATTCAAATCTCTTCTCATTTGAGAGTGGCCGTCGTTGTCAGACAGGTCAAGGTAAAATTAAAATCTCCCATACCATACACTCTGGCACATCATACTTAAAATTACAAGTTTTTAAGAAATATATATTGTGAGACTTGGAAATAATTGGTACAGACGTTTCAGCCATTTGAAGGCATCCAAATTGAGGTCTGATCACCAGCTCTTTGCACAGTTTATTAATATACGACTGTTAACATTTGAACCCATGCTTTCAAAAGGATGAGCTTGAGAGCGTTTGCATGCTTGATCAGGTAAGTCCGACTTGATGTGCTCCCAACATTTAGATTCAACACTGCAGCCTCTTGCAGGATTAGCAAATGTTGGCTTTCCTGATAAGTATCAGAATAATGCTACATGTTTTGTGTTGTGTTTGTTTGTCCATCATAAGGTGTATTAGAGCTGCACGATTCGGGATACATTTTTTAGTTTCAAACATAGATCATGAATCTCCCACGATTCTGAACAATCAACTAAACAAAATAACCAGGGATGTGATTCTTTCGGATTAATCCGGAATTCTGGTTATATCAGGCTAAAATTATGACCCACGTGAATCATGCAGATCAGTAATAAAAAAAATGGAGGGGGGAGGATGGGTTGGGGTTCACTGTCCGCAACACAGTAGAAAGCCAAGTGTGCACTGGTGGTCAGATGCTGGTCAACATCACAAGACTGTGACCAGTGAGTAAAAGTGCAGTGTTGTCAGCTTCTGTGATTTTAATGGGAGTTTTGTGAGAACTCGCACTTGACCCAAGTTATGGACAGCAATCACTCCTGGCACTGCCTATCTATTGCACGAGTTCATGCTTTTATTTCAAGCTTATCATGCTGATAAGATTATGTGTAGTCTTCATTTTCTAAAGCATAAAAATCATTAATATAATTCAAAAATTGTTTATATATATATATATATATATATATATATATATATATATATATATATATATATATATATATATATATATATATATATATATTATATATGTGTGTGTAACACAGAAATAATGATAATGTGTGGTTGAAAACAATGTGTTTTTTTTATACCATACCTATATAAGTTACTGCTCTCTCTTGGTCATTGGCAGCGCCAATGCAAATTTGAATGTTCCGGTGTGATTTTGTCAAAAGTTTAATAGACATTGGTTAATTGTTGTCATTTATAAATGAGATTGCCTGGGTGTTTGAATCGAGATTGCGGTCTTTTAGCGATTAATCGTGCAGCTCTAAGGTGTATGTATTAGAATATTGTTTTATTATGCCACCATGTATGCAACAGTTTGTGTCCACTTTTGGTCTTTTTTTGGTAATCTGTTACAGCAGCACAGCAAGTGTTTTTAACCGTTTGTGTTCACAATCTGCAGGGATATTTGCCTTCAAGTGTTCACGTGCTGAAGAGATTTTCAACATGCTGCAGGACATCATGCATAATAACAGCATCAGCGTAGTAGAGGAGCCGGTGTTTGAGCCCACCCTCACACAAGCTGAACCAGACCTTCCTCTCACACCACACACACCAACCAGTATGTCTGCACTTCATTCATTCATCAACATTTAATCAGAGCTCTGAACAGAAACGTGACTTTGTACAGCTCCACCACCTGACCTAAGTTCTATAAAACACTCAAAACAGGTTTGGTTCTCCAGACTTGGGTTTGGATGTTAAACTAAATATTAGACCTGCACGATTCTGGATAAATTGACAGTCACGATTCTTTCGTTTAAAACAGAGATCATGATTCTGAACAAACAAAACAAAATAACGTAGTTATTTTACATAGTTAACGTAGAGGTTCTAACAAAATGTTAATTGCTGCTGTCTGTTTAAAAAATATTTAATTAAATCGAATTCATTTATTTATTTTTTAAATCGGTTTGATTGATTCAACGACTCACTCATAAAGACTTCACTTTTTTCTTTTCTGAATGAATCAGTGTTTTTGAACATCTTTTGAATGAATGATTCAATGACAAATTATTTTTCAAATACAAGCCACCTTCTGGCATAACGATGTAATTGATGATACAATCTTTATTTTAAGTGTTATGTTACTTTCACAAGGTGATTGACTCTATTTTGATAACTACCATAGACATTAGTGTTTATATTCGAACTATAAACCTTTATACCAGTACTTAATAATTAGAATTATTGTAAGACATAAATAATGATACTCTGTGATTGAAAGACTGTTTGTGAAACTGTTTCATATCTGTACATGTCAAAATGTTTAATAGATATCTAACTAAATCGTTGTCATTTAGAATCAAGATCGTATGGGTATTTGAGTCAAGATCTCAATCTTTAAACGATTAATGTATAGCTCTATTAAATACAGAAAAATCTTTTCAAAATATTGCCAAGATCTTGAAGAGTAGCAATAGTTATTTTAGGAGCTGGTCTTTTCTATAACTTACTGGGTGAATCTCATCAAACTTTTGTAGCTCTAAAAATATAAAAAAAGAAAAGTATATTTTACTTAGAAGTATTTTTAAAGGGGCATTCCACCCATTTGAACATTGTTTTTTATTTAAAGTGGGTCATATATGTAGTCGAAATGTAAAATAAATTTTGAATTTGGTGCCTTCGTGACCAAGGAAAGACAAAAAATAACTTCAGGACGCATTTGTATGAAAGACAACAACTCCCACAATGCACCACATTGCACAGCTCCGCAAGCCACTCCCACTAATCCAGAAAGCGCATATCTGCCTATAAGAGAAATCACTCTTCCGTCTACAAGGCTAGCTACCACCAGAGCTTGAAATTCATTTCACATTCACACAAAATGTCTAGTTAGTTGGCGAACTCATTAGTGCATTACTCCTCGTTTGTATTTCTTTCGAAAAGATGAATTATTGCATGGTACCTGGATGTTCAGTCAGAACATATGCGGTGCGAAACTAGGATAGTTCTCAACACATACGTCCGTGTCCTCGTCTGATTCAGAGATTTCGTCCAGGAGAAATTGTCATCGTTGAAATTCTTTGCCGCAGACGGACTCTATCTCTGTGTTCGTAGCGGTTCGTAGTTGCATAGTGAGATCACCGGCGCCACCAGTCCGCCCTAACTCGAGCCAGTCCGGGCTCCTCGTCCGCGGCAGGCAGGTCTTCTGCCTCGGCTGCTCTTCGCTATAATGCGGCTTGTAAAGGTAGCCACAAACACCTTATTCAAGCATCAAACTTCCGAAATCCTCTTCTTCTATATCATATTGAGTACTCTCCTCCGCTATTGTCATAACTGTACATCTGTCTCCACAGCGCCTGTTAGCTTAGCTTCAAACAAGATGGAGGATATTGCTTTCAGTTTCAGAGAGTAAAGTCCCACCCACTGATCTGTAATAGGTCTGTAGCGTGAGCGGGTCCCGCCCCCTGGGAAAGATGAGGAACGAGTGTCTGTAGTCTCAACAGAAATCCCCCCCTCTTACACTTCCTCCTACAATGACGCAAAATGACGATTTTTGCGTCATTGTAGGAGGAAGTGTAAGAGGTAAATAACGTATTTCTCCCGTCTCAGGGGAAAATGAGAGAGTGTTGCATGACCATTCAATAGTATGTCTGGGTTTCTAACAATGCAAAGCTTAATGCAAATGGGTGGAGTGTCCCTTTAAGACCGTTAAGATTTCTGCATTGTGACATTCCAATTCTCATTATCATAATGTAAAATAAATTTCATTACAGCAACAAAAAAATATTTAAATTGTAAAGTACTGTATACCATGGTATTTTTATGTATTGTTTAATTTATAATTATTTGCATAGATGCAAAAATATTGTAATGCAGGAATGAAAGATGATCAGCTGATTAGTAGAGCACTCCATGATCGGATCACAAATGGACGACACTAAATACAGGTGTAAATGGGGTTTACAACGTTTTGAGCTAGTTCACTTTCCACCACTTCCAGAGGTAGACGAAAACACATTCAACCGGATTGCTTCAGGTGTTAGGAAACCGCCTGCTTAATGCGTAAACATAACGGGAAGCAGCTAGCCAGACTGGATGTAAACTGTCGGCTGGAGTTCCAAGTTTGGTTTGAAGACGTACCAAGCACAATGTTCTCTCAGCATTCCTGATTTATAACACAAACTAACAGCGTTCGGCGTGAATTTGCTGCTATCAGAGGAGAAACGAAAGCTGCTGCTCTCTGTATGTTTTTCCGTCGTCTCCGTGTGCGTTCATATGTAAAAAAATAAAATAAAAGAAAGATCCCATACATTTAGCCGCCCATAGACCCTCCCCTCGAAGAAATCAGGACAGAAGTGGTTGAAAGTGGACAAAAGAGACGGATTAAAACTCCAGGTGTAAACAGGAATGTGTCTCCCTCGTCCACTTGTGATCTGATCGACCAAAACGCATATTAATACCAGGTGTAAAAACAGGGCCTGTGATCTGAGCTGGGTGTGTCCAATAAGGGAAAAATCCTAAATGTACAGTGCTGGAAGGCTCCAGGAACTAAACAGTTTGAAAACTTTTGCATTATGGTGATGACAAATAAGCATATTTTCCACCCAAATTCAGAGTTAGTGTTGATTCATTTGTTCAATACCTGCGTAAAGTACATCAATTATGAAATGAGTTCAATTCAGCTATAAAGCAGCTCTGCAGAAATCAGTGGTGTCATCATCCAGCTAAGTTGAGTTCTCATCCAATGGTGTCAATGCTTTTAAATCAGTAATATTACTGAATATTAAGTGTCCTCAGCTAATAAGTGTCTCGTCAACTAATCTTTAGTTGACCAGGGGGCAGCCCTACTTAAATTATCAAACACTACACTATACATTATAATTATAATCTCAGTATAACCCCAACTCATGAATAAGCCTTTTCACTCTGACCAATGAACTCTTCTTTATGAAACTCATAGGCGTGTGTTGCCCAGCTGTCAGACCTCCTAAAACATCTGTTGATGTTGCTTTATCAGAACCATCTATAGTGTTAGTGATATCATGTCTAATAAACCTTTATTTTAGTTAGTTATTTTTATTTAAATTTATTTTCAGTTTTAGTTGATGCTGAATGTTGCAGATGTATTTAGAGACTTTAGCATTATGTATGTGTATAAAAATTTACTGATGACTTTCAGTGGTGTGAGTGGAAGTCAATGAACTGCACTGCAAATAAGATCTGGTTACTTGTATGTCAAATGCAGTGTTTAATTGTAAGTAGAATCATATACAAAAATGTAAATAAATGTATATAGATAATACCTTATTTATTTTTTGCTTGTTTGTTTGATTGTTTGCTTTAGCTCCTGGCATCATTATCCCCACCTTACCAAATGGCAGCTTACGGTATCCCTCATTGGGCGACGCGTCTTCTCACCCCTCTAGTAGGCATCCATCTGTGGGGAGCACATGCCTTCCCTCACTGGGCGAGGAGTCCACGCACCCTCTCTTAGCTGCGGAAGAGGCTGTAAGGGTAGGTGGAAATGGAATATCTAGAGGCAGCAGATTATTTTTCATCAATAACTTGGAAAATTTAATTATTAACAAAACATAGTGGATGTTTTTTAATGAATAATGTTTTATTTCCTTTTGCCTTTTTAAGACCTAACCAGTCCCCTATTCACAATGACAGTGATTTAAAGGGGATAGTTCACCCAAAAATAAAAATTCTGTCATTAATTACTCCCTCATGTCGTTCCAAACCCGTAAGACCTTCGCAACACAAATTAAGATATTTTTGATAAAATCCGATGGCTAAGGGGGGGACTCCATTGATAGCTATTTATTTAACACTTAAAAAGCGCCGGAAAGTTATGAAAGACATTGTTAAAAATATTCCATGTGACTGCAGTGGTTCAACCTTAATTTTATAAAGCGAGGAGAAAAAAACTAAATAACAACTTTATTCAACAATTTCTTCTCTTCCGGATCTGTCTCGCGCGTTCACGAGAGCAGCACGACGCATGCGAAACGTCAATGGTCGAGTCCAATCCAGACACGGTGTAATTATTTAAGTTTGATCCACCAAGTATATATCACTAACAAAGCCTAGCAACTAGCTTAGGACATGCTAAGCAGATAGCTTAGGACATGTTAACAGCATACTAAAACATGCTAACAAAATGCAAAATAATGCGAGCAACGTGTTAATTCATGTTAGTAATCTGTTAAACCACTAGCAACATGTTATTTAAAGGTGGTATCAGCGATTTCAGGCCCAAACATAAATGATCACATTCATCTAATATTTCGCTAGCTGCACGCCCCATAAGCATGCTGTCAAAAAAACGCGTCTCTCTAGGTAGCCTAGGCTCTGAGATCTGCACACAAAAACAGCTGTTTTCAGTCTGTTTGGCCAAACAATCAAAACCCAAACAGATAGTGTTCCAACCAATCACCGACAGGGGCGGGTGTTGTGAGATTTTCGCGTGCAGCCGTCATATAGGCAGCCGTGCACGAGCGCAAAACCTCACAACACCCGCCCCTGTCGATGATTGGTTGGAACACTATTTATTTTGGTTTTGAGTGATGTTGATACCAACTGTTTTTGTGTGCAGATCTCTGAGCCTAGGCTACCTAGAGAGACGCGTTTTTTTGACAGCATGCTTATGGGGCGTGCAGCTAGCGAAATATTAGATGAATGTGATCATTTATGTTTGGGCCTGAAATCGCTGATACCACCTTTAACAGGGCTCTCAAGTCTCACGCATTGGGCGTGAGACACACGCAATTCAACCAGTTCACACGCTCACACGCCACACCGTGTATTTCTCACGCTGAAAAGGCAATGCCAACCAAGTTGTCCTGCGAGCTTTATATATAACGTTGTATACGAGGCGCGGGCACACAAAGTGAAGTTTCCTGCCGCCAGCACGTATCTCGGCCAGATTGCGTTCGTTACAAGGCAACACAGATGCGCGAACACACGGAAGTTGACGGAACATTCTCGGCCACCGTACGTTCGTTACTAGGTAACCAACAACATCGCGTGAACACACGTCGTGATGGAGAAGGTAAGTTGGAAGAAAGCTCGTCTAACATTTTTAGGCTAGAACATTTAATATATAACCCATCGTATACATTATTATTGATGCAGTCAAAAACTCTACAACTACTCTGCAACCAGGCCAGAAGCTTTGGCTCAGTTTGGCTAGCATACGTTTTCTTAAACTAAGGGAATGTTAGTGGGTATGGGAAGGAATGAAGATGTATTTCTTAATTTTATTTTAAATACATTTAAATTTGTTTATTTTATTTTAAATTCTATATTATACTGTATTAATAGTCTTTCTAGTTACATTAAGGCTATGTAAAGCAGAGTGATCTGGGTAATATTTTATATCCTGTCAAAACATACATTAATCATTGCCATTGCATTTGTATTTTTCAAACACAAAACACATTTCATAAGCTGGAGTGTGTACTCTTGTGTACACACACACACACACACACACACACACACACACCTTAATAATACTCTAATATGTCATTTGTTCACAATGTCCCATGCACCACACAATAAATAATTATACCATTTTGACTAGACATTCAAAATGCAAAAAGATTTGTTTTTCCAAACAGTTTGGAGCAATTTGTTATATTTTTGTAATTTTTGTAACTTATTTGTAATTTTGAAATATAACATTAAAGAGTATATTTGATGTGATGAATTGCTCTGTCATTTATCAGATTTACCAATTGTTATAATTTCAATTTGGGCTGGTTAATTATGAACAATGGGTAAAATTGGGGGGCGGGGACATATGGGGGCGTGGCTTCATTAGGGCTCCTCCCCTAACCGCATGTCATCTCACTCCAAGCTTTTGGTAAAACTTGAGAGCCCTGCTTTAATGTTAGCAAATCTTGCTAGCAGCATGTTAACTCATAGTAATAACATATTAGAAAATGTTAAAAACATGTTTGGATGTTACAACAATGCTATTAAAATGTTCATTCATTCTAGCAACATAATAAAGCATGTCAGCAATTTGTTAAAACATGTTAGCAACATGCTAAATCATGTTAGCAATGTGTTAAAACGTTACAAGCTTGTTTATTTGTTAGCAAAATGCTAAAACAATCAAGCTGCATGTTAAATCACGTTATCAGTGTGTTAAAACATGTTAACAACATTCTGATTCATGCTAGCAAAGAATCAGCAATGAACTCATCCTAGCAACATGTTAAATCATGTTAGCAATGTGCTAAACCATGTAGAGTGCAAAACAGGAGTGTGCTTATTTATGAAACATGCTAACAACAAATGTTAATTCGTTAATGTGTTAAAACATGCTAGCAACATGCTAATTCATGCTAGTAACCTGTTAAAGTGCTTGCAACATGCTAATTCACACCAGCAGTGAATTAAAAATGCAACAAACATGTTATCTAAATATAAAATAATGCTAGACACATGCTAACAACATGATAAATCATGCAAGGAGGCATTTAAAACTAGAAATTTCAGACAAGGCTTTGTCAAGCCAATATAAAAGTTTTGTCCCAACCAACTTTTCTTTCTAGTTCCTACTATTCTGCCATGGTGTGACTTGTGAACACCCCCTTATTGCACCTTACATTTAAGTACTTTCACGCACCACTTGCTAATTTTACAATAATTATTTGGTAACACTTTAAAATAAGGTTCATTAGTTAACTACATTAGTTAGCCTAACATTAACTAATAATGAACTGCACTTATACAGCATTTGTTCATCTTTGTTAATGTTAATTTCAACATTTACTAATACTTTATTAAAATCTTGTTAACATTAGTTAATGGACTAACATGAACAAACAATGAACAGCTTTATTTGTATTAACTAACATTAACAAAGATGAACAAAAACAGTAGTAAATGTATTGCTCATTGTTAGTTCATGTTAGTTAATACATTTACTAATGTTTAATAAAGGAACGTTATTGTAAAGTGTTACCAATTTTTTTTTTTTTATATAATTGTAGTCTATTCAGGGTTTGAAAAAATGGTCTTAGGTTGTGGTAGACGAACATGGTCATCCCCCCACACTATACAAAGTACCCTACCCATGTGAACGGCGAGCCCAGTACTGACAATAAATCCAAAATAAATGCAAAGTTTTTTATGTTAACTCATATCATCCTATTCAGGAATTAAAAGATAATCATTATCAGGACAGATCATAAAACAAATGTAACTGATTTGAAAAGTGAACAAGAAAGTGGTGGTGTCCCCGACTAAGGGGTCTTTAACATTTTAAAGACACGATGTACTGAATATCATATAAAGATATAGAAGAAAATTTATAAAAACATTTTGGATCCATAAAACTAAGAAATAACAGATAACTGCAGACAGAATTTGCATTTCACATGTCGACAAATCAAATTAAATTGGCTAAATTGCCTGTGTACAGCGCAACATCGATGCACCGAAAAACAATCAAAAATGAATTACAACAGAATATTCCTTTATAATAAATAAAAATAAGAAACTAAATAAGTCAGAATCAAGTCACAAGGTGCAAAACAAATGTCTGCAAAATGCCTAAAGTGCAGGGGAACATCTATTCAAAACACAAGCCTCAAAAAGTTAAATTAGATAACACTGAGTGATCAATAAATAAAATAAGAATAAAGAAATGATTAAAAATAACGAAAGCATAGCCAGAATTGTTAGCTTTCTTTTTAACTGCAGAGACGCGGCCAACCTGGAGTGGCAGTCTTTTTAGCTAAACAAACATGTTCACAGCATCCAAAAATCAAATTAAAACTGGCTGAAATATTTTTAAATCACGTGTACCCTTCCTGGGGTGCGTTTCCCGTACAACGACGTAATTTAACTACCGTAGTACGACGTATCGTTGGAGAAATCAACTTGCTAGTCACGACTGTTTCCTGAAACCATATTGTCGCAAAGTGGTTGTTCAACCACTTTGGTTTATGTCGTCACGCAGGTGGTGGAGTAATAACTTATTTTAATGAAACTGTTTGAGATCGAATAGATGTATAGAACGCTAGATGTTTTGGTATAAATTACAGACAGGGCATCTGAGGACTATTTCTAATTTTTCTCAGTTATTTTGCTTTATTTCCAGATTCAATCATAGGCTCGTTCTTACATAGTAGAGCACGTTCGCACATGCGCACTCTTCAAAAATGAAGCTTTGAACCGGCAGTAGTGTGATCATGGTTTTCCTGTTGCCTTGGAGAATATCCTTTCTGATGGTGTGCATCCACACTTTAGGTTTTCTTATCCCAGACATTGTTAAAGATTTAAATCCCTGCCGCCAAGATGCTCCTCTGTCGATCATGGAAAGTGAAACTTAAATCTGTCACAGGGGTGGTTGGATTTATTCACGCACGTTAAAAATATTTATTTCTTTTCACATTTTTATTTACAGCATTATCATAATAGGCTGTATATTAACTTATTGACAGAAAACCGGTTGTTGGATGTGAAATCAGCCATTGAGCACCCCCATATAGCCAAAATGGCATGATCCTCGTTTCATAACACATCTGCGAAGATTCGACTGTGAGATTGGTAGTCGAATCAGGCTCCTCCTGTTGAAGCATCGAATCTTCGACTATTCGTGGTCACCCCTACAACAAAGTAGCACATTACATATTATGTATAAAAAGTGCTGTCTATTGTTTTGCATTTACACTCCAAGACTTAATGCACAGATCATTTGACATACAGTATCAGATTGTTTTGTTCTGTCCATTACTATGGTTATCATTGTCAATCAGATTAAGTCACGCATTTAAATACGGTTGTTAATCCAGAAACTATGCAATGTGTAGTTAGCAGCTTAAAAAAATATATATTATATACAGAAAGCGAGCAAAGATCTCTGCCAATATAATCACTGAAGATATCAATTAAGTTGCGCAATGAATCTCTTATTGACGTTTAAACTTTGTTGGTTATAATGAAAGGATTTGCGAGTGTGCAGAATGGTGTTGAGCGGATTCTGACTAACTTCAACCCTATTCGGACGGGACTAGTTTTCTAAACGACGTTTGAGTTTAAAAAAAATGTATCTCTCGGCGTCTGTGATTTCATGTACAGATTCGGATGGGAATAACTTCTCCGCTTTTATTACAGAGGTGGGAGTGTGTTTTCTAGATGTTACAGAAGGTCATGTGCTGTGCTTAAGTGCATTATGACGTATATGTCTTTTAATTTATTATTATAATTTTAATTGATTATATAAACCTTATTTGAGTAAAATTTTAGTTTATAGAAGTGGCTGTTCTAAATAAACTAAAAAGACTGCCACTCCAGGTTGGCGTTTGTCTCTGCAGTTAAAAAGAAAGCTAACAATTCTGGCTATACTTTCGTTATTTTTAATCATTTCTTTATTCTTATAGTAAGTGAGCAGCGAAATCTAGACAAACATCTTATTCTTATCTGACACTGATATTAAAATGGATAGTCTTCGCAGTTTTTTTTTTTTTTGCGATTTGGCTCTATTTACTAATTTTATTTTTCCTGGGATATTATCCATTTTAAAATGAAATGAAAGCATGTTGATGATTGGTTTGAAACTGGTAGCTCAGGTAGGTCAAAAAACACATGAAGGGAAGCCTTAGGATAATACAACATTAGCATTCGTACGGGATAAGCATTACCTGAGGTCATTTTTCAGGACCTTTTTACAGAAGGTAAAAGTCGCTGTAATCTTTACTGACATTGTCCGTAATGATTACTGAGATAGAGACACATTCGGACGGGACTAAAATCACTGAGACGCACTGGTAATCATTGGTAATAATTACTTTACCCCACCTCTCCATGTAAAACTAATCCCGTCCGAACAGGGCTATAAACACATCTGATTGGCCATTGCATTCACACGCTCAACAGATATGTCTGTGATTGCCTATATTTCTTCAATTGCATCAAAAGCACGTTGTTAATGGAAAACTTTGGCGTTCTTCACAGAGCGTTTACACAAACACTCACGGGAGCAATTTAAAGCAGCCGGTTATCAGCGGGTACCAGTACTGCAGTACGGTAGAGGTCGTCACATAGGGCACGTTGCGATCTGGTCACCCGATTATCATCAAATTTAACAATATTTCATTGGACATTGAATATCTTGTTTCTTTTCCCAAATCTTTACTCACATCTCGCCCATTTTCACAGGGGATTATAAACGTTTCTTCCTTTGGTTCGCTTTTAATTTATCCTACAGCGGGGGGTTCTCTACTTTACCACAGTAAAAATGCGAATATAATAGGCTTGATACTATTTAACACAGTTTGTGCTTGTTATTATGGTAAAGCGCATCAAGTTTATTTATATAGTAAGTTATAGCGCATTTCACACACGCTTGGTGTAGTGGCGATCGTACCACAAAAATAAAAACACTTGAGGGAATTTGAAGTCGTCTCCAACGTGTAATGGTGCAAGAAATCAGATCTGCCATGGCATTCGATTAACACTTTATTTTAGATTAGAATTACTTACAAACACTGCTGCTTGCATTGCTGATGTAAACTTAGCTCGTAAGTATGCAAGCAACATTAAACTTGATGCTAATAGCTGGACATGACAAAATCCATCACGAACATCCACACATGCACGGTTGAAAAACTGTGTGGCTTCCCCAGATCGTAATTCCCTGTCGCTATTCACCTGTGACTTCCTCATATAGCCTCCACAACCACTGTGATGCCCTGCCTATGCCCCCTGGTGCGCAGGTGGAAGAGCGTCACCCCCATCCAACTTACCACCAACAAAAAACATATAACACATCAAAATTGGCTACAACACTTGGGATTTTAGTTTCTCTTTCTCTGGCAGCACAAAATCAAACAGCCTAAATGTCTTGACACTGCGGAAGATAACATTTGCTCTTCAGACCTTTTACAAGAAGTGTCAGTTAGGAGAAAACATGAAGATATTTTTACTTTTATATTTTACTTTCCTGCTCATGTCCCACATCCCTCCCGCAGCCTGCCGTATCCAGATCGGGACCTTCGCCTGGACCCGATGTCAATGCAGTGCTGAAGTGCCAACTAGTCTCTCCCTATGGAGGATCTCTTTACCACTCTACAGATAAAGCGTTGCCGGGAAATTCGTTTCGCGTACCTGCCCCGAAGTGATAAAATAAAATAAAAGTCTGTATCAAATTTATAAGGAAAGACCAGTACTTTGTTTATGCTTGGTCTGTAGGGAATTCCAAACCTGCGCGCACATATATTCAAACGCACATAACTATAGAACCAATTCTTAATGCTCATGTGAACGCCATCAGCGTTTCTCACAGGTTCGCATTTAAAGTCTATGTAGAGAGAATGGTGTCGTCTTAGCGGCCCCTAATTTAATAACAAATGATCGTTGCGACGGAAGCGAATCAATCATAACTAACTTTACCTGGAAAATAACTTTATTAAAGGGATAGTTCACTTTGAAAATAAATTTTGGTATGTTTTAGCTTACCTCAAGGGCATCCAAGATGTAGGTGTCTTTTTTTCCGCAGTAGTTTCAATTTTGATATTTTTAGGTCAAACCGTTCTTGTCTGTCAGTCATTTCATGCAGGTCTACGGTCACTGTCTCAAAGAGCATGCACAAAGTCCAAATTAATACAATTCCCCATCATCCAAATTAAACAATTCCCCATCGTAAGTACACATTGATGGCCTAAGACACGAAACGAGCGGTTTGTGTGAGAAAACGAACAGTATTTATATCGTTGTTAGCTCTTGAACACAGCCGTGTCCAAATGATCTGAGGGCGCGGGCGGGTATAGACATATATACACTAGACGTCGCCTTAGCTACTGCAGTTCATTGGAACGAAACCGTAGCCAAGCGACATCTAGTGTATATATCTATACCCGCCCGCTGGCGGTTATAGATATATACATAGATGTCGCCTTCGCTACTGCAGTTCATTGGAACGAATCCGTAGCCAAGGCGACATCTAGTGTGTATATCTATACCCGCCCGCGCCCTCAGATCATTTGGACGCGGCTGTGTTCAAGAGCTAACAACGATATAATACTGTTTGTTTTCTCACACAAACCGCTCGTTTCGTGTCTTAGGCCATCAATGTGTACTTACGATGGGGAATTGTTTAATTTGGACGATGGGGAATTGTTTTAATTTGGACTTTGTGCATGCTCTTTGAGACAGTGAACGTAGACCTGCATTATATGACTGACAGACAAGAACGGTTTGACCTAAAAATATCAAAATTGAAACTACTGCGGAAACAAAGACACCTACATCTTGGATGCCCTTGAGGTAAGCTAAAACATACCAAAATTTTATTTCAAAGTGAACTATCTCTTTAAAGAACCACTATAAAGCCAAAATAATCTCTGTTACCCTAAATTATACGTTTGTCTCTGTAAAGCTGCTTTGAAACAATCTACATTGTTAAAAGCACTATATAAATGAGGATGACTTGACTTGACTCTCAAAGCACAGAGCGGTAGGCTATATGGTGCATCTTTGTCGGGAAATATATGTCGGGAAATGTTTATAATAATATTTAAAAAATATTGAAATAATATGTAACTTTAATTTTACAGGCTGTTGTGTGGTGTTGGTCCATTACCACCACGGTGGTAAACAACTGCCACAGTCACAGCCCTATAGTCACATTAGATGAGCAAATACATATTTGGCAGGACAAAGATTCATTTTGGCAGCCACCAAAATATTTTCAATGCAGAAAAAGCTCTGCTATTCTTCTAGTACTTCATTAATGATGTATGTATGACATAACACTACAGTTTGCATGTTTGTTCCGATTCCTATTGTAATTGTTATGATCATGTTTCATAAATATTAAAATGGAACACAGTTTTCAAATTAAAAACAAGTTTTTAAGTGTTGATCAGATCATCTAAATGCATTATATCAGTGGTTGTCAATGCTGGTCTTGGGGACCCACTGCTCTGCACATTTTGTATGTCTCTTGATACAATAGTTCAGTTCTTGGAGCTCTCTTCTAATGAGCTGATGATCTGATTCAGGTGTGTTAATGAAGAGAGACAGAATATGTTCAGAGCGGTGAGTCCCCAGGACCAGGATTGAAAACCACTGCATTGTACTGTAAATACCATTCTTTTAAGCTTTTAAGCTACACCTATTTGGTGGAGTGTTTTTAAGGAATTAAGCTGCCACTCCAGTTGGAAGGAGTTAAAACGAAAGTAGTAAAATTATTGGTTAACGACCACAACAAGCTGTTGGTTATTCTTATTAAAGATGCAATCGTCACTAAAGCATGTCTTCTGTTACGTCTCCTCAGGGACACACCTATGTGAACACCTCTGGTCTGTTGGAGCAGCACAGCCCAAGTGTGTCCGATGTTCCTGCAGTGCTGAATGTCCCGTTCCCTGATGGAGAGGAACCCTTCGCTCAAGAGGCTCCTGATCCTGGCCCTCGAGTGCAGCTGGAGCCTGAAGGTGCTCGCTTCGTGCTGGGCCCGACTCCTGTGCAGAGACAGAGGCAGAAAGAGGCACATTTGTCAGGACATCAGTGTGCTGGAGCAGAGGCAGTGGCAAGGAGCTCAAACCAGAACTCAAATGGGAATGTTATTTCACACCCTAAAAACACAATCAGCACAGATGTGATTGACAGCGGTAGATCTGAGGAAATCTCTCCTGAAGTCTCAATCATTCCTGAGAACTTTAATGGTTCTGCCGTAGCTCTCTCTCGCCGTCGGACTCGGCCGCCCCCTCCTCTCACTCCTGAGGCCAACATCAACAACTCAGCCCAGCGGAGAACCGCTTTACTGGACTACGAGAACCTCCCAGCCTTGCCTCCTTTACGAGAACATCCAAAGGGCGGCTCGGAGGATGAGGACGGGGAAGAGGTTTGCTCGTCAACCATCAACGGTTTCCACAACCACCGGCAGTACAGCCCTGACCCCACTCACTACTACATCAACACAGAGAACGTGACCGCACCCCTCAGCGCTCACAAGCTGGAGTCGGCCCGCTGGCGGGACCGCTCGACCCCGACCTTCTTTAGCTTCGACTTCCGCCGCCCCTGTTTAGAGTCCCACAGACTTAACTACATCGAGGTAGAGACTGAGACGGAGAACTCGAGCAACCCTCAGACTCCGAAGACGCCCACGTCCCCCCTGCCCCAGACGCCCACCCGCAGGACAGAGCTGTATGCGGTCATTGACGTGGAGCGCACAGCTGCCATGTCGAGCCTGCAGAAAGCACTGCCCCGTTACGATGGGACCTCCAGGAAAACGCGCCATAACAGTGTTGATCTGCCCATGTGACCTATCCCTGGGACTGCTGGAAGACACTCCTGTTTGTTTCTAAAACTTTCCCAATTTATTCCAAAGGCAGGTGGGCTTAATATCACAAATGTTGTATTGTTTGTAACACTTGTAGGGATTTCATGTAGTTAAAAGAGTGTCACTCTGTCTCATGTTGGCTTGAGAAAATTAACAGAGGAGCTCACCATATACCTTCATTTTATTCCTATGGTAATATACTACTACTTTTCTTACACTCGTTTTTCAGTGCCTGTTTATTTTGTTTTATTATGTTAATAACAAGGTTGGACAACATTCCACAGGTCCATTCCATACGGTACAAATCAGTATTACTGATCATATGTTTGTTTTTTCCTTTATTTACCCTTTATAAAGTGACTAAGATGTTTTAAAATCTGTATCTAAAGATAACTTCACACACTACATTTTGAATTTTTGGCTTCGTATAGTAGATTTCAATACTTGGCACAATAAAAGTCTATTTTGTTTGATTGAGGTTTTTAGTTTGAAGCTGTACACTAATATAATACATGCACTGTGGCCCCTTACACCTGCCATAAACATGCCTTTCATATCCAGATATTATCTGCTTACTGTTTTGCTGAATTGCATTTCTGTGTCTTTAGTGTGATCAGATGGAGATTCTATTATAATTATCCATGAAAAATTGAAAACATCACTTACATACTATCAAAAGAAGTGTAATTTCATCAAATTTTACATTGACATTACATTTTTTCTGATTTTGAAAAGGGTACTTTTAGAAGATACTGACTCTGCTAGAGGAGTTCATACTCAATTCAATTTCAATTGACAGAATGGAGAAAAAACCTTGTGAGAAACCAGACTCAGTCGGGGGGGCCATCTCTCCTCTGGCCAACAAACGAACAGTGTATGATTATGATTCAGTCAGCATTACAGGTCAGAATATGTAGCATATGTATAGTGTATATAGGATATCCAGCCAATAATGTATTATAGTCTTGAAGCCATGAGTGTATGAACTTTTCTTTTTCAGTAACAGACAGCATGCTTCATAACTCAGCAGTATTATTTTTCAGTAAAAAAAACATTGCCACAGTAAGGAAACAGAGCGTTCTGAAAAATTATTTCAGGTTCAATCCATGTTTTTTAATCATGCTCTGCGTTTCCTCTAACTGCCGTTTAGTGGCAAGTCTGAGTGAAAGTTGTTGTGGCTGAGGACAATGTTGAGTTTAGAATACCTTAAAGTAGTTCAACACAAAAAAGAAAATGTCATCATATACTCCACATACCCTGTATGATTGGCTATATATGTGGAACACAAAAGCAGAAATTGTGAGTGATGTACTGGAGTTTATGATGATATGTTTATAATAAAGTATTTGAATCACCATAAGAAATAGATTCTCCCCACTCAGTGAAACACCCACTGAGAATCCTGTTGAATGTGCCCTAGTTATTGGTGATTCTATTACACGGAATGTGAAAATAGAGACACCAGCCACCATAGTCACATGTTTGCCGGGAGCCAGAGTGCCTGACATCAAAGCAAATTTAAAAGTGCTGGCTACTGCTAATCGTAAATTCTCTAAGATTATTATTCACGTCGGCACTGATGATGTTCGACTTCGCCAGTCGGAGATCACTAAAATTAACGTTAAACAGGTGTGTGAACTTGCAAGTACGATGTCAGGCACTGTAATTTGCTCTGGCCCCCTTCCTGTTCGCAGGAGTGAGGAGATACTTAGTAGACTGTCCTCACTCAATGGCTGGTTGTCTAAGTGGTGTCCGCAAAATAATATAGAATTCATAGACAATTGGAAAAGAGAGATGGTATTCCTCCCTCCTGGGAAAGTGCTGCTCTTCTCTCCAGTAATATGGACATAGTCTTAGAGCTCAAACATGACTTGGGGCGCAGGTCAGGAAGCAGACAGACTGGCTAAACCGACCGTCTGCTAGCTGGCTGCAAGGTCAGATAAATCCCATCACATAGAGACTCTTTCACCTAGATATCATCATATAGAGACTGTGTCTGTTCCCCGAATTAGGAAATATAAAAAACTCCCAAACCCATTAAAGGGTAAAAATGTAATTGATGTTCAACAAATAAAAAACATATATATTAGACCTATCACTTCTGCTACTAAAGATTGCTTTATTAATTACATTTCTGACCAGTTTCATCATCGCAGCATCCCAGATACCGGTAGCTTAGAAGAACTCGCTATTGCGACAGAAACTTTTGACTCTCTTTTCCAGCACTTTAGACACAGTTGCTCTTTTGCGGTTAAAGAAGATTAAAGAAAATAGTCCAACACTGTGGTACGAGCACACTCGGGCACTTAAGATAGCAGCCAGAAAAATGGAGCGCAACTGGAAGAAAACAAAACTAGAAGTTTTTCGCACTTTGTGGAAAGAGAGCTCAATTGCATACAGAGAGGCCTTAAAAGCTGCTGGATCTGCTTATTTTTCAACCCTATTAGAAGAAAAACAAAACCCTTGGTATTTATTTGAAACATTTACACTTCAACCCCAGACATTTCCAAGCAGCACAGCAGTAATGACTTTATGAACTTCTTTACTTACAAGTTTGATAATATCAGGGAGAAAATTATAACTATGCAACCGTCAACTACAGTATCGCATCAGGCAGTGCATTGTAGTCTCCCTGAGGAAAAATTAGAATTTTATGTGGTCGCATTTGTGCGAGTGCATGGTCATGTACTACTCAGTTAAATTCACGCATGAATTCTCCTGCATTGAACTTGTTTTAGCGCCCGCCAAAGTGATTTTTTGTTCCGCCAAAGTCTTATTTGATCGGTGAGTAATGTAGATGAACTGCTGCGCTTGTGACAGGGCGCATGTTTAACTGAAAGAATGAGCAGAAAGAGAGAGAGAGAGAGAGCCGGTCGTGCGCATGCATTCCCTCTCTCTTCGGAGCCAGGCGAAATTGTAAATTAGACTTCACCATCTCCAAACTAAGCGCTATCTTGCTCTCTCTCCCTCTTGGAAAAGTTAGTCTGGAGCCCTGCATTGACGGTTCACATCGCTGTAGCCAGGCGGCTGATATCTGCACAGCCCTTATTATATGGTACATTTATACTCAGTGTTAAGACAACACCATCTGGGTAAAAAAACAACAACAACACAACGCTCCGAACTAATTTAGTGTAGGAGAGAGATGGAGAGCAGAGGCACGGAGCGATGTGCTCCAGGTGTAGCCTCTGCCTCTGGCTCGACCAGCTGATGTGGCCACAGAGAAAGTGATGAAGGTGGACAATCGTCAGAGTGTGCTTCTGCCCAGCCAACACCTCTCAAGAGCTGTGTCGATAGTAGCCGCCTGGGTACAGCGATTTGACAGCCGATGAGAGCTAGCGGATTTAGCTAGCCCATCTTGGAAATTATTAGATAAAGTGTCACATCTCCAGAGCACAAAACCTCTAAATGTTCACAAGAGCAGCACTGAACATCCAGCCAAACGGAGAATAATCGTATGATTTTCATGATCAGAATAATGCCCAGTTTAATTGACGATACACAATATTATCATGCTCCGTAACACAAACGCTTGACCCACTTGACACACAAGATGGCGCCGTAAGGAGTTGCAGGAGAAATGTGACGTCATCGTAAAGTCCCGCCCCTTCCGCTAACCCCATTGGACCTCTAGATTGAATAAATCGTCAATGCAAGTGAATGTGAGAAAATAATTATTTTCTGGTCCCGTTTGAATTTTGCCATGAATGTGAACATATGTTGTCTGTGAATTTTTTATATAATTTTTCGTGTGAAGAATGCTACAATTTAGCGGGTAGAAGTTTGATACGGTTAGACTTTGTGTGAGAGCACTTTGTGGACTACAACATCCGTTTTATCCAGCGATTCCTAGTTTTTACATCAGACGGGAATCTGAAGAAAGAACAGCCCATTTGGTTTGAATGGTGACATTGGGGTACAAAACACACAGGCATCTCGATCTGTCTCCATAGATTATCGCAGCATTAGCACCGTGATTTGACAAGTGGAGGGAAAATGTGTTATGGGGTGACGTCACATAGGCGACATGCAACTGCTAACCAAAGAATTAACATGAAAAATTATATAAAAAATTCACAGACAACATATGTTCACATTCATGGCACAATTCAAACGGGACCAGAAAATAATTATTTTCTCACATTCACTTGCATTGACGATTTTTCAATCTAGAGGTCCAGTCAGAGAATGTAGACGGGCTCTGGTCCAGTGGGGTTTTACGGATGGGCGGGACTTACCTACGGTGACCGGGAGGGGACATGTTCGGTTCACTTATTTTTGTTGTGGCCACAACATATTAAGTCGTGGGAACGTCATAATATCTCGTGGGAACGTCATATTAAGTCGTGGCCACGAGATCATTTTGTTGAGGTAACGACATCATTATGTCGTGGCCACGCGATGCAAAGTCGTGGCCTCGAGATCATATGTTGAGGGAACGATATATTTTTCTCGTGGCCACGAGATCATTTTGTTGAGGTAACGACATCATTATGTCGTGGCCACGCGTTGAGGGAGCCACAGCGGCCAATACTGTAACCGTACCATAGACTGGGCTACAGCAGAGATGGAGATGACAGAAGAAATAACATTTTACTTTAAATTAGGAATGTCATATAAAGATATAGTGCGGTCTTTGGCATTAAGACATGCGTACGTTATAAGTGAAAGACACATGAAGCGCATTCTTAGACTTTGTCGCACGCATATTTAGGGACCGTCTCAAAATTACATGCGACATTGGCATAAACATTTCTAACTTCAATAGCATTTGAAGACAATGACTTACAGTCATAAAACCAACTGTACACTGTTCACCCAGGTCTCATGTATGATGCACACCTTTTAGATTTTTGATATTTATGACAATAAACTGCTAAATCATATGCAATTATTGTAGGCCTATTTCACTACTGCCACATACCTGACACCTAGATGAACAATGTAGGCTACAGTTGGTTTTATGACTGTAAGTCATTGTCTTCAAATGCTATTGAGCTTTAAATGTGGTCATATTCTGTATATGATCCCACACAGTAGTGAAATACATAGCATTATTTGCATATGATTTAGCAGTTTACTGTCATACATATCAAAAATATTAAAGGTGTGCATCATACATGAGACCTATATGAACAATGTACAGTTGGTTTTATGACTGTAAGTCACTGTCTTCAAATGCTATTGAGCTTTAAATATTGTCATATTCTGTATATGATCCCATACAGTAGTGAAATACATAGCAATATTTGCATATGATTTAGCAGTTTATGTCATAAATAACAAAAATATTAAAGGTGTGCATCATACATGAGACCTATATGAACAATATACAGTTGGTTTTATGAGTCATTGTCTTGATATTGAGCTTTAAATATTGTCATATTTTGTGTATGATCCCATACAGTAGAGATGTGAAATAGGCCTACAATATTTGCATATGATTCAGCAGTTTATTGTCATAAATATCAAAAATCTAAAAGGTGTGCATCATACATGAGACCTGGGTGAACAATGTACAATTGGTTTTATGACTGTAAGTCATTGTCTTCAAATGCTATCGAAGTTAGAAAGGTTTATGCCAATGTCGCATGTAATTTTGAGACGGTCCCTAAATATGCGTGCGACAAAAAAAGGCTAAGAATGCGCTTATCTTTATAACGTACCCATGTCTTAATGCCAAAGACCGCACTATATCTTTATATGACATTCCTAATTTAAAGTAAAATGTTATTTCTTCTGTCATCTCCATCTCTGCTGTAGCCCAGTCTATGGTACGGTTACAGTATTGGCCGCTGTGGCTCCCTCAACGCGTGGCCACTACATAATGATGTCGTTACCTCAACAAAATGATCTCGTGGCCACGAGAAAAATATATCGTTCCCTCAACATATGATCTTGAGGCCACGACTTTGCATCGCGTGGCCACGACATAATGATGTCGTTACCTCAACAAAATGATCTTGTGGCCACGACTTAATATGCCGTTCCCACGAGATATTATGACGTTCCCACGACTTAATATCACGTTCCCACGAGTTTATATGTTGTGGCCACGACAAAAATAAGTGAACCGAACATGTCCCCTCCCGGTCACCGTACTGCACTGCTATCGTGATTTTTCTAATACTAGGGGTGTATACCTTGCCAAAAAACAATGATAGCATTTGCTATGGGTTTTGCAAATGTTAGGTTAGGTTTAGTGTATAGGTTTTGTAATGTTAGCATGGTATAATGTTAATTAGACCATTTTAGGTTGAACTGAAAGAAAAATTGGAATTTGAATTAAAAAAAAAAACATTGTAGCAATATAATTTAATATCACATAATATTTTTCAGAAGATAGTTCAATCTGTAATTGTATCCCTTCCATCAGTAATTTTCTTTCAATTACACTCACGCTCAAAAAATAACTACTGGGTAATTTGTTAGTCAGAGAACATGAGTTTTTTTTTTTTTTTTTTGGCACATGCATTAAGCAGGTAACACAAATATTTATTTGGATAACTTATAAAACGCAATTAACTCAATAAAACAAGACCGTAATATTGCATCCTTTTGTTTTCAATGGCATTTGGATAAGGGTGTTATACGGTCTTTCGAACAGCAGGAGGCGCTGTCTCGAAAAACGAGGGGTCTGAGAATGCGGGACTCTGGGTGCGGTACTGTAGCTGCAGGCTCCGAGAATGCTTCATAATGTTGAGATCATCTGAAATTTTCTCTAGCTCTTATTGCTATAATAAATCTGTATCAATTACACAGTTAAAGCAACCAGTGAAAAACAAAAGTTAATAGTTAC
This sequence comes from Scardinius erythrophthalmus, assembly GCF_964197995.2. Classification (NCBI taxonomy): domain Eukaryota; kingdom Metazoa; phylum Chordata; class Actinopteri; order Cypriniformes; family Leuciscidae; genus Scardinius; species Scardinius erythrophthalmus. The sequence goes on along the minus strand of NC_138244.1, from coordinate 23,996,975 downwards.
GGGTCATGAGCCCAACTAAAGCAGACACTGATCTCAATCATGGTGACGTCAAATTTATTTAAAAGTTTTTTACACTTTATTTAAATTAGCATATTTTACTTTAATTATATGGTTTATGACCATAATAATGCAGGAAATACCTGTGAAATAACAGTGTTTTTTCGGTTTATTTAAATTAGAATATTGGACTTTAATTTTATGGTTTTTGTTTGGCAGCCGTAGCTGCTAGTCATTTGACCCTTTTTTTTACAATGAAGGTATATGATCGTGATTATTCAGGAAATACCGGTACAATAACAGTGTTTTTCAGTTTATTTAATTTAGGATGTTTTACAGTTTTTTGGGGGAGCTGACAGTAATTTGACCATTTCATCATTTAACTGTTTTGTTTATTTACAGATTATATTTGTAATTTTACATACATTTTTATGTAATTTAAGAAAACAGAAAAAATACTGTATTAAAAATACTATCAATTTTCTGTATAAAAAATGTGAATTACTGGAATTTGTCATTAATGTCACAATACCTAAAATAACAGCTGAATTTTTATTTTACAGATATCATTTGTAATTTTACAGTGTTTTGACTACAATTTAAAATTAAATAAAATGATCGTCAAAAAGATCACAGTTATTTTCTGTAAAATTAGGATTTTTTTTTACAGTGTAGGGTCTAACATACATGTTGTCGATTTAGATGATTTAACGAGTTTAGACAATTCTTCCTGTCCTATAGCAATGAATAAATGGATTTTTTCCTCAAGGAGACAACAATGCACTGCCTGATGCAATACTTTAGACGGTTATAATTTTCTCTCTAATATTATCGGTCTTGTAAGTAAAGAAGTTCATAAAGTCATTACTGCTGTGCTCTTTGGAAACTTCAGAAGTAAAAGCTTTATTTCTTGTTAATTTAGCCACTGTGTCAAATAAATACCTATGGTTGTGTTTGTTTTCTTCTAAGCGAGTCGAAAAATAAGCAGATCTAGCCAGTTTAAGGCTTTTCTGTATGCAATCGTGCTCTCTCTCCA